>NW_015090922.1:7466073-7575864 GCF_001431845.1 Calidris pugnax
GGGGGCTCGGGTGCAAAGTTTGCTCGCCCGGCGCCTGCGGAGGGAGCGGCGGTGGCCGGGTCGCCGGCGGCGGGGGAAGGGGCCGCGCTCGCCCTCGGGACTCCGCCCCGCCGGCCGCTCTCCTCGCCTCTCCGCCGGGGTCGGGTTGTGCCGTGGCCGGCAGCCGGTGCCCCGGCGCGATGTGCGGGGGGATGGCGGCGAAGGGGCCCGGCGGGCCGCGGTGGTGGCAGAACCGGCGGGGGGGGCTGCTGTGCATGCTGGCGCTCACCTTCCTCTTCTTCGTGGTGGAGGTGGTGGTGAGCCGGGTCACGTCGTCGCTGGCCATGCTCTCCGACTCCTTCCACATGCTCTCCGATGTCATGGCCCTGGTCGTGGCGCTGGTGGCCGTGCGCTTCGCCCAGCGCACCCGTGCCACCAAGAAGAACACCTTCGGGTGGGTGCGGGCCGAGGTGATGGGCGCCCTGGTCAACGCCGTCTTCCTCACCGCCCTCTGCTTCACCATCCTGCTGGAGGCCATCGAGCGCTTCACGGAGCCCCACGAGATCCAGCAGCCGCTGGTGGTCATCGGCGTGGGGGTGGCGGGGCTCATCATCAACCTGCTGGGGCTCTGCCTCTTCAACCACCACGGCGTCGGGGGCCACGGCCATTCCCACGGCCACGGGCACTCGCACGGTGGCCGGCAGCACACCCGCAGCGGCCCCAAGCCTGAGCAACCACTCGGGGATGGGGAGGCTGCCCTGCACCGGGAGGAGACCAGCACCTTGGTGGAGAACTGCAGCAGCTCCAATGGAGTCAGCCAGGAGAAGATAGGTAAGTCTTGCAGTACCTCTGTCCCATCCCAGCATAGAGGTGTCAGGAAAGCAGGTGAGGTCCCTTCCCCGAGGAAGGTGGTGGGCATCCTGGTCCTACCTGGTGCAAGCTTTGTGGGGACCGGCCGTCCTTCCTCCTCAGCCATCCTTCCTCCTGGGGATGAGGCAAGAAACTTTCTTAGCGGTGCTCTCGGGCACATGGCCGTTGAACCTCTAGCTCAAACCTCTCCTTTGAGTGCTAAAAGAAGACCTCTGAGTTGTGTGCTCTGTCTTGCGGGGAGGTCAGAGTGTGAAAGAGTCTTAGGCTAAAGCAGTTTTGCCTTGGAATAAGTTGGTGCTGGTAGAGAAGGCACATGACAAGTGTTTTTTGCCTAGCAACACAAGCTGTCACAAGACATTGCCCTAATGCCTCTGAACTGGCTGCACATCAAATAGAGTGCAGCTCAACACCTTGGTCCTGGCGGCTGGGGCTCTCCGTCGGGCCGATTGTTGGGTACCTGGGAAGCTGATCTCAATCTGAATGTAACACATGGCAGTATATTCCATTGCCACAATGTTGTACCTCTTCCCGTCATCTGTATTAGTAGGAAGAAGTCTTGGAAGTTACCAGTCAGAACTGTGGAAGTCATGCAGTAGGCACTGAATGTGGAGCTCACTGGTGTCAGAGTACATGCGTGGTTTCTTTGAATTAGTTTTCTTTAGCTTTCTAGAGCATGCACCTTCCCACTCACTTGCACAGGGAGAAAATTTAAAATTTTCCCTTCCCATTTGTGATCAAACTGTTTTGTGGGAGGGAATTTCTTGGGATTTGTGCAGGTTTTTTTTGGTGTTGGTGTTGAGTTGGGGTTTTTTTTAACGGATCCAGAAGCCTGAATAGTTTATTTTGAAGTCACTTGGTCAAAGCTGAGTTACTGTGTTCTAGCAGAGCGAAAGGTGTGTAATTGTTAACTTCTCTACTTTAATCATACCGCATCCTTGTTACCAGGAGGGAGGGGTGTCATTCTTCAGAACCCATGTCTCCTCTTTATTTTCAGGGCAACATCAGGAGACCACTGTTTCAGTTTTAATTGAGCTTTAATTGAGCAGAGTGAACTTTGCTACAGTTTCAGTTTTTCTGTGGTCAGAGGTTCCAATGCATATTTGAGAAACTTAGCAGAGTCTCTTTCCCTCTCTCTCTCTCTCATATGTTTTGACTCTGTTGGTTTTGAAAAGACAGATTTTGCAAGAGGATAGGAAAGTTCCTCTGACTATAGTACACCATTTTCTTGACCACATAATAAGCGCTTAATGTTGCTTTAGTTTCAACAAAGGTATCCTAATAATTAGATTCAAACAAAATAAAATTCCCTTAACCATTGATCTGATAGATATCTTGGCTTGTGAATTGTTCTTGCATGGTGAAACGTGGTGAAAAGTTGTGCTTTAGCCAAGTTTTGGACTAATTCTAGACTAAGGTTAATTTATAGCATGGAGTAAAATGTATACTGTTTTGAGCTAATTTGTCTGGAATTTCTCGTGGGTCTCCTTCTGGCAATAACAAATAATTTGTTGTGGGTATTTAGGTGGTAATAGGACGTAATTTTGGTCACAGTGAAACTTTGAAATAAGTTTGTATTTCCTTCTCTGCCCTGTCATGATTATGTAATGGATGGAGTTATTCATAGTTTGCCCATGGAAATGTTAGAGGTAAAGGTGCTTGGAGACTTGTGAGAAGCTGTAAGATGTGTAGGTGAAGACTAGGGAAGTGATGGGGAGTGGTACTATGCCTTCACTTGAAATTACAAAGAGGGGTAGGCCTTGACTTCTGAAGGTGGAAGAGGAAAGCTAGTGATAGCCTTGGGGGCTAGTCCTGCACAGGTATCTTAGTGCATATTCTTTATGTGAAGTAATCCATTTATAGTTAGATTTAAATGAGCATATTTCAAATGGACATGTTTTAACCTTTTGCCATTAAAAAAATCTTGAGATTTTTGAAACCCTGTTTCCTGTTACCTGCCCTTACAGATAGGTCTGCTGACTTTCCAGATCTTCTTTTCTCTGAGTACTTGGTACACAGCAGAGTATCAGAAAGGTTCCTCTTTCCTTGCTCTCATTGTGGGCTCTGAGGTCTGAACTCTGTAACTTGAGATATTTTCCTCTAATTTATTTATTTCTCTGGAAATCAGTTTCAGGTCCCATATTCCATAACTCCTAGAAGCTGTGTGGAAAATGTAGCTGGAGTTTTAGGACAGAAGTGTGATGCATGAGGTTTTGAGCCTGGGGCTTGGAACTGACCCACTCAGCTGCCTTTGTAGGAGCCCACCCCTTCTTCAGAGAGGAAAGAACTTGTAGACACTTCATGATTACAGAATCACAGTCATGAGAGCAGAGTGGCAGAAGCTGCAGGTCATACTAACATGTTAATGTTTACAAAGCTCTGAACTGAAGAACCACGGAAGCAGTGAGAGCTCCTTGTTTCAGATTGTTGGGCTTGTGGCCAGTGCCTGCTCCATTTCTTTAACACTGGAAGTTTTCTATCCAAAGAAGAACTTTAGAAGAATAGTAGGAGGTTAATCATGTAAAAAACTTTCAATTTTGAACGTTAGAAGTTTTTTTTTGTTTCAAAGAACATTCTTCTTTGTAATGAAGTGTGCATTTATTTCCATATAGCTAGTTAAGTGTGGAGTGGTAATACCGCAGCTAGTTTTTGTCGAAGGAGGGCACTAAAATGTTCATTTATGCATCGCATGGTCCATGATGTATTGCTTTGGGCATCAATAGCTATATATCACTTAACAACTGTATGCCTCTTTTTCAAAAGAGGGAACAAGTGTAAGTTACTTAGCTACTTAACTGGCTTTTTAATATATGCTCTGTAATTTAAGTTTTGTTTAAGAAGTGAACAGTGAGTGGTCAAATGGTTAAACAGCTGGAAATTGCCAGAACAGTTTTTCAGTAAAATAAATTAAGATGTGGTCGTCTTCATACTTTGCCACTATAACTTTTAAGGTCCACGTAGAAGCAATTGCCTTCTAGACTATTTAGATCACTTACTGGGACAACTGAATATTTCTAAACCATAGAAAATGTTGCTAAGTGTTATGCCTGGTGTTGCTTTCTTTTCAGTTTTGTACTTAATGTTGGTTAATATTTGATAAAGCATTCTAGTAATGTGTAGTATTGCAGCATACACCTAATCATGTTACTGTTTTCTTGTCAGGTGATATGAAAGACGACATGACTGACCTACAAGTGAACGGGAACGCTGGTCATTATCCTCTGGACGTAGAGGAGGTTGAAGAAGACTCTAGTGCGCAGCTTAACATGCGTGGAGTTTTCCTGCATGTTTTTGGAGATGCCTTAGGTTCAGTTATTGTGGTAGTGAATGCCTTGCTCTTTTATGGGCTGTGGAATCCATGCCCCAAAGACGGGCCCTGCTTTAATCCATGTGTCAATAATCATTGCACGGAAAATGCTACTTTATCCCAAACACTTGGCAGAGCAAACAAGTCTGAGCAGGAGAGCATTACGGTGGCTGGTCCATGCTGGTTGCTGTATTTAGATCCCGTCCTTTGTTTGATCATGGTTTGTATACTCCTTTACACAACCTACCCGTTACTTAGGGAGTCAGCCCTTATACTTCTCCAGACTGTTCCCAAACAAATAGATGTTCACTCTTTGAACTCAAAGTTACGTACCCTTGATGGAGTCGAAGCAGTCCATGAATTACACATTTGGCAGCTGGCAGGCAGTAGGATCATTGGCACTGCTCACATAAAGTGTCCTGACCCTTCCACATACATGATGGTGGCAAAGCGCATCAAAGAGATCTTCCATGACGAAGGGATCCATGCGACTACCATTCAGCCTGAGTTCGCCAGCGTTGGCTCCGAAATGGGGAAAGGGAAATGTGCGTTTCCTTGCAGGACTCAGTGTGCCTTGAAGCAGTGTTGCGGAACAGGAGAAGATAATACTACAAAGAAGACGGAAAAATCTTCGTCACTTAGTATTTCTTGTTCAGAAGTTGTCATTGAATTTTCGAAAACTAGGAGGACTAAGTCGGAGAGTATCCCTTCAGTTAAGCTAGAGGCAAACACCGATCAAAACGAGCAGTTTGAGTCATCTTTGTAACTCCCCCCAATGGTGCTACCTGAGCTTTGGTGACTTTGACAACAGCTATATTGCAAGAGGAAGAGACAGACGTTTGAGATGCAATTTTGCCAAGTAGTGTAATTGCTGAAGTCCTTGTTCTTGTCATCTTGCTAAATCTAGAATGCTTGTTTTAAGGAACATAATGTCACTGTCATGATACAATGTGTTTGTGTTGACTTTGTACTGAGACAGACAGAAAGTGCACCAGTGCTGTAACAACTTCAGAAAACCAGTTCCAACATTTTCGGAGACACTTTTTGCTGTGCTTCAAATTAAAATATTTTTTTCCAGTGAAAAGATATTTGAGGGATAAGCGTGTAGGAACTCAATTTGTGTTACAGATTTCTTGGACCTACTCTTTCCTTTAATATTTGATTTGTAGATATTTTAATATATTGTTTATTTAGAAGCCCTAAGGAAACCAAAGTTCATAGGATGTTTTTAAAGATATAACTACTTAAAACTGGAAACCACTTTGCAGTTTCACATATTTTTCTTAAACCTATATAATAATAAATGTGAAGGCTTTTCTAACGAATTTATCGTATAGCATATTTTAAATAGAAACTGTCCCCACTTCTTCTGGCAAGGTAGCGAGGTAATTAAAATCAACTGCTTGTGAAAATATCAGATGTGAAAGGGTTTTTTTCTGTCAGAATGGAAGTTCAAGCTGCTGTGTACTGCTCTGTGATCAAGACATGAGACTGGCCGATAAAGTAACGCATACGTTCATATTTTATGGATTTTCTGGTGTTTTTCCTTATTTCCAAGTTTGGTCATAAAAGTCTTTGATGTTTAAAGAATCCTTGACTCACAGTGCTGCAAATGAGGAGCTGGAGCTTCATTTTTTAACTGATTCTTGGTTTACTAAGATGAAAGGATTAGTTATGTCAATACATTTTATGTCAGGGGAAGTCTGCCAAGCACCAACAGTCTAAGTCACGCTTTTAAGCATAGACAGCAGCCTCTGTAACCATCAACTAATTCCGTGGGGCGTTTTGCTTGTAGTTGAGTGTGTCTATAAGCACTTGCAGTGACTGCAGTCCTGGTCCCCACCGCCTCCTCGGGAGCCCTTAGGAAGTGGGAAGGAAGACTTCTGAGGAAGTGGGGCAGGGAGCAGGATTTCATTCACTGTATTTCACGCTTTGAGATTTTTATGTATCGCATAATTTCACTTACTGGGTATGCCAGTCTACGGTTTAAAATGTTCTCTCTGTCAATTGACAACTGGCTCTACAGAAGCTGTTACAGTATGCTGCCAGCTTACACCGTAATAAAGGAGGAACTGCTCTGTGGACTCTGAATTTGGCAGAGACTAGCTGAGGGTTGAAGATAAAACATACAAGAAATCTAATCTAAACCCCTGACCCTTTTGATCCACCCTCGAGTTACGTATGAGAAACAATGCCGTGTGATTTAATTGACTGCTCCTATGCTCAAAACTGGAAAATAACTCAGATCTTCCATTGTTTGCTCTGTGACTCTGGACATGACAAACACTCTGCCTCAGTTTCCCTGTCTTAAAATGGGGATAATACCTACCTCACAGGGGTGTTGTGAGGCTTAACTCTTGTGTGAAGAGCTCTGAGATCTGTTACTGGAAGGCACTGGAAGGAGTATAAGATACTAAATGATGTGGTATTTACTTCTTTTACAAATGTATTGCGATACTTAGGCACAACAGAGAGAACTGAGGATAGTTTTGGCCTTACGAAATTCTTTGATGCTGTGGTTTTCAGGTTTTTAACAGTATTTAAATGTAGATTTTTTTAAAAAGAATGTTTTGTTAGTGAAGGGAATGTAGCTTTGCCTCCGGATACAGAATGCCTCGCTAGTTTGCATCTCTAGTGTGTGTCTCGTGTGATAATTGCTCCAAAGTAGTTAAAAATAGTCTGCTGCTCGTCGGACCTGGGTTGGCCCAGGTCGTGTCAGTGGTCTTACCCAACTTCTCAGCAGAGCATTGCAGTCAACTCTCGATTATCCATGGGTGGGTTACCAGTGTTGTGTATTAACTGTGCAGCCTGCAAGGGCTGGGCTGGCTCTGTGTCGCCTGCCGGTGCCATGTGTTGGCCAAAAGCTACGTGCCAAAGCATTGGAAAAGTAAAGGAGCTGGGTTTGCTTGGCTCCTCCAGCTCTCGTGGGGTTTGTCAGCTTGGGTGCCACGCAGCACCCTGCAGTTATTTTGCCTCCTGGCTGCTCAGGTGCATCCACCGGAGGCTGCGGGGTGTGGATGGGTTGGTTCAGCTTTGCGCTGGCTTGGGAGTGCTGGTGCTTCACAGCCATCGGCATCGCTCACCATTTTCTGTGTTCATGCTTGTTGTATAGTCCCATAAACTAACTTAAATATGTTAATATAGTATTTATATATGTTTTTTGTTTTGTCTGAATTATCTTAACTCTTTCTCCTGTTACCTGTATATGATCTAGAGTTGACTGTTGAATGAGTTCTTGTATGAGACTACATTTGCAAGATATGCTACCACTGCTAGTATACTACAAAGTATTAACCAAGTAAATTTTGAAATGAACAAAGTACTATTTTTTTTTCGGAAATGTGTATCCTTGCTTTTTATGGTAAACTTTCACTAATTATTTTGCTTGCTAGTTTAAAATTGGTCTCAGTCATTAGTATGAATTATTGAGGTCCTGCTGTATATCACTAATGCGCCAGAGAACTACTGCTCTTTAGTTTATGTTGAAAAGAAAACCCAAGACAAACCGTAGTAGCACTGAGAAGCCTGACTGACTTCTCTCCTGTTGCTCTTATAAAAAGAGAGCAACTATTAAGTCTTGACAGTTGCCGCCATTGGTTAACTGTCATAGTAAGTGCATCTAAATAGATGGAGTTGTAGTCCCTAATTCCATTGTAACTATATTTAATCTTTTTTGTGTGTGCCAGAAGTCATATTTTTCTATTTCTGTGTCCATTGCAGGCAATGGCTAGCTTAAAAGACAAAAAGCTCTCCCCCGCTTTATTTTTATTATCAGGACAGGGTACAGATGTGACGATGATGATGATGATGATGATGATGGTGGGGGCAGAAAGGGGGAGTTGCGTGGCCTCTCTGTCCTGCACCGTGTTGCATGTGCAGCACCAGCTGGTGTTAATGGGGCTCTTGAGTCTCTTTAGCCCTCCATGGCAAATTCCCTGAAAGCATATAGTCAGGTCGAGGCGGTGGCTGTACAGCAGCAGGAACACAATTTTTGTGTTTGCTCTGGCTGTATGAGACCCGACTGTAGCTTGCTAGCTTGCGATATAACTTGATTTTTTTTTCAACCTGATCTATCTGTGGTTACACAGACTTAATTTGTTTGGAAGATCACAATTCCAGAATACTGGGAGCGTTCAAAAACACTGGGCAGTCTCTCTCTCTCTTTTTTTTTTTTTTTTCCACAAAGCATGAAACTAGTGAATCTCATGTAAGTGAACACTGCAGTGGTGGGGAGCTAATTGTATTGTGTATCACATTCCTGAATTTTTAAAATAAAAAAATATGGAACACTGATTTTAAGGAAAAATAAGTTTGTATTTCAGTGTCTAGATTGTTTATGTTTCCGATTAAATGTGTCAGAGATGTACCAAACATTACTGGGTGAAATATTTTACACTTAGTACATGTCTCATCCAGAAACATGCTATTTTAGAATCACTTCTTAGATTATTATCTGCCCCTAAGGGTGCAGTGCAGAACTAATTGAGCCACTCAGTGGGCTTGCCACAGTACCATGAAGCTTGGCTTTTTAGTAGAGTAAATTGCTTCTGTGGAACCCCTTATAATTTTAGCTTGATTGCCTTCTTCATCCACTCTAGGCTTTTGGTGATATCTGTTATTGCTGCATCATGGTATTCGATATGGACTTACACACAGTTATGTGAGACACAAAACCAGCCCCAACTTGTGACTCCCCAAAAGTCATGCCAAGGGCTCAGTCCTGTAAATTTCTGTTTTCACGAATAGTTTTATCAGGCTGACGAGTAGTTACTTGCATGCAAGCAATTACTTGTGGGAGTGAGTCCAAAGCTGCTGCCAGTACAACCTGGCTATTGAAGAAAGTACCTAGATTTTATGGATGTATTAAAATCAGGAATACTGTGGTGTTCCTAAATTTGCTGTAGAAATGCTATCAGTGTGCTATAATTCCAGGATTTATTCCTTTTCCCTATTCTCCAAAAAGAAAGAAGAGAAGCCCGTTGAGTGTCCTAAGACTTGTTAACAAGTTTAGCTAAATTGACACTGCTGTTTGCTACTGAAGTGGGGCCATCTGAATTTATCAAACACTGCCTCGTGGAGTTTGGGGGGGAGGGATAAAGATTCTTGCCATTCTCTTTCCCCTACCCCCGGCTTTGACTGCACTTTCTAATCTCTTCAGCTATGGAGAGACCGAGGGGGGGATGGAGGGGGTGAATTTTGTTGCTAGATGTTCTGAGTTCCACGTGGAGGGAATGGGAAACACTGCTAACTATATTTAAAAGCATATAAATATGCTCTGACTATTTTAGTTTCATAGCACTGCATCAGTTACGCCCTTTTTAGGTATGCATTTAAGTTCAGCTCTGTAGTAACTTCGGGTTTTGCCTTCTCTGCTGGTCAGAGAGAGGTGGATGCTCCGTTTGCCTGAGCTAAAGCCGGTCTTGACAATTTTCCAGATCAAACGTAGCTTTGCTGATAACAGGAGCTCTGGTTATTCCTTATGACCTTTGCTTTGTGTGGTTAGCTGCCCGTGGGGTACATGACCACGTTTTAGCAGGCTCACATTTGTATTTTTTTTTTTGCATTCACTGTGTTATCGAAGTAGTTGAAGAGCAAAACCACGATACTGAAAAATATCTTTCATCTCAAAAGCACATGGGATTAATTTGGCTGCTTTTTTTTTTTTTTTCATGTCCTGGATCTTGTTTCTGAGCAATGTTGAAATATAACTAGCATAGCTAGGGTTCATTGATGAATTTTTTTTGGCCTTCTTTTAAAATAAATAATATTACTTTGAGGTTTTTATGTTGGTTTTTTTAATTTTATTTTGAATTAAGTATTAAAGTCTGAGAAAATAAATGCAGCTCTTGAATGTCAAATGCTTTTAGTTGGGATTTCTTCCTAGGAGGAAATCTGACCAGTAGAATGCATTTTCACTGTCTCCCAGAACCTCAGAATCACGTGCAAAGAGTACAAGTAGAAGAAGAGGTTAATAAACGGGTTGTAAAATGACGGCCTCCAACTGTCTGGATTCCAAGTGCAATTAAAAGAATAGTTGCTCAGTTCTAGGATCATGTGAAGAGTTAATTATGTAAAATGCATTATTTTTTTTTTCCTAAGAAAAACAGCCTTTGAAAAGAATAGAAAACCTTCCTGTCCTGTTAATTGGCCGAGGTTAAAAATGTAATGCATGGGTCAGTAAGGCAGGCTTCCTAACAGAAGTCTGTACTGTTTAATAGAATGTCTTTGGGAGGCAGCTACTTCAGAGCAGCAGATGCTTTCGTGTTTTCCAGCTTCATTTGTTCCCGTTCAGGAATGCTGCTGTTGGTAAAGTTTGTTGGGAGGAAAGTACTGACTGCAGAAAGGGATGGAGCTGCCAGCAATAGCTCTGGGGAGGGCAGGATGGTTATTGGTACCTGCCTGGAGCTGGGCATGGGCTTGCTGTGAGGAGTTTGTTTTGGAGCCCTTCACCGGAGCAGCTTCAGCAGCTGCTTTTTTTCTCCTTCAAGAAGGCAAAGTGATTCCCTGTTATTAGCTGTATGTGCAGGAGGGTATGTTTGCTTGGACTGTAAGCATTGCACGTAAGCTTCAGTTTTGCCACTTTCCAAAGCTACTTCTGCCTCATCATAAAAAGATGTGATTTAAACTTAATACAAACATCTTTTATGACACATGCTGATGTGGGAATTTTCAATTAATGAATGGGAAGGTAAGCTTCGGGTCTGTATCTTGCTTTTGCTTTTACACATACCTTTACCCACGCCATTCCTAGACTTCCTATCCCAGATGGTTGCCTGATCACCTCAAGGACCAGATCTAGTTCCCAGGACATCTCCTCTTCTTGCTGCTTTTTGTATCGGGGGAGCTGATGCCAGAGGGGAAGGGCAGGATGGGAGTGAAGCTGTGTCTGACTCCAGGCAGGCGACCACTTTCAGCAGGAACCTTCTCCTCAGCCTGATCCATGCTAGCATCCCAAACCTGGCATGAAACCCTCGCCACCAACACTTGGGTTAGCATTTATGTATATGTATTTTATGTTTTGTTTTTTTGTTGGTTTTTTTTTTTTTTTGGGTGACAACTAACATAAGCTTTAAAGTAAGGCTCAGGCCAAATTGTAAACCCTCTCTTCTGCCACCCAAGCTCCATTTCTAGCCGCAGCGTCGGTGGGCATCCCAGGGTCGGTGGGCATCCCAGGGTCGGTGGGCACCCCAGCCTTGAGGCATCCCAGGGTTGGTGGGCATCCCAGCTCTGGGCATCCCCACATTTTCCTCCCAGCAGCTGGTGCAGCTAAGAATAGCCGTGGCGATGCTGTGGAGCAGGATGTGCAACCTGCTGGGTTTCCTGCGTTTGTGCCGCTGCTGCTGGCCTGGGATGAAGCCTGCCCTCCCCCGTCTTCCCTGCTAGCACTGCCGGGCTCGCTGGGTGAATTTATTAGATTTAATTTGTTGGATTAGGTTTGTCTGCACTTGTTTCTGTTGTGTTCTGCAGGCCAGGCGATCGCGTTCTGCAGTCCAGGCAAAAAAACCACTCAGCTGAGTGAGGTATTGACCTGCTGCCAGTCTTTGGTCCTTCAGAGTACGGCTGCTGAGTGCAAGTGGCCACTGCTGGCCCGCTGCAGGCAGGGGCAGGTGAGGCTGGAGACCTGGATTTGGCAGGTTGGTTTGATGTGACCGTGCCATCATGAGCCTCAGCGGGGAACGAGGTCGCTGGTGCTTACCTGATGCTGGTGCTCATGCAGATCGACGCCACACACGGTGCTGTACCCAAGAGAGTTTTGCATCAGGCAGCATCATCTGGAGACGCAGCCCATCATTCTTGTCCTGGGGTGCCCAGGGACTCACCCCTGGTCAGTTGCAGGCAAGCTCACTTTCCCTTGAGAAAGAAATTATGTGAATTAACAAAATTTTGATGATAATTTTCTCTTGTATCTTTCTGGCTGTGTGTGAAGGCTCTGACCCAAATGGATGGGGTTGGTTCTGCGTGCTTCCAGCTGAGTGTAAGGAGGGGTTGGGTTAAAACACCAGGTAAAATCTAGGCTCAAGCAGTTCAGCTTCTAAATACCCACAGTGGCAGAGGTCTTAGGCTTTTACATCATGCTGTTTTGAAGGGGTTTCCTCTTCTCACCCTGCTGTTCAAAAAAAAAGAAAGGAAGAATTGTGTTTAATGATCACAAGAATTATTAGGCAGCCTTGGTAGCTGTGTTTCCCGTTTGCCTGAGCATCTCCCTGCATAGAGTAGGTGCCCAGCACAGAGACTGAGGAGCGAACTGGCACACTGTCACTAAAAGGGAGGTGTTTGGTACATATGCTTCAGTTTGGAAGTGGAATGACACTTGGCACCATAATGTCCCAGTTATCTCTTTTTTTTTTGAAGGAGTAGGAAAACTACAGAGCTAAATATTGAGTCGAGCTGCGTGGGCAGAGCTCCTGTGTGAGGACTGCGCTGACGTCATGGTCACAGCGTGACATCGTCTGCCGTATGTGAAAAGCTCCGAGCATCACCCAGGCCGTGTGTGTTATTCAAAACCTCAGTAACATTTGCTAAAAACTTGCATGGGCTTTTTTTTTTTTTTTTCTTTCTTTTTTTCCCCTTAACAGATCCGGAGAAGTTTAGCCAAGCAGCTTAAACATCTCACTACCAATTTAGAAGATGAGCTGGAAGGTTTTGGACCGTGGTGTGTAATTCACCTGGATTGCAACAGTGTGTGCTGGTCTGGAAAAAAGTGTGCCATTGAACCCAGAGTTTCAATGCCATTGCCCTCGTCTGCCCTTTCTAAAAGTATCTCCGAAAATGAGGTAATGTCAAAATAAGGTTTCTCTGCTGAAAGCTGTTTGGATAAAAAAGTCTGCAGCTTTTGCAGGAGCCTCTTCTGTCAACAAGAGGCTGGCTGCCTCACTTGCAACGCTCCCCATCATGGAGGCATTGCAAGACCAGCATCTGTGGTGCTCTTAATTGCTGGCCTCTGCCTGGACAGTTGCCTTAGCTATTACTGCGTGTTTGAGAGTTTCGCAACAGTTCTTTAGATGTTTTTAAGTATGGAAAATTTGATCTGTGAGATTTTTGCCGAAACTTCTTTCTGCTCTAGTAGTATCAGGAAGGCAGGTCATTTCTCCCGTAGTGGTCACTCTGATTAGCAGAGAGCAAATGAAATTATAGCATCAATGGAGAAAGACGAGGAATGGAGCATGTATGGGTTTTGCATTTGGGCTGGTTATAATTTTTTTCCCACCGCAGCTGGACTCGGCACTGGTGAGACCCCACCTCGAGTACTGTGCCCAGTTTTGCCCCCCCCCCCCCCCAAGAGGCAGGGGTCGGTCTCTTCTCCCAAGTTACAGATGATGGGACAAGGGGTAATGGGTTCAAGTTGCGCCAGGGTAGGTTTAGACTGGACATTAGGAAACAATTCTTCACAGAGAGAGTGGTCGGGCATTGGAATAGGCTGCCCAGGGAGGGGGTTGAGTCACCATCCCTGGCTGTGTTTAAGAACCGTTTAGATGTGGTGTTGGGGGATATGGTGTAGGGGAATACTTCAGAGTAGGGTAGATGGTTGGACTTGATGATCCCGAGGGTCTCTTCCAGCCTAGATAATTCTGTGATTCTGTTTTAGTGAGGATAGTGATATTCTTTGGTCTTTCTCTGTAGCTCTGCAGTGCTTAACAGGTTATTACTGAGAGACCTACCTGTGATGTCTGTGGATATCAAAGTTAGTGAAAGAGATGGGAAAAAGTGCTTAAATAGATCACAGCTGAAACTGAGACCTTAGTACTTCTGGGACTGAGAAGGCAGCCTGTGCAACGTCAGCTGTTACGTCAGAAGGGACAGTATGAAGTACCAAGCTTAGCACGCTGCTATAGAAATGGTGTAGAAAAACAGGTAACAGCAGTTTTGTCTCATACCTGAGTATGTGAGAAGTAGCCCATATTAAGAGACTGCAGCTTGGCACGAGTAATGTCTTTGCACGGAGGCTTTGTTGCTGGCAATGGTTAAGATCCCGAGAGAGCAGTATTTCTCCAAATGACTTAAGGTAAAGTCAAATGTGGAGAGTCCTTATGCAACATGGAGTTCCCCTTTCGAAACAGCGGTTTGGAGAGAAAAAGTCATTGGTCGTGGCTAGGACAAAAATTGCTTAAACAAGATAAACAAGGGTGGACTGCTGCCATCTTTCCCTTCCCCTTTATCTCTAGACCTTAACCTTAAATTACAAATCTGAGGTTAACGCAGTGCAGTGCATCTGCAACTACTGAAACCACAACTGCTGAACCAGCTACATTTTAATAGATCTTATGTATTTCAATAATGATGAAGGTTTCAACATTCCTCTAGGTAACAGAAATATTTCTATGTTTTTAAAGTTCACATGCAAGCATTTTTAAATATTACTAAGTATGCTTTCAAATTAAATAATTAGTTCTCCCAATAAAGTGTTTCATAATCAAGAAAATGATTTACTAATTCTGTATCCTGGTTTCTAATCCAAGCAGTTCACAGAATTTAGAAATATACTTCATTTTCAAAAAGCTGTCCAATTTTTGTGGGCATGGTATTTTTTAAATATCAGCTGGAAAAGAAGGAGTCATAATTTCAGTCATAACATTGGAGCTAACTGCACAATGTTGGTGGCAGGGCACTCGCCACTAAGAAATACTTCAGCTCAGTGCAGAGCTCTGAGTGGCTGAAGAACCTGTTGTGAGAACAAGGATCATAGCCATAAGATAGGGTGGAAAATCAGAGCTTGAGCTTCACAAAGAAGAAACTACTTCAGTGATACATAAGAAAAGGTATCTGTTCCTAAGTTGCATTTCGCTTGTGTTACACATAGCATCCTGCAAAACTAACCCTTCAATATACTGGTTATGTGATGATGACTTTATTCCAGAAATACCAGATTAGATCCTGTCCTGTGCAATGGTTTATCCAGGCGGTGAAAGTTTGGCAGGGAAGAGGGGAGAGCATGATAGATGCGTTTCTGGACTGCATGTCACTCAGCTACTCCTTGGAGTACATGCATTCCTTCTTTTAAACAGTGTGGAAGCGTGTTTGGGTTTTTACCCAAATCTGATAATCCTGGTTTTCAAAAAACTTTGTTCTGACAGGTTATTTTTGAAGGACAATGTTATAACCAACTTGGCTTCAGCATGCCTTGCCACAACAATGCCTTTAAGTGTCACATGCTGGCTGGCTGAGCCAGTGACACTGTATTTCCCTGTGCCCAGTAAGGATGAAAGGCTCTGAACCAAGTCATGTACTGGATGGAGAGTATTAAAGACATGGAAATGTGGAAGAATGTGCTGAAGAAGAGGCTAGATTAACTCTCAATACTTTTAGCCTTTATTAGGAAAGGTAGGTTTGGGTCCTCTTTTTTTTTCTTATATTTCTGTAAATGTGATTAATTTCAAATAGAGCTGCTCTTATTTAGAGGAAGAAGAGCTTTGAATTCACTGAGATTTCACCAAGGTGCTTTTTGGTGGGTCTAAGCTGTTTACTAAGTAAATTGGGTGGGATGGTAACAGTTGTTACAGAACCCCTTAGAGCATGTTTTTTTCCATCTCCTAGCATCTGTAATAAGTAGATTATGAACATAAAAGCCTTCCCTGGTACAGTGTTGGGAACTCTTGACAGAGGTGAAAAGCACTCTCTGTTCACAGCCCACATGGGGCTCTGACCTCTGTCATGCTTTTCATCCATCAAACGTCGCTAGGTAGAGTTTAAAGAAATAGGAAGTACTGTCTGAGGCTAGGAAATGAGACCACTTACTTTGTAGTGATCGTGGCTCTCTGAGTCTCCATACGGACTTCGGTATCCCCAAAAAGCTAAAATTTCATTTTTAGGCTGACCTTGGAACTAGGGATGGGAGGCTGCTTGTAGAAATCTTGTGGGCAGCCAGCCGGACTACTGCAGTGCTAAGGAAAGAAGCCATCCTCCCTTGGACTGCACCCCAAGCAGACCCAGCCTAGGGATGGAAAACCAGCATTCCTCCTCGGAGAAGCCCAAATTTCCACTGGTTAATTCCTGCTGTATTGCACCACTTTGGGGGCCATAGCATGACAGGAGAAGCGAGGGCATCGCTGCCCAGAGCTGGGACATGTGTGGGTCAGCTAACCTGTGCTCTGAGCAATTCCTCTCACAAAACACCTGTCTTACGACAAAGGCACATATAGCCCTGTCCCTCAACATTTAAAACTCTGACTCTTGGTATAGGAAAAGCCTCCAAATCAAGGCCATGTATGGTATAGTTGTGAAGAGAGTGGTGAGCTGGTGGAAATGGCACTGCCAGTGATGTAGCAACTCTGATATTGGGCTACCAGTCCAGTTGTCCCTGGGATTTTAACGCCACTGCTGAGTTTCGATCTGACAAATGAACCTTAAAACTCAATTTATGCAGAAATGACTGTTTAAATCTGGTTACTTCTCCTTTCTTTGTGCAGGTGGCTTTTCTAGGTTGTCTGCTTTTTCCACGATGACTTCTAGGCACTGCTAGGGGGGACTAGGTTGTCCCTTCCCAGCAGAGCCCTGAGCACACGGGTAGGTATCCTCCAGGCAGGGCTGCAGGATGCTTCTTAATCTGGAAATGGGGAAAAACACCCACCATGAGAGCGTTTGCAGTGCTTTACTAAATATGTAATAGATACTAAAGTCTCCAGGACTTTGGAATCACATGGACTGACTTTTCGTGCAATGCTATATAGTATTTAGGTAGAAGGTTAAAAGTACACTTACTCTAAAATAAACCTATACTGTAACATGGAGGCAGAAAGACAGAATTAGTACTGTTTCCTTCTTTAATAGAAGTCAAGCTGAGATGGAGAAGGAGAGTTTATAAATGTTTTCTGTTTAGTTTTTTTCCTTTCGCACTTTGCATGACTTCTTGTTAGAAGGCTAGAAACAGACTTCTGTTAACTTTTGGTTATTAAAAAACCAAAGAGCAGTCTTGGAAAGAAATTGGGGTCTGAGAACACAGCAGGGTAATGGGAAACTTAATAAATATCCTGTTGTTATAACATCTGTCATTTTAGCATTAACAAGCTCACGACTTTAGCTGTTGTATGATCACAGCTCCACTTTGCAGATTAAGGGAAAGGCTGTTAGACCTTTCAAGTAAAAGCTTTCTGCACGGCAGGATGCTTTAACCTCTTGTATCCTGAAGCTATTTAGCTAAAGCAGCCTGAAAGTGATATTGAGACAGACTCCTGTGTGAGTCAATTAGGAGGGATACAGAAGCAGTTAGGCTCAAGGGTTTTCCTCATTTTGTTCTCTTTGATGTCCAGAAGAGCCAGAAAAAAACCTCAAAACCAAAATAGTGTGGGTTGGTTTTGATTTGTTTGGGTTTGTTTTTTGTTTGTTTTGGATTTTCTTTGTTGGTTTGTTGTTTGTTTGGGTTTTTTAATTTTGATTTGGCCATACTTTGGTTGTCTTAAAGTTGTAGAGATGAGATTTAAGAGACTGTCTTATTAAATGAATAAATATCACTGAAGCAAAATTATGGTAGATGTCCATCGCTTTCAAGGCAGTAAATACATACCAACCGCAAACCCAGAGTGGTATTTTGGTTCATTTAAAACAGGCCTATGTAAGGACCAGAACAACTGTACAAATACTGAACTCCATATAGTGTCTCTTGCCACCTGTTTCTGTGATTTCTTTAGCCTGTTGACTCATATTTTTCTTTTCTGGAAGCTAAAGAAAATGCCTGTCATGCTGAAAATGCTCCTGGTTTGGTTTTAATCTCAGACAAAGTTCATCCAAAACAAGGTCATAATGTTTCTGACTTCTTTATTTTTTGCTTCTATGTGTCAGGTGGTGAAATGAGAGCCCTCTATGAACTCTGTGCTGCAAAGATATGGCAGACATCACCCACCCTGTGCACAGTTTCTCATGCAGGGAGGAGCAGAGGAGCTGAAAGAAAGAGCTTGTCTTGGTGCTCAGAAGTTCATAGCATGTTGGGTGCAAGCAAGAGCTGTGGTTTTAGAAGAGATCTGTAGCCATCTTGTCCCAGAGGGCTCCATTGTCATCCCTCATTGCCCTCCCTCGGGGCGAGGAAGCACCCTGTCCAGCTCACAGCTGCCCCAGGGACCCGTGTCAGTCTATTGGTGGACCACGTCTCACAGGATATAAGGACAAACCACCATGTTCACGTGCTGCTTAGATGCTTCTGAAAAGCCTAGAGGCATCAGTTTGCACCCTCAAGTGCGTCCAAGCCTCTGCATTCTTTTGGAGCCTACGTGCCCAAGTGATTTTTCGTAGAATTTAGGCTCCTGAATGCATGTTTGGCATGATAGGGCTCCTTAAAGCGTGTTTGTTTGCTTTAAACAGGACTAAGGTTGTCTTACAAATGCTGATATTCTGTCTGGGGGAAAACACCATACAAATGAGTAAGGCCAGATGTACAGAAGAGCTCCTCTCTTGTGTGGCATGACTGGAAAGCCAGACGTGATCTGGGGCACTGGGACACACAGAGCCCTTGCTCAGGTCATTAATGAGCAGCAGATTTACTTTGTGTGTTTTCAACTTCTATTCCTTTTAATGACCTTAAAGCATACTTCCCCCAAATTTTGAAAATAGCTGTAGCTGGTGGTGGTTTCAGTTTCACAGGGGCAAAGGAGGGGCTTCATTTTTTTTTTTTTTAATTATTTTACTTCCTGAAATATTTAAAAAAACACCTGACTGAAGACCACTTTTAATTTTTAAATACTTTTCCCTTTTGTCAGTGAAATTACAAGTTCAAATTCTCACAATGTTTTCAGTAGAACAAAACATTTGGACCCCAGTAGCTTTTGCTAAAGACTTTCAGAACTGCTAACATGACAGAAAATCAATTATTTGCATGGGGGTAATTAGAAGCCATTGAAGAATGAGAGAAATGAATCCCAACAATGAAGTTCAACGGTTAGCACTAAGATCTTGCAATTAAACTGTGCTGTAGGATTATGCATATTAGCACATGAATTACTCTTTAAATTATAAATGTTGAACCAAATAATTATCTACAGCTTCTGGGAAGGGATAATCAGGTTAGGCTGGCAAAATACAATACTTTGCTCTTGCTAAATACAAATAGAAGTACAGCTTGCTGAAAACACAACAAATTGTTCCCCATGACTGCATTGTCCGGTTAAGCCACATTTCTTCTTTCTGAAACATGGGTGGCACGTTACGCTTTTTTCCCTTTAAAACCAGGCAAAATTAGAAGGGTCAAAACCTTGAGGGACGCCTGCCAGATTTCCAGAGACTGGCTGCAAAAAAACCTATGGAGGCGCTAATTTGTGTCTAATTTGGCTGCAGCAAAGAGGGTGCTGGGAAGACCAGGGACCTGCTGGGTGTCAGGGAACATGGATGCTCTCTGATGCCGGCATGGGCATCGTTGCTGCTGTGCCTGGTCTTGAGGGAGCCAGCTGCCTCCAGAGGGGCTGCACCTCTGCAATCCTCATGGGTGGCTGCAAACCCCATGGGTGGTTGCAATCACCTCAGATGGCTGCAATCACCTCGCACAGCTGCAATACTTAACACGCAGCTGCAACCCTTGTGCACAGCTGTGCTGGGGCAGCCCTGGGCAGGTGCAGGGGGATTGATTAGAGGGGTTTGGCGCAGAGGGGCAGCCCCACACTTATCTCCCATAGCAGCTCGGCGCCACCCTGCCTCTCCCCTGGGCAGTGGGGCAGCCTGGGGACCTCTGCTCTTTAGCTCGAGCTCTCTATGGCCACCAGCGATGTGACACCTTGCTGGCCACCATGCTCAGTGGCAATTTACTGAGCCCTCCACCATCACTCACTGTCTCAGGAAGTTTTATCCCAGCCCCCTGTCCCGTGCTGGTGACCAACTAGGGCATTGCCCACAGGATCAGTCCTGCTTTCTCCTGCTGGTGGGTCTCTGTCCAGAGCTGCCCCACAACTGCCCCAGAAGATGCCAACCCACCCTGGTGCCGCTCCTCCTGAGCACAGCCTAGGGTGAATCACAGAATCTTCTAGGTTGGAAGGGACCTTAAAGATCATCTTGTCCGACCATCAACCTAACTGACAAAAATAGACACCCGCACAACAAACAAGAAGCATCACCATCACTAAACCATACCTCCCAGCACTACATCAACCTGTCTTTTGAACACCTCCAGGGATGGTGCCTGAACCACCTCCCTGGGCAGCCCATTCCAATGTCTGATGACCCTTTCAGTGAAAATTTTTTTCCTAATATCCAGCCTGAACCTCTCCTGGCATAACTTGAGGCTATTTCCTCTCGTCCTGTCGCCTGTGACTTGAGAGAAGAGACCGACCCCCACCTCTCTACAGCCCCCTTTCAGGTAGTTGTAGAGAGCAATAAGGTCTCCCCTCAGCCTCCTCTTCTCCAGGCTGAACAACCCCAGCTCCCTCAGCCTCTCCTCATAAGACTTGTGCTCTGGACACCTCACCATCTTTGTTGCCCTTCTCTGGACCCGCTCCAGCACCAGGGCAAGGGGGTTTGTGGCAAATGGAGCGATGGCGAGGCTGGCCCACAGGGCCACTGCACAACCCCAGTGATGTGGGTGATTGCTCTCGAGCTGTAAAGTGCAATTTGCCAAAATGAAACCGCTCCGGACGCAGCACCCCAGCAGTGCTGGAATCGCCGCCACCGCAAGGAAACGGGCGGCCATCGTTAGCAGGGAAATCCATCTTTTACAAGAGCCACAGCGGGCCATTAGCTTTTAACCAGGTTTTTAGGGGTGGGAAACGGCTTTCCTGTTGGGCGAACCCTTAACAAGGAAATAACTGGCTCCAAACATCCAGGGGCGGCGGGGAGTTCACAGCAGAGCCAGCTCTGAACTCCGCAGCTTGAGCTCCCGGGTACAATGCAGCCGGCCCCTGCGCATGGAGCTGCCGGTGGCGGAGCTGCGGGGAGCTGCCCTTATTTATTTGTTCCTACCGCACGGGCTGAGACACGGGCTGTGTTTTATGTTCCTCTGCAGGAAGGTGATAAAGTGCCTGAGAGCTGCCGAAAACCCTTCGCCAATAAATTCAAAGGGAAAGGCCATTTCTCATGCCTTGGAAGGGGAGCTGAGGGATGCTGGAAGGCAGAGAAGACTGAAACGGCGCGTCGCATGGCAGCGTGGCAGGAGGCACAGGAGCAAATTTTCTGGTTCGTTTTGTTGCTTCTTTTTTTTTTTTCCCCTCAATGATTTTTACTCTGCCTGTGGCTGGGCAATCAATATCTCTTTGCCGCCAATAAATACTCCAGGCTTTTAAATGAGGATGCATTCCAGGGTGAAACAAATTAAGTGTGTGATTGCTGCCCTCTTGTACTCAAACTAATTCTGTGGGTCTAAATGGAAACTCGGAGGGAGATTCCCAAACCGGGCTCTCTGGTGGTGGCAGGTTTGAACAAGGGGGAAAAACATCAGATCTGGCTTCAGCTTGTCGCTGATCCCTCTTCTGTCATTGAGCAGAGATTGGGGCGAGCGGCACCTCAGGCTGAATCCACTGGGGAGGTGCAGATGGTTGAGCATCAGCCTGCCCAGAGCATGGCAGCACCCTGGTTTTCCTTGGTGGGTGTCTGTGGAGCTGGGGATGGGTTCAACTGTCTGGCCTGCAAAGCACACCCCAGGTTGAGCAGCACTGGCCCAAATGCTTACCCCCCCAGGTGTCACAGCAGCAGGGACTTCAGCTTTGAGCTGTTGGTGCAGTGGCCGGTCAGGGAGTGTCCCCCGAGGACCTACTACTAATACCCATCCCAGGGAGCTGGGTGGAAACCTGTCTGAAGCCCCAAAAAGTCTGCTGTGGCTGTGACAGCAACTGGTCCCATCCCCATGTGTCTGAGGGAGAGCAGATTGGCTTAATTAAGCACTATGGAAGAAATCTGATTTCTTCTTAAGCGGAGTTGGATGATTTCA
The DNA here is from genome assembly GCF_001431845.1 of Calidris pugnax. NCBI lineage: Eukaryota > Metazoa > Chordata > Aves > Charadriiformes > Scolopacidae > Calidris > Calidris pugnax. The sequence goes on from NW_015090922.1 coordinate 7,488,060, forward strand.
TGCAAATAAATTGTTGTAGGATATATTATTCTCTTTGGTTTTCTATGGTGTATGGTTTTTTGCAGATGTGGTCGAGGGACCATGTAGTGACTGCCACTGTGTTTCTCTCGCGGTGTCTCTGATATTTAAACCCTGCAGCAGAGAAACTTTATGGGACAGTTCAGGAAACATTTGACTCTGTTTCCCAACTTTTGCCACACTGAGAGCTGTTGCTTTGCAGGATTAAGACGGCTGCAGAAGACGGATGGCAAGGACACTGGGCATCTTTGCCAGGAGCAGATAGTGCATAGAAAACATGGCTGGTTTGGAGCAAACTGACACTTCACATTGGTGGCCAGCAGCCCCGCTTGCTCACAGTCGTCACCACTGGGTCCTGGCCTCCCTGTGGAGGGTCTTCTCTCTCCTCCCTTTCTTCTTCAGGGAGAGGGTGCTGCCGTTTCAATAATGGCAACAGTGGACTCACTGTGCATTAGTCCTCATTAGCTTGTATGTGCCTCCAGGCAATACATAATGGGCCTTGACATTTGCCATCAAGAAAATGAAGTCCTCCCAGTTTCGGGGCACCCTGTGCTGGTTTTGTACCAAAGCATTTCGTATCGACAGCTATTTCATTTCAATAAACTAGCAATAAGCCTTGCAAAGCCTGTGTATCAACAAAAAAAATCTCCACAGCTGCAACTGTCAGCAAAACAGGAGCTAACACTGTGGAGGAGCGAGTGCTGAGGAAGTCTGAGCCCTTGCCCGTGGTAAGTCCCAAGCAGCATTTGCCAAGCAAGGCTCATCAGAGGGCTTCAGCTCTGTCCTAGCCCTCCTCCACTGTGCTTGTGGTTGAGTTATCACCTGGGAGAGGAGGGAGCCGTGTAAGACCAGGCTCCACAAATGATTACTAAAGTCTTTACTCATTCTTTCTCTCCAAGGAGAAGCACCTGGATGCCAGAGGAGGCCAGAGAAATGCTTTGTGTCTTCCGCTGCAACCGCAACCAGCTCCAAAAATAATCTGCTTTGGTGTCTGGTGGGAATATTTGGAGCATCAGGGCTTGGTCTGCGGCTTCTCATAGAAATCAGCAGGAATTTTGTCGCATCCTTCTCTGGCCCAGCTCTGCTCCCGTGGCTGGCAGCCCCTGCTAAGGAAAAGCAGGGTTTGCTGCGGAAGGTATTTGAAGTGGAGGGTGCTGGGGAGGGAGCAGGCTGACTGCTGGGAGGTCCTTCAGCTTTAGTCCCCCTGTAGCACTGAGGCCTGATGTTCATTTTTCTTCCCCTTGGGTTTTCCCCAAGGGAGCCTGTGGGTTTGCTGCTGCCCAGTGAGCAGTGCGTGCAGCTGGGGCCGAGGATGAGCCCAGAAGATAAGCTATCTGTGAGCATAAACATGCCTCTAGCCTCGCACACCTTGTAGGAAAAAGGAGAATTTCTGAAAAGGAGGACATGCTGAGAAGGGGGCTGGGTGGTGCATGCCTTGTTTCTCCCCCTCTTTCCATCATCAGCCACTGCTGACCCCATTTGGAGGCAGGCTACAGAATGAGAGACCCCTCAGACCCAGTGTGGCGGTCCCTAGGTTACAAAAATACAGGGATTTATGAACTGAGGAACGTGGGATACTTTTGACCCTGTGCAAGGAGTAGAAATATCCTGCTTAGAGGCTAAGCCTTGAGATCTTCTAATGGTTAGGGCACCTGTGGCTTTTGTCTTGCAGCTCCTGTATGTGGGTGCCCTGAAATTCACCCACGTGCTGCAAGATTTGAAAAACATACTCCACAAACCAGTGTGCTGTTCAAGAAATGGTGGTATGGGCAATTTTTCAATCCTCCAGCGCAGTTTGGAGCATGGGCTGCAGCGAAAGTTCCAGGCAGGTGAGGTGGCTGAGCTGGTGGAGATCTCACAAGGTGCTGCTGGGCACTGCTGCCGCAGCCAACGCTGTGAGCAGCCGATGACTCAGGTCTCTGCTTATATTCCCTAATGAGAGGCTGAAGGACCTGGGTCTGTGTATTAATCACTGCAAACCCAGCTCTCCACTGTTAGTATCTTCCCAGGGTTTTGTGTATCTTGGCATGTTTAGATAACCAAGCAATATTTTGAGTGCTCTGCTGAGAAAAAACGCTGGCAGCAGGCTCCTGGGAGGCAGCACCATGGGCTGAGTGAAAACTGCAGGGCTGCTCCGTGTTAACCCTTGTTGTGAAGGGGAGAACCCAGGAGCACTGCTCCGCTGCCATACGTTGCGCCCTATTTCAGACATTGGAATGGGCTGCCCAGGGAGGTGGTTGAGGCACCATCCCTGGAGGTGTTCAAAAGACGGGTTGAGGAAGTGCTGGGAGGTATGGTTTAGTGATGTTTGTCGTGTGGGTGTCTATTTTTGTCAGTTAAGTTGACGGTTGGACAAGATGATCTTTAAGGTCCCTTCCAACCTAGAAGATTCTGTGATTCTGATTCCAAAATGAGCCCGACATGGATGAGAAATAAAAGCTGGAAAGGCTGGGCAAACAGATCCACAGCTGACCAGAGTCTGTTTGTGCCATGGCCTGTGGAGTTTTTGTGAGCCTGGCAGCCCACGGGATGCTTCAGTAAGTGAGCTGCAGTGTCCCTGCTAATTTAGTGTACCAACACCCAGCATCCCAGAGAGGCTGTAAGGAATGAGCTGCATCCTTTTTCCTTGCTATGCTGCTGTTCTCATGGTACCTTTTGTGTCAGGTCTGAGATGGAGAGAAGCACCAGGGACTTTACACCGTCACCACACCGTACGTGTTACACCATGACCCCAGCTTTCACGGCTCCCTCTTTGGCCTGGGTGCTTTTAGGTGAGGTGTGGAGCTCTGCCCACAGCCTGGGCACCTCCCTCAAGGTCTAACTCCCTGTGCTGCCTGCCGCTTTTATTTGCACGAGTTTTCTAAAGTGTCATAGCGGCCAAACTTGATGGATTGCCTGCCTGAAGTAGCTGTATAATCAGCTGAAGTGTTTATTTGGGTGTATCGATTTCTACATGTGTCCTATATTTTAATTGCTGAGTTCAGCCTCCGAACTGTTTTGGGGAAACTGTTTCTCTTTTGGTATTCCCTGTTCCTGAAGTAAAAACCCCTTTGTCCATACATTTCCTGTTTTCCTGTGTAGAGGAAAATAGGATTTGATGTTTCAGTAAGTAGAACGTAGAGCACTATCCAGCAGGACAGTTTACTGTGGGGCTGCTTTCTGTTGATGAGCAAGAATATGCTTCTGTTTGTTTTTCTTAGGTTTTTGTGATATTCTCTTACTGTGAGAAATGAGCACTGCCAAGAGGAGATGAAGCTATGTTTGAAGCTATGAGATGAAGCTAGGTTTAGCTATGAAGGGGAAGTAAAAAAGGCTGACAATCCAGGAAAAATACACTGCAAATGCAGAGCTGCTTTTTGGGCTGATTCCCCCGAGCTGTATGATTGCTGGAGTGCAAAAGCAGGCTTGTGGTTCCTTAAAAAGGCACCCACACAGATTTTGTTTCCCGGCAATGCGTGTGAGTGACCTTACGGTATTTCTGGCGAGTCCCCATCACGTGCCTGCCAGCAGCTGCTCGTGCGAAACACGATGGGTAGATGTGCTACCAGCCTGGGGAGCATGAAGTTTTCCTGAGGCACAAGCCCATGGATATTGAGGAAACAGTCAGGAAGCATCATCCCAGAAAACCATCTTAAACAGAGCCAGACTCAGAGGTGGCCTTTCTCTCCTCTCCCCAAATCACCGGAGGCAATTGCAGGTGTGATGGGCTCACCAGCATCACATGGAACAGATCTGGAACGAGAGGGGGACCCGGCACTGCTGTTGAGCTAACGGCAGCACACCAGGTATCTCCTCTCCTCCTCCTGCTGCCAGAGAGGCGGGTAATTACCATATCCATTTTAGAAATGAAGAAACTAACACGTGCATAGGCGGAAGGGTAGAGTTTTAAGAATATGTGGGCGTCTGAGATGCAAATGCTTTGGGAAACACCACGTTGCGCCTGATTTGCATCTGTAGGCATCTAAATACTTGTACCGATGTGACCCAGAGGGCCCTGTGTGAGGGCGCAGGGAGCACAAGCAGTGACGTAGGGTGCTCTCCCTCACACCCTCACTGGGGATCCCTTGCTCCTCACCATGCCTGTGCCAGTCGCTCCCCTGCCTTTGGATCAGCTCCAGGAACAAATGCTCCTGGGTTCCCCTGAATAGCAGCAAGGATGGGATGGGATGGGATGGGATGGGATGGGATGGGATGGGATAGGACGGGACAGTGTTTCCCTCTTAACTATGCAGGAGAAACCTGCATTGGCAGCCTCGCTGTCCTGCCAGTTCCTCCTCCATGCCAGCTTTTCTATTTCAAATAGAAATCTATTTGAAGAGTCAGCAGATTCGTTTTGCTTCAGGAATAGTAAACCTGTTGGTTTTGCCTACCTGAATATTGCCGTGGCCCAGGCTGGATGCTGTGTGTCACCTGCCAGGCGCCATCAATGTAGGAGGCAGAACTGATGCCCCACAATCGCCTCTCCCAGTCCTCATAGGACTTTGGACACTCCTCTTTATGGTGATGTTGGGGATGTTGAAAGTTATCACACAAGTTGAACTGCAAAGGAGTGAGGGAGATTACTTCAGTGGAAAAATAGATATAATTATCTGTAATAGGTTCAGTAACTGTGTGTGCAATCATTTCCTCCTCAGGACCTTGGTACACTTGAGAAGAGAAACTTCCTGGTTTCTGTGCGAAGGGTGTCATCATGATTTGTCATAAATGAACCATCCTGTTCCCAGCTTTCATTTTCCAGTTTTCAGTACACCTGTGGCATCACTTGCTCTAGAAAAACAGCCAGAGTCCAGGTCAGATTTTGAGAGAACTTTGAGAGACAATTTTACTAAAAGTCAAGAAGTACTTTTTTGGCTGCAGCCAAAGGCTTTTCCTTTCTTTCTGAGTCCAACTGGTGAGTTTCCTGACTTTGTCATGGCTCTGAAGTCCACCTGCAGGCATCTGCTTGACTCCTTCTGTTGGAGCATGGTCCTGCCATTTTCCCAGAGGGCATCTACATGAGGAACTGGGTCTGGCCCTCCTTCAGCAGTGCTCTTTCCATGTGCTTTCCCACTTTCTTTTTCCATATGAGCAAAGAAACAAAGGTCTTCGCTCCTAGTGCTGGGACTTGTATTTATCCTCATGTTACAGGAAATGTAAGGTTGCAAAATATTGTGGAGTTTTGTCCAAAGTCTTTACCATAATGAGGATAAAAACATTCCAGTTGGCCTCCCTGTTCAGCATGATTTTAGTACAATATTTGAATAAGGGCATATTTTCAATCCATGGCCCTTCCACTGGTCCACTTTTCAAGGTCCAAAAATGCAAGCTTCTTTTTCACAATAGTAAGATGCTTTAAAAAAAAAAAACCCAAACAAAACCAAACACCCCCCCTAAAAAAAAACAAACACAAAAAAAACCCCAAACACAAAAAAATAGCCAGAAAGAAAACCCAAGGAAAAAAATTAATTCCATTTTCCTTTTCAGAAAAAAGTATGAAAACAAATGCGTAAGGAATATGATGGAAAACCACAGCTTTTGTGTGGGATAGGCTTCTGCAGCTGAAATACCAAATTCTGCATCAGTCTGAACTACCGTCAATCATCTGTTAACCAAAAATATTTGGTTGTTTCTGCAGCTGACTAGGTTTTTTTACACCCCTCCCCTGCAACTGGCAGACGACTAGCAGCATTAGGAGCCCAGGAGGAGACGGGTTTGGGGAAGAGGCATGAGTGTCATGGTGGTGATGCCATGGGTGTATGAGAAGTACGGTGCAGAAGAAGCAGGAGCAACGAGCACTGCTGGAAATGCCTGATCGTGTGGGACTGGTAATGTGGGAGCCTCACACCAGCATGGGGTGAAATAAAAGGACTTCGTGATGAAACTGGAAATTGTCAAAAAGGCTGACGTTCAACTAGGCGGTGGGATCAATGGAGGAGCTCTTGAGAAAAGTGTGCTGTGACCTCTGACATTTCATCCCTTATCAGGTTTAAGGCAGTGTCTTTTGTGGCACAGTTATGTGGTGAGGCAAGGTGGTTTTGGTGATAAGCCTTATTCTAGTGACCTCATTTTTGTTGGATTTCTTCGCTTGGAAGAATTGCTAATAGGTGTGCTGAGGAGCAGCGCTGCAATGCTAAGAAGATGCCAAGAGAAAACTGGTGAGGTCATTTCACACCACTTTCCTGAACTCCTTGCCTAGGCTTCCCCAACCTTTAAAAACAAATTACAAATATACTTAAATACTTACTCCCCAGGGCACTGGCCCTTTTGAAGGCTACTTGTCCTACAGGAGCCAGTGCCTGTGCTGCAGGGGTTCAGTGTCACTTTGGGAGGGTTCAGGGGAACTGGCATTTACCTCTCCATTCACAGCGACTAGTATACAGAGGTGGCTGGGGACAATGAACTGTGCCCTGGGGACACCCAGTGAGCCTTGGCTCAGGGTGGCCTCACATCTCTCAGGTCCCGGCTGGAGGTAGCATGGTGGCCTATTGGGCAAAGATGTCCTGGCCACAGAGAAGTGGTGCCCCATGTGCGTATCTCTTCCTGGAGGTTTTTGGCACTGGCCCCTTGGTGTCTTAATCCTTTCATAGCTGTCACTGGTAAAGCTCCTGCACTGAGAGAAGCAGGTGCATCACTGCTGCTCTTTCCCTCACCACCTCCCTCAGCAACCACTCCTTCCCTGTAACTGTTCTTGTGTTTGGGACCCTCCCCGTAATATTTAGCTGTATTTTCCTCTTGACTTTCATGTCTGTGGTTGCCCCTTTTCTTACTCTTTTTTGCTTTGTCTTGTTTGGAGCCTCCCTGCATGGACAGAGGGGCAGAGCTAGCATCTTCCCTCTGCCTCACCCAGGGCAAGGCTCACATTATACATTTTCTTCAGACAGCACTGCTGGGTGAAAACCCACACTCTAAGAGTAGTTATGTGTAGCTCAGGATTGATCTGTTATAAATTTACTTATTTTCAGGGTTTTCATTGAGGCGCTGATGATATGGCAGTGACTACACGACTTGTGGGTGTTCAGGGTCAGAAGAAGTTGCAGCCGCCCCTTCTCAGGAGGAAAGACAAGCAGAAGCTGAAACACCCAAGCTGCAATCAGTGGCAGAACATCACTCCAGGAAGCATCATGCCTCTTCAGTGGGTGTTGGCTTTCTAAGGCACCTCAAATACTCTGCCAGGGTAATTAGTAGTGATCTAAATCAGACATCACTATATACACGTCTGTCTACAATGGTGACATATTTCATCATGCACCTGCAGTCAACAGCAATTTTGAGGTGGATACACTCCCTAGCCCACAGTAGTCGCCTGCCTTGTGCTCGTTGTCACCCTCTGCGCGGGCGGGAGGTGTTTGTCCTGACGATCAGTCCTTTGGATTCCTGCTCAGGGCAAAGCTTGGGCTCCATGGCCCAGCACTCCCAAAGCTGAGATTGCCCTTCATTTGTCTGCCTGGTATCTGCAAGAAGTCCTTGCTGTTTGCAGAGGGACCATCACTTTGCACAGCTCCCAACGTTGTCTCCATGTCGTTCTGGGAGTCCCAGGCTTGCTATGGGCAGTGAATGAAAGGTGAAGGACAAAGCTGGGGGGAGATGTGCTTTAGTTTAGCTGGGACAAGTCAGGCACTGCCTCTGCCAAGGGAAAGAGCATGTTTTGATCCCACTGTGGTTTTATTTGTTCTGAAGGAAAAAATTGAGTAGTTTATCAGGTGCAGCACAGACGTTTCACTCTCAGCCCAGTGGCTAGGTAGACACCTCCCAGTCAAACCCTTAAGTTTCCCACAAGAAGGCTGGAAAACAGGGGGTGTAGTGTTGGTTTTCACTGAGAAACATTAATAACATGCAGCATGGACTCTGCCTTTTCTCTGCCTACCCTGTAAAATGCCGCTCGTCGGGCTGTGGCATAGGTGTAGCAACAGTCAGCCAGGTCTAGACACCGCCTCATGCCCCAAGCGGCCAGGCTGAGGTCATGTCTCCGTTCACTTTATTTTATTCATTTGTAATTTAATTCTTTGCTTTCCCAAAAGGCTTGTAATATGGGATGGAAGGAGGGGAAAAAAAAAAATATTAACCACTGGAGTTTTGCAGCTCCTTCCTTGCAGTCAGCAGGAGCCCTTTCGGAAGCCAGGAAGGAGCCAAGAGGTGTGTGGGTGCCTCTCACCCCTTTGTGGTGACACCCAGGGATGGTCTGGGGGCCTCTTGAGGTCCATGGGAGCGTGCAGGTGGAGAGCACCCATGGGTGGGTTGGTGGTCTGGGGTACCCAGCTGTGGAGGCAGCAGAGCCAGCGTGGAGACCATGGCCTTTGGCTCTCTCCTCACCTGGGCGGGCAGAAGAGAAACACCTCGTCAGGGAAGCACGAAATGGCATCAGGGGAAAGGAAAGGGTGCAAGACAATAGGCTTATACGTTCTCCAGGGCAGAGAAAGGTGGGAGAGGCAGAGCAAGGAGACATAGGGAGGAGACGCCGGCACTAGGCGGAGGGGAAGGGTGGAAGCCCTCCTTCCCCAGAAGGGAGCTATGGAGACACCAGTGCTGCGGAGCCAGCAGTCAGGGCAGGACCAGGGGTGTGGGTGAGAGGGAGGGAGACGCAGACCGGCGGTACCTGTTTTGTGCTGCTTCACCTGTGACTGCTCGTGCAACTCTTCAGGCCTGCCTTTGTGCTTCAGTTTTTTCATCAGCCCCAAGATCTCAATGTAAACTTGCTCTTCTTGCCCTGGCAAGGGCCAGCCCTCCTAGCTCCGTGCCCTCTGTGCCAGCCATGCTCCATCTCCTCCCCCAGAAAGCTCACTTCTCTCTGCCAGCCCCTGATGGCTGTGCACAGCAGAAGCACCTGTGGGCTTCATCCAGGCAGCCTTTCCCTCCTGTTCCCCCTTGGATGAAACGTGGGCACCTGCAGACAGTTGTGTGATTTAGATCAGCCTCCAATATTGTCACATTTCCAGGGCGACTGTGGCTTTCAAGCTGCTTCTAGGAGGTGGATGAATGTGTGCAATGTACCCTGTGGAGCATCTGAGCTTTGGACAGGTGAATGGTTTCTGAGAAAGTGGAATGGGACAATCCTGCCCTTGGTGGTGCCTTGTGTTGGTAGGCTCTTCTAGGCTTGAAGCTTTGAGACATGACATCAAGGTGCAAAATTACATGCATGTTTGTGGTAAATGTATTCAAAGCAATCGGAGATATCAGAAAGAAGGACTTAGATGCCCTTGTCTTCCAGAAGGGAGCTGGCATTTGATGGAGGCCCAGACAATCTCCTTTGAAACAGTATGGGGGGAGTTTACAGGGGGAATATGGGATTTGCGTTATTTTGGTGTCCTGTTCTCTGTTGCATGTTCCCAGCAGGGAGTGTGCTTGCCTGCAGGGCTGGTGGATCAGATTTATCCACATACCTCCTCTCTTGTGTTTCAGTTGCTTTGGCAGCTCTCTAACTCCTGGCCGTGGTGGGACACCACTGCGGATGGGACACACAGCCCCAAGGAATTTCACAGGCGTAATGTCTCTCAGGACAGAGGATGGGCATGTCTGGGCACTGGAAAAAGGCGGTCAGTGGGAAGGTGGTGATGTCCCTTGTGTGAGCCAGGAAGGCTGCCAGCTCTGTCGAACCAGCAGGAGCCAGGTGGGGGATGATGGACTGGTGGGGGTCCCTGGCCCCCAGCCAGCTGAGGCCTCGCCTTGTCACATCACAGAGCATCACTTGCAGGCAAGACCAGCTGATAATCTTCTGCAGCCCTGAGGGCACCCAGACCCGTATAGAGATGGGTGCCAACACACCCACTTACCAGGCAGGAGACGCTGACCTGCCACAATGTCCTGAGCTGTAGCTTTCTTCAACAGAATCACAGGAAATCACTTTCCTCTCCCAAATATAACCCTGTGAGCCCAGGGAGACGTAATGCTGGCAGGCGTGCTGCCCAGCTCCTAGCCCGCCTGGCCACCAGGATGACTGCCATGGGGGTGATAACTCACCTTGTCTCTCAGGGGTGGCTCAGATTACAGCCAAAAAAAAAAAGATTATTTTTGTCTGCTCTGTTGGTCTCCAGGCCCAACAATTTTATGTGATGTGTTACCTGCTAGGCACTCTCGTATGACTCAAGACCACAAAAATAATAAAAAAAACCTAATGGCGAAGCTGGCCCACAGGGTGTTACTTGTTTGCTGTTATTGTCTAGGACTGAGTTCTGCTGCTGAAGGCCTTCTACTGTATAATTACAGTCCAGCCTTAGCAGGTCTCTTAGCCCATACGGCGCGGCCGAGTGGCGTATGTGTCTGTTGCTTCCATGAATGTGGCTCCAGAGGATAATTACATGCACAGGAGGAGGACAGGGCAGAAATCTGATCAGGAAGACATGGAGAACCTGCTCCGTGCCACCATGGGATTACATGCAAAAGCCCAGTATTGTCTGAAGAGAGAAGAGTCGAGATACCATCGGCTACTGCTGTTATTACACCCCAGAATTCATCAAGGGCTGAAGACAAAGAGCCAGTTAATTATTTATGACATATGCATAAAAGGGGAAGGCAGGAACACGCAAAGGGCTATTTCATCACTTTTCAGCCTAGCGAGCCTGCTTGATCTGTCTTAACCAGCTCTTCTTCTTTTAAGTCTAATTTTGAAATTTGCCAACAAACTCTTCCCCTCTGGCATTGGTCAGGCCAGTGGTAAACTCAGATTTCTGCTCTGCTTGCTTAATTGGTACCTCTGAACCCGGGGTTTATTTTGCCTGCCTGCTTCAGCTTGTCTCAGGCCTTAATTGCGAGGTCTCTAGGGGAGGGCTTGTTATGGATAATGGGCTAACGTTTTTCAAACGGCACAGCTTTTCCCTTTGGAAGAAGCTGATTCATCGATGTGGAAACATTCTGCACAAGGGTCTCGACTTCGCTTAAACTTCTAGTTAAAAGACTGATCAAAGTGCCTCATTTTGATATGGCCAAAAGCTGTTCCTCTTGCCTCATGTTGCAGCGTGGTGCAACAGACCTACCTGACAAGTCAGGGGCCATGTTTCTCCAGAGGACACGGGGGGAGTATGGGCACAGGCACTGGGGCCACTACAACAGCAGAGTCCCATGTTGATGTGATGCTGGATGAAACTCCTCTACCTTCAGTAAGGCTGCTAGCTGATGGGAACAGTGCTGAGCTTCAGGCCAGTCTCCCCACTTCTCAGAGGTCCACCTCAACCATGACCTTCTTCTGAAGACCTGTCATGTGCCCCTTCCATCATGTGAGGAGTGTCCACAGGCCAGTGCAATGCATGCCTGCATGTCTTCCTCTGCTCAGGAACAGCTCTTGCTTTGCCTTTGAGCGTTTTCCATCAAGACTGAAGCACCTCCAGCCTAGTGACAGGGTGGTGTGTCTGATTGCGGAGTCCTTTCTCCATCAGTTAATTATCGTGATCTCAACTGTACCCCTTTTTTTTAGACACATTCCTCAAGAGCACTTTCATTGCAGTGTAACAGGAAGTTTCTAATGAGCATATTGTCATTGGGATTCACAGAGCAGGCTTCATGCTGCTTCTGAAGAACATACATTTGGTAGAGATTATTTTTCTGGAATGGTTTAAGTGGGCGCATGGAGAGGAAACTGAACATGTCCCCTCAGTGGTTTCCTTTCAGTATGAAGCTGCCAGAAGGGCTGGAGTCAAGACCAGCCTGGCCTCTGCCTCTGTGAATGTTTCAGGGGGGAGCTTGTGGCTAAGCCTGTCAGAGAGGCTGACCTCTCCACCAGGAGAGATATTGGCTTGCAAGCAATGCTCCCCGGTCCTCATTCCAAAGTGGTCAGTCCTGCTGTCCTCCCTGAGCACCCAGGAGGGATGTCGGTATGTCACCGTTAGTTTTCTCCTTGTGCAGCATGTTTTGTTCCAGCTACTGCCTTGTGGACTGGTAAGGTGAGTGGTATGCTGTGAGATGTGGGACTGAGCATGATTTCAGATGGAGAGGCTGGGGTGGCAAACCACGCTGTGAATTCAGCAGTAATCATCAAAGACTGCTAGGAGCCAGCTCATTCCCACCTATCTGTAGCTACTGAGGAAACAGCTAGGGGAGAAAAAGTGAATTTATGGTATGACAGACACCACAGCATGGAACCAGGCTAAGGGAGTTTTCCCTCCCAGGTCAACCTGAGCAGAGGTTATTGGGAACAGAACACCGCTGCATGTGTGATGTTTTTTTGCCCTTGCTCCTAGTGCGCATGTTGGACACCTCAGTTGGGAGTCCAAGCAAAAAGAACCAGAGGTGAAGAATATCAGATGCAAAGTTCTCCTCAGCCTTTGTGGCATCCTGCTTGTCTGAAGCCTGAAGAGATGGCTAAAGCCTCCAGCATACCTGACGAGTCGTTAGTTTGACAAAATTGGAACAGGAGCCTGTAAGTTTAAGGGCCTCAAAAGCCAAAAACATGTCACCTGTTATTTCAGGAAGTCATGGGTTGAGCAGCTGAACTTATATGAACTTTTTCCTCAGCATGGTACTTTGGCAGGAAACCTTATTATTTAAAATTTGGTGACTTACCAGTAGTTTGCTTCAAAAGGATCTATCCTGCCCTTAATTATGATCCTTAGATCCAGGACTTTTATTTTGTTTAGGTGAACAAGTGTTGTGAAATGCCTTTGTGAATCAAATCTAATCAAGTCAGTATTCTCCAGCTGGAGCCTGGAAACCTGCCCAGCGTGCATGGCAGGGGAGGGACGGTGCGAGAGGCAAGGAGTGATGACAGCCTGCCAGAGGAGAGCTGAAAAAGGTGGAGCAGTCAACTGGCCCTTGCAGACAAGGAGATTTCCATGCTTTTCTTCTCTAAAAAGGCCTGAACTCCAGGACACACTGGGCGTGTGAGTTTACTCCAGCGAGCCTGAGGCAGTTTCAATTTATGCAACTGCTGTTTGCTCAGCAGATGAGAGGCCCAGCTCTCTCTGATGTTCGGAGAACAGACTCTCCTGCAGCTCTCTCCAGCATTCGGATGGGCATCTGCCCAATGCCAGGTGTGGATATGTTTTGTGTTTTTCCATGCCATAGTTCTGAGGGGGCTTGAAAACGAGCATCTGACGACCTTGTAGAGACTTAAGAAGAAGAAAGGGTCAGTGTTCAAAGGAGAGAGTGTGTGGAAGGAAGGGACGCATTCCTGAGTTTTCATTCTGGATGTGTGATGGCGATTCACCTTTCAGGGTTGGTGTGATGCATACTAAGGGGTCTTGGGCCCAGGGCTATGCAGCCTTGTCAGCCTCAGTGCTCTGCAGGGGTTGCTGATACGGTTGCAGTAGCATCTGGAAGGAGGACTCTCTTCAGGGTCTCAGTGCATCCCCAGGCCTTTCCCCAGTGATCTGCTGTGACAGCACGTGAGCAGGCAGTGACACTTCTGGTCACTTTGGGGAAAACCTGGGATCCCAACCTCTGCAGAAGTTTGTGTCTGCGGTGCAGTTCCACAGCTGCATCGTGTGCCGGCAGCGTCTGTAAGCGCCGGTGGGCTCATCGGAGACGCTGGCAATCCAGTCCCTCCCGCGGGGCAGGCTGGCCACAGAGGGACCTGCGGCTGCAAATTGATAATTTGGGATGTGCTGATGTATCTGTTCTGTGCTGATCTGCACAGCTGGAGCGACCAGCTTGACTTGACAAATGCTAACCCGAGAGGCAGAGAGGAGTCTCCTTGTCCTCCCGTGTCTCCTCACAGGAGTCTGTGGCACTGGAAACACAGCGCCGTCTGGCACCAGCACTTACCACGTGCTTATTAATGGGTAAAATTAGGAGAAAGGAACCCAGCATGTCAGCTGTGCCGGGCACCGCCAGGCTGACTGACGGCCTTCAGGAAATGCCACGGTTGACAAAGTCAAATGAGAAGACTGCATCAGCTCACCCCTCCTTCACAGCAGACAAACGAATGGGTGCATCCCCTGGGTGAGCATCGCACCCACACGCTGTGTCAAGCTGCACAGGGGTCTCAGGTCTTTTGGGGGTGGCGAGGAGCCGGAGCCCTGCAGCCCAGGAGGCTGGAGGAGAACCATTGCTCTTCATTATTGAATCCAAAGAGCCCGACGTGACCCAAAGCAGAATGTAGGACAGCCTTGCGTCAGGCCAGAAGTACACATCTGCCTTTTAAAAACAATCAGCAAGTTTGATTACAGTGCAGCACGGCAGCCTGATCGGGGAGACAAACAGTACGAGTGGTATTTATCATCGGGACTGTAATTATGCCTGCAGGTCCCATGCTGCCTGGGCCCCACTGTGGTAAGGGCTGTACGAGACATGATAAAAGACCATCCCTGGCCTGAAGAAATTAGAATCTCATTTAAAGCATCCCAGGAGGGCGAGCCAAATGGGGATGGTGTGAGGGACTGAGATTGGGGAAAAAAGCGGGGTGAGTTTGATTACAGATAAAGCTGTTTCCTGGAGGATCCTGCTGAGCCGGGAGGGTTTGCTGGCACCTTTGCCGTGCCGCGTTGGCCTGATGGTGGAAATGGGCACACGGGGTGTGGAGGCAAGACATGGCGCCGTTACAGGCTTCGAATCGAGAAGGAGGGAGGTGGGCTGCTGCCCAGGGAGGTGGTGGAGTCACCATCCCTGGCTGTGTTTAGATGCAGTGCTAAGGGACATGGTGTAGGGGATGACTTTGTAGAGTAGGGTAGATGGTTGGACTCGATGATCCAAGGGTCTCTTCCAACCTAGACGATTCTATGATTCTATATGTATGCGCGTGTGCTATACGTTCAGAAGGGGGGGAAGGAGAAGGCTCCTTTCCTCAATGCTGATGGAGGACGAGGACACACCGAGTCCTCTGCAGATAGCCGAGACCACCGAGATCGCTCCCCGGCGTGTGCCCCCCGGGGTCCCGCAGCGCAGCCCCGGGGGCAAGGGGCGGCCGCCGGGTGCGGCGGTGCCGGTGTCCGCCGCGGGGTGTCACTGCCGGCCAGGCGGCCGCCGCAGCGCTGCGGGGGTGCGGGGCGTGTGCTGGTTTGCAGCCCCGGGGGAGCCGGCGGAAGCCCTTCTTCCCCCTCCCCGTTCCCATACCCCCCGCCAAATCCCTCTGGCGAGGGGGATGCTCCGACAGAGCTCTCGGGAAACGGGGACCCCCGGGGGGTCTCGGCATCCGGGAGCACGGCAGGAGCCCCTCACCCTTCCCGTGCCGGGTTGGAGCGAGCAGAAGCGATGGGCGACGCCGGGAAGAACCCCCTCTCCCCGGCGGGGGCTGGCAGGCAGGAGAAGCCCGCATGGAGGCTGCTCGGTGAGGGGCCCAAGCAGCCCCCCCTCGCTGCGCAGCCCAAGGAGAGCAGCCAGAAGCTCCTCATCCGAGCTTGGGGCAAAGCCGGGCAGAGTGCAAACCCTTGCTCTTTGATTTATTAGTAGTATTATTGATTTTCTCTTCTGTCTCAGCGCGGGTTTTAGCACAGCTTCCAGCTGGCTGCCCTCCAGCTGCTGTAAAGGCACCTACAGCTGGTGCCGCCTCACCTGCCTGCTCCACCTTTCCAAGGCAGGAGGCACCCGAAAATTCAGGCCCCACATTTCTCCCGGTGCAGACACACCTGGCACCCCTCCGGCTGCCTGCTGGTAACTATTTACACTGGGCATCGCAGCTTTCTGGTCACAGATGGGGCTTTTGAGCTTCTAGAAAAGAGTCCAGGGCAGTTTAGTGCTCTTTTGGCGTATGCTGGATCCTCTTCTTTGGATGGGGGGAGGCTGAATGGTGCAGCCCTCAGGCTGAACACACTTTTCCCTGTGTTTTACTTTCAAGAACAGTCTCTTGCAGGCTGCAGATTTGGCGAGCTGTGTTTGGGAATCTAGCCACAGGGAGAGGGAGGTCTCTCAGTCCCCAAGCAATCTCTGTGAGGATGGTGTTCACCCACTCACCAAGGAGAGCCAACTTTCCCCTTCTCACCAGACGCCTGTTCAGCAGGGTGGCTGCAGATGAGTCTGTCCTCCTTACCAGCAGACACACCTGAGCCAGTAACCTCGCTCTCACGGTGCACAAAGGGCAGCATTTAACCATCCTACATTTTCAAGCAATCATAACTTAATTTTCCTTTGAGCAGGTTTTAATAGCTTTCTCTGCTTCCTCTGGCTTCAGGATTTGCTTTGATAATTAAAGAGCCTGAAATTTCATATGTTTCTTTCTGATGCCTGAAATTTCTTGCATAAATCCATTTTCTCCTCCAGTTTGAACAAGTTACCGGATCTAACACGAGGTGACAGGCAAGAATGTCATGCAGCGGGGCATACACTGAACAACAGCATCTCTGCAGGCTCCTGCCCTCTGATACAACTCACCCACAGGGTAGCTTTGGAAGTAAAAACCCAGTATTTCCTGGGCATACTTAATCCCCAGCACCCCCAAACTGCTTGTATTTCTGTCCACAAGTATTTTGGCATGTGTGTTCAAAGGGCTTTGCCAGCAGTAGATCACCACCTCTGGGGGGCTGGGGGTGGAGAGTAATCAACCTGCAGGTGATATTTGCTTTGGGTGCCAGTGTGGCCAGCAGTCCCCCAGGCAAGGCAGGGAGCAAAACAGGTAAGCAGCAAACCTTTCCCTTCATATTCCTGGGGGTTTACAGCTTTCATGGGGCTTTTGTCTTTTAGGGGTGTTCCTCAGTTTAAAGGACACCCCCACCCAGATACAGCTCAGTGTGAGAGCTACGAGCTGCAGCAATACAGGCTGCTCTCATCATTTCTCTGAAAGGTCTCATAGTTTGTTGTTCTCCCCAGTTGCCACCACAGGGTTACAGAATTCTGTGACAGTCTTGCCTTTTGGGTTAAAAAAAAAAAAAAAAAAAAAAAAAAAATTCTGGCACTCATCTTTCTAGAAAGAAAGCTTCACAACATAACTGGAGCACACCCAAGAGGCTGAAAATCAGAAGAGAAATTAAAATAGCCTGCATTCGATTTTATGTTAAAGCTGGCAATTTTGAAAGCACATTTTATGTGCAGGGGTGGGGAATGTGTGGATTTTGATTCACTCTTTGATTTTGGAGTTGGAAATTACTGTCTCAGTGCAGGTGGAAGTATTTGCTTCCACCACATGTCTAATGCAGAACTGGCCTGTGCGTAAAACTATGGAGTAAACGATGGCTGCTGAGACTTGGCAGGACTGTTCTCATCTGAATTAGTTTTAGAGACATCTGGGCCCAGAGATGCAAGCTGGCACTATCCTGGTTGTGCATTCTGCCACCAAAGCATCTCACGCAAAGCTCCCTTCCCACGGGTGGGTATTAACAAGGACCACTTGTTTTTGGTGCTTGCCGGTGCCTTTCTTCACTCCCCCCTCTTCACCAGCTGTCAGTTTGCTAGATGATTTCTGACTGTGGCAGGTGGGTGCAATTTCCTTTCGTGACCAGTGCAGCATTTACCACCCTTTGGGGAGGTGCAGAATTAGGTGCTGGTGGGTAGAATCCTGTGGAGCAGCAACATCTTTGAGGGGGTTGAGGATCTGCCTCCCAGAGCACAGTTTACAGACTCTTGAGGCCAATGCCAGACACCTAGTGCTCAGGAGACTTCCTGTGGCTTCTGGCAAAGGTGGCATCTCCATCACCAGCTGGCCTGGGCCTGAGCAGCATTGCCCTGAGCAGGGGACTGTCTGACCCTGAGGGGAAGGCTGAGCTGGGCAGGAAGAAACCTTCTGGAGATGAGAACTTGGCAGGGCTTCTCCTGCCTGGAGGGAGGCAGTGAGCAATTCATGAACCATAGGTTGCCGTGGCATGAAGGGAGTGATGCAGCATCTGGACAAAACATAAGCTGCGCAGTCATTTTAGCCGCGCTAATGCATATGGCCCTGCTTGCTCGAGGTATTTAGGAGATGAACAAATTCCTGCGCTCCCACAGATAAATTAAACGATGCTGTTGTTGTGGTTTAACCCCAGCCAGCAACTAGGATCGTACAGCCTCTCGCTCACCCCCTGCCTTTTCCTCCAAGGGTAGGGAAAAAGGGAAAAAAGTCCTTGTGGGTTGAGATAAAGCCAGTTTAATAGAACAACACTGGAAAAGGAAAATAACAATAATAATAACAGTAAAAGAATATACAAGAAACAAGTCACTTTCACTGCCTGGTGAATTTGTTGCCCAGCCCAACCTGAGCAGAGATTGTGGGTTTCCTCCTCGTTGGCCAACCCCCATTTATATACCAAGCATGATGTCTACAGAACAGAATATTCCATTGGCCATCCTGTTCTATCTGTGCTCCTTCTTAGCTTCTGTGGGAAGCTGAAAAAGTCCTTGACTAGTATAAACATCACTTAGTAACAACTAAAATAATATGCATTATTCACATTCCTTCCGTACCAAATCTGAAAACACAGCAACCACTAGAAAGAAAATTACCTCTATCTCAGCTGAAACCATGGCATCTGTCTACAACAAATACCATATAATAAGTTTATTAAAGGCTGGAGAAGGCTTGGGCTGCTACAAACAAAGATGTGGGCAGAGATGTGGATGGATTTAAATGCACCTACATGATATTTTTGTGTATAGAGGTATTTAAAACCAGCCTTACAATTGGCAAAGTTGCCTTAAGTCGAAAAAAGAAGTCAGACTGGATACAAAGAAAAGTTTTTTCCCTGTGAGGACAGTGGAACACCAGAGTGGGTTGGCCAGAGAGGCTGTGCAGTCTGCATCCTCAGAAGTTTCAAGTTTGCAAGACTCAGCTGAAGAACATGGTCTGGCCTCATCGCTGACCCTGCTGTGAGCAGGAGGCTAAGGCTGAGATCTCCTGAGGTCGCTTTCAGTCTGAATTATCCCTGATCCTGTCTCCATTCCTGGAAGGACTGGGCTTTGCCATGCAGCCATGGCTCAAACAGCCTCCGTGCACACACCCACGCAGACATGCATTCACCCCTTTCCTCCCTCCCTCCCTCAGCAGCTGGTATTTTGCTGGTGGCTGATGTCATCCCATTTGCTTACTTAAGAAAGGCATCATTAGTGAGTAAGTAATTTATGTAATGCTGCTGCTAGTGCAAATTAAGGTAGAGCCGGGTTAAGCAGGCCCAGGGCAACGAGGGCACGCTCTGCATGGTGGGCTACAGAGGAGATTGCTGCAGGAGGCTAGCGGGCCGGATTACAGGAGATCAGGCGGTCGAGGAACACTGGGTTTGTTTCCTGTTCCCCATGACCTGCGTGGGCAGAGCAGCCATGGGAGATGGTTTTCAGCCTGTTGCCCTAAGGGAGCTCAGTAAAGGTGTGTTCCCTGGCAGTGCCCTTTACCCAAAAAGACCTGCCTTTGGACATCAAATGCAGGCTCAGCTTTTTAAAAAAATAATTTAAAAAAATCAGTCATTGTTGTAAGATCACTTTTTATCTCTGCCCGTGGATTTCTGTACCAGTTTTTCCTTGTGAGGCTGTACCAAACTCCAGAGCTACCCAGGTGCTGTAGCAGCTAAGGACTACAGGGTAGGGGGACATGTGAACCTGACAGCAATAGAGGAAGCTGCTCTGCAGACTTGAGGGGAAAAATAAACTAAAGGCAAAACTCAGGAAAAGAAGAAAGGAGCTGCTTGGATGTTGTTTGATCAGTGGATTCACCCTTGTGATTTCTTCTCCTCTACTTGTGTACTATTACAGTCCAGCGGCACTTAGAAATGGTGGTGATCTTGCAGAGCAGAAATGGTGCATAACAGAGCTTTTGCCACTACGGATGAGTCTCAGACCAAACGAAAGATGAATAAAGGAAGGACAGTAGTTAGAGAGGGCTGGCCTGTCTCCTGACTGACCATACACCTCACCTTTGGAGATGTGTGTCACACTCTGGATTCTCCTGAACTCTGAGGGAATTTGAGTGTAGAGGGCTTATACCTATCACAGCTCAGGTCAGAGTCTGACCCTCCCCACCTCATGTAATTGAGCAGGTGATGTTCCTGCCCAGCTTAGCCTACACAACACCAGTTTGCTCGTGTTGCTAATAAAGGGCTGGTCTGGATTAGCACATAGGGCTAGGTGATCAGGAAGGAAAAGAAATGCAAACATAGACCCCTTTGGTAGGCAGGATAATAATCATTAATCATCATCTCACTAACAAGGATCTTGCAAGTGTAAAAGAATAAGTGTAATAGAACAACATCCTAAAAACGCAGTTCTCCGTAAGGAGGGAGCCCAGAGCCATGGAAGAGAGCAAAAGAAAGCAGAACTGGCAAACCACATAAACATTATTGGTTTTCAGAGTTTTGGAATGTTCTTAGGAGAGCTGTCAGCATGTCTTAGGTGACTAGAGGTGGGGAGACAGCTTCTACCGAGGCTCAGGGCAGCACAGTCTGTTCTCCTGCTGACCTGAGATCCCTTGGCAGGAATCTGGCAGCCGTGAGCACTGAGTGAGTGCAGGCTGAAAGCCTGGAAAGCCACCAGTGCCAGCTGCAAGTCAGAGGAGCACTGCTGGGCACACAGCTGGGGCGCAGGGTGGAGGGTGCTCCGAGACGGATGCCACATGCTGGTCCCTTCTGCCAAAACAGCGAGTGCCATGGGAGCTAAACTGCAAGCCCTGTGAAGAGGAATTACTGTAGTCAAGCCTGTGCCATGACTGAGTGTACTTCTGCTGGGAGACCCTGATAGGGTCTAATGAAGGGATAATGGGAGAGGAATACCTTTGACCCACGTGAGCTCTCCAGGGCTTTCCTGGGAAAGGAGGGGCTGAAAGCGCTGTGGCGGCTTGCCTTCTGCATCCACCTCCACCTTGTCACTGCCAAGAGGAAGCTGGAGAGGAAAAAGGGGATTTTCATCCTGACAGCAACTGCCAAGCACTACATCTTTGCTGTAATTTGGGCTAAGGACAAAGGATCCCTGATTCACCTGGGAGATTGCTGCTCCCTGTGTAAATCACAGCGCAACAGATACAGAGCTGGTTACTAACTTAAACTTATGCCCTTCCCCCAGCCTAATGTGGGCACAAGCCCTACTAACAGTTTTGTTTCTGCATTTAATCACAAGTTCATTTACCCCTGGGGACTGATGCTGGTACCTGAGCCTTCCGGGCATGATTACAAAGAAAGGGGGAGTGCACTTCTGTTCCTCAAGCTGAAGTCCACCAAGACTGAGGGTAGCAGCTCAGCTACCCTCTGTGGAGACAATGGGTTTGGGACCTGGAGAGGACCCACCTTCTTGATCTCCTCCTGGCTACAAATGCTGTCTGTGCCCCCTCCCTAGGGAAGGCAGCCTGATTTGGGAATCCATCCCTAGGCTCCATTCTTGGGGTTCTCTGGCCAGGAAGAATTACTCTCTCCTTGGCTTGTTTTCTGTAAATTTTTGGGCATCTGAAAGGACTGCACGCCAGTGTGTTCAGCCAGTCTGAACGTGACTGAAATTGTACAGAGTTTAAAGGTAAAATTATTTGTTAATACAAACCTAACTAAATGCATGCTTACTGGGCTATGTATCATTTTTAAGCAAAGCTATTCCTATAATCACATTCATTGACAATTAAAAGTTTATATAGGCAAATCTAGCTAAAGATAGGAATGTTGCTGCTTGATTACAATGACAAATTGCAAAAAGAAAGAAAGAAAAAAAAATTGTAGTTCTCTTTGTTCTGCCTTTCTTACCTGAAGTAAGAACCTGGTTAAATCAGTTAACCATTATCCTACACTTCAGAATAATGCTGCTAAAAATGAAACATAAAATTAGCCTGTCATTTTCCTGTCGCTCACTTGAGATTCAAGCTGTCCTTCTGCAGAGCTTTTAATTTCCATTAAAATGCCTTGCAGTGGGTGCGTGGAATTTCAGGAGCAGCAGCAGCGATCAATCCCAAACCAGACCAGCCCTCACCTCCTTCAAGTACGTCCTGCCTGGCCAGGGCTGTCCTGCTCACTGCTCACTTGGGGGGAAATTTTGCTTCTCCTCCCTGCAAAGACCCTCTTGTAGAAAATGTGGCCAGGAGGGCAGCCCCACTCTCCGGCCTGCATGCCCAAACTGTGCTCCATGGGATGTCCAGCCCTTCCCTGCTGTGCCAGGGAGGCTCTGTGACCCTGGCATGGACAAGTGGGGCTGGGGACCTGCCCCAGCACAGCCCCTCACATCACCCAGAGAGTGGTGGCTGTGTGGCTGTGCTGCTGTGTGCTTGTGTTGGGAAACTGGGGGCAGCTAGGAGGATTTTCCTGGGAGCTTTGTAAGGCCAGTGAGAACCTTCTGTCCTCTGTGGAAGCAAGCTAGGGGAGGAGCCCAGATGTGAGCAGGAGTGTTCTCCTCTCCATCACGGCAAGTCTCCTGTGCTGGGATGAAGCTGGGCTTGGCTCAGACGGCACAAAGACCAGCTCTGGCGAGAGCCCAAGCATCTACGTGAGAGGGCCTGAATGAGAAAGGAAGGTGGGCTGATGGTCTCATCAGGGGATGTAAGGAACCATCTTACTGTGGCGAAAGCGAGAGGTGCAGGTCAGCTCCAAGGAGCACCACCCCACTAACGCCAGCGAGAGTCCCTCCAGAGACACAGTGCTGGGATTTCTGCCACAGGCAGACAGTCCTGTCAGTTTTTGCAGCACACAATAGGAGACGAGTGTGCTCAAATAGTTAGGAGGCAGTGTTATTTGGGTAGTAATACATATTCACGTTTGGTTTGGCTATTTTGGTGCTGGAGGGAATTTTTTCTCTACTGGATCATGAAGCGGCCCACATTGCTCCCGTCTGTTCAAATAGTGAGCGCCTTTGATCGATCAGCCAGGCAAACTGGCCGAACTCCCTCTGAGATCTGTTGGTGGTTTGCTTGTCCTGAGGTTCTCAGTTTTATCTTTGAGCCTTCAGGATCAAACAGAGAATTTTTAAAAGTCTGAGGAAAGTCTAGAAGTGATTTTTTTTCTAGTTTTAGCTGGAGGACTCCATGTGTTGGCCAGTGCACAGCTGATGCGCAGGCCCTGCCTGGAGCCAGCCGAAGCACTTCGCCTGCTACAAATTCCCAGTCTCTCGGTTTAATTTCTTCCATCCACAAGCTGCCACTCCAATTTTTCGGACATTCCCTCTGCCTAATGCTAATTTTAGGATGTCACCTGTGGTTTCTAGACCACAAGGCCCGGCCTTGCTTTTCCTTCCCAGGTTGAAATCTCTATGCATCGCATCACTAGGGCCAAAAAATGTGTGCCAGTGGAAACCAGTTTTAGCCATGGTGCAGTTTCCAAGCAGTCCTGGTGTGCAAGTTTTCATGCCAGGTCAAAGCAGGCATCGTCCTGCATTAATAGCGGTGACTGATCCTAAGGGCAGACCTACAGCAAAGTCAATCAGTATTTGCCATCAGATCAACTCTTTCCAGAGCAGTGCTTGAGGACATGATATTAATAACCTGGTACAGACATGTTCAGGCACAATTGGCGCCTGATGACGAAATCTAAGCTAAGTTGTTTCTGGCAGTTCAAGTTAAATAGATGGTTACAGGCTCAAAGGTATCTGTGAGCCAAGGTTTTTACCAGTGGGGGAAGCAGGCTGTGGGAGGAAGGGACATCTTGGTGCTTACACCTGCCACATTCAGAACAAGTAATAGAAATTTTGAAATAGCTAAAAGCCTGCCCACGGTGCTTGGGGTGCAGGATCTTGCAGTAAAACTCCCCTGCTGCAACTAATGAGGTCTCTACTCCTTTCCACTTGAAGGTTGTTGTGTGCTTTCGGTGTTGCCGACAGGGAGTGCTACCAGGGCCAAATCCTACCTCCAGCTCTTCGGTGTGACTCACTTTTAACCTGTAATATCTGGTGGTTGTTTTTTTTTTCAGTAGAAACTGTCAATCACATTAAGCAGAGATCATCAGGATTTGGGACTGGTTTGCTTATTGTCACCTCTAACCAGAATTACATCAGGAAAGGGTGCTCACTTCTGAGCCCTGCCTGGTTCAGCTCAGCTCAGCTTGCAGAGATCAGCCCACACTTGATCCCTAACTTCCCTGGAGTGCAGGGAGCTCAGCTCATCTTTGGATGATAGCTATTTTCCTTTCAAAGGTGGTGGTGACTGCAGCTGAAAGGCATCAGTTTCTAAAATACCCCCATCCCCTTGAAAACATAGTTTTTAACTTTCTCCGAGAGCCTTGAAACTTCTGCCGCAGTTACAGGAAGCAAAAGCAGTGATGTTAGGAATGAATGAATGAATGAAACGTCCCTCATCCACTGCTGAAGTTTGTCTGTGCTCAGAGCTGTCACGTCTGGGACTCCCCAGCCAGCTCATCGCAAGCCTTTGGGGTAAGCAGTGACTCATCCCCCTCATTCTGCTTTTTACACCTCCACACATCTGCCCGTGTTTTTGGAGTTGCGCTCCAGTAAGAATAACAGTTTGTTTACTCAGTGAAGGCAGCATTACTGGTGTCTCAAAAAGCTCTGGATCATCCCGCTACAGGTGACCAGCATCGGCATTTTCCTAGGTTATGTGAAACTGTTTTAGCACTGTTTTTTTAACTTTAAAGATATTGGGTCATCTTATCATTGAGCATCTTTTCTTTCAGAGTCAGTAGCTTCCTCTTTTTGTTTCCTTATCGCAAACTTATTAAAACAAGACTTCTGTGACCCTTATATTTTGTCCCCTTCAAGATGTCTGCTGAATACATGTTTAAAAACCCTAGGTGTGTGTCTGCAGGTTTGTGTGTAGCAGGGCAAGTGAAGTGAGAGCTGGTAATAGAGGACAGCAGGGGCTCTTGATTTCCTGCTCTTCCTATTGCTTTCAGATACATCTAAAACAAGGTGCTCCACAGCCATGCAGTGCAATCCGCAGCGATGAGACTGCACTCTATCTTTGTCATTTTGATTTATCTTTTTTTTTTTTTCTGACCTGAAAGACTAATCCCTGCCTCTGTGCCTTGCTGTTGTTCAATTCTTGCAGCACAACTCCTAACTCCTGTAGAGCCTGAAATACAGTTCACCCAGTGACATGAGATCTTATTCCTCAGCCCAAAGCCTGACTGAGAAGATAGCTTAATGGAAGTAATCAGCTCCCAAAATTGTTATGTGTCTCCTAGACACGTCCATCATTAAATCATCCCAAAAGATGTTAAGATTGCACACGCGCATGTTCATCTAATTACAGAAGAATCGCTCATTACAGATTCCAGGACTCCACTCTTCCCAGGCATGAGTTAAGCGACATGCCAGGCGCCAGCTGCGCGCAGACTGTCATCCCTCATGTCGCACATCGCTTGCTGTGCGCTGGTTGACCTCTGCCAAAACATTATCCCAGCAGTCACGCCACATTTGGCTGTGGAAGGGGTGCCGGTGCCCTCAGCCAAGCAGAAAACCGTAGCATTGCATCTGTTAAGTGCAGGGCTCAGAGAAGTGGCCAGATCCTTGGCTGCCATAAATTGTTAGGGTAGTGCTAACCTCAGAGGAGCTACCTGCATTTGCAGGGCATAATCACCATTTAGGAATCTGGGCCGTTAATGAGACAGATGGTCTTAATCCTCCTCTTATAGGATAGTTGTGCACATCACAAGTAAGACTTATTGGACTGTTATGAGCAATCAGCAGAGACCTCAAGGACTAAGTGTCAGTGGAAATTGAATGATTGCGAATGTTTATGTATCTTCCCTCTCTCCTAGACACGTCCATCATTAAATCATCCCAAAAGATGTTAAGATTGCACACGCGCATGTTCATCTAATTACAGAAGAATCGCTCATTACAGATTCCAGGACTCCACTCTTCCCAGGCATGAGTTAAGCGACATGCCAGGCGCCAGCTGCGCGCAGACTGTCATCCCTCATGTCGCACATCGCTTGCTGTGCGCTGGTTGACCTCTGCCAAAACATTATCCCAGCAGTCACGCCACATTTGGCTGTGGAAGGGGTGCCGGTGCCCTCAGCCAAGCAGAAAACCGTAGCATTGCATCTGTTAAGTGCAGGGCTCAGAGAAGTGGCCAGATCCTTGGCTGCCATAAATTGTTAGGGTAGTGCTAACCTCAGAGGAGCTACCTGCATTTGCAGGGCATAATCACCATTTAGGAATCTGGGCCGTTAATGAGACAGATGGTCTTAATCCTCCTCTTATAGGATAGTTGTGCACATCACAAGTAAGACTTATTGGACTGTTATGAGCAATCAGCAGAGACCTCAAGGACTAAGTGTCAGTGGAAATTGAATGATTGCCGCCCCTGCAGCTGGTCCCTCCCAGCCAGGTTGGAGCAGATGGCAGGCGAGAAGCTCTCCGTATGGTACCTGTTCGGTCACTGAAAAGACAACTGGTTCTCAGGACAGTTACGGCTTCCATAAAGAATAAATAAACCACCCACTGAGCCGAATAATAGCTCCAATAGCCAGGAAACACCTTAAAGAATAAATGTGCAGGTAAATGCTGTCACAGAGCCATCTGAATCAGGATGTTGAAACCCCTGTGAGAGTTGACCGATGTGTTTCTGCTGAAAACAACACTCCTTGCTGGTGTTATGATTTCAATACAGTTCGTATCATAACTCAAAAATGCATTTATCTGTCTTTGTCAAGCACCAGTATGGCATGCTGGGAAAGAAAAGAAGTGCTCTTGTACAAGCTCAGTGAACGCTTCAGCTTATCACAACTCAATCTTTCTTTCTTCTTTCCCTTGTGCTACTGCCTCGGCCATTTTTGAGTGCTTGCCCTGCTACTTTATGAAGTGTCATAGTGCCCATGGGTGCCCACCTCCACTTTCCAGCTTTCTCTGGGTAGCGTACAATGAACATCAGTTCAACGCCAAGGATCTCACCCCATGAGTCAGTGTGGTTTTTTGGCCCCTCTCTGCGGCCCTTTTCAATTCCATAGCAAAGCCATTCAGTAGAGGTAATGAATTATTCTGCAAAGGCCAGGCAGTTTCTGGAACGCTGGACTCAGACATCACAGAACTAATCCTGTTGTAGACCCGTCACTGAAAACACATCAGCATTTCTCTCCTTCGGCTTCCTTGCACTTCAGCTGGTGGTACAGAACAAGGTTCATTCTGGCTGAGCTGTGTTTTGTGACTCATGGCAAGCCACTGCCACTGCCGAAATGCAGGCCACCCCTCAGAGCCAGGATCCCCCGTGTTCGTGCAGCTCCTTCAGAGACCATCACCACCACCAGGACAGTTTGCTCTCTGGTTCAAACTAACAGCGACTGGAAGGAGAGCCTAAGATGACAGTCCGACCTTCTGCTTTGAATGTTGTAGCTTGTTTCCCACTAAAATCACACTCTAGAAGTTACATTTCCCCTCAGCATTGTGTCTGTGAGTGCTTTTCACCATTAAAAGTGCTCGGGCTGTCAAAGGAAGCTGGTCACTGCCTGTGGGAAGCTGTGCTGGACTCTGCTCACAAAATGAATGTGGCCCTTCTCCCCGGACCACAGGGACTGGAAATGGAGGGTGCAGAGAGTGACCCCCTCACAGACTGGGCTGGGAACAGTACCCACTGCTGCACTGAAAACCTCCTTTTCCTCTGTAAGTCCCGGGAGAGGCCAAGTGAGTACTGCGGGACAGACACTGCCATTTTATAGAGAAATAATTGAAGGCAGCTTTGAACAGAGATGTTCAGGGTTTTTTTTTTGCTAACTTCTGTGAGGGAATGGCTTGTCTTTCCTTGATATAAGGGGGTGGACAGCTTTTGCATATGAAAAGAATTTCTTGCTTCTACATTTTGTCTCCAGACTGCCTCTGTTCTTGCTCGCAGAACAGCCTGATCACCCAGTCCTCAGCTTCTCAGCAGCTCCAGTCCCTTTAGTTCAACAAATGACCCCACCTACTAAACTGTTTTGGTTTTTTTTTTTCCACATTGGGCCTAAGGTACTGAGATCCCTCATGTTCTGGGATTTCCTGACAGGTAAGGGACACAGGGAGCTCAGTACCTCACAAAATCAGAGGCTGCATATTCTGGATTTTCTTCCTGAGATGCTAATCATAGAAAAGAAACAAAATTCTGTGGAACAGTGGCTGTGATTTGCCTGACTCATCTATGGGGAGCAAATCTTCAATGAAGTCTGTATTGGCTCCCATTTGTCCCTTCAAGTTTATGTTGCAGACAATCAGGATCAAATCTTACTTTGAATTTGCAAACAAGTTATAGCTTCAGCTTTCAAGGGCATGTGCCACGTACTTCAGAGTCTTTGTGTATATATATGTCTAAAAGGGTGGCCTGGGAGTTAGGGTTGGCCCTGACTGCCTTTGTTTCACAAAAAGGCAATGCTTTGTGGGACGTATTTCTCTGCTTTACTTGCAACCCTGTGCATTAATGACGTTCCTCAAGCTAAGACTAGTTTTCGTGTTGATGGCTGTTGAAACAGTATGGACCAGCACAACAAATCTTACTAATATGCAAGCCAGATCCTGCTCTCGGCTGCACAGACTTCTGTGCAACAATTTGAAAGTTAATGATGCACTGGGGACACTGGTGTAGATGAAGTACCATAGCAAAGAAGTGCTGGTTGAAAAACCACTCTCAGAGCTCTCTCTGGTTCCTTTATCTTAGTGTAGGAAGTAATTTCAAATAAGGTCTCACAGGGATTTGCTATGAGCCTGGCTCTACTGGATATTTTTATTAGTGTCCGGTGGGATCAACTGGAGAATGTATTTACATCATTTTGCTATGACCTTCTTGCCAGACAGGACTGAAAGCACCTGCAGAGAGGGCCTGAATTAAAAATGAGCTGGACTAACAGAATGAAATTCTGTAATGATGAAGGTGAATGATATATTTAGGAACATACTATAGAACTATAAAAGTGGCAGATGTGCTACAAAATAAGACCTTGGGGTCACAGCAGGTCACAAGATAAATGCAAGTTGCGGGTATTCAACTGTGGCAGTTGTTCTCCCCATCTACTTGGTAGAAGATGAGGACAAAGCAGGTTAATTTGTGTGAAGGAAAACCTATGCTAGATATGAAGAAAAATCTTGTTACTGTGAGCTTTGTGAAGCACAGCTATTAGCCAAGACAGGCTGCAGGATCTCTGCCATTATGGGTTTAAGAATAGATTAGATGAAGACCTGTGAGGGATGGCTACCATGTGCTTCATGCTGCCCCATCGCCAGCAGTGGGTGAGGTGACCTTCCTGGCCCCTGAAGCTCTGTGCACACTCAAGCCTGTGCAAGATCAGTCATATCTGCCTCGCAGCTTCTCCAGCAAAGTCCTTCCCCATGCTGGGCCAGCTGATGATCTGTGAAGGGGGCACGCTGCGGAGGTGACACTGCTCATACTGCTACTGCAGGGCCTTGGAAGACTGCTGACACCAGCCACTGCTGCTTGGAGGAGGCTTTGCCACCAGCAGTTGCCACCCTCAACACCTGGGCTTCCATGGCACAGGGATGGGCAAGTCAACACCATTTTGCTGGTCTCTCCTTGCTCTTTCACTGTTAGGCCTGGAATTGGTCCTGTCTTCACTTGGCAGCAATGTGGACCTTCTCCTTAAATCCTTACTTGAGGGAATGCACTTTCACCACACAAATGGTCCCTGAACACCAGTGGGCAGCAAGAGCAAGACCTGCAGGGACAGGATTTTTATTCTGCACAAATCCTGGGACGATTGCACTAACTTGCTGGATTTCTCCATGTGGAAGAAGAGGTCATAAGAGGGCATTTCAGCTCCTGTGGGCCTGTAAGGTCCTATGTGGACTTTACAAAGAGAAAAAGGAAAGTGACAGTCTTGTTGTCATATGTTAAGAAGAGACAAAAGAGCACTGACCGGGCTTTGAGAAAATAATTTAAGAGGATTGGATTTTGAAGCACTCATGTACACTTTGAATGGCTCCTTCTCTGCTAAAACCCAAGATTATTTCAGAAAGTTGCCAAGCAACACAGGGGCCATACATTGTAAAGACTATATAATCCAGACACTTGCTTCTTAAAAATTGAAAGCACGATTTGAAGGACAGATCAGGAAAATCTTGCTTTTCTGAGCCTCTGTTGGGTTTCCTGTCCTTCTGCTCCTTCCACACACAGGACTCCCTCTCCAACCCCCCATATTCCTTCCTTTTCTGTATCTGGAAGAAGGGAAAAATGCTGTGATCAAAGAGACAACAAAAGACTATAAGAAGAGGCAAAACTATGTGTGACAGCATTGCAGTAAATAATGAAACGCTGGTTAAGTTAGACATTAGCAAAACAATTTGTATTTGAGCATTCCCAAGTAGATCTGGATAAGCGCAGCCCAGCTCTGCCCCATTTACATATCCCCCTTCGCCAAAAGGAGTAAAGGTAGTTGCTGTAATGCTCACAGGAGAGGAAAAAAGGGGGGGAAGAGGTGGATTTAATGGTACACTTTGTCATTTTTTACTATTTTTGGCTCTACTCTCTGAGGATGACAGTGAACGAAAGGCTTTAAAGCAGCTGCCTGGCACTACTAGGTTGTGTGTGCAGAGGGGTGTCAGGGACCTGCACATAGTCCCCACTGTGCTGCTGCTTCATTTCTTCTCTGCAGGCTAAACCCTAGGAACCCCTTTCCCTACATTCTGCACCACTTTCACCGTCTCCCCTGTGTCATTGCAAAAGCCAAGTAATAATTGGGATACTCTCTTCTCTTTTGAAAACCTAGATGCTGTAAACTGAGTTTTTCATAAACAGGTTGTTGGAAAAGTTGTTAGTCTCTGAAATGCAGTTAATCTTGGGACCAATAGACTTTAAATGGTGCGCTGTTGTCTAGCAACTATACTATAAACAGCCCTCCATTTGTCTCCTGTGGGTAATCACTGATTTCTCGGGGATTAAAGCTTAAGTAACACTCCAATCTAGGTGCGTGCATCAGACCATGGCGTATTACAGCAGATTACTCCTCCTAGCATCCAGCTTGCTTAACCATTTAGAATCACAACAGAAAACCAAGGGCTGCAATGATAAGAAAATGAGCACTAGCTTGTCAAATAATTAATATTTTGAGTTATAATGTAGGACATTTTATTGGCAGGCTCAAAAAGATTTCTGTCATATAGAAGGGTGGGGTGGGAGATAAGTATCAAATTAGAAGATCTCATCTAGGCTGAGCCTGAGTTATTTCAAATATGTTTTGATAGCTTCTGCCCAACAGCCTCTGCATGTTCTGTTGCATTTGCTGCCTCATGCCGCAGGTATGGAGTTTCACCTTCCAGTGGTGAGCAGGACCATGCCGCAGTGAGATACTACAACTCACTCGTGGGCACAGAGGCTCAGGACTGATTGAACTGACTCTACATGTTGTGAATACAATTTACTAGATGCATCTGCTTCCATAGATCACCGTCTGCTTAAGAGACTGAAAACATGTGCTATTGCTAGATCACTACATTTAACACCTTCCCCAGTGAAGCTCCCCTGCGGCATGTACTGTCTTTGGTTGCTGATAGTCTTGGCGAAATGCTGGGTAATGGATGAACGGGGTGGCCTGGGGCTGTCCATAAGGAAAGAGCAATTGTTAGATTGAATTTAAATGAAATTAAAAAAAAAAATAATAAAAAAGCCCACAAGCTCTAGGTTTAGAATAAATCTCGGCGTTTGTGGGATTAGAGTTTCAAATGTTGACCTCCCACGCTGAAAGAAATACAGGTCTGTGGGTGGGTAATGCTACATATCTTACAGAAAATGGGCGTTTAACTGAAGGAATTATGTTCAAGACATTTACTTCAAGATTTACCTTAAGAATTCACATTTTAAAGAGAAAAAATTTGATATGATCTAAAAAATCAAACTCATGCTGGGGTTCCCCAGTTCCCCACCCTCCCCTTGCCGTCCTCCTTTAATGGCTTGTCTGCAACCCGCAAGCAGTGACTGAAATCTTCCTTCACCCTTCCAACACTCAGGTTGTCCGGGCTTTAAATACACAATCAGGAGGCAGCAGAGGCAACATGCTCACCCTGTCCAAACCCTGGTGTGCAGGAACAGCTGAATTGTTGTGACTTTTCCCAGCCCAGCTCAGCCAGAGCAGCTCTTGCAGCTTCTGCAGCAGCAGACCCCCCTGTCTGCAGGCTCAAGGGGAGAAAGTATGGTGAAAGGGGGGAGCAGCCTCACTGAAGGGAAAGACCTCCCCAGGGCCGAGCCAGTGGGAAGGTTGCAGTATGCCAGCTTTTGTTTCCAGCTGTGCTCAAAAGCATTTGCTGCTTATGGCCAGTGCCTGAGTGCTTGGCAGGTTGGTGGAGTGCCTGGGCACCCCAAATGCAGGTACTAGTGCTTTCCGAGTGCTGTGTGGGTGACCCGGGAAAGAATCCGTGGACACAAATGATAGCCCAGGGAATGTGGGCTTAGCTCAAATGCCCACAGGGTGCTCCCCTCTGAAACACCACCATTTCAGAAACCTTTATTCTTAAGCAGCTGTTGGCAATGGGAAAGAGGTGATCCCACTTCCCTAACTGTGGGATGTAGGCTTTAAGGTCTTGGGATGTAACAACAGGGAGATTTTGTACCCTGCATCTTTTTTTTTAAGTGTTTAAAAGAAGCTTCTGTTAGACTCACGGAGGATATGCGCATCCTCCAGAGCTCTGTCTGCCTCAGAGCGGGAAGAGTTGGCACAGCTTTCTTTGAGAGGCACTACACAAACAGTGTGCTCTCACTGGGACTTGTTTGAGTTTTCAGTTCTTGCCTCCAGAGGACCTTCTCGCTGTCTCAAATCCCCAAAGTTTCATAAGTACCCTTGTCTCCTTTCGTCCTGTTGATCTCTCCTGGAGAGGTTGTACATGACAAAGCTACAATTTCTTACACAATACATCCCATAAAGTTTCAGTGAGATATATATATATATACACACAGGTTATACATGGTTGGGAGCAACAATTTGATTCCCTATATGCTCTGTGTTTGCATTAAATGAAACTGTAGCACTATCACACACAGACACACCACTCTTTTCTTTTTTTTCCCCCCTGAATTCCCTTCCGGGTCAGCTCAAATCCCTCCATTGGTTTCAGTAGACTGTAGAACAAACTTGAACAGAGTATGGACATAGCCTTAATCCTGTTGAATTTAGTGGCAAAATTCCTGTTTTACCAAATGGATCCAAACCATTTGAAGCCCACTGGGACTAATGACAACCTGTCAATTGCTGTTAGTTAGATACGTATCAAACCGTGCAAGATAAAATAATGCATATTTACGTAGGACAGAGGAAAAAACCCTGCAAATATGGTGTGAAAGCTGTTATGTCTCTGCTACTAGAGGAATTTTCATCACATAATGAAAATCAAAGCTTAACAAATCATTACCCCCGTAAAGGTGACATTATGGACTGTGTCAACTTTCGACATTTGGTCATTTTAAAAGCCAACAACCTTGATAATGTCCTTTGGAGATTATTGTTTGTTAATAGTGTACATTAGGAATCAAGCAATCATAGAGAGTGCAATTAAGTGCATAATCACAGATATTTTTGACATCTGTCTACTTTTAGGCTCCATGGCATTTTTTTGCATCTCCCCCCCTGCAGCCTAGTGACTTCAATTAATTTATCATGACCATCTGTGTTGTAATTTTTGTTGCTCAGCTTGCCTTTCTATGTCTGTTTTTTGGCTGAATATTTCACTACACTTCATCATTTTCACTCATAGTGCTAAAAATACGGGACTAATATTTGCTCAGTTAAGTTGCTCGGTTTAAGATAATCAGCAATTAAACAGACCGCTACACTTCTGTTAAATGACTCTTCCTCCTGCAAGAAGGAAGCAACAACATTTTAAAAACTGCATATTGGGTTTCCTGGTGCTGCTAACCTCCGTTGCACAGAAGTCAAAGCATCAGTGGTTCTGCCAGCTACTACAGTGCACGCTCTGAATCCCCAGCCTACGGGGTGTTTCAGAGAGAAGGATATATGTCATGGCTCAAAGGTTGTTTGGTTATTGTGCTTTGGGTAATCTCCATGTGTGTGTTTTTGAGGGCCATAGCCAACTACACGCCCTGCATCAGGGTTAAGGATGCTCTGAAGTACACAAGGATCAGTCAATGTTCAGCCTCTCATCATTGATTGCAGTACAGCAGAAGGAATAAGCAGTTAAAGCTGACTGCACTGAGTGGGCAATGCATGCAGCAAAGAAGAAACATCTAGGTTTTTACGTCCCAGTGCCATTGAGGTTAGGGGCATAGTGCTCCTAGTAGGTAACTCATTCTACCTCCCTACCGTGAAGCAAACGTTTTCTTTTGCTTTCCTGGAGTCCTTTGAAATGTTTAGCTTAGAAGCTCATCCACAATAAATATTTGGCCACGATACAGATCTTTTACCTGAAGTCACTGCCTAATTTTCTTTCCTTAGATTTCTTCATTTACTCTAGTTAATACTAATTTTAAGCAATCTTTTTCCACTCCTGACATCGTAGCACCCTGTGATTCTGTTTTCTATGGCTTCAGGATCTCTAGGTTTTAGCAAACCATAGCAACTGTCATCTTCTTCTAAAAGAGGGAAGGTAGGCAAAGCCTACTCAGATGCAGTAACAGACCTGCCACTCAGGAGCTTGTACAAGGTGACAGGAGAAAGGCTGTTCATTTTAGCAAGAGTTGTCCTTGCAATAACATTATGGTATGTTTATGCAAGCAAAAGTCCTTGATGAAGTACAACCCTCTCTGCAATAGTCCTATCTAACAGGTTTTCCTGAGAAAGACCTTTATACTGTCTTCTTCATCCAGCTGTGCCCTGGAACATAATATCCAAGTATCTACCTCTTCTACTCACCCAGGATACTATTTCCTGAGTTGATTTTTTTAACCTTCTGGCTCAGTGGTCCCTGATGGCATACCCCACAGGTGTATTTGATATCACAGCAGCTGAAGTATCAAATCCAAGCATTTAAGCCTCGCTGGGCACAGCCCAGTGCCTGTGACCCAGCAATATTGTGTGGAGGGAGAAAGGGGCAGCTCTACAGGAGGGGGGGAGAGAAAGAGATATTTGCTAGAAGAGGTACAGTAAGGTTGCCAGCTTTTCTCCAATGAGCCTCAGCTATGAAAAGGCCAGGGCCTGCTGCTAAAGACTGAATGAACTTTCTCTTTTTTGCTCATAGTGCACTTCTGTGTGGGTGGGCTGACTGGATTGGAAGTAAACAGCAGGAAGAAGATCTTCCCAATGAATGAAAAACTGCTTTGCTGAGGGAAAACAAGCACTACAAAATATGACAAATAGCTCTGAAAGTGGCACTTTTCTAAGCAAGGTTTTAAGCCTATGAAAAAAGCAATGTTCCCTCTGTGAGTGCCATTATATTCAATGACACACTTCACCAACTTAGCAAAAAACCAGCAGGCCCAATTACATTTCATTTTTGTTGGTGACTAAGTGAGATTATTTGCTTGTGGTTGGACCCACGCAGAAGACAGCGGCAGCATGATAGCTACCGAGTGAAGAAGTCCATCTTCGGTGCCAGTGTCAGAGGTCTATGACTTTGACACTGAAATACGAAGGCTCTGCAGCTAACGTCGCAGGGACTGCAGCTGCCGTGTTAGTAGTGTGCTCAGGCGAGTCACGGCAGCCTGATAAATTGGGAAAAATCGCAGTCCCAAACAGACAGCTCTACAAATTACAGTATGGTGAGTCTCGATTGTCCTGGAAAATGTTCTGGAAAATGTACCGCTGAATAAAGCTTTACTCCATCTGTGTTATCAGAGTGCTGCTACTGAGCGACGGATGATTTGAGTGCTGACTGATCAGGTAAGTCATATCAGTACAACAGTATAAGAATCCTTGGTTTTAACTGCTAAATAAGGTTTAGGAGAGATGAATGATTTTTCCACTGTGAGACTTATATATCTGCAAAGAAATGTTCCTGAAGTGATACCCCAGTCATCAGCATCTCTGATTCATGGCAAGAATTTCCCAGGAGTTTACTGCATTGAAAATATAACAACTAATTTACCCGGTAACTAAGTATTTTCAAGATGAGGTTAGTTCTGCATTAGTCAGAGTTGATGACTTTTGAAATAAGTTTGAGTGGATGAAAATATAAAGGCTTTTAGCCATGTAAGATGACTTTTAATTAAAACTCAACAATCCTGTGTTGAGCAGAGCATACCCAGAATGTTATAAACCTCTGCAAACTGGGCAGTACGCTGGGCTGGAACCAAAGCTCAGGACAGACACATAATCCTCCACAAATAATTAGAGCAGAAAAAGCTCCTAATCTCTTTGTTAGTCTGGCTGTGTTATTTGATCTAATAATAAACTAGACATTAAAAACAACCCAACACCTTCTCATACATTTTAATTTAGACTGCACTGGGCATCTTTTAACCTGTAATTGTTTAGCTGGTCTGTTTTGAAATTTAGGTTCCTCCTTCTGTCTGTTTTGACTTATGCATGTACCATATAGATGTAAGTGGTGTGAAACACCCCTGTCCTCTAGCTGTGTGAGCACAGCATAATTACCAAGATGTCAGAATTTGGGCCCTAATTTATGAAAGCTTTTCAGAGGGGCTTGATTGACTTTCCACACATGCTGAGGTCTCACACCTCAAGTGGTGCCAGTGGTCCCTGGCCTTTCCTTAACCAAGGCCACAGCTCTGCGACCCCCTGGCGCAGCTGGGCCCCTCTTCAATTTGCTGGGGGTTTGGTCAATGACGCCAGGGATGTTTCCATGCATTTTTGCGCTGTGAGAAGAGGCAGGGTGAGGAGCCATGGGCTTGCAGAGGTCACCTCTACCACACGTGGCTGGGACCACTAGTCTGGCCTTGTCCCCTGACCTGAGGTGCGGGGCCTGCTCCCTCACCATCTGCCACCCGTGTAATCGCCCATTGCCAGGCCACTTCTTTTCACCTCACTGACCCCTCACTAAACACAACTATTCTCACCAACCTCTTACTAAATACAATCACTTCTCAGAATTTTCGGAATCCACACACATCTCTCACAGCTCTCAGTGGCCGGACCCCTTCTTGCAGTGTGGTAATTTCCCAGGTGAAATGTAGCCCAGGTGAAGCCCTACCCTGACACTGCCTGTCCTTCACCTTCCCAACAGAACAACTCTCCCTCCTCTTCCTCCTTCTTCTCCTCTTTGCCTCCCCCATGCCCTTCCAGCTCCTCGTCCTTCTCCGTCCCTCCAAACCCACTTGAAACCTGTGTGACTTCTGTGACTGAAGCCCCTGGCACAGCTGTAACTGTTGCTGAGCGCCCTGGCGATACATAAATTAAAACACATATGCCGTTATTTTTCAGTACACATTTAATCTACAGAGGTAGGCCTATTGGAGAGCGGGAGTCGGCGCCGTCCCGGGGCCTAGGGCCGGGGCCCGGGCCGGGGCCGGGCGGGGCGCGCTGCCCTGCCTCCGGGGCCGAATGGGTTTAGCGTAGTCGCTATGGCAACAGCGGCAGCCGGCGAGGCTGGGGGGGGGTAGAGAGCGGCGGGCGCGCCTCCGCCCGCTTGAAGCCGGCGGCGGCTCCGCTCAACTTCGGCGAAGGGGCCGGCGTCGAGGCGGCGCTGCCCCGGCGCGGCCAGCGGCCGCTCGCCTCAGCGTCGGCGGCGGGACGGGAGCGGGTGGCCGCGGTAAGGAGGAGGGGACACCGCCGGCGGACGGCGGCGGGTGGGGGTGCTACTGTGGGACGCGCCGGCGGGACGGAGGTGGTGCCGAGCGGAGGGGACCGCTGTGTGTCCCGGTCCAGTGCCTCAGAGAGCCCGGGTTTCGGGGTGTTCCCAGTGTTGTCGTGTGTGGTTATCGCTGCCCGGCCCCGGGGGCTGCTGTGAGGGAGCCGCGGGGCTGAGGCGGGCGGGCGGCTGAAGGGAGGGGGGGTGAGGCCGGTAAGGCACCAGCCCTGTTTAACGGCTTCCCGAAGTCCCAACTCTGTGAATTACGTTCGAAGTATCGCCTCAGCTGCAGATCAGAGATCCCCACAAAGTTTCGCGTTTCGGAGGGATTTTTAAACAGGCACCGGAGTCTGCCAAAGTGGAGAGGTTTTGACGGGTAGCCGTGGAGGTAGCGGACCGAGCCCTAATAGCTGCAAAGCACTGCTGTAAGCCCAGCTGTTATCCCTCGTCACCAGGGCTAATCCCTACCCCGGTGTGGGTTTAAGCTGGCTGCGCCGCTTTAGAGAGCTTGACTCCCAGCCGCGTCCTCTCTCTGGGAGCCTCTTCCCGCGTCCCTGTGCCCGCACACGCAGGCGGGAGCCGCTGCTGCCGCAGGTGAGGCGGGATGGGTGGGCAGGGAAGGGAAGGGGGCCGGGGTGCGCCCACAGCCCCCCCAGGCTGGGCTGGGACACGGCACAGCGGGGCCGCCTGCCTGGATTAGCCCTGGGTAACTGGTTACGTAAAGAACAGGCAGTGAGGGGGAGGAAAGTGGGGTTTATGCTGCTTTACGCCCGTGCCACTCTTGCTAAGATCTCTCAGGTTAGATACCTGCCCTGCTAAGTGTCTTCAGTGTGGAAGTCCAATGTGTAAGCAACCCCTGGGTGGTATCACGAAGGTCAATCAGATAGCTTTGGAGTTAGGGCAGCGTAACTGAGAACAGACTACACTGTACATCTCTTAATGCTAACGCATTAATTAAAATCTGTCTTGAGACAGCACTCTTCACTACTTGTACGGCTGCTCTCTGTGGATGGGCTGCAGGTGGGTCATACACCCATTGCAGAAGAGAAGCTTGAGCTTTCCCAGAGCTCTGCCAGTTGCTCCCTGTGCTGTATGTGATATCTACAAAGGGAGGCTTAACTTTTCAAACTGTAAACTTATCATTCTTCTTTTGGGTGCTAATTTTAAAGCAATGTGTATTTTTAAGTAACTCCTGTCACAAGGACCAAACTTTAACACTGGTCTTAGTATTCTTCAGTACAGGGAAAACTCCCACATAGGTTAATAGTTCTGCAGTGAATTGAGACAGGGTGAGACTTTGAGGATCTCCAGTAAATATTCTTTCTGATACATTCTGTAACCAAGGTTCAGTACTGAATAGAAATGTACAGCTGTCTGTTAAAATGCATTCTTACCTTACAATGTGATGAGTTATCCTGCTTTCACAGCAGAATCAGTCCTCAGTCTGGATGGAGAATGCGCATCTCACCCACCCATTTTCACAGCACTCAGTCTGGTCTATGCCACAATATATGAATAAAAACCCCAAACTTCGGTGGACCTGACGACTGGTGAAATATGCTTTTGGGTCTGAGTTTCAAGCTCTTACTTTATATAATTCTATAGATAAAAGTATTTGCAGTGAATGACAGTATTAGAAACTCCAGTTTGTGACAATGCTGCCCCTTTAATAATGCTGTGTAGTTACAATGACAGTAGAATACAGAAAGATGAACTGGGGATCTCTCCGAGTTTTAATTTTGAGAGCCTTTTGCGTTGGAGCTTTCCATCAGATGCTGCTGCTGCTTTATTGCTGCAATACTTTTTTTGTGGTTTGAGTAGTCTTAATAACAGGAAAGCTATGTGTCTGTGTTACCTTCTGAACTCTCATTTACATGACTAAATGAGTGGTGAAGAATACTTTACGTCCCTCTCTCCTGATTGGAAACCTGTCTTTGTAGTCCGCAAAGATCAAAGTAAGATACAGACCTGAAGGTGTGTTTGATCTACCACAGCAAGATAGCTGAATCTGAGCAAAATATAGGACTTTTACTAACGAGTTAGGCAAATAGAGCAAATCAGTGTGTTTTAACTTCCTGGCTTCAGTAGGTTTAGGTAACAGTCCAGTAGAAGTTGTATATGATATGAGTGGTTTTATGGTTGCTATTAGAAAATATTGTTTAAAGCGTGAGTGGGAATTTGGCATGAAAATAGTCCTGTTTCTCAGCAGATGGAACTCATTTGCTCTGATAAGTAGACAAACTGTAAAATGCTACTCTGCTTCATAAGCAGATTTGAGCAACACCCACCCTTTTGCTTCTGCAGATAACACAAAGATTATCTTCTGTAGAGTCCCAGCCATTAGTAGAGCTCTAGGCTATTGGGCCCTTCTTTCACTTTTTCTTTAAGATCTGTGGACTGGATTTGCATCTGGAGTTAATCAACACAGTTCATTTATTTATTTCAGTGTGGCAAATCTTTTTTATATTAGTGCAGCTGTACCGTAGATAATGAAGCTGTACCAGTTAGATCAGCTACCTCTTCTCCTCATGTTTTGCCTAGTGATTGAAAAATACCTTTCTCATTCATTCCTGAGCTTGGAGCCCAGTTCATGCTGAATTCTTGTTTGTTTATCCCTCTTGCAGTCAAAGTGCTGATGTAGAATGCATCTGATAGACTTGTTTTCTGAAAGACTGAAGCTTTAAGAATGTTTTACAAACTACACAAATGCTGGGGAGATAAAAGCGGTATTTTTCACGTGTTGTCAATTTTAAAGAGTTTCATTACAAAAAATCTTTTGAGGGCTACTAGCTGCACAAAGTGTGACATACCCATGCATACCATAATCATTGTGGTGTTTTCAGAAGGCCGCTCAAGCTTTCCTTAGTAGAAATGGTACCACTTTTGTTTCTCTTTTGTCTTGCAGCACCTTGTGATATGCTCTGACTGTCCTTCTGTTATGCTGCCTAGGGGTGATTTTTATACTCGTGCACGTTCACGAATGGCTTTGGTGACTTGGAACTCTCTGTGGCAATTCCACTGGACATAGAGCCAGCCCATTTCTATAATGCTGAGAATGCAAAGTCTGCTGGAGAAAAGCTAATATGGAAATTAGACTGTATGCCAAACGGCAGCATGGCTCTCACACATTTTTGAGTGCACTTGTCATTCAGGAGCTGACTCGGGCAGCAGCAGGAGCTGTCAGCCTGCAGCAGGCTGGTCGGACCACGAGCCCTGCCCTGCTCGGGGCAGACAGGCATTACCTGGCATGCAGGGGCCTGCTGGGTGCCACAGTGCCCTGTCACCGTTAGCTCACCGCTGTGAAGCTCTTTTTGCTGTCCTTAAACACCTGCAGCCATGAAGCCTTGACGATAAATCACGTTTCATTTAAAGTGTTGGCTTGGTCCCCTATACTTATGTTATTCAAAACTCCTTGCTACCTGTTACAGGGTCCTGTCCCTGGACCTATTTCAACCACTGTGAATTTTCTTTTGTCCAGAAATAGCTTGTGTCCATCACAACAAAAGAATCAGTATGGTCATAAAGCAAAACACGGGTTCTCTGCTGTGGTCTATAACCAGATCCCAGAGCATCCCTACAAGTTCTTTCTCTTTATTCTGTGGGCTAAAATGAGGAATGCTGCTGGATTAATCTAATAATATTTGCATTGCTTTTAAGTTTCTTGATTGAAAAGCTCTATCTACTGCTTTTTCAGCATTATTTGCCTCATAGCAATTTTGGGAGATAGATGTCTGAGGTTATAATAATTTCCATGGCAAGTAGCTGTAAATACTGTAGCTTTCCATGTCACTAAACAAGGAGGGATATTCCAGACAGATAGGAAGTAGGGTTCTTTGGGTGCTGGTAAGGTAAAAGTCTCTGTATGGACAGCATAACGGTGACTATAGAAAAGTGGTGGAGAACAGAGATTCTTTTACAAAGCTATGGTGGACTATATAAATAAAATTGAGAAGGTGTTGCCAGCGGCTTCTTAATTAGAACTTGCTAAGATTCTTTGTTTGGAACAAAATTAAAATATCTTTATCACAGAAGAAACATATTTTGGTGTTCACCTACGATGCTGTCGCTACTTACCCTGCTTCATGAAGGTATAGCTAGCAGCGTAGACATGATCACAAATTCTGCCAGAAAAGCTGGTTAAATGTTGCATCCGTGAGCATGTACAGAGTTCAGAGATGGATGTAGCCAAACCAGGTTTAGTCTGCCTGTGAGCTGCAGTCCAGAGAGATACTTAGATGCCCTTTGCTATCTGAAGGACATTGGACTTTTCTGGATAATGTAATTCAAACTTTACTAAAGAACAAATAAATAAATAAAATATGCTCCAGGGTTTCACATAATTTGTTTTCCCCACAACTGCATGTCTTTTAAAAAGTACGATTGTGAGTACACTTTGGAGATGGAGCTTGTCCCACTTATTTTAGAAATAGTTTTCCATGTTTGTTACCCTCTAATCTGGCATGGGTGGAAAAAAAAGGTTGAGTGGGTATCTTACATGAACAAATTCTGCCTCTTCTCTCTGACTGCAGTAGTAATGAACTACCACCCACAAGAAGGGAGAGAAGGCATTTCCCAGGTCCTCAGCCCAGTTTGTCACTATGCTTTACCTGGATGACAGTGGATTTCCTGGGACTCTGTCTATAGCTCGCTGAGTGACAACATCTCTATTGACATCACTGGAGTTTGGTTTAGGCTCCTACTCATCCAGCCCCTTAAGACTTCTCTACTTCTGCTCTGACACAACTACCATACCCCTAGGACTCCTGAGAGTCTGTCAGTAGTACTCCTGGTTTGACAGACTGTGAAGGCAAATGCAAACCACAGGAGACTTGTCAAACCGAAGACACACCTTTACAGAGAGTCCATCTGTAGTCTTATATTTTTATTTTTTTTCCCCACAAATGCACATTTCCCACCCTCTGCCTATTCCTTTCCTGTCTTGGAGGGCATTGGAACCTGGGAACCAGGAAAAGGATCAATGGAAAGAGAAGTTTTCTTCTCAGAAGTTTGTCTTGTACAAGGCAAACAGGTCCTGCTGATTGACTCATGGTTTACCAGAAAGTAGCCCTGCTGTAACAAGTCTTAGCAAGTGATGATCTAGCCTGCAAGAGCCCGATGGAGACTGATGTCTGTCATGTTACATGAAGAGCCTCCAGTTGGCCAAAGAACAGCCGGAGAGCAAGCTACAGAAACATACTCCCTTTGTTAGTATGAGCTAGGAAAGGCTGAAATTCTGTTTTAGGAAGGTGAGATAACAAATAAGGCATGTGGACTTTGATATTCCTGGTGATTCTTTGGTGCATTCTCTGGAGCAAGAAGAGGAAATCATGTGGGGAAATATGGGAAAAGGTAAAAAAGTGGAAGATTAGGTGAAATGGTATGGAACATACTGTGAGAAGAGAATGAAGGAAGCTCTAAAGTATGTGAAGATGAGAAAAATGCAGAAATTGCTGACAATATGAAGAATAAAAATGTGATTTGGAGACAGGCAAAAGCCATCTTTAGAACTAAAGCTAACAGGAAACTTTTACATGAAAAATTCTCAGAGGGACTTACTAACAATCACTAAAAAGTGAAGAAATCTCTCAGAGGCTCTCTGAGAGAGAGATAGCGAGTTATTCCAGACTTTAACATAGCTAATGTAAATGTATGCTTAAAACTCTGTGAGGTGGTTGGTCAGACTTGCAATCAACAGTGTGAGGGGAAGGTTTGCTTTCTAGACAAAGGTCTAGGGTCAACAAGATAAAAGTCTTGAAACCCAGGTCTGTTTCTGGAGTGGAACTTCCATAAACCACTCTGACATTTTGCTTGAATAAAACCAGAGTAGTTCATCAACTGGCTTATGTCAGCTCCCATGATAGCCTTTTACAAGGAATCAGAAAATGGACTAATCGTACAACATAAAGATCTGTATTCAGATAGGGCGTTTTCTCTTTCTTCTGATAATTTTAATGTGGATGCTTGCAAAGTATAAATTTGTCCTTTTGCCTAATAAGAAGGTCAGGATGAAACTTTTGCCTGCCTTTGGTTGCCTGTATCCTGCCAACAGTCCTTTGAGTCTTTCCTAATAGGAAAGCCATTTTAAGTCATTTAATGATTAGCTTGCACATTGACTTTAAATTAAAACCAGCAGCTACAGTTAATGGAGTCCACAGTATCTTCTGCAGGCTGCAAAGACCAGTAGTGGGAAGAATGGTGGCTTGTCAAGCCTGCTAAATAGAGATGGCGAGTTTCCAACTCTCCAAAGGAGGAGATGATGGATGAGAGATGGGGAAGGAAACAATCTCATACAAACAAGACTCCCTTAGGAACAGCCAGCACAAGCTGCCAGTGTGCATGAAATGCTTGGATAGGATTTTCCTTCATTTGAGAACTTTAAACTGCCGATTAGCTGCTTTCCTTACTTTATACTCTTCTGTATATTTTTTTCAAGAACAGATTTTTCAAGTAATGTATGGGAAAAGTATGTATGTAAAGTGGAAGCCCTATTCAGGATCAGTGGTGTCCATCCTCCCATATCGAAAGCAAATCTGCTTGTT
This sequence comes from Calidris pugnax, assembly GCF_001431845.1. Lineage (NCBI taxonomy): Eukaryota > Metazoa > Chordata > Aves > Charadriiformes > Scolopacidae > Calidris > Calidris pugnax. The sequence continues at coordinate 7,531,880 of NW_015090922.1, forward strand.
ACTAGTGCTTTGTGAAAGCTCTGGGACAGGGCAAAGCTCAGGTTCAGCAGGCCTTGCTCAGACAAGGTATCTGAAATATTTTTCTAACTGATTGTCCTCTGCAATACTAGTGCTAGGTAAAATGGTTCTAACCATGAAGAACTTCTAGCTTTGAGGGAGACCTGTGAGATAAAAACATGAAGGCAGTAGGAACATGTGAAAGCCAGGGCTGGTGAAATGAGAGCCCAGGTCTGCTTGCTGTCTTTCCCAGTTTTGACCACTAAATTCCCCTTTTGCTCCTCTTCTAATGAAACAGCTGGTGAGCTAGGAAGAGCTGGAAGGACATTCCTCAGCTTCACTGCTTTATATCAATTTACCCCTAACACCACTGAAGTCAACAGAGTTAAACCAACGTGAGACCAAGTCATAGCCAGAATAAAAGCAAAGTAACCCTTTGCTGGTAAAATACAGAACGGCATGCACACCTTCATCCAGTGAAGGTGCAAATGGAAATAATGATACCTTAATTGGTCAGATACCTGTCAAAGCTTATGAAAAATTGCTCTTGTCACATAAGCTAAAAAGAAACAGGAGACGTTTAAATCTTTTACAACAGCCTGTTGTAAGTGGCCTGTTCTGCTACTCACTTTTACTAACAGAGAGCTTCCCTATGTGATACATAAGGGGTTATAAGACCGAGGAAGAGGTCTTAAGTTGTAAAGATTTTCATCCTTAATAACGTGTAATGGTGAGCAGAGGCCACCATGTAGCAAGATCCAGGTACATGTTAGGCTGGTGGGATTATGGAGTTGAAGCTGTCAGCACATCCATTCCAGCCTGAGTTCACTCACGTGTCTTGGGCAAGTAAGCGAGCCGCAGGCAGCCAGAGTGCTCTGTGATGATGTGAGAGCTGTTAGCTGGAGTCACCCTGGCGATGAAAGCAAATGAAAGGACCTGCTGCTCCTCCTCCTACAGAGCACAGAAATGAGATAGGAAGCAGGATTACTTCCAGCAGCTGCTGACTATGGGTGCTATCGTAAGGATAATCATAGCTGATACTCCAGAGCAAAAACAATCACTACAGTGATGTCTCATGTATAAGCACTGTAAACTAGCAAAGGTGTTAATGTTTATACTGTCTTGGAAGGGTACCTGCAGCCTTACACACCTAGGTAGCTAGATCTGTGTACTGTGGAAGTTTTCAGCCCTTTTATGTCTTTATTCTGAAGAAAGTGGTATTGCTTGCTGGGAGAACTATGATATAGGACTAGAGAAACTATTCCTTTGATGCAGTTTGGCGAACTTCCTGACTCTAGAAAAGCCTAAGCATTAGACGCTGAAATTGCTTCAAACTTGAGACACTGTTCAAACTATCCAGATTTTGGAGCATTTTCCTTTAATGGTGTGACATATTTACATAATACAAACATTTTTGAAGGAGAACAAGGCTACATTGTAGCAAGTGATAAAGGCATGAAAGCAACTGCAATACCCTTCTCACCTAGCGCACAGTGACAATTTTCTAGGCACTGAAGGCAGAATCCTGTTGACTGTTGCTCTCCTAGGGAGTCTGGGAGCTCCTGGCTCTCAGCTCCAGTAGGAGTATTGGGTAGTTCTGAGCTTCTTGTGATTTGCATTGTCACTAATGGCTCTAGGCCCCGATGTGGCAGCTTAAATCAGAAGCATATTTTTCTTTCTTTTATGCCTGTCTTTACGGTGAGGATTTGCTCAGGTCCTGCAGAATCAGGCTCTTTAATCCATTGCCCTCATGTTAACTTTTGATGCCGTGTCCTGATTGGGTTGCTGCCAGGAGTAGCCTTTTGGAAATTCCAGCTGCAATCATTATTTGTGCCACCCCTTCCCCCTGGGGGCTAATGGAAGGGAGCAACAAGGCACGTAACTGTGCTCTGTGAAGAAACAGATGCTGTTTTGTTCTTGTTCAGGTCCCTAGTGCCTGCTTTGGACTCCATTGTATTTAAATACAAATACAATAGTTAATAACTTTGTTCCATGCATTGTCCTCTTGATGTGAGTACATGAAAGGATTGGCTGGGTGGGGAGTTAATTCCATTTTCACTGGCTGATTGGTGCAGTTTGTTCTGCCTTCTAAGTACTGGGTAACTCCCCAGCAGCAGAAACCTCTCACTTCAAAGTAATAACAATTTAAACCTTGGTGTGCTGTCACTTCCCTCTGCTCAGCCTTGGCGCTGGTGGTAGTGCCTAGGGTGTGCTCTTCCTGCTTAGCTGATAGTTGGACTTCAGTTTGTGGAAGATGGTGTAGCCTCTCCTTCTGCATCCAACACCACTTTTGCTAAATAATGATTAAATCTCTGCCTGGCCTTGTAGTTAATGCAACTGTTGCTCCTGTCAGTACTAACTACAGATGAGTTCCATCACTTACATGACAGCAGCAGCAAGGTCACCTATCCTGCCCTCCCCCTGGAGGATCCCCTGCTGGCTAGCATGTGGCTCCCAGAAATAGTTTGACTCCACATGCTGAGTTTTTGCATGTAGGGTGCTGCAAGGTCATGCCCTCCCATGAAGGTTCAGACAGGCGAGCCCAAGTCCCAGCTCTTTCGTGTGGGCAGGAGAATTCTTCCCCAGCCTAACCCGGAGGGAGTGAGGTATCTTTATAACTTGACTTCAGATGTAAGAACTGTGACTGTCATTTTAATTACATGGTGACTGGAAGTTCAAGGGAAACTGTGCCTTTTCACCCTTTGTCTCGTCCTCCACACAAGTTGGCTGCTATGGGTGAGATTTCTCAAGGTGCTCAGCACCAACTAGTTCTAAGTGGCTAATCCAGTAACACTTTGAGGTGAAGAACAGACTCGAGGGGTGTGCGGGGGAGAATGTTCTCGGCTGAGGTGTTGATGATGGCACTGTTCTTTTTCTCTCCCTCCCTACCCTCAACCCACTCCCAGTGAAGACACACAGAGCACTATGTCACTGGCATCCTGGTTCAGGTGGAATGAGCCCCCAAACCGCATTTCCCAGAGGAACCCCACAGAAATGGTGGTTGAGACGCTCATGATGGAGCTGAGCTGGCAAACCAAGCAGGCAGAGAAGCAGCAGCGAGAGCGGGAGAATGAGTATCGCAAGATCAAGACTGGGGTGGACTACGGCTGGCTGGTCAGCTACCCAAAGCAGAGCTATGATATCAGCCCAGGAGAACGGCTGCAGCTGGAGGATATGTGTACCAAAATACATCCTTCCTACTGTGGGCATGTCATACTCAGGTACAGTAAAAGATGGGATACACACCTTTCCTTTCCCGTTCCCTATGATATGTGAGGGAGGATTGAGTTGTTAGGACCTACAGCACAAAAACTTGACATCCTGTATCATAAGTTATGGGACAGTGTCTATGTGGAATAAGGGAAATGCAATGTTTTAAGTCAGTTTAACGTGGTATCATTGCGTCCAAACGGTTACTAAGATGCCTTTGCGCTCTGAGACTGATTTGAGTACTTCATGCTCTGAGCAGCCAGAGAAGCTTTACTTGTCTGATGAACAGTTACCATTTCAGTATTGTGATGGCTTTTGCTTCAGTCGTTAGCATCTTCGAATAGTTGAAGTTTAAAGTGACCTCTGGAGGTACGTACTTCAACCTCCTACTCAGAGTAGGACCAGTTTCAAAGGTAGATCAGGTTGTCCTATCCATTGTTGAGTATCTCCAAGGGTGGAAACAGCACAGCCTCTGAACAATCTGCTTTGGTGTTTATCCACGCCCATTGGACCATGCCTTCCTTAATTTAAGTTGTGCAGCAAATCTACTGAGGCACTTGTCCCCAGTGTCCAGACTATCCAAAAGGTGCTACCGTGTTAGCAAACTGGCATAGGACTTTTGACTTTTGCAGATGTTACCATGGTGGCAGAATCAGAGATTTGGGATCATTTTTGGCCAACTTCTCTCCAGTGAAAGTTTGCTGGAAACAGCACCTGCCTTGTATTTGTCTAACTCTGAGCAATGCTGTAAACAAGTCGCTACAAACCCCCTGGGGTTCAGAGTTATTTTTACCATCCCCAGGGCCACTGAGTAAGGCTTGTCTGGCAAATAGGTTATTTCCATGAGAGCAGGTTTCAGTTAGTGGAGCTGAGAGGCCCCTAGGTTTATCATCTCCTTCAGAAGAGAGTATTAAGCTGAGCTTTATGCAACTTGCTGCTGCTCTGCTTTTGGGTTTTTTGTTTGTTTGTTTGTTTGTTTTTAACTGAGATCATGCAAGATGGGTGATTCAGTGCAGCTTGTAGTGGTTGTTCACTGCTCAGTACTCAGCATACTGTTGACAGTAGATAAACATACTCGGCAACATTGGTGGGCTCTATGTGGGCAGAACTGAAAAAGGATAAAACCATTCTCTTAAAAATCCTCTTATAAATTGCTATTATAGGCTATCTAAATTGTATTACAGAGGGATTCAAGAAGTGGCATGTTTTTATTTGTTCCATACCATACTATGCAGTTTGCATGGTTAGCAGAGCCACATTAAACAAATGAGAGTTGCATAATCTTTGTTGGTTCAATTCCGTGATTGAGAAGAATGTCATAGCCACAAAAATGGCAGAATTGGATTGGATTAAAGGTCTGTTTGATCTGATGTGCAACCTGTATAACAGTGTAAGGAAAAAAGAACAAGGCATGCAAATACAAAGGTATGGACAATTACAGAATCTTGTATACAGCCTCCAACGTACTGTGCCTTGGAGACTTCTGGTGCCAGAAGTGGTCCTTCTGTCCATAATTGCCCTATGTGGATTTTTCAGTAGTTTGTTTAGATTGTGGGGTTTTGCTTTTCTTTTTCAAAAACTCATCTAAACTTTTGGCATTCGTGGCACCCCATGGCAGAGTTCTACATCTCAGCTACAACTCTGCTGTAGAAAACTGTATTTTGCATGTCTTAAACTAACATGTACTAGTTTATTTGATAATCCCTTCCTGTGTCTTCTAACCGAGAGACCTATGGTTCAGAAATCTTCATTGATGATGTGGAAAGAATAGAAAAGAATACGGCTTGCCATGCTAGGAGCTGAAAACGTACAGAGAAATAAGGAGCATGCAATCTAACTAAAAGACAGCCAAAATTGGATAAATGCTCCTCTCAGAAAGTGAGATAACATAGAAACTTCCCCTAAATTGCACAAGATGAGTATAACAGGAATTCAAGTGAAATCTTCACATTTCCACTGAAGTACTTTAATCACAAGATCATTGAGCTGCCTCCTGAATACCCTGTGACTTTCTAATATATAGTAACTTTTAGAAAAAGCTTCCACACACAAAAAAAAAAAGTCTACAAGCTTGCAGTTGGAAATTCAAATGCAGAGCATGTACCTTACTGAAGCCCTTGGTTCTGTCTGAAATATTAAGCTTGGTCCTTCCCCTTCCATCTTAGGCATCTGAAAAGCTGAAGTCCTTTTTGCAAGGTCTCCTTCTTTGTGAGATTCTAAGCTCAGAGTCAAAGCCAGAACAAAACATTTTTGTATGAGTTGTCAGAGATGTCACTTTATTCTCCAAAGGTCTAAATGATTATCTAAATTTTTCTGTAGCTAGTCACCTCTGTTGAGAGGCAGAGTTTCTATAAATTTGCTTCTTTAGACGTGGAGGAGGCTGGAAAGGAGCACTTCTTAAATGGGAGGGTTTTTTTCAGATCCAGTTTGCCTGTATTTTAGGTCAATAGAAACTTTTCCTTGAGCCTCTTGAAATTCTGAAGGATTCAAGTACACTGCAAATACATCAGATATCTGGAGACTGATTCACCTCATACAAATAAAGCAATTGTATGCAGGTGTAACTCAGCTTTAGGTTACTGGGTTGGAGATCGCTGACTATATTTAAAATTAAATCCTGGAGCTATTTGAAGGTAACGACAGTGATTTTGGTGAGGTCCTTAGTACCTAACTGCCATAGTTAAGCTGAACAAGTAGACTAGTAGCTTGCTAATACAAAATGCCAGTTTTACTCAGAGCTTTAGCTCTAACCAGACCTAGTTATGGTCTGTGTAATTTCTTTCAGTTTCAGCAAAAGTGAAACAGTTGGTTTATGTCCTCTGTCCGGAGAGAAACAAACAAAAAACCTAATATGGAAACGTAAACTTGCATTTTGGTCTTTTGTTGTTAATACCACACGCTAAGGACTGTAATTTTCTAAGGATTGTGCATAGCTGATATGGACTTCCTAGTATGCTTGAATGTAAGACAAATGACTAAAATAAGAAATGAATTAATTTACAATTATGATCTTAAATTTAAGGTGATGTGAGGTGAGTGTTGCAGTTAGTGTGAACTCCTTTGGGAGCCAAGCAGCCTTCTCTAGCAAAGCTGTACAATATAGACAGAATTCCTGCTCAAAATATAGATTCAGGAGTCAGCAGCTAATTATTAGCACTAAGCACCCCATGTTTTCTTCGGATGACTAAAGCTACTTAGAGCTCTCAGTTTAGACAGGCACTCAGGAATACAGTGAACTATAAGCATATTGTTTAAGTCCATGAACTTTCATTGGATTTAACAGGTCTTTAAAGTTCAGGCTGTACTTAGGAAACCCACTGAACTGGGGACCTACAGAATAAGAGGCAGGTGACAGCACTTTAAAAAAAGCAGTGCCAGTATGAACCAAGCGCAGCCAGATTCTTAAAATCTAATGGCCATATGAGGAAATGGAAGGGTCACAATTTAAAGAACAGATTTGTTTGAACTGTGATTAAAACACAGCCTGGATTTGGGAATGTGCTTTTCCCTGTGTGTGCATATATGTGCTTCCCAGGCTTCTGTCCTGGCTCAAGGTGAGTTTTGTTGACAGTCACGTCTAAGACTTGCATAATATATTACAGGTTAGCTACCAGTAGCATCACGACTTCTTTCACAAATAAGATAGATAGGTATACTTTCCTGATGAGTAAGGAAGCCCTGCTGAGGGATTTCTAGATATAACTGTGCAGTTGCCTCATTTGAAATTATTCCATGCAAAAGTGTAAGGGCGTTCACCTGTGCTAGAAGATAGGTGAGCCTTGTGCAATTTTGTGCTCAATTCCACTGAGCAGCTTTGTGTGGAGTTTTGTTTTGCAGGATACAATCATTCCTTCACAGGATACAATCATTCCTTGATTATGGTGGTTTTACTGTTTCTGTACGTTGCGTGTTTTGTGCAGAGAGCAGCCTGCTGGATCATCCAGCACATCAACTGCTTTCATCGATAGCTGGGGAAGGTGGCTTCAGTTACGCGTAGGTGGCTGTAGCAAACATCATCTCTATTGCAAGACAGACTGGCTTAACTAGACCTCAGCCCCTGGTAACCTGTCCATTCTTCTGCTGAGAAGTATTTGTGGCATGCACACCTTTTGGTGTGCGTACGTAGGCTGTCCCTTATATGGATGTGCTGGTACTGAAGTTATGTGGGCATTAATAAAGGGGCAAAGTTAGTTCATCCTATTGGGGGAGAGGAAAGGCCCCACTTTCCCTTCTCCATCTGAATGAGAGCGCCTTTTCTTGGGGTGACAGGCAGACAGCCGTTGGATTGCTTTCCCTTTGTTTCTTAGACCTGCTCAAATCCATATGAAGTAGTTTTTGTGTTGGTCCTGAAAAGTCGGAGATAAATCTTAGGAGCAAAAGCAGAGTTCACAAAACAGTTCTTGCTGCCATTGCTAAGGAGAGGGCAAACTGGTAGACAGCTATAAAAGTGGAAATTTACAATGATTTTAGAAAACTATTTCAGCTAGACTACTTGGGACAGTTATTAGCGACACAGGACTTTAGCATTAGAGCTCTGTGCTGGAAAATCTGCCATCATACCACTCATTTTCCCTCTTGTTTCTGGAGCCAGTCACTTGTCCAGCCTGACACATGCTGCTCTGGAGCCACAATCCAGCAGTGTGACACACACCCTCTAAAACTGGAGGCAGTGATGAAGCCTTTTGAGTGCACAATTTTCAATACAAAAGAAGAGGATAGATATATATAGATATATATAATATGCCAGCATCTCTCCTTAAAATACACATGGAGATAAAAAAAATGGAATGACTCATTCGGTTCACCTCTGCAGTAAAAGTCCTTTGAAGGTGCTTTCCCTGGTATAATAATAATAATAATGTTACGAAGACTTGGGTTTTGATGGACTCATCTGTCTCTCTTTCTGACTAGGATAAAGGGAAAGACATATTTATTGTGAAAACTGTATTTTTGGCTCTTTGATAATGCAACTGAAGTGCTTCCTCAGAAGGAAGAATGGATGTTTGCAATGTACAGCAAATCTGTTACCACTGTTACGTGCTGAACCTCAGCAAGACCTAGTCTCTTGCTCTTACAGGCTCTGCACCATTCAGATTAGCATCATTGTCTAAGTACTTATGACCAGTGTGAACTACAGTGCCTCGGAGGCTTTTTGCACCCAAATGTTTAAAGTTTAGAGGGGTTTTTTTTGGGTGGCAGCAGGGAGAGGCGGGGTGGAGGATGGAAATTGCATCTGTTTTTCTATTGCAGAAAAATAGCAAAATGCTTACAGATCTTATATGCTTTAGCTTCCATTCAGTATAAATACCTGGATTTTGGTGAAGTACTAGTTTAGCTCCGTATCTGCTTGTAGATATAATTTCTATGTTAAGAACTGAGTATTTATTAGAAGAGTAGCCATACTACCATCTGTCATAAACACATACTGTTATGGAACAGCTAGAATCTCTGAGTGACCAGTGTGGGAGTGTTGGGAGTGGATCCCATGCTCTCCAGGCTGGAGACCAAATCACCCAACAAGGTGCCAGGAATGGTATGTTCTATTCTTGGCCCAGACAGTGACCCGCTCACTGACTTCAAGAAAACCATGCTGCTCTGCATCTCATCTTTCTCACCTGCAAAGTAAATTGTGGTAACTCTTCACTTCCCCGGTGTTAAACTAGCTTAAAATATGTCAAGAAACCATTCTGAGCTCTCTGCTCAGAAGGCACTGGAGTAATTCGCAGTTGTCTAATTAGCCACTGCATCGTGTTGCCAATCAAGATGTTATCAGCTGAGCCAGTCCATTGTCTTACAGGAAGCCATGGAAGGATGAAATAGCACTTCACTGAAATGTAAGTACTGAGGGACTATTGAACATATAACAAAAGACAATTTTACAGGATTTTTGTTTGTCTAGAGGCGATTGGGTAATGCTATGGGGAACAAGTACTGGAAACAGGGAAAATCTAGTGGGACTTTCCCCGGCTTATCCTCAAGTTCTGGAAAGCAGCAGTTCAGGGACTACTTGAACAAGGATTTGCATTTGGACAATCACATTTAATCAGCTCTGATGAGGGTATTTTCCACAATCTTGTCTAATCATTTTGTTTCTTAAGCTATTGATAGCACTGAGTTCTGATTTAATAGGTGTTGTGTGAAAAAACCACTTCCTTCAGTTTCAAATTTGCCACCTTTTAGCTTTGTTTGCTGCTCCCTATTATTTCATGTGCTTATGAGAAGCGGTGATTCATTGCTTCCTTACATTCTCTGGCTTGCTTGTGATTTTAGAGACCTTGAGTGTATCTTCATGGCCTTTCCCTGTTGTTGTTCCCTTCAATCCAGGGAGTCCCATTTTGCAGGAGAGTGCAAGTTCCAAGCCTAGCACAGTGACTTGGCAGCAATTCCTAATGTGATGTTTTTAATCAACGTTGTGCCTTGACTGTGCTTTCAGATTCCGGCAACTCATTGCTGAATATGAACCAGAAGTGCAGGAAGTATCCCGGCTTTTCCGCTCTGTCCTGCAGGAAACTGCTGAAAAGATCAAAGAGGAGGAAGAAGCCAAAAAGCTTGCCAGGCAATGGAACACAAAGAACAAAACCAGCCTCTCCTTAACAACTTTTAAATCCCGGTCCAGGATTTCCCCCTTCATCAGCGACATCAAGACCATCTCTGAGGATGTGGAAAGGGGCACCCAGCCCACCAGAAGGGTTTGGAGCATGCCAGAATTTCGGAATGCCAAGGATTACTGACTCTATACTGAACAAGGTTTTTAGACAGTGATCTTTCAAAATCCCAGTTAACCCTTTTTTAGCTCTACTGTCTCTTCTTTGTTGCAACTCTCTCTTCCTGCCTGTCTCCCTCTTGGAAGTTGTGTCCATAGTAACTGCTGCTGATGCCCGCGGTGTGTGACACGATTTATTACCAAACATGCTAGCCTTTCCTTTAATTTAGTAGCTATTCAGTAACCTTAAGGGCAAGGCTTACTTACTATCTCATTTTTATTACTGCTTTCTTGTGGAAAATGAATTAGTTTTGTGATGTCTGTCTTTTCCTTTCACCCTCCCCCCCAAGCCTGGATGTAGTTATCTATAAAAGCTTTTGGCCCAAGCTAGTGAGAGCTGCTGGCTGGAGGGAATCCTGCTGAAAGCAAGGCAGCCACTTATATGACTAAGGCTTGCAGGATCAGGCCTGTAGGTTAAAGCTAGTATCTGATTTGGAACTGAACTTCCTTTTCCAACTAATAACCTTTCTCACTGCTACAGGAAACTTCACAGGTAACCTCAGCACTGCTCTTGATCAGCTTTTTGCTGGCAATTTGCAATCCAACCTGAGTAGAAACAGACCCAAGCTTTTTGAGATGAAAGACCAATATTATTCCACAGCAACCAGTTTATGCATGCTCAGGTTTCTTGGGTATTTTCTCTTTTGTGCAGGCAGAACCCCCTGAACCTCGCAGCTGCAGAGTAGATAGAAACTTTACAACCCGCTGTGTAGATATACAGGTGGATACATCAGTGCTGTGTCAAATGCTGTTCTTGGTCCTCAGCGGTCTCTGTTGCTGAGGTAAGTGCTCCACCCCACATCCCAGTAATAATTCAGTGGGCTGAAATTAATGTTTATGGCTAAGCCTGAAAGAGTACCAAAGTATAGTATCAATGTGTAGAGAAAATACAGAGAAGGGAATCGGCACTCATCTACAGGGCTCTTTGTACAGCTGCAATAGTTGAGATCATTTTAACAAGCTGCTGCCTTGAGTGACTGAAGGGCTCTGGCAAATGAAGTTTTGGTCCTTCAGTCTTCTCTCGCGAGTCCTCAGAAGAGAGCTTTCTAGTCCTTCTCACAGGCTGATACTGTTGGCCAGTGAGCTGATACTATTACAAAAGAATCCTTAATGCAAACCGAGTAGCTTGTAGGCCAGCATGGCTCTGCCGAGACCTTGAAGAAACAGGAAAATGCCACTGAGGGGCCCTAACTCAGCATCTGTAGGGAGAGCTCTCACCAGCAAAGGAAAGGGAATGGCACGCTGTGAAAATCACGGGTCCTGTAGAGAAGCCAAGGGCTAGGATGCTTTGTGGTCACCCATGGGAGATGGGGACAAAAGAGAGGCTGACTGGCTTGTAGGGATTCATCCCAGTGGGGTATAGCCTCCTGGAGGACACTGTAGCTTTGTTGTTCCTTTGCCCGTTTCCGGCTCTTTTCCCTGGGGAACTTTGCAGCAGCATGTGGGTACTACAGCCAAGATAAAACCCTTTGAAGCTGTGCCAACTCTGGGAAGAATTCCAGCACATGAAATCCATCCTAGAGTAGAAATGTGCAGTTTCTTCCAGAGATGGGGGAGGGCAGCATAAAACAAAGATCAAGATCAAACCCGTAAGAGCTCTCTAAGACAGTGGGATTCTGGCTCTTCCTCTCTCCCCTCTGAGCTAAGATTGAACACAAGGTTTTCTTACTAGCACCAGGCTGTAGTTTCTAGTCCCTTGGTAAACTCTGCTGCCAGCAACTCCCCAAGAGACAGAAAGCAGAAGCTCATCTTTAATCAAAAACTCAGGGCTTCCAATTACAGCATCCAGTTTGGGATGGGCTATTTCAACTCTAGGCCTATGAGGGAGAGTTTAAAGCCTTCTGACAATCACCTTGGTGTTTTTCAGCTGTATGTTCTTGTGAAGTAATGTGATTGTGTATATGAAGTAAAAACATAGGCTCAACATACTTAGCGTAGCCTTAGCTGCCTAGAAGATGTGGGATCTCTAGCAAGGGATCACCACAATGTGCAGAAAAATCCTTCTTTGGAAAAAATTTAACCATCTTTTTTTTTTAAATATATTTCCAAGCCACTGTATGGTACTGAATGCTGAATGAATTTCATGCTATAGCTCTGTAATCATTTTCCTTGCACTCACATTCTATTTTGACACCTTCAGTATTGACTGTATTGATGCAATATTTGATGGACTGCTGGGAGAGACAGGACATTCTGACACACTGACATAAAGCTCTTTGTTACAGCGCAGTGTCTGTCATGTGCTCGCTCTTTCTTAAGGAGAATGCGGAGGAACTAACTTCCCTACCCCACTGTACAAAGCCAAGGAAATCACTTTAAGGCTGTTCGTGCTGTCACAGCACCCTGTGATCATACTGTCCTTCATTAACCACCTCCAGCCAGCAGATACCATTCTTGTTTAACAGCCAGGAAAGGGAGACAAATCTGACCTTTGGTCAAAGCCATGTATGTTATGGAGGCCAGGCTGCGGCAGTGCCTGTGACAGCTGTTGTGCCTCAACTTACCTAGAATTTCTATTTCCAGAATAAAATGTATTCCAAACTTTTAAATGGTATCATTCTCCCTGTACCTCTTCAGCAAGTTATGCTTGGCTCACAGTAGTGTCTAATGATAAAGGGCTATTCAGATACCAAGCTAATAAGGTTTCTATTCTTACTACATGCTATCTGTTACTCTTAAAGGTATAGAAGTAGTCTCATGTTTGCCTGTAGCCAGCTGCCTGGACACTGACTGTGACCTTCTGCATTGTGTGTGCACTGGTGGGTACTGAAGCAGAGCTGGGGAGGTGGTTAGGACGCATGACTGATGCACTCTGCTTGTGGTGCTCATTCTTCTTCAGAATGCTGTAGACTGAACTATAAATGATCTTTTTTTTCACAGAATGTGGCACCAACTACACACCCATGTTTGCCTTGTCCTAATTCCACATTTTGTGTGGCTAAGTTAGCATTTTAGTTAAAATCAGGATCATGCAACTCCTGACTGCCACCACCTACTGTGCTATGGTCTGTGGCACCAGGCAGATAGTGGGCAAACTAGACTGCTCTTGGATGAAGCTAACCCAAATGATCCACTGCAGCTGGATCACAGACCATAAAGCTGGGCTAATGCTGGTCTGAAATAAACCCTCATGAAACTTGTACTGTGTGAACACCATGTCCTCACTGACAACTGCCTGACTCTACAGCTCTGCTCCTCCTGGGCTGCACTATTTGCTTGTGTAGAAAAAAACCCCATATTTCTACACAGCCCTGATGAAACTCAACAGATGTTCTTAGCCCTTCCTGAGAGCTAGTCCAGCATCTTCATTCTTTAAGAAGAAGAAGTGAAATAGCAGCACAATATCACAAACAAACAACTGAATAAGGATAATTCTAAATCCTCAATCCTTCTCTTAAAACTGCAGGTTTTGGTATCAGGCCAGAGCATCACTGTTGCCCTGTTGCTGAGAGTGTCATGCTGTCTAAAGGACATTGTCACACCCAAGAAAAAGCAGTCCTAGACTTACTATACATTCTAAAAATCAGTGGCAACACCTCTACAGCAGCTCAGCTGCACTGCTCAGCTCCAAGGGGCTGATGCTCCTCAGAGTCAGTACTCACCTGGGAGAGACTGTGCAGCCCTGCTTCTGTGACTCCTACAGACGATCCTGGCCCACAGGCTGAGGTAGCCAGCAAAGGTGTGCAGGAGGTGAGGTTCCTCACCCATATCAGCATACAGCTCAGACAGCTAGCACGCCGTGGGGAATTGGAGTAAGCTTCGCAGGAAATACCTGTCTGCTGAGATTGCACTGTTTATACATTTCATCACAGAACCTCAGAAAATTAAAGCAAAGCTGTGAAATACAAAACAATTTTTTGTACTTCTTGTCTTTAATTAAAGATCTCCTGAAATATAATCTGTCCTCATCTAGCCAAACAAAACAGCTGGTCCACTGCCCTACTGTACACTATGTAGGTATCAAAGGAGGAAGGCAAGAATGGTAAAGGCACTTGATATAAATAAAAAACCTCATCCTCTCTCTACGGGCTACAAATGCAGTCGCCTACCTTCTATCTTGCTACTTCTACAAAGAGATCCCAGGATTTAAGGTGATAAATAACCAGCATTAAACAACTGCAAAGGTCTGAAATTGTCTGAAGCTAAGTGGTTTACAGATACAACCTTGAACTGAAGTCTGCATCAACATGCTTCCAAGCACATCTTACATTGAAATGAGAAGATATAAGCAACAAAATGGATGTTTTATCTCCAGATACTTTTCAGTCACTTCTATTGATTCTGTACCTGATCCTGGCTAGTAGAACACCTTTATATTAGTAGATGGCTCCAGATGGCTCAGGGATCCCTGTTCTAAGCATCATATATGCAAAGCATGCATATGCTAAACAAAAGGAAGTAATTTTTTTTCACCACACAAAGTAATACTGAAGTATGGATTGCCTTGCTCAGCATATTCTGCAGATCAGACAGACAAGTTGTTCAAAAGGGGACTACCCAAGTTCAGAGGGTTAGTAAACCACAGTACTCAGGATGCAGCCTACAGCACTTCCCAGAAGCTGCCAGCACTTGACAAGCAAATCTCTCTGTGTCGTTGCTTACACTGCTTCCCCAAAACATTACTATAGGCCTCTCCCAGGAGGAAAACATGGACAGCTAGGCCTTGACTGCATGGCCATTCTGATATTCTTGTGTTCTGCTGCACCTCCTTGAAAAAAGGATTGTAGTTTTGCCCCAAAAGCATTCCAAAGCACTAGACTGCATGAGTAAAACCTTTTCTGGTTGTGCCCTGCAATAGAGGCAGGGCTATTAAACCTCCCTCAGTTCTACCCACCTGTGCCAGGCAGAGACATCGTAATTTCGGCGCCTGCCTTCCCCTGATACTGCTGTCCGTGCCATGGGCTGTCAGCACAAGGGACCTCTTGTTCCCTTTGTATGATCAGACAAGCCACATTTCAAGCCAGCTTATATCAGAAAGATACTGTGCTGGCCCTGAGAGTTAGGGTCTCCCAATGACTTCCATGTATTTTCTGTGCAGTTGCTGCACAAAGATGTGCTCAAACTAAGGGAAAATAATCTTTGCAGGATGAGATCTTAATAAACATGACAGAAATGTGAGGAAAAGGGCTGCAAGATGCACAGTGAATTATGTGGTGACTTACGGTCATCTGTGTATAGTGTACGCTTCATAAAATTATAAATTCCTAGGGTCTTGGCTGGATAACCGGATTACAGCACCTGACCTCTATATTTTTGTCACAATTACATTTTGCCTCTATCAAATAAATCTAACCTGACCCAGTAGCACAATACTGCAGAAGTGTGGGAAAGACCATGTGTGCTTTCTACATCAGAGTATCTACTCTCAGAATTTAATTACTGTTACATCTGTTTAGCGATCACACTGCCACATTCTCAGAGGCTTCTATCAGGTCATAGTCCACATGCAGTACCTTTTCCAACATTAATTTCTGCAGTGTCATGTTGCCTAAAGCAACAAATTGCACCCAATTTAGTCTGAAGACTATTTAAATAACCAGATGTGGTATGAAGCAGTGACAGTGAAATACTCCTCAGGTATTTTGTCTATTTTTTTCCTATATTCTGGCACTGGAAGTCTGAAATTATTTCAGAGATGGAGAAGTGCAGGGTGCGGTTTCTGAAGAACCCAGCAGCCCCAAGTAGGGCTGGTGCAAGAACATCTGGTCCTTCCAGGTCCCTTCCTGCTCTCAGCAACTTGCTCCTGTTGCATTCAACTGCTTAGAAGTTAAAGGCTTCCTTCTGCCTTCAGCACACAAGAAGCAACAAGAGAGACTATTGTCTGTCCACAACACAG
Organism: Calidris pugnax; assembly: GCF_001431845.1. Lineage (NCBI taxonomy): Eukaryota > Metazoa > Chordata > Aves > Charadriiformes > Scolopacidae > Calidris > Calidris pugnax. The sequence continues at coordinate 7,547,686 of NW_015090922.1, forward strand.
CCAACAGCAAGAAACAAACAAAGACTAGATTAAATTCATAGGACAGCAGTAACAAATGTTCCCCATAAACACCACATAATTAGGTCTTTGCAGGCTAATTACAGGGTTGCAGAATAAGAAAGTGCAAAGCCACTGTCCGAAGGTAAAATAAATAATTAATTTTAAAAATTCCGTGACAGTCCAGCTGGACAGCAATGCCACCTGCTGGCAGACTTCCCAGCACTAATTAACCAAGAAACAGGCAGCCACTTTCTAACCAGGCCTCTCCTGACAAATAGAGATTCCTGACTCTCCCGCTTCCTTTGCCTCCCACCATGGTCACCGCAGAGCGGCCCACCAACAGAGAGCAACATGAACACAACTGATGGTAGCTGTAGTGTTTAGGACCTTATTGGAAGACAGCACCAGTGGGCAGCACACTGGTATCAGAACAGTTGTCATCTTAAACATTGTGTCTCTGCCATCAAAATATACTTATCAGACTGGATATTAATGATGTTCTTCACGCTGCTTGAACAGGCTGAAAACATGCTTCCTTAGAGCTCTCAGCACCATCTCCTGCTCTCCCCTCAGAAAACACCAGATGTTTCATGTTCCTTGTGAATCACAATTTAAGACTGAAATTGAACGGGCAGAAAAAAATACCTGCTGTCAACCACCAAATAAATCATGCACCGTACAGTAATTTTGATGACTCGTTTTGTCCAGAGATGGAAATAGAAGTCTGGGTGTTTACCAATAATTTTAAAAAGCAGCTCCTCAAAAACTTCTCACCCCACACCTTCAAATATAACCAAGTAGCAGACTGGAGAATTTTCAGGTGTGCCCAGGACCTCATATCCTTCAGGAGGACCCACTACCAGTTAAAATCCAACCAAATCCAACCATTTCATAGAGTGCCCAAATAAGAGTGGAGCTCCCAGCGTTGAGAGCCGAGCAGGAACTTTGGAAACTTGCTTCTAAAGGTGCAAAGACCAGGAGGAGTATGTTAACACCTACAACAAAGCATACCAGAGCTCCATCCAGTGGTCAAGGCCTCCACCTGCACCTCACCAGGGCAAGTTCAGCAGGAGACCTCAGGGCAAGTTACTTCAGCCTCCCTGACTCCTGCTTTTCCCCTGCATATAGGGCTCCCTCAGTTTTCCCCGCTGCAGGGGATGATTGGGAAGCTCTTATGTTCCTGCAGCATGAAACATCCAGGTACATCAAAACAGCACAACTTGCCCAAGTTTAACCAGAGACAATAATGAACAGGTATCAAAATTGCAGGCCCTGCTCAAAACTGCTGGATGGTACGTCCAAGTTCAACGGAACAAAGTACTTCCAAGACAAAGTGGTATTTAGTAAGTATTTTCTCATCTTGATCTCTTGTAGATTTTTGCATGGGCAAAGGAGTCAAGCTCAGGCAAATCATAAAAGAAACAACAGTAACAAAGAATTGCATTGCCCATGAGAACTGTCTGAATCACTTAATTACTTCCATCAACCACTCTTTCATGTTTGGATTTTTTGTCGTTTTCCCTGCATAAGAAAAGAAACTTTAGTAACTGCATACTATTGCTTTCCAATAACTTTTGAGGCTATTACCATTTGTATCAATTGTGGATGTATCTTTAGAAATACCTGATTCCTTTCCCGCATCATGACAATTACTCACTAGAGCCACGAGGTCCAAATGAACACCCTCCACTGTAAGCCCAATAAAAACCACTCAGCCATTTTACATTTATGCCTGTCTAACTAGAGCACACAAGCAGGAGGTAGGACCAGTGTAGTAGAAAGGGCTTAAAGAGCAACAGGCCCAAATCCCAAGGGACAGAGTCTTATAAATTCTGCTGCTTGTAGAACCTCATCTTGAAAACTGGATAGAAGACTTAGAAAGTACAATGTGAAGGAGGATGGGCATGATGGCAGCAGCTCAGCAAATAGATCCTTCCCCTCCTTCCTACCCCAGTGACTTCTGTTTCTGGAATTTCTGTTGTTAAAAAAACCATCGAGTTCTGTGTGATTCCCAGAATGGAAGATGGTGCAGGGACACAGAAAGCAGATGCGATAGGGAAGACAACACAAAAAAGTAGGTTTCGCATCTGAAAGACTTCTATTACTCAGCATTTTAGCAAGAATCTCAACCTGTCCAGCCAGCTAAGCTTCTGCAGCCCCCTCCTTATTCACCTCACCTCTGCCCTGCTCCATGACTTCTGACAGCAGTCATCTCCCTCCATCCTTACCTCATACCTTTTCTGTCGTTCTATTGTTCCAGCCTTCATCTTCCCCCACAATATACACTTTTTTAAGACCTAGTAGCAAGGCTCTCTATCAGCTATTTGCATATCAGGTCGGCATCCCACGCCACCTCACAGTTCCCTTGTGCAAATTTCTCAATCTATATTTCATCACATTCCTCTCCATCTCTTACCTTATTGTCATAACCTTCACATCTGGTTCAGCCACCACACTAGTAAGCTGCAGCAGTACCAAGAAGCTATGCTTTAGTGAAAAGGTCAACAAAATTAACTTTTTTCCTAAGGCAGCAAGGCATGGACAATTATTCTGGCTGTGTGGGCCTGTGCTCACTAGGGAGTCTGGAACCTGTTGGCCAGCTCCAAACAGCAGCCTCAAAGACACAGTCCCGAAAAGATGACAGAGATCTCAGTGCTTGTGGGGAAAGATAGGGGAGGGAAGGATGCAACATGAACTCAAACCTCTTTAGAAACCTGGGAATCTACATGGAGATGGGCAGGAAAGTAAAGGAGGGTTATAAAAGCAGCAACTGCTGGCAAGTTTCAGACAGCACTTATAGCTAACTGGACAGAAGAGAATAAAACTTAATCACTGCCACAGTACTCAAGCAGCTTGGCTCTCTAAAAGAAGTGACAGCTTAGAAGTAAATGCCGGCACAGAAATACTTTAAAGCATCACAAAAGCATATCTAGCGTGTCAAAACTGAAGAAGAAAAATCCCTCTGTCCAGAAAGAGCAAAAAAAAAGTGGATTTTTTTAAAAGAAAAAGAGATCTGACGTATTTTTGTACAGTCAAGAGCTGGCAACCAAAGTTTGGTTGGCAACCAAACTGTAAGAGGAACCGACCACATCGTATTAATAAAAGTTCTTTATCTTTTCCGTATTAGCATGGAACAGTGAAGAATAAGGTAGCAAAAAGCAAATTATTTCAATTAAGTCTGAATCTCCCAACCAATGCAGTTCTTTACAAGTGAGATCTCTTGCCTTCTCATTCCTATTTGCTTTTTAACTTCCAAATTTCTCCATTTTTTTTTCCCCCTCCTATATTTTCAGGAAATGATAATATCTTTACATAAAGTATAACCTAGGGAATGGCAAGGATGTTAGTGTCTTCTAAGAGTGTGTCTGGGATTAGCCTTCTTAAGAGAAGTCCAGAGAGAAAAGCTGCTTATCTTGGCAAGATGCTTTGGCATCTCTAGCTAGAGATACCAAAGTAGCACAAATCAAAGCATTATCCCCATGAAACGAATGAGGAGCGGTTGGTTTGTTTTTTTCCCTACTGACATTTCAGAACAGCACTTACAAAAAAAGCTTCCATCACACTAGAAGTCAAGGAAACTCCAGTTCTTACCTATGTGTTTTCACCTTTTACATTCATAAGGGTGTAAGGGCTTGTTCTTCTGGATCTGGGCTTTAGCCTCTAAAGAGTTAAATCTCTGCAACAATTGCAAAATGTTTCACAAAAGAAAAAAACAACCTAGAGAAAAGATAGGATTCTAGCATCTTCAGGAGGTTTCACACATAAAAATAATTTTTAAATTATCCCTTAAGAAATGGTACAAATCTTCAGATTTACTTAAAACACCACGGCAGACACAGACACAAAGAGTTTTCGGCTTGTTTGCTCTTTAATGACCTCCCCACACCTGTACCCACTGTACACCTGATATTCTTGTCAAAGTCAACTACCCTTGGCTCCTTTTTTCAGGCATTCCTAAACTGTGGTTCCCAAGGAGCACCTGCTACACAGGGGATTCAGAGTGGGACTCCCACATCAGGGTTACGTACACAGGGGCCTGCTTGGGCAATCAGGAGCCAAAGCTGTGGAAGGAAGCAAGCACTGAGCAAACTACTGCTGCTATCACACACGCACATGCTTGAGTTATGCTGGGGTCAGCTGTATATCCAGACCTGTCCCATCTCCCCGTGAACTGTCAACACACCTGAGAGGTCACTGTCACTGCCTGCCTCAGCGCTGTTCCTATGGCTCTTTCTCTTTCCACTAGACTCAGATATGGTGTATGTGCCTTGTAGAGGAAAATTTGATCAACAGCTCACGGGATCAGAAAGGCAGGCCAGAACTCTAGAGTTTTTAGGTCTAGGAACGGCAACTCCAGATGTGGGGGGTAAACTATCTATTTTGAGCTGCCTTTCAACAGCTGATCCAGATAAACAAACCCAGAGATGTTTCCTGCTTCTATTTTGGGATAAAAATCATTCAGCTTCCATTATTGCTCTAGAGTATTTTATTGTTACACCTTCTAGTGAGAGAGGGAAATAAACTTTCCAGAGAAAGATCACCTTATAGCAGCCTTCCAGTACCTAAAGGGGGCCTATAGGAGATATGGGAGGGACTCTTTATCAGGGAATGTAGTGATAGGATGAAGAGTAATAGTTCTAAACTGAAAGAGGGGAAATTTAGATTAACTATTAGGAAGAAATTCTTTACTGTGAGCGTGGTGAGACACTGGAACAGATTGCCCAGGGAAGTGGTGGATGCCCCATCCCTGGAAGCGTTCAAGACCAGGCTGGATGGGGCTTTGAGCAACCTGGTCTAGTGGGAGGTGTCCCTGCCCAGGGCAGGGAGGCTGGACCTAGATCATCTTTAGGGTCCCTTCCAAACCAAACCATTCTACGATATCTCAAACTCTAAAAGAAAATAATATATTAATGAATGAACCGTCAAAAAATCATTTATGTAAAAGCATGTTCTATTTACAAAGGTCAACTTGCTCTTTAGGACAAGTAAAACCACTACTGGAAAAAATATTCATATAGAAACGACTCATCTTTCAAATAGACATTTACAAATACTCTGCTTTGTTTGAACTACTAGAAACATTAAGACAATTGAAATTAAGAGTGCGTTCCGCATGCAGTTAGGATAGAAATTACATTATTGGACTTCAGTGTGTCAGTTCTTATCATTGGCAACGACGACACACTCTTAGGTTCTTCTACAACACCACAGCCTGGCTATTACCTCAGGATCTCAAAAGGAGGACATGGATCTTCATTAACAAGTTATCAGTTACTCTTCGTTTTGCCATTAAAAAAGGACATCCCGATTGTCTTCACAGCGGGAGAGTCTGGTCTTGTCAAACTTGGTGTCCTTTTCCCTGAGTTTCCCTTTAGTGTTTTGCTAGGCATGATGATCGTTGGCTTGGTATATTTACAAGTCCTTGGTTAGCACTCTTCCCATTATAAGGCAGAGTTCAGAAATTCAAGGAGTTCTGCACGGTTCCGGTCTCTCTGTAGAGCAGAAAAGCAGAGGCAGTGGTTTAACAGACCCGCACTCAGTGGACAAAGGCAGCACAAGCCTGCTTTCTGTGGGGCTTTCACATCTCAGCACACCACTCAACAACCACCACCACCTTCAAACAGCTGGATGTGACCAGCTACCGGTTAGGTGTGAGCGCCTGCAGGAAGCGCAAGGCAGCAGGATCTCAGGAGAGATGCTAGAGGAGACAAGCTGTCACTGTCACTATTTCATGATGCATTTTCTAAGTGGCTCCCTGTGGAGGCTCCACTGGGTTGTCATCATGTAGCTCAAAGCCTGCTCAGGAGGGAACTCACAAGCAGAACAGATGCAATTCTCTGGTGTCTGAGGCACTGTACGCACAGCAAGTCTTGCGCTCGGGGAAGTATTTTTTTCTATGCATAAGCAGCAGCTTGCAGCATAATAGAAAGGGAACCATGAATTTAGCTTCTTTGTTTACATAAGAGACAGCTCAAGCAGTCAAAACACTTGTTAGCAAGTGTTTTTAAAATCAGAATTTATAAAACAATCATTGAATCTTAAAACAGTGTGAAGAGTGAATGTAGCTCAATTGGGTGTGTTCATGACCACAGACACCAAACAAAAAGGACCGACATCAAATATTTGACACCAAATATGGTAACACACAGGTTACCAGGATAAGGCTAGAAGCACTCAACATAATTTAACACAGACTTCAGGGCCACAGAAAGAAGAAAATGTATTTTTGATCAAATTTAACTTGGAACACTCAGGTCTGCTTTGGTAACCACAGAATGAACTGTTAGGGCTGAATCAGAATCCACCAAACCGGGTACTTAGTAAAGTAACACTTTTAACACATATTGCCTAGTACCAGAAGCCCTTTGCAGATCACCCTGAGCTGTGGAAACTGCTGGAAAGAGTGAACATATTATTTAAGTGTTGAGTCCAAACACTCATAGCAATAGCACAAAATGCTGTTCATGATGTATGTTTCTCTGGGTATCTCAGCAAAAGCATTCGGCTGCTTTGAGAGAATGCATGAGATTGTGGTCCTAATACTGTGATCATCTTTTTTTAATTCCTCTCTAATGGCTAGTCTTGCATGCATTAGAAAAACACAGTAAAGCAGCAATTACCACAATTGATCACAAGAAGATGAGGACAATTAAAAACAGTGCAAATTAAATCAACAGAGAAAGGCACAAATCAGCTAAACATTACAGATTGAAATTCTAAGAACCTGCACAAGCATCCTTTGGTTTATCTACTCATCCCTGAGTATTCCAAGCCCACTCATAACACAAAACTTGCCAAAAGAATGAATTAAAATTTCTCAGATGGCATTATAGCCACATTAAAAGCTACTATCAATTTACAACTCCCAACTGTAAGATTTGCTCTCCTCCAAAAGACTACTATTAGGAAAATATTAAAAGATACATTATTTTCCCTTAGGGATATATAGACTATTTTAACTCTTACCTCTTTATCCTTCTTAGTCTTCTTTATTTTCATCTTAATTTTCTTTCCAGTTATCATGCTGTAGTTTTCATTTTTCTTTTTGTTTTTAAAGAACTAAAATGAGATCACACATTACAAAGAGATAAGCTTTAATTTGTAACGTCACGAATCCTAAATAAAATTACAGGCAATAATCTTTTATGCTTCCTAACTATGCAAAACAATAGATACAGGTTGCCATTTGCTGGTGACAAAAGTGGTGGTGTTACAAACATTTTATGACAGGACAGATTAAGCGTTTAGATGAGAAACATAACGAGAGTTCAGACTCATACAAGCATACCTTGGAAAGCTGGACAGGTCCTGTTTTCTCTTTCTTTTTCTTCTTTTCTTTCTTTTTCTTCATTTTGTTCTCCTTTTTCCTTTTCTACAAGTATAAGACGTGTACTCTTATGCTTACAGATACACAAGGGCAAAAAAAAGGAAACCTACAAGTAGCTCTTAACACCCCAGCTAGTCCAGATGGCCACTACTGCTTGCCCTTGCCACCACTGAACAGGCACTATCTGAAGCACAGAGAAAGCAATGCTGCAGGGTTAGCAACCCTTGAGATCCTGAGAATCAGAAACAGTCTAATCCCCGATTCTCTATCTTTTAATGTAACCCCAATATATAAAAAGCATTGACCAGAAGGTCCTAATAAAATGAAAAAGAAAAAATACAATGGCAAGAATCTACTACTCTCTCTCACTGACTAAATAGTTTCTTCTGTCAGAAATAATATAAACTTATCAAGATCCCTCACTTTTCTTCAGAGGCTACTCTGAATTCTAGCTGGACCAGCAATGACTGGTATCCAGTTAAGTATATGTCAACCTGTCAGCTCACCTGCTGTAACCTTAAAAAGCATGAGTCAGATTTACATAGCGATAGACAAAAGCATTATGTCTTAAATGACATTGAAGGTTACTGAAATACAAAGAACTATTTTCTGTTTGTTAACTACTTATTTCCTCTTAGTACATGTTTACCTTTTTATTGTGTTTTTCTTTTTTCTTTTTCTTTGACTTAGACTTAGGAGAATCTAAAACAAAAACAAAACCAAACCCTGTAAGTTCAGCATTCTGAAAAAGGCGCTTGGTTTTACAGAGAGGGGATACAGAAATGCAAAAATGGAAAACATAAGAAGAAAATGGTTTAATTCAGCTATATGTATTAATTCTGGTTGAAACCAACCCTGAGAAAAGCAACACTTTAACTTACTGCCATTTACTGGTCTAACGTGGAAACTGAAAATACCTGATTTACTCAATGATTACTTATACCAATATATTATATTAATAGAGGCAATATTTCTCTCTTCTTTCTGCAGCTGTGCTCACCAGACTGCAAATATCTCTTTCATAAACTCACATAGAGGGCAACAAAAAGTACAGCTGAGACTGACAAACCACAAATGAAAACCTTTTCCTACTTACTCAACTCACCTTCCAATTTCAAGGTTTTTACTAAATTTTGTAAAGCAGAAACTCACAAGTTCTATGAGCCAATCATAGATTTTAAAGAAAACATTGTAACTGGTATGTGAGGGAGTTAATTTTGGAGCGCCAACTTTGACTATGGGACTGTGAACCTAGAGAGATTGTGAAACATCTTACTAGTCTTCCAAGCTTGAAGGCTTGACTGCCTTCAAGCTATCAGCTCTGCGGTTTCTTTACAATAAGTTCCAAATAATTTAAAATAAAAGAGAACGTTATCATTAAACTAAAACATAACATTATAGGAATACACCAGAGCACAGCCAGACTCAAAAGTTAGAAAAGCCTAAGGTAAGGCTGCCCAGGCAACCTTCTTTTGGCCTTCTGATGACAAACGCAGCACAAGCATGTCAGAAGAAATGGTAATTCTATCACCATGTTCAGTCTCCGGGTACCAACAGACTGGACTAAGCACCCACAGGGGATGGTACACCTGGCCAGAGGGCTTTTACAAATACTTGCCAACATCAGGAAAGGCGTACATTCAAGAACAGTGGGCTTCCTTCCAGACTGAACATCAGTACACTATGGCGAACAGACACTTGCCCAGTTTTATCCCTTTGCCCATACCTCTTCCAGGCTCAGTTTTTATCTCCCACCATCCTAACCACAGTTCTCGTGACCACAAACCCTAGAAGAACTTCTCTAGGACTCTGCACTGATCTGTTGACTTCCTAGGCCAAGCCAGGCCACCTTTTCCTCCTCTTCACTCTTTCCAAGTTCCCATTCCTCACCATCAACCTGTTGCCATCCTCACTGGCTCAATCTGTTTCAATACTTGGCCACCCTACCTCCCCAGTCTGAGTACCCATTTGCCTGCTTGTCTTCTGCCTGAGGGGAACCCCGTTCCCAGCTCCACCTAACACGCCGCAGTCCCAGTTTCTATATCCCAATGTTTCTTTTTCCACAGAACAGTGTGTCCTTTCTGCACTCAAGTTGGTGTCACTTTCCATATAACCCATGTTACCAGCAAGGCTGGAGAAAGGGGGTGGGGGATACAACTCAGAGAGCAGAATACAGTTTCCCTCTGACTCTCCTCTCAGTTTTGCCAGCCACTGCCCAGTGTCTAACAGCCAGAGTTACAGCTGGACTCGCTAAATAAGAGAAAAAGACTGAAAAATGCCAGCAGGAATCTCCATTTTGTTATCCCCAAGGAATGTTAACTCCACTCCTGCTGTGACCGACACATCAAACCAGGGCAACCCTTTATCATTCAAGGTCTTTAGCTGGTGGTTAGGAAAGCTATTCCACTGTTCTGCTGCTAGGATGTATTTTTGCTAGATCTAATTCAAATCCCTCCTGCTGCAATTTAAGGTCATTCTTCCTTACTCTGAAAGTCACAGAGATATTTTTTTTACTCCCTTTCTATGGTAGACACTACCTACACCTATGTATCTGTCTTAGCTCAACTACCTCCCATCTTTTCGTCTCTAGATGAAGTAAATTGAGCTGTTTAAACATGCCCATGTAGGACATTTTTGCTAGCTCTTCTGCTCTCCCCGTGAATGGGAAAGCTTAGGGAATTTTTAGCTGTAAAGTTTTACATAATCTCTGAGCGTGCAGACTGACAACTTGGGCCTACTTCACAATGATTTTTTCCTCAGATACGAGTTTCTTGACACCCCTCCAGAAGATGAATCACAAAGCATGCCAGGGATGTTCACACAGTCAGTGTCTGACATGACAAATTAATTCTTTTTAGAAATGTGTATCACATGGGATAAAATTAATTTAAGAAGAAAGGAAAAGCCCCCCAACCAAATTTACAAGTTCATAGATTTGAACATTTTCAGAATATATTTATGTCAGATACATTGAATCAAGCCACTTAAGTATGAGAACAAGTAATATTCCACTCAAATATGAGGAAAAACTTCTTCATAGTGAGGGTGACAGAGCCCTGGAACAGGCTGCCCAGGGAGGTTGTGGAGTCCCCTTCTTTGGAGATTTTCAAGACCTGCCTGGATGCAGTCCTGAGTAACATGCTCTGACAAGCTCTAGGCAATCCTGCTTCAGCAGGGGAGTTGGACTAGATGATCTCTATGGTCCCTTCCAACTCTAAAAATTCAGTGAAATTTCCATACAGATATAAACCCACTTCAAGAGAAGCTGAACTAAGTCTTTGTTAAACTGTGGAATACACAGTCCCAAACACAAGGCCCTGTACCAGACAGTGAAACTTCACCCGACTCTGAAGTTAGAGAGTTTTCATCAGAACTCTGTTTCTTCTGGAGAAATACCCGATATTTCTCCATGTTCTAGCTCACATGAGAGTTCTTGCCAATCATAGTAATAAAAAATAAAATACACTTCAGTATTTAGCCTAATGCATTATATAAAAAATAAAATGGCAATTTGGTCATTTTGCCTGCAATGATACCAAATATTTTGACAGAGAATATCAAAGCAATGCAGTCTTGATATCATCAGCAATACATTCCCCTGGAGATCACAAGCTACACTCACAGAAAAAAAAAATCTGTGCTTAATCCCAGATAGGACCTTGTTAAAAAAAAAATATTTCAAGTCCTCTAAGTTAGCAGCAGTGTAGTACGGAGTGTCTTAATCCTGCATACTTTCATATATGTTCCCACTGAACTCAGTCATTGGTATTAAAAAACTTCATGTGAGTCCTCCAAGTTAAATGCTTGGAACTTTAAAACCAAAGTAAGACTAAATCAAAAACCTCAACGCTGGTCTAAATGGATGGGTGAAGCAGAAAAAGATCTGTATTCACTGTACTTCCAAAACACAGAATTTTAAATATATACAGCATTTTGTTACAAAGTAACATTTCTTTGAATGGCAACTTCTATTTTTAAGTTATTGAAATTAACACAGGAGCGTTGCATACTGACAAACGTCACGTGTGTGCAGGGAGGTAGCTTACCTCTGCTACTTGAAGAAGATGACCTTGATGATGAGCGCGATGAGGAAGAAGAAGTGGATGTAGCACTAGAAGACGATGTGGATGTAACAGATGATGATCTGCTTCTACTGCGTTTTCGTTTCCTTTTCTCTTTTCCTTAGGATAACACAAAGCAACAGTGATAAGCCTGCTGAACAACTATGGTCTACTCTTCACAGAACTTTAGCACAACGAACCCCTATTTTGAGGAATCTTAGGGTTTTTTTCCCCCCTTTTCCAGCATGCCATGGTTTATTACCATTAGCAAGTGACAATGCTCAACATCAGGGTCAAACATGGTGACTGACAAAAAGGAGAATACACTCAGTGCCACAGCCACTGAAACTGACTAGCAATGCCTACCTCGGCCTCTCAGATCTTCTTGTGAAGTTGCGCAGAGCTTCCTACTTTTTTCATCCTTCACTTTATCCATATCTAGAGAGAGAGAGACAACAGTACATTCAACATCATTCCCAAAATACTTTGGGAGAAAACAAAGAAGAGGAATAGTGCAGTGCAGAGAGAGAGGAAAAAGGCAGGAGCGCAGCCCCACCGCCGCTCCTATCAAACCGCATCGCGCCGTGGTGAGCTGCACGTTTAGGGGCCCATCCTCTTACACCTGGAATCCGAAGCCAAACCCCCGTTCTCCTGTCACCCCGAGGCCGGCGCCGTTGGTGCGGGTACGGGGCTGGCTTTGCCGCAGCGGCCGCACCGCAGCCCGCCGGCGGGTGACAGCGTCCCGCCAGGCGCGGCCTGCAGCCGCCGGGAGGGCCCCGACCTGCCCTACACCCCCGCACCGGCACTCACCCGCCCGTTCGCCACCCTACACCAGCCCCACCGGCAGCCCTCGGCCCGGGAGCGGCTCCCCCCCCGGGCCGGGCCGAGCCGTGAAGACCGGCTCCCAGCCCGCTCCCCGCGGCCAGCCCCGGCGCGACGGTTCGCAGGACACCCCCCTCCCTGCCCGACCCACCCCGGGAGCGGAGGAGCGGCTGCTGCCCCTCCGGCCGCCGCCCGCCCTTACCGAGGGGCGGCCCGGGCCCCGCCGCTGCCGGGCTGCCGACCCGGAAGTGGTAGCCGCTTCCTGCCCGGGGAGCCGGCGGCGGAGGGCGGGCGGCTGAGCGGGCTGCGGCCTGCACTCTCCCGGCACCTCGCCTCGGGGCTGCCAGGGGCCTCCGCCTTCCCCACGCTGAGGTGGGTGCCGGGCAGAGCTTGAGGCCAGAGGGGCAGCCCGCCACCCCAAGGGAAGGCTGGGCCAGGCGCCGCCTGCGAGGGAGGGGAAGCACCTGGACTCCTTACCAGACCCGAGCTCGAACGGGGGTTTTGAAGCTCTCGCTGAACCTGGCCTGCAACTGAATGACAAGTTGGTTATTCCATGTACCCGCTCAGAAAATCAACGGCTCCTGTCACCAGCTGTCCTCCCTTTCTCACCACACAGCCCAGCCTGCTCTTCAGCTCTGCCATTAGCCCTAATGGGCCATAGCCCAGTGCGTGGGCTTCCCACAGCTCCCAAGGAGCAGCCCTGGGTGAGCAATGTCCAGCAGTGGCTGTGGCAATGGAGAGCCCCTCCAGCCCTCCACCATCCTCTTGCTGCGCACCAGGATGCAGACACGGTCTTTCAGCATGTCTTCATCTCCACACAGGCAGACAAAGTTGGCTGTACATCAATTAAGGGAGCTGGAGTCCTGCCCTGGGACCTCATTTCCCACTTCCTCTCACAGCATGGAGGCTGCTCTTGGGCTGCCCGCAGCAGCAGGGTGCTAAGGCTGCCATCTCCTCCCCCCTAAGCATGAGAGTTACAGAGCTGGGACACCTCGTGGCACTCAGTGGATGTTTGAGGTCTCACAAAACTTCCCAGTTGGAGGTAAAACATTACCAAATTTTTTTCCAGTAATTTCACTTTTCGGCTAAGCCTCTTCTAACTGAACTCTCTGAACGGGAGTCAGATGCTAACGTTTTTCCCAGGATGATTTCCAACACTTGTGGCTTAACCCTGCCAAGTTTTCCGTTCCCATCTTTAGAATGCCATGTTCTCAAGCATGAAGTAATCATGGGATACTGAAACAATTCCTCTGTTACTGGCCTGAACTGAAACAAATCCAACCTCAGCTGAACCCAAACCTGCTTGAAACAGAAATAACATCCTGTTTTGATTCTGATGGATCCTCAGACCTCGTGGATCTTCATCTGATCTAGCTTAGCTTAGAACTTAATGAACTTTTACGTGCAGCTGCTTTACGATACTCAAGAATAAACCAAAATATCTGTGAAGCACATTGATTCTTAATCTAAAGTAGTGACGGGGTTTGTTTTTTTTGACTGTAAAAAAAAGATCCTGTACCACACATCCTTCTAAAAAGTCTGCTTAAATCCAGCCAAAAGGAATATGTGCCACACTCACTCCAGAAGGATGGTGAAATTATTTATTCTTACATTAATTTACATATACAGTGGATGACATTTGGCTAGAAAAATGCCTGTGTCACAGTAAGAGATATTCAAACAACTACAAACTGTCAATAAATACATTAAAAACATACTGTATGCTGATGTAGAAATACCCTATGCTCTTTTGGTTACTTACCCAGTACAGTATTATTGAAAAGTTTTTTGGTGGTTTTCATGCAACATCAAAATTCTTCTTGACAATTCATGCTATACAACATCTTTTTATTAGTAATGGGATGAAATTCAAAATCCTGTTTACAAGTAGTAAAAAATCACTGAACACTTTAACATAAATCTCTCAATTGTTGTATTAAAAAGAAACAATTTAAAGGAGGTTGCCTTTAAAAAAAATATTTTTTCAACCGATTTTTTATAAAACAGGCAGTATTTCAAAAGGGATGGTTTCATCCCCCGTAATGAATCATTTGTGCTTCAAAATTTTAAAAGGAATATTCGTGGCAAAAAAATAAACCCAACTGGTAGGTAGAGGAGAGATTGCAGCACAGACTGGCTAAAACTGAACATGCTTTCAACATCTGTCCAGGAACACACTAAACACCCACGTCACTATGCCGTCACCTACTACAACAATTAGAAATGGAGTTTTAATAATACTTAGCTCTTTTCATGCTCAAAATTCTTCACAAACATTTACACAGTCCTAATGCTTCTGCAAGTATTATTATTATCCCCATGGGGTGGTGGAGGCGGAGAGGGCTGGGAATTTGCAGGATACAGACTGCATCCTTTCCCTCTTGCCTCCCTCGACTCTCTAAGTTCTTTATCGCTTTCTGTATTTTACACTCAATTCACTGGGAGTCCCAGGAAACACGGGTGGTACGTTTCTGTCAGTTATTAGTGGTTATTATGCAAGTTGTGCCACTTTGAAAGTTACATGACAAATTTTAAAGTAATAATTGACACAAAGTCCACATCTGAGGCTTGGGACATCCTAAAATGCCACATCATTGTCAAACCAAGCTTGCTCTTCCTGTAATGAAGTGTTAGGGACATGAGGCCTAATTCTCTCTGCCATACAGCCAAATTGACTCTTAAAGTTAGTCATGGCTGTGTAAAAGAATAAAATCTGGCCCTCACTATCTGTCCCTGAGAACATGGAAAGCCCCTACAGTGGCCCAGTGCATCCGGACATAATACAACGAAAGGGACATCTAGATCAAAACAAAGATTTTGGATGTAGCTAACTCACCATAGGGTACAGATAACAAAGGTCCCTTCCCTCCCGCCCCTGAATTTGAAAATATTTGTGTCTGAATTATGTCCTAGAAACCGTGTGGGAAAGTAAATGCCTAGCAACGAGACCGCAGATATGAAATGTGGTATTCTGCCTTCATCTTAGTATCCATCTCCAAATTGTATTGTTTCAGTTCATATCGACATCCCGCGTGGAAAGGGCATTTTTTGATTTTGCCACATTTGCCCTCTTGAATTTTCTACCTTATACCTTGCAGTCTGTGCCCCATTTTGATTTTTATCTTGCCTAATTTACTCTTACTCTAAACCCAGCTTGGTTTCTCCTGACCAGCTGCGGGTTCGCCCTGCCAGTGGGCTGCGGGAGCTTGCGGTGTTCCACTACCTGATCTGTGAGAGATGAGAGACACAAAATTCTGTCACTTGTAATAACAAAATGACCGAGTGTGCAAAATTACATCCCTCTTACAGGCACCCAAAAGGCTTTAAAAAGGCACGTGTGTTCTTTGTCGCTTGTTCCTCAGTGCCTGATCTCGGTGGTTTTAGTGTGTCTCCAACAAACCCCGTACAACGCACACGTTCCCATGCAGTATGGAAGGATCTTGGAATAAAAATTAAGATCTTCAGACGTAGTTCACAGTCACCAGTTGTTACTCAGCAGCTGCCTCACCCTTTTACAAGCACCAGAGCTGCTCTACCTGGGAGAACTGCGTTCTTAAAGCAACCTCACTCCCTAATCCATTTTCCCTCTTTTTTCCCAAACATCCAGATTTCTAGCAGAGGGGAACAGTGCATGTTATGTGGGCTTTTTCCCAAGGGGATATCCAAAGCTCTTCCTGCCTTCTGTAGAGCTGGTAGGCCAGAAAACATCTCTTTTGTGCAGAGGTGGGAGCAAAAGTACAGGAATTTTGCCCCTCTTCTTCCAGCAGTGCAGCCAAGAGCTGGCAGGCTGGCCAGGTACCCTGCTTCTGGCTGTGTCCTGAGAGGTGAGAAGCACCTGCAGCTTCTTTTGACTTCAGATGGGGACTGTGGATGTTTATCACCAATGGAAATCAGTCCCAAGGCACTAGGCAGGAATGGAAAGGACATAACAAAGCTATTGTGAGTTGGGGGTACCCTGTACAGCTGAAATACCAGGCTAGAAAAGTAAGAGGCACTGTCATTTTCCTCTGGGTTTTCTGGAAAAAAAAACACAATTAAAACAAACATTAAAAAAAGATGCTAGGTCCCTGCCTAACTGAAGCCATTCTTCCCACTTCAAAAATCCAGGAGACGGAGGGATCAAGATACATTGATTAAAATGTGCTAAGGTTGAGCCGTTTCCATTTCAGACGGGTGAAACGCACTCGCACGCCTGGGCATGGCTTCAGTTCTGTGTGAGGGAGGGGAGCCCACGGGCCTGCCTGGGCTCCGGGGGGGCTTACTGGAGGAGTCTCATCTCCCAATGCCAGTCCAACGATGGGAGCCAAGCATTCCCCCCAGCCTGGACCGAGCCAAGTCTGGATCGAATGCACGTTCGCATCAAGCTGGACTTCTAGCTGCCTTAAAAATGCAGCCTTGGAAAAAAGGTTAAAAAAGGAAAGGCTGATGCTTTGGCAATTCATTGTCTGTTACGCTGTCCAAAAGCCTCGAGAGATTATCAGTAGTATCTTGACTAATGGCAATTTACTATGGCATGGCTGGTAGTCACCAAGAAAACATTTCTTAATGGTTAAAGCAGTCCCGTTGATCGGTTACGTTTTTCACAATTCCTCCAGATCTGTTAAATCCACAACCACTTTCAAAAACAGAGTGTCATCTCTGATGTAAGTGTTCTTTGTGTTCTCTAGGACCGTGTGCGGCACAAAGCGTGGACATCCAGAGGCGATATTCATTTCTCCGTCCGGCCTTTTGAAACTGCTGCTATTGGGGTCAGCTCTAAAGACTTCCACGATGTGATTTTTTTTCCCACTTTGGTCCAAAAGCATAAGTGTAACTTTTTGCTTGAAAGGCCACAGTAGCAGCGAGTCAAACTCCCCCCTCATCACTACGAAGTAGAGGGAGACGTGTGTTCCCTTTCCGGAGCCGTCCCCGTTCAGGTAGGCTCTCGCACATAACCTGTACCCGCAGCGGCTGGTGTAAAAGGGCTGGCTGAATATGGAGAGGACGCGGCCTTCCACCGCCTCTTTTTTCTTCATCTTGTAGTCCGTGATCTTCCAGATTAACTTCCCATTGTAGCACGTGCCTTCCAAAAGCTTAAATCGTTCTTCGTTTTTATTGAGCTGTGCTTTGTGAATGTTGATCTGGAGATCGTGTTTGCTGGACTGACCTTCCAAAACAACTGGAGGAAAAAAAAAACAACAGACACACACACTTGGTAAAGTAAAACTGTTGGAGCATTGGATATGAAGAGCAACCAGACTTGAGCTGACAACACCGAGCTACTCAAGCCCGAATACAGGCTGTTAACTAGCGTTACTACAGTTGTTAGCTTTAATATTTTTTTTAATTGTAATTGCAGCTTGTAGTTTAACAAGGAGAACTGGTAACTACAAACCAGATTAATGCCGGATGATGGATAGTACCACTGGCTCCATCACAGCACACCAGCCTGACCAAGGCCCCCTCTCTGGGCCCTGCAGTGCCACAGGAATCCTGGAGACATTGTGGAGGAGGGGAAGGCTGCAGGATGCAGCACACACCATCACAGCTTGGTCTTAGAAAGCAAGAAGAAAGCCCTTTCTGCCTAATAGCTGCAACTGACTGACTATAGGACCAGAGGCTCTACTTAGCCCCTAGTGAATCAGCAAAAACCTCACACCCCTGTAGAAAAGAAACGAAAAGTCCCAACCCACCCAAGCGCTGATCATACGTCTCCATCAAGGCAATCTTCTGTTTCACATTTTCAATTGTGTCAAACAGGGGTCGCAAGTCTAATTTGTTTTGCTGCTGGTTGGCCATCTGTATTAGCTGTTTCACTTGTGATTCCAGGCGTGCAGACTTATCCAGGTGACTGGCCAGAGCCTTCCCAGTTCATGCCATTGGAAGAGGGTGGAAGCCAAGACAAAAGATGTTCATAAAATCAACCATTTCATTTGAAATAAGATAAAGAAGCCTTTAGCATGTCAGCAATATCAACTATATGGTGCCTTCAAAAGTACTCCGCTGGCTTAGAAACATATCCAATTACTCCTTCACAACTAATTCAGCATTTAGTGACTGAGAAGCCGTCCTTTACTCAGATCTATCTGCACTGCATCACTTCATTCAACTGATTATTCAAATTTACACCTGCGTATTTGCCATGGGGATCTGGCCATGAGGATTTATACAGTGCTTTTTGCCCAGATCAGATATCCAAACTTCTTTATTGGTTAAAATGAAAAGGCAATTCTGTATTGTAAAAAACTAAGAAGGGCTTGTGAAGTGTCTGGGAGACAGTATTTTTTTATCGCCCTGCTATTAATAACAACTATTACTGGATAAACACATTTAAGGATACAAGAAAGCAATTGGCCAAAAAAGATAAAATTAATGTCTCACCTGTGTGCTTACCATCAAGTTGCTATTTTTACCAAACAGTTGTGTAAACTGTCTGAATTCTTTCTCACACTTTTTAATGGCCTCTGCTAGCTGCTGGATTTTAATCTCCTTACATTCCAGGCTTTTACACAGGTCAGATATCTACAGATGGAAAAAAACAGAATAAAGATGCTAAGGCACACCAAAATATACAACGATCAAATTAAAACGAATGTGACTATATAGGAGAAAGTGGTAAAGTTTACAATGCAAAGCCTTTAACTTAGCTAGATATAGCACTACTTAATTCACAATTTGTGGATAAGCACCAGCAAGAGTGGAACATAGGGTAATCATATTCTTTAATAGATCTGTGGGGCAACATGTAAAAAGACTCACATTTCTCATCCCCCCATGATGATCCATTTGGGGGATAATACATACTTAAGTTCACACATGTTCATGTGTTTATGTGTGTATGTATATACTACTACTGGTTGGTTTTTTTTTTTCCCTATAGTTGGGTCTAACCTGCAAAAGAGATGAGTCAGTGAGTAGTACTAACTCCAAAACCAAATTGTGGGATTTCAGGGCACTTATTTTTAGCATAAACAAGCAGAAGAGTAAATCAATCATCAGTCTGGATGGATTCACCTCAGCAGGATTGAGCATACACCCAGTGTCACCTGCTGGGAGCCGCAGAAGCCCTCACCAGTGGAAAGGTGCTTGCAACTGGCTCTGCACTAGTCCGTGCTGCTTCTACAGAGGGGGTGACTTGGGCATGTAAAGTCTTCTTTCTGGAGCAATCTGAGCAGCCACTGAAACATTAAAATGCTCTATCTCCAAACCTTGTATCCACAGTAACCAGAGACCAAAAGCAAATGAGGTGAGCGATGGCAACGAGCCTCCCACCATGCCTGGTGGAGAATATACGTGCCTGAGCATAGAGAGGTTTCCATCTAATTGACTGACTTTGCTAGAAGAGCTTATTCTGACTTCCGAGGTGTGCAAAGATGATAAAAACAGTCTTTTAAAATGTAGCTGAGCTAAACCAGGCAACAAACGCAGAATCTCATTTCATCCTCCAACCAGCCAAGCACCGCTGAGGAGTGCTCGTTAAATATGACTTAGACTTACCTGTTCTTCCAACCGGGAGTTCCTGTCTAAAATCTGCAGCATGTGTTCCCTCAGGGCGCCATTTTCATGTTCGGCAAGTTTCCCTCTTTTAATCTTAGTGAGGCAGAGGGGGAAGTGAAAAAATAAAATAATGATATGCAGATTTTTGAAGCTGTTAGTAAAAAATGTATTGATTTATTTTTTTTTTAAAAGACATTTAAAATGTCTTTTCTGTGCTTTGAAAGTGAGGGAATGGCAATCTTGATACTCTCCCAATACTAGAAATGGTTGTGAAAGAAATAAAAAAAGTGTTGTTTGGTGTTTTTTTAATTACTTTGGTTTGGGAGACAAATTCCAGTCCCAGTACAGACAAAGGTCTATAAAGCAATACCTTTACAAGACAGCCATACTGCTTATATGGGCAGTCCACTTCTGCCTCAGGACACACAGCGTGGTGCTTCTCAATCTGCAGGTATTAACAAAGAAACTTGCAATGAAACGAACATTAAGCAACTTGCCACACGAATGAAAGTTCAATGCCTGCATAAAGGGTGAATAAAGGCCAATGTCAAGACACCACCAATGACATAAATAAGAAAATGAGTATTTAGAGTCAATAAGCAAGCCAGATACTTCTCCATACTGCAAAATGCCAAGGGTTTGCAGTGACCCTCACTTGTAAAGTGGGCTGTATGTCCCTTTTGGGACCAAACAAAGAAAATACTTAGAGCAGTGAAGCTTTATTGGCACGGACCAATGTGGTCTGCAACATAACTTTCAGTTTTCATAAATGTCTGTGACCTGCTGAATGACAGTATATGAAAAAAATAATAGTACCTCCTTTTTCAGAATTATCTGTGAACAGTTTTGGAGACAAGGCACAGGATAATCAGGGCAGTCATTTTTCTCATGATTCTGGATGGAAAAAAATAACAAAACAAAACAAGGCAATGATTTGTATTTTTGCAAAGTAGTATACGAAGAGGAAGGTATGCAAAAAGGAATCCCAAACATACACGTGCAAGCCCCATATCATGTTGTTGTTCATAAGAGAGAAACAGTAACTGGTATTACTTAAAGCGCATTTATTATACTTTCTCCTTCAGCTCCTCAGCCAAGTTTTGTTTCAGGAGTTGTTATGCCCCATTACAATGCTGGAAACTTTTCACTCAGCAACATGAAGAGGAAACATGTGCTCTGGATTCAGAGGGAATGTTTTATAATCTTACCTTTATGTTAATTAACAGCACGTATTTATTACAGTACTGACACATTTCTTCTCGAAATTTACAGTGTCGGCTCAAATGCTCTTTCAAGTCTTTTCGAAGAATTTGGTCACAACATCCATCATTAGTGCATTGCACACTTTCAAACAAACACTGCTGCAGATGCTCCTGCAACACACAAAACCAAATTAAACCTTCAAGTATTTCATCGCGTCTCCAGTTGACCAACAGACCCACAGAAACATTCAACAGTTTGGTAAAAAACAAAACTCCATGCACTCTTTACTCCGTAAACTTTCTCCTTTTCCAATCTCAAAACTATAGTGAATGTGAAAATTTGGAGAGT
This sequence comes from Calidris pugnax, assembly GCF_001431845.1. Lineage (NCBI taxonomy): Eukaryota > Metazoa > Chordata > Aves > Charadriiformes > Scolopacidae > Calidris > Calidris pugnax. Next base: position 7,568,923 of record NW_015090922.1, read on the forward strand.
CCTTTGTATGAGTTCCACTTTTCATTCAATTGACATCCCAAAAAAAGGCCCAAATGGCCAGTACATCTTGGCAAGATTTCTTGAATCAACCATCACTTGGTGCCTAAGCAAAGAGAAGGTATGTATAGACACCATGCATATACTAAAGCTACATAGACCAAACGGTTCTTATTAAACAAATAACCTAAGGTGAATCTGGAACAACCTTACAGCCAGAATATTTTTGAACTTGTTGCCTACAATACCTCTGAAGTTTGAAGACAATTATTGGAATTTGGCTTAAAATAAATACACAGAGTTTGTATGAAAATCGAAGGCTTCAAAATTTGATCAAGCAAACTAACCTGATATCGTCCCAGAATTATTTTTGAATTGCAGTCAGGAATGTTTTTGCAGAACACATGCAAGTTGAGAACTTCTCTTTTACAGCAGTTGTCTTTGAATACCTGTAAAGGAAGCAGAGCAGCCCTCATATGCAGTCACGTAGGATGTAATAAAGAATATAAAAAAGCAAAACATCACAACAAATCTTTTAAGCACACAAGTGTAGACTCAATAATTGTGAGTATGTTTCTTGATAATTCATATTGAAAATTTATACTAAAAATATAAGTTTAAACTTATATGAATTTTGCAATAAACATAGGGTTTTCCCCCCATGTAGTTATTCCACGGATGCTGATGCATCCCACAGCCAGCAGGATTAGTAGCTCAGGAGCTACAAAACCACTGCCGGAGCCTGGCTGGATCTGCAAGGAAGCAGCTGGAGCTAATGGGTCCCAAAGGCCAAAGCAGCTCTGTGCATGCAGCTCCAGTGCTGAAGCATGTGTGCACCTTTGGGATGGGGATGTTGCTGAAGTATCCCTGCTATAGACTCTGAGAAACAGCACCATTCCCAGTTGTGGATGCAGAAGCAAATTAACCTTCCAGAGCAAACTTTCAGTCTTATTTAGAGATCTTCCTATAACGAGCATTATAAAGCTGCTCACTGTTGCACTACTGCCATCAAAATTTACACAAAGTAGAAGACAGCAAATTAAAAACAAAAATCACATGGACAGCCTGATTACAATTTCTATTTCCTATCAGGAGCAGGAGAGAGAGGAAGGAGACATCTGATTTCACTAGAAAATTCATTCTGGCAGGACCAAGTATGTAGCATGTTTATATGCCAAGACTTGAAAGTAACAAATGAATCCATTACAAAACAAAACAAAACAAAACAGTTTGCAAAATAGGAAACATGAACATATCTTTTCCTCTAAAAAGTTATGTGAAAGCAAATTAAGTCTGCAGGGTTAATGAAATGCAATGGAAATAGTTAAGGCAGCAAATTATAACTGAGTCAAAACAAAGACAATCAAATAAACAAGATTCCCCAGCAAGATGGGCCATTAAAAAGACAAGTCAATAAACTCTCCACTAAAAAAGACAGCTGATGACTAGCGAAGACTTAAAACTTTGTGAAACTCTTTGACAGTTTACTGGAAATATTAAGACTAAAATGAAATAAGTTCAGAAAATGAAATATAAAATAAAGCTTTAGTTATACACCCATACTTCCTTTCTGGGAGAGCACCACTGAATACACTGCTTCTTAACATCACTTCAGAGGCAAAAACTGCTCTTCCCCTGAGGACTAACACACTATGAGCCACCTTGTTCTCAGCTCTCTTGCTTTTTCCAGGCAGGTGTTGACTGCTGCAGAACACCTACAGCCACTTACCTCGTGCATTTTTATTGTTTCTTTGTCGACAGGACAGGTGGGTACTGCACTCAACTCTCTAGATCAAAAGAAGAGTCACGTTAACCCACAGAAAACTTCATTTATTTTACAAAATTGGGCTACGCTAGAATCTGACTCTGGCAGGAGTCGGGACTAGATACCATAAAAACAAACAAAAAAGTGCTACAAAAATGCTTTCATCTGGCAGCTACACAGCCAAATCCTGCCTACAGCTCTAAGAGGATATTAAGCTGCGACTGTGAATATATAACAGAAAGAAGAGTTTGTTGTACTAGTGTTAATAAAGTGTTTTTTAATTAAGAAGACTTTGTCGTTTTCTGGCCATCTTCTGCTCACAAATATCACATCTGAAAAAATCCCATGGTGTGCACTAACCCCAACCTTTGCCTAGCACAAGCAGCACACTCCTTACTGCACCACTGAAAAAAGAGCTCATGGCTCCTGCCTTAAAAGGCTTCCAGAAGTCCTGTGGTAAAGGACAATTAAAAACTTATTGAGGCAGTGCAAAAGGGAGGCAACTCAGAGAGAGAAAGCAGCAAACACAAAACATATAAAAACCATGAAAAGCAAATGGCAACATCCATCCACGTAATCAGGCTCCTCTGCAGCCTCCCTGGCCCAAATCCTGCCCTTAGATACACCAAGCAGTAGGTAATGTATCTCCAGAGAGCTCTGTAGGGGAAATCCCAAGCGGATGGATGCCAGCAGCCTTGTGATCTGACTGTAGTATCAGCTAAAACTAACATCAGTCTTATAACTCCACTAAAATCTAAGAAATTCTAGAGAAGCAAGTGTAAACAGCTTAATCTAACCACCAGTGCTGATACCACGAGACATTAATGCAACAAATTCATCTCAACAGCACAATGCGAGACAAACAGACCAAAATAGCATAGAATCATAGAATGGTTTGGGTTGGAAGGGACCTCAAAGATCACTGAGTTCCACCCCCCCTGCCATGGGCAGGGACCCCTCCCACCAGACCAGGTTGCTCAAGGCCCCATCCAGCCTGGCCTTGAACACGTCCAGGGAAGGGGCATCCACAGCTTCTCTGGGCAACCTGTTCCAGTGCTTCACCACCCTCATAGTAAAAAATCTCTTCCTGAGATCTAATCTGAATCTTTTTTCGTCATCTTTTCATCTGAATCTTTTTTTTCATCATCATTTTTTCAGCATCTCACGCAGCAGAGCTTTAGTTTATATCAACAATTTCTTCACGCTGATTTCCCTGCAGTTACCAAAATATTCCTCACCAGCAGTGGGTAAGGTCTTTAAAGACACCTTTAAAACACTGAGATCACAGTCACTGAGTTCAATAGAGTCTTTCCATCGACTCCTTCGGCGTTTTATCAGATGGGCACTAACACCATGGCACTCACTGCTGATTTATAGAAGGCGCTGACTGCTTTTTAGGAAGGGGAGGAGGGGGAGCTTGCACTGACCTCAGAGAAAGAATGCACTGCTGGCAAAATCGGTGGCCGCATCCCGTCTGGTGGGGGTTGTGAAGGACGAGGTGGCAGTAGGCACACTTGTACCGCTCTTCTAAGGTCTCGACAAACTTGTAGTCGGCGTCAGGCTCGAAGTCCAGAGAGACGGCGCTGGTGGAGTTCTGGCGCGTGAAGATGCCCGAGAGACCAGCGGGTTCGTCACAGGCCATGGGAGCTGCACTGGGAACCAGATGGAGGGAGAATCCTGTCAAATACCAACCAGCAGTCACGCTGCCTCAGCTGCCCCCTGCAGAGGCTGCTGCTGGCAGGAGGGGCTTAATTTGCAGCGGGGTGCGATGGATTTTGGGGGGAAATGCGGTGCCAACTATGAAAGAACAACAAAATGCTCAGAGAGACACCAAACAATGGTTACACAACAAGCACCAAAGCACACTTCTTTGGAAATTAGCTCCATAATCTGAAAATTATTTCCCAGAATGGAGGTTTTTATGGTTTTTTTAAATTTTCTCACAGCAGCTCTTAGTCTCAAAAAATGACAAGAGTCACAGACACAGCTGAGCAAAGCAGAGGCCAAGTCTTGGCCCCAACGTCCATCAGGAAAGTCTACACTGAACGTAGAAGCCACCCACATGACTTCATGAATTCATTGCACTTGTTCAAGCAAGAGACAGCTTTGTGGTTTATAGCAAGGTGGTTTATATTAAAAAAAAAAAAAAAAAAAAAAGAAAAGAAGAAAAGACAGCAAGGAGATTTTACCTTCAGTTTAGGTGTTACAGGAGTCAAAGCCTCTTAACTTGACATCTTTCTTTTCCCAGTTGGTCACTCATTTATTGCAGTAAACTCTAGTCCTATTTTTTCAAAGTTTTATTTAATTATGTGCAAGTTCTTGGCTGCATTAATCCTGCCTGAAAGATACAGTGGGGAAAAAAAAAAAAAGAAAGGAAAAATTGCAATCAGAAGCGTGACATAAGTTTTTCCTCTCAACCTACCAAAGCTCATACAGAGCACAGAATACAATCTTAGTTTTCCACTAGGAAAAATCAGCAGTATTTTTTTCCAGCCCTAAGTCACAAACCTTGAGATTTACCACCAGTCCCTCAACCTTGCAGTAGTTTCTTTTGCAAGTAGCTCAAGCCCTAGAGCCACTCTGGTTTTCATTTCTTGCGGCTTTACATTCAGAAGATATTTTTTCCTTACAGGATGTGTACGAAAGCACAATGCAGCTGAGCTCTCAGATCATTGCATGGGGGAAGTGCTCGATTTTATAGCTGTGCTGTGGGACGCTGTTTCTCCTCTGTGTGCATCACCTTCCCTGTCAGTCACTCGTGTCACTCTTACTGGCATCAGCACCTCTCCGAGAGCTGTGACTCAGCTCCTGTAAGGTCACCAAGGGTATCTGCTGCTTTGGGAAGGAAGCAGGGCCAACACATCACCACTAATAACCTTACACCGGCATGAATCAGTATGCCAAGTGCTGATATACTGCCCTACATCCCTTCTGCAATGGATTCCTGGCCCACAAAAGCAGCATTTAGGACTGTGCCATGCAGAGCCCAAGCACTGCCACAGACCTCCTGGTCTTCAGAAAGCAACATCCACTTTCCTTCCTGCTTTAAAATCTCAATACTGGGCAAGGAAATCCTGCTGACAGGTAAAGTAAATTCAAAGTAAATTCAAAACCAAGCCAAAGCACTTAAGCAGCAAAAGGGTATTTCACAACAAACGCTTACATGCTCCTGTAACTCAGAGCCCTTGTTCATGGTTCTACAAGATATTTACCTGCCCAGCTTGCAAGAGCCTCCCTGCCCTCCACCAGGCTGAATGTCAGACTTGCTTCAGCACAGCTGATCATCTGACACCGGTAACCCACAGGAATACGAGCCTGAACCATACTCCCAAGCATAACGATTTACTAATCCAACTGGAGTTTGCAAATTATTCTTTTTGGTCCCTCTAAATGAACAGCCTTCTGCTTTAAACCAGAGATGCCCATCTATGTCGCTCCTTTCATTTTTAAACAGCTGACCTTTTTCTCCTCTGAAAAGGGGGTTCCTGGTTCTCTGAAGCTTAATCAGGAGCAATTCTATTTTCCTCACATCAACCAGAGATGCCCAAATGCAGCCTGAGGGATTACCAGCCTCGTGCCTGGGCTGCCTTGGCAGCAGATGCCAGCAGCAGAGCGTGCCCTCTGCTTCAAAGGCAGATGGAGAGCTGCCACCGTTAACTTCCACAGCAGAAACTACCTACAGGACGAATTTCCAACAAACTCATTCTGTTGTTGGTTGGCGAGAACCCCAATACACGTTTCCTTCCTCTCTTTTATTAGTGTGCTCTCCCATGTAGATGGCATCCAGTTTCCCGAGTCCTGTTACACTCCAAGACTTGCATCATCTGATGGTATGGTTTAACAAGTAAATGCTGCGCTCTGTAAAAACATGCAAAACCCCCCCCCAAAATCTGTGTTTTACCCATTTTTGCCTTTAAGGGTCTACCTTAACTCCTGAAGTTACTTCCAACAGGGGTGAACAACACTACAAATGTTTTAGGCAACAAAGTTATGGCATGTGTTAAGAAGAAACGCAGTCACCAGCCCAAAATCCCATCCAGAAACGCCTTCAGAGCTCTCGCCACTAATTAAATCGCCCACGTTCATTCCCATCTCCTCCCGCAAGGAGCACTCTGCTGCGGTACAACCCCTTCCAGCTCTCTTGCTGAAATGAGAGCCTTTATCTCCTTAAACGCCTTCGTGCCTCACCAACCTCCCCAACCCAGATCCCGTTCCTAAAAAAAGAGACTCTCGGCATCTCCATGAAAGTGCCTCCTCCCCCTCAGCCTCGCTCAGGAGCTCATTGCACGGCCGAGGGCACCTCAGGACACAGGAGAAGGGCACTCGAGGCGAGAGGTGAGCCTTCCATTCTGCTCAGAATGGAAACCCCTGGGTTTCCAGAAGACGGGGGATGTTTGCCACGGCTGCCCACCTCGTAGGAGGTTTGCCACCGGGTTTGCAGCTGTTCTGCTGGCCCCAGGAGAGGGGCCTGAGCATGGCAACGCCTCCCCCGAGCTGGAGAGGTGCCTGTGTGAATCAGCCAGGGTTCAGAGGAGCCGAGGAACCGCAGCCCTGTGCCAGACCTACCGCCGGGCAGCGCCGGGCAGGATGCCATCCAAACCATCGCGGGCGGCGTGGAGTTCCCGGCCCAGCGCCCGCCGGTGACTCAGGGCGGATTGCAGCAGCTCTTCTTCCACTCAGGGCTTCCAACACCCGTGGTCTTTGAGCTGAAACCAAAGGGAAACCGTCAGGGGAAAAAAAAAGTGCTTTTTGGCACCAGCAGGAGCACACACCGATGGTGAACTGAATCAATTTCCTGCTTACGCGAATGCCTGGCCGGCGTAGGAGCCAAGGTACGCTTTCACTTCTGCCTCTTCACACTAAGAGCAATGGGAAGGTCTCCCTTCTCAGTGTTCACTGTGATTTTTCAGCACGTGCATGAACTCTAACGTTCTTTTAAAATAATAGAGCGTGGCAGGCTTGCGTGGCATAACGAGGTTCTTGTGGCAGATGCGCAACGCACACGGCAAAGGGGTTTTCATTGCAGCTCCATTGCAACAGCACACACACACAACACCCCCAGTCTATAGTCACTGACAATTTACACATCAAAAAAAAAAAAAAAAAAAAAAAAAAGGCCCTAACAAACAAAGAAAACCAAGCAAAAAACCCCATGGATCTGAATTCAGGATTCATCCGGA
>NW_015090922.1:7576197-7586316 GCF_001431845.1 Calidris pugnax
AAAAAAAAAAAAAGATTTCCATATATTGAGATAAATGGAATTAATTCTGACCACACATAGAAAAGTAGGACGAATCATTAGAAGTGAAGCCCAGGCCCTATAAACGGGCACCCAGGGGTGGGAGCTCAGTGGCAGCACAGGACAAAGAGGTCCCCCCTGCCCCTTCCCACCAGCTCAGCATCCCAGCCCTGCCCGCACCACCACCAGCACACCCAAAAGGCTGCAGGGACAACTCTTTATATACCTGCGCCTTAGGCAGATGCTTTACCCTCCCTGGAAATAATCCAAAGGGGAGAATTTTCATAACTAAAAGAAACTTTCCTAAATGTGGGCTAGCCTGTTTTAACTACCTCCACACCAAACTAAGCCCCAACATTTTCCATTAAAATGCTCCGCACATAGTGCATCTTACTGGTCAGAAACCAAGCAGAACATGATAACAAGGAAAAAAATCACCACGGGTGTGACTCACTATGGTATAGAAATTACATTAACATTTTCAAAGCCATGTTCCAACAGTTCCTCTCCAGCAGCACCACCTCGGTGCCACCAGCAGGCAAAATGGGGAGAAGTGGTGTGCAATGCTGATATCACATTGATTAACTTTTTTCAGCCACAAAAGCATACTTACTGCACACACAGAAAACCATCCCTATAACGTGGTTGCTCTTTTTAAAGAGAATATGTTTGTCCTGCTTTCTCTCATACAAAGCCAAGCCCCCCTGAAAGGTCAGCAGATTCATTGCCCCATGAGCTACGAGTGCCCCACCACAGCAGGCTGCAGCACCAAAACCTCCAGGACAGCAGATCCGAGACACAAGCACTGAACACCACCACGTCTTTTAGACTCACAGGGGCAAATACGTGAGCTGTTATCACAGATTTGGTCATCACATATGGACAAGACCGGATTCTTGGTCCTGCTGCCCAGCAAATAGGTGCTGAGAGCAGGGCTTCTGCCAGGTTCACTGTGTGAGGGAAGGGTAATGCTCAGCTGCCCTCCAGGATTGGGGTATTGCTCAGTAAAAAGCACTGTGATCGCTTCCTTACTTCTCATGCTTCCATGAAAAACATACAACAGAGCATAGAAAAAAATGTCACATGTCTATCTTCCTATACACCTAGCTCTAGTGCAGCTCTATTGCTTTGCCCTTAGGCACCCGGTAGGGACAAGTCTTAGAAGATGCCCCGTCCCTCCCTCTGAAAATTATCTACTTTTTACAATACATCATAACTGGAAGCCTGTCTCAGTCACGGTGGAGAAAGTTTTGCCAAATTTAGAAGCCTAAGATCAGTTCAGTCCATTGGGAGCTGACAAGCAGAAATATGATGGAGGGAACATCCCTTGATTTAAAAAGAGCCTCTCCAAGCTGCCTTATAAACTAGGAAGATTAGCTGCCTTCAGTATTTTTGAATTAAAATAGCAAAGTTATCTGATTTACTACTAATATAAGCTCATCCACAAATACACTGCATTTTGGGGACAAGAAATATATGCCCCAACTCTTAACATAAGGAGCGGAACAGGTAACAGAGTCTTCTAAAGAATGACTGAAAATATCTATACAATTTGAAATACATATTTAAGATATAGCAGATATACAGAGTCATGAGAAAACAGCAGATGATGACATGTAACATCACTGAGGGATCGTCCTTGTCTCTTCCAACCCAGGAAGAGTGACAACACTTTGACTGCTGATAACGAAACGCACTTGGAGAGTCCCCATGGGGGAGCAGGACCCCGGCTACATCATTTGTGCCCCCCCAAGCCCAGAGGCTGTGGAGGGAAAGGATGCCCTATTGCCCCAACACATACCCACCACTGAGACCCCAGGCTCTCTCCTGCTTCACCTGGCAGCAAGTCAGCCTCAGGAGCTGCTCCACAGTTCTCCTACTCACTTAAAAACTGCCATGAGGTCACCAGCTGGTACCCAGGAGACAATATTTCTAACAGCAATGATTTCCTATTGGAAATGTGCCTGAGGCCCCACAGGGGACGTTGCTGCCGAGGGCAGCAGAACAAATTTGTTTTATTTTGCATATAGACAATATTATCCCATTCAAATTCAAGTATTACCTTATTCTCAAAGCACAGTAAAGCCTTACTAAGCAAGCAGCAATTTGCTAATTTCCATAGGCAAATTTTCACTAAGCAGAGTAAGACAGTAGGGTTTCCTTTGCATAGAGTTACAGTCAAGCATTACAATAAATCCCCATAAGACTAGACTTCATTGGTTTTTTTTAAAGCATAGATTACAACACAGATAGCATTTTTAAAAAAGAAATTAAAAAATACACTCTTACAACTAACAAAGTGTGCCTGGTGCTGACGTACCTTTGATTTTATGGACAACTTGCTTGTTGGCTACATCTGCTATTTTCCCTGGATCTCCCAATCATTAATTAATTATGTATTATCAAGAAATCCCTCTGCACCTAACCAACACAAGATTGTTCCAGTATATACTGAAAACTTTTGTCTTAAAATAATCCCATTCACAGCTGGAAAATAATTTTGTTCCCATCACTTTTGTAGTGATACCTGGTTGTTTTACTGTCTTCCTGAGCACCAACAGAAATTGGGGTACGAATGCACCATCGCTCACCCCCGCAGCCCCTCCGGCACCGCTCTGCCAGTTCAGGGGGGTGAACTCAGTTCCTGGGATGTTTCAGGGTCTGCAGCCTTCCCCCCTTCAGAGCTGATAAATAATTCTAGCAAAGTTAGGCTCCTGCCAGCATTAACAAGACACGTTTTGGTGAAGCCGTACCTGAAAACCGTAGCTGGTCCTCAATGAGGAGAAAATGAGAGAGCTGAGGAGAGAGTGCGCCAGCGTGAGCTTTGTGGTTAAAACAACAGTACGAGCGTTTTAAAGCAGCAAGGGAGTGGAAATCCCCCAGCGTAGCTTTGAAAAGATCATGTCTAAAAACGTTTCCAAAGTGTTAGGACAAAAGGCAAGCCATTGAAAAGTATTTTCCCTTCCTGTCCCGAGGTAGGGACTGCAGATTTTACCATTTGGAGCAACACGAGGTTACCAAGAACTTTTCTCACAGTTTTCATCCAAGATACAGAGGAATTTTCACCTTTCACAAAACCGGTGAGGGATGTGACCAAAGAAAAAAATGCATGGGCAGCAGGAGACACATAAGGACATAAGGAAAACCCAGGTCCAGCCCTGTGAAACCCTCCAGAGCCCCCTGGGTGGATCTGCTCGTTGCAGGAAGCGAAGGGATGACTTGAGGGAGGAAACAGCATGGGCTTGGTCACAGAGCGACTACATCAAGACACGCTGCAGGCTGCACGGGCATTTCGCCTTCAAACCAGAACCCTCCAAACTGAGATCAAATCCATTTTAAGAAAATGAATGTTTATATTTGGGTTTGTAATAATTTAAAGTGGCCACAAAACCCCAATGGTTTTGTAGCCTGAACTTAATGGCGCACCCGGGATTCCAGGCAGCCGTCACCTCCACGGACCCTGTCTCAGCCTCCGTCTCCAGAACAAAGTGTGCTGCCTTCACACAGTCCCACCGGCTCCATCCTTAACCCCACTCTTTCATAATTTCTCCTCTACCCTTTCTCCTGGCTTTCCAGTCTCTTCCCCCACTCCTCTAAAGTAAGGTATCTTATTTTCTATAAAAGCAGTAATTTTTAAGTCCCCTGTTACTTAAAATGCTAGTTTTCCAAAGAAAGCTTCTATTCTATCTTGTAGTTACAGCAACATGTTTAGCCTTTTCTCTTTAACTGAGCCTGCTCCTATTTCTAACCTATTTCAATTTCCACCTCACCTCCCAGGAGGCATCTCAACCTACTGCATGTTTTCGTGAACCTTCCCTGAAGCTCTGGAACAGACAACTTATTGCTAAAGTCAGCGGCAAAGGCAAAAGCATCGATTGGGTGCTGCTTCTTCATGGGATCAATTACATTGATTCAAGTTGTATTTCTAGACACAGCCTAAGCTCACTTCTACAATCAAGCTTTTTAAACCAGAAGATATTCTTTCGTCCTTGCCATGAGCTCATGTCCTCAGGGTGCTTCCTGGTCAAGCTGTTGACTACACACAATCCCTGCACAGTCTGACATCAGAAAAGCAAAATAGCTCATACGTGACCTGTTCTTGAGCCTGGCAGCTCTGGAGGAATCATAGAATTGTCTAGGTTGGAAGAGACCTTTAAGATCATCTAGTCCAACCATCAACATAACCGGTTAAAAAACCATCACTAAACCATGTCACCAAGCACTGTGTCAACCTGTCTTGTAAATACCTCCAGGATGGGGCCTCAACCACTGCCCTCGGTTAAAAAACCATCACTAAACCATGTCACCAAGCACTGTGTCAACCTGTCTTGTAAATACCTCCAGGATGGGGCCTCAACCACTGCCCTGGGCAGCCCATTCCAATGCTGAATAACCCTTTCTGTGTAAAAATTTTTCCTAATATCCAATCTGAACCTCCCCTGGTGCAATTTGAGGCTATTTCCTCTTTTCCTGTTGCCTGTGACTTGGGAGAAGAGACCGACCCCCACCTCTCTACACCCTCCTTTCAGGTAGTTGTAGAGAGTGATAAGGTCTCCCCTCAGCCTCCTTTTCTCCAGGCTGAACAACTCCAGCTCCCTCAGCCGCTCCTCACAGGACTTGTGCTCCAGACCCCTCACCAGCTTTGTTGCCCTTCTCTGGACCCCATCTGGAAGGATGGATCCAGCTGGTTTCGTTGGGAGGAGGCGGCGCTGCAGAAAGCGTAGTGCTCTGCAAGCACAGCTCCAGGAAGCACCATCTGCTTCTGGGAAGCTTTGGGGAAACCCCAAATGGAGAAGTTGAGTAGGAGCAGGATCTTAATTTTAAACAATTTCACTCTGCAGATGAGTGGAGAGCAATAGGCTGGTGTTACTGCTCCTGGGCAGCCCTTGATCTCCTCCAGCACCAACTGCAGTGCTGAAACCCTGACCAAGTTTCAAGCAGGCTCAAGGGAATGAAGGTGAGTGAAAAGACAGACAGCAACAGCATTTAGGAAACAGAACAAAGGAAAAGACAGACAGACACAAGAACAACATAAAAAAACAGAAGTTACTGAAAAGAGGTAACAATAAGGAATGGAGAGCAAGACAACTAACAGTATTTTTTTTTTTTTAGTGTATTGGAGCCAAAGTGAAGTCCTCACTTCTCCTAACAAATTACAAGCCATTAAACATTTAGCAAAACCAGGTCTTTTGGGGTTTTTAAGTTTACATCTTCTTCCCTGCCCCAAGGGAACACGCTATCCAGGACTTGATCAGTTGCTTTGACCATTCAGTCGGTTTGGCCATGAATACCTACTCAAGGCATAAGAGACTCTTGCCACACACCTGACCCTTTGACTTAGTCTTAACGAAGAATTTAATCAGCATGTATACAGGAACTTATGAATCAGCTCACTGGTTATTTATTCAAATTAGTTGGATGAACTCAAATTTTGCTCGGGCTGGCCACCCCCTTCTTCTGACGTGTTCCCTTCTTCCAGGGGTAAATGATTCCCCCCGCTGTAGCCCCAGGAATTCATGAGTTCAGTGGATTTTGCTCTAACACACCCACATGAATTTGACGAAAAACAAACATTTTCCCAGTCACACTCCTCACTGAAAAGGTAGCTGTTAATGTCAAAAACCTAGGGCTACTGGGGACCCCATGAACTTGTTCCTGTGAAAGCAGTGAGAGCAATGATTGCCGCTGTTTTCTTTTCCTAAAAAACACAGGGGAAAGGATGTGTTCTTAAGAAGTCCTTCCCATCAGATCAAGCAGGACAGGCCGGAGATTTACAGAGGTACAAACGGGGAGGGGTGCCTTCACACGGCCCCTTCTCTCTGTGTGATCTGGAGTCAAGAACTGTGCTGCCACCCACCCGTGTGTGCAGCCCCAGCCCAGTGGCACAGCAATCCCCGCCACTGCCATGGGCCTGCATGAATGCCAGGAGCAAGGCACGGGGACCTGCCAGGAGAGAGACAAGGCAGAACTGTCCCTTTATGCCTCAGGCAAGACGCCGTGTAAGAAGGATGCTAAACATGCCGTGGGCAGCATCCGACCCCGCTCTCGCTGTTGGCATCAGTTTTAGCTTTATTGCTCCCAGCAGTTAACAATGTCGCTGCTTTTAGTGACCTCAAAGTGCACCTCAAGCATCACCAAGGTCCACGTTCATAATTCCTTGGTAAAGAACTGCCATGAGACGAGGTTTAAAATCGATGACAGCGAGACAGACAAACGGACAGGGTTTTCTTTACAGATAATGCCCAGTAGCCTTCCATAGTATCTCTCATGGCATTTGTTATCTTAGCATCTCTTATGGCATTTGTTATCTGGCAAGTGTTTGAACCTGCTGTGTCTAAGGCAATTTTAAGAAATCAAATGCTTGATGTTTGTTTCTTTCATAGGTAGTAGGGGCCACATTCCAGTTGCAAGTGCATGGATATAGCAGATGAGATTGAAAACCGTATGCCTTAGCACAGGTCTCATCTTTGGGCATCTCACAGAGGCTACTTTGTGAAAAATCACTTTGCAGATTGTTCCTTTCCTTGAGGTTTGGTTAGTCACTGGGTGGTTTTGTGCAGTAATAGTAATAAAAACTAACTTTTATTTTTCAATATCATCTTCTGCAAAATAAGCACACAGCAACATACTTCCCCTGAGAGAATCCCTGTATGCAAATGTCAGAATATTACATACAAAAACTTGCTTTATCAGTCTCCTCCTCAGAGACAAACGTTCTTAACTCGAGAGCACTCTGGACAGTCCCATATCAAAACCTCTGTGGTTTAGGGCACAGACAGTTTCTCACACATTTGTTTATTGGTCGCAAGACCGAGCTGGGGAGACTATGGAAATTTTTGCAACATTTTTATTAACAGCAGGCATGACTCAAGTTTCCTCACCTTCCTGAGCCCAACCACACACCAGGTTAAAGAGGTTAGCCTCTTTTCTGGGCTGAGGGAAGAGGGTGGAACAACTGCACACTGCAGCCCAAACTGGTCCAGATAAGGGACTGACATCTAACGGTGTGAATATTAACTCTTCGCAATCATTTACCGAGAAATGTAGACAGAAAAGGACCAGAAAGCAAAGGAAGAGGTTCCTCATGGCAGCCCTGGCCCCAGCCCCCAGGTCAGGCTGGCAGTAAGGCTGCGAAGCGGGCTGGGGTCCTGCAGCCGCACCCTGGGGCTGGGATGCTGCTCTGGGCACTGCTCCTGGGAATGGTCCCTCTGCCCGGGGAAAGAAACTACCTGTAGCTCTGCAGCCACCACCAACTATCTCAAGAAGATCAGGAGCCTAAGAGAAGTTACAACTCACACAGAGTTCCTGGAGGGCCCGAGAGAGAAACACCTCTCCACAGTCGGGTATTTATTGATGATAAGTAACATCTATTTATGTAAAATCAAAGGGTCAGACACATAATTGAAGACAGAAGGCTATAGGTTAACTTAAAAGATGGGACACAAATAAAGCCCAGGAGATCGAGCACCCTACAAGCCTGTAGCTTCCTGATGAAGAGATTAGGCAAAGTGACCCAAACAATACACAGCACCGAAGGAAGAGCTCCTGACATGGACCACAGCTCTGCGCTTTGGTGGTTACACAAAAGCTATGCTCCTGTCTTAGGGAGACTGGTTTGGGAACCTGGGGGGTGAAATAAAGAGCTGTCTCATTTCTGATCTTTGCACTCATTTGGAATTCCTTTGTCAAAGACCCAGATTTTAAAGCTAGAAAGCTGCTGTCTTTCTCCCCCCTGGATGTCATTCGTCATCCTCTCTAAACTCCCAATTACTCCTTTGGTGTATCCTCCTGTGCCCTCTGCTGTTTCTATGAGTGCCACAAGCTCTTCTTTTCATGCTTCCTTCCTGATGTTACCCTGAATTTTATCCTCCAGCAGCTTGCACTTCTTCAGCCAAAGTTTCCTGCCAAGTACCCGCTCACAGATGAGCCCTGTCGCTGCAGACCACCTTCCTGCACAGGCTGAACTCTTGGCCTCTCCACCGGTATCCAGGCTGTGGGTGACTACCAGCTTGGAGGTAGCTCGTGCCCCCAAGCCTTCCCCAACAGGCCTTCTCCTGCACAGCTCCTTGGTGTCCAAACCTGGCACAGGCAGCCCGTATTCCACTTAAGTCTATAACCTTCATCTCTCCCTCAGGCTTGATCTTCACAGTCATAGAATCATACAATGGTTTGGGTTGGAAGGGACCTCAAAGATCATCGAGTTCCAACCCCCCTGCCCTGGGCAGGGACACCTCCCACTAGAGCAGGTTGCTCAAGGCCACATCCAGCCTGGCCTTGAACACGTCCAGGGATGGGGCATCCACAACTTCCCTGGGCAACCTGTTCCAGTGTCTCACCACCCTCATAGTAAAAAATTTCTTCCTGAGATCTAATCTGAATCATTTTTCTTCCAAAAAGAAGAATGTCTCGCCAATTTCTCCTGCTTCATTTGTACGAATGATACAGTGTTTCTTGTTCACTTACGCAAATAAAACTCTTGTCCATCATCATCCTCTGGTTTTCCAAACACTCATTTATCTTGAAATGCAACCTTTTACCTATTTATCCACCCAGGTGGATATGTAAATGCTGCAGGGATCATTTTTCTAAGCCACAGCTGAAAACACATCACCTCTCTGTCCATCCCTCCACTTCCCCACTGCACCAAAACCTCTTGACTTACAAGGCCTGCTCTAGCTTCCCTCCACTCACCCCTGCATCCCCTCCAGCGATTTAAAAGGGTTTCACCTCTGGCCAAATGACGATACTAGGCCCCAATGCCTCCTTGTTTTTGAGCAAGTGTGTACTGGGAGGGCAGCTTTTTTGGAGGGATATTTGCAGGCTGTTCTATTTCAAATCTCTTCTGTAAAACCTCCTTTGCCAAGCAGCTGGCAACAGCTGGCTTCTGCCTATCACACTGGTCCGGAGGGTCGCACTGTCCCCTATTGCTCTTGCAGGCAGGCGTGTCCCTCCCCCCTGCACTGAGCTATAAACCCCCTTTCATTTCAGCCAAGGGTTGCGGTTTTGCCCTCCCCTCGCACAGCTCCCGGCACACCGGGGTCCTCACCCATGGCAAACACTCCTCCACGTGACAGAAGTAAAAAAGATAATCAAGGCTGACGGCAAAGGAAGTTACTCTGGGTGGTTTTAGGCCGAGTGTAACCCACCACAGCTCACACCAAAATCAAAAGTAAGAATGCAATGCAGTCCCTTGGAAGAAACAAGATGACGTGGAGCAGCAGGCAGGCCGGTACCCCTGCAGGACAGCATCCCGGAATGCCCCAGTTTTCTGCTCATTGTTAAGCCTTCGTGCTCTGCCTACAATCAGCTGGGGAGGGTTAAAAATACGCGCGCGTGAGCACTGCCAGTCTGGAGACACGCCTGACCTGAATACACCCAGCTATTTTTAGCACATCCCCGCGCTCCCTATTCAGCCATCCCCGATTTGTGAAACGGAAGTTATGAGGAAAGTTGTTCTTGGCTGGCAGCGGGAAGGCAGAGCCAAGCTACCGACGGGCAGAGCCATCCAAGAAGCGCAACAATAGGAGCTCTCCATTTTTCCCCTTCTAAATCTGAAGGGTGTTGAAAGTATTTGCTCTAAGCCCCCACGCTCCCTGGGTGCCATTAATTAGGGATAATCAGAGGACTGGCTGGGGCTCCCTCCACACACACACACACCCCCAGGGAGGGAAACCCCCTCTCCGAAGCATCGTTCAAGTGACACCAGCGGGGATGCTCGGTGCAGCTCCCTGCGATTTACACAGCCCGGGGCGGCTGCAAAGGCGTTCATTCACCCCAGCAGCCCCTTGATTCTTTGTTTTCACCCCCTCCAGCCTCCAAAATTTCAGCCCTGCCCACCTCCGAGGCGCACACCGGGCCTTCCCTTCCCCCGGGAGGGGAGCGGGGAGCCCCCGCTGCCAGCCCGGGCTGGGCTCTGTGGATCAGGGGAAACCCCCCCCAGCGCCGTAAGATGGGGGGTGGCTCTTCCCCACCGACTCCCGGGGAGCACCAAGTTCAGCTTTTCTCCACGGCCCCCCTTTATTTTTTATTTTTTTTTTAAGAGAAAAAGCGCCGCAAAAAGCAAAGACCTCCCCCCTCCGAGCCCTGGGTGGGGGGGGAGGA
>NW_015090922.1:7586404-7586642 GCF_001431845.1 Calidris pugnax
GGCTCCGTGCGAGGAGAGGCGGAGGGGGGAAGAAGCGCTAGCGCCGCCGCCCCCGGTTGCCGCTGCTGCTGCCGCCGAGAGCCGCTTTCGGTTTCATGGCAACCCCCGGGCGGGGAGACCCCGGCGGCGGCGGCGCGGCCCCGCCCGCGGAGCCTGGGAACGGCACCACCCCGCTCCGCGCCCGCGGGAACGGCGCGGAGCTTTGAATGGGAAGAGGAGGGGTGCGGGCCGCCGCGGG
>NW_015090922.1:7586802-7615110 GCF_001431845.1 Calidris pugnax
CCTTCCCGCACCCCCCTGCCCCACTGGCGAACGGCTCCGCTTCTTCCTTATTTACACCTGGAACAGCAAAACACACCCCGCGCTAATTATATGAAGAACACAAGACATTAGCCGTTGCCACGTGCCCGTAATATTGGCTAATTAGGACGCACCGAAGAATTTTTTACGAAGGCAGCCCACCCCCAGGTCCCCAGCGCCGGCTCCCGCACTGGGCTTCACATGAAACCACTTCTGGGAAAACAAGCCTGGAAGGGAAATACCGTGCTGGCCCAGCCACCGAAGCACTAAGGCCGATGAAAAAGAAAAAAACCCCATTAGGCTGCGCTATCTGGGTTACCGTAAGATGGACTCTAAAAATGATAGGAATAAAATGGTTTCAGAGTCTTCTTTTGCAAAAATCACTCAGATTTGCCGCTCCCAAGGGTGTCGGTCCATATTGCATAAAGATTCTGGGAGTCCAGCAAAGGTGTAGAGGTAGTTACTGCAACAGAGACCTTTTGAAAACACTCCCTCTTGCAAAAATTTAGGACTTTTTTTTTTTTCTTCTTAGCTTTTAGGAATGTCCTGATTGGTCAGGGTACTGCTTGTGTGGGAAGTTCTCAAGAACGTCCATCACAACAACAGGCATTATGTTTCTGTAAGTAAATATTTATCAACACAAATGAAGAGTTTCTTTGGAGATGGGATCGGGTTCCCAAGATGGACATTTTCTGTGCTCACGATCATCCTCCTGCAGAACATTACAACCCCCAGAACAGAGCTCGGTGGTTACAAAGATCTGTCAAACGGATCATCAAATATCAGGGTGCAGGCATTACTTTTAAAATCACAACTCTTAAGATGCAGAGAGCATAACAGGAGTCCTGGTTTGCATTGAAATAGTCATATCCCTGAAGCAGCAGTAGAGATCACCATCCTTCAATCTCAGTGCTTCCTTTTGCACCAGTCCAAGGGAAAACTTCCATGTCAGTAAAAGCAATTAGAATTTATTTTGCTAAAGTTCTACTTTAGTATTGATTTCAAGGATGTCTGTTATAAAAAATGGGCCAGTTGCTTATTAAATAGTCCAGGTACTGTTACCTATACATTTTGCCTCTCTTCCCTCCCTGAGTATAGGTTTTTGATGGCCGATTCATCAGTAACAGACTACAAGTGGCATTGAAAAAGTTCATATTTGCCTTTTGTATCTCACACAGCTTCCTGTGATCTTAAAGCAGATGTCTGTTGCGACAGTGCCTGCTTTTAACTCGCTGAGAGAAAGGCAGACTCTGAGGTTTAGCTGTTTCAACCTCAGGAAAAGCAGGAGGTTCACCACATTTATTAAAACTGCCAAGTCGTATTCAGCGCTATTTTCAGTACACCATTTTGCACTGGAGCTGTAACAGCTGCTGACTCCTCTACAGCTTCCTTTGCCTTTTGAAAGGCACCTCTAAGAAAACGGCTCCAAGATGTTTGTCTTAGCCCTGGCTTTGTTTTTGCCACATTTCTGCCCGGCAGCAGCTGTCACTTCAGTCCATTCCTTTCTTTTGCTAGCAAGAGGCACAACAGAGGTCTGGGACCCTTCATCCTAAACTCTTCCCTAAACTCTGCAATTCTGCTCTGTTCAGACACAAACTCCCCCACGTATAAGCTACTGTTTTCTATGAACTGTTGAAGTTTCCAGAGTAAACACTGTACGGTTTAAGAAAAATACCAACAATATAAAGATGGACAAAAACCTAAGGACAGAGGCAACTATAATTCCTTTTGCTCACAACCAACTGTAAGACAAATTAAACTACTTTACTATGATGTGCAATGTTTAGTGATTGTTTTATTAATGCAGAAATACCTGCTTAACTTCATACCCATTCTGATTTAAAGTGCAACATTTAAATCTGATAGTTCTTGTACATCCATATTTTGCAAGTGTTGTTCCTAGAAGACATGTTGTTCAGACTATGCCTTGCATTTGTAAAATCTGTCATTTTTTAGTACCGTTTTGCTTTATTAACTAAAATAAACTGTACAAAAAGCTGTAGAGTTACATTAGCTTTGAACAATGTAGGATACACGTTCTCTGGCGAACTTTAGTGTGCAAACATTTTACATTTTTTTTAAAGTGACAAAATTAAGCCAACCTTGAAGTTCAGAGTTCATTACTACATTACAAAACAGGAGACTAGACATGGCAAAAGAAATTCCCCACTGAAATCAACACCATTGTATAATTTTATTTCTAATTCTTAAAAAAATATAAATGAATTTAGAAGAGAATCACAGTATAAGGGCCCTAACATATTAGACCATTACAAGGTACATAAAAATAGAAGACACAGATTTCTTTGAAACTTTAATCCTTTGATTAAGCAGCAAGCATATCACTCTCCAGGCAAACACTGCTTAAAACAAACCCTACCCCCCAAAACAGGACGTGCAAACTGTATGCACATATTCTGCAAAGCACACAATAAAGACATTTTGCTATGTACATACTTATTGAGTACTACAAATGCTAGGAGTTCCCTACTGTGTGCTACAGTGTATGTAAATTAAGAAATACTACCTATCTCTGACCCTCCCTCCCCCCTTCAAATACAGCACCTTTGCCCAGTTATAGAATACTTAAACAAGATTAAACGGAATTACAATGTACTGAACAGTTTTATAGCAGTTGGTGGCGGCCAACTGTACTGCAACACCCAACATTCTGCATACTGAAGTCTATTGACAAGAGACAAGACAAAAATTAGCAAAGGTACAATACACACACCTGGGAGACTCAATGCTAAAAGAAAAAAAAAAAGAAGAAAAAAAGAAAAGAAATCCTGAAGATGTATCTTACCACTGTTAACAAACTGTGATATTTAGGATGTCAAAATGTACTAGATCAGTTTTGTATTGGTTTTAAAGTCTGGAGAGCAGCCAGATTTGTGTGTAGCTGGTGGGGGGATACTTATGACTCCCAGAACACAAGTTTCAGTGACCATGAATTCCTCGGTGTTCCTTACAATGCTGCTTTTTCTTAAATGAGAGATCATCTGATGTTCACGTAGTGGCTAAACATCTGCTCTGATGCAAAAGAAAATTTGTAAGAAGGACCTTTTGTACGAGACCTCGGCACACCAGGGAAAGCCGTCTGGAAAGAAAAATCTCTCAAGCTTGATCTGAAAATATTTTCAAATGAAGGTCAACACCTTAACTGCAAATCCAGGCCACAGCTATCAAACTTTAATACTAAATTTACAAACGAAGTAGGACCTGATGCTATAAGAACTTCCCTTTGCACATAAAAAAAGAAATAAAGTCTCATTTTAGTCAAGGACAATTCTAGTTAATAACAAAACGGATTTAAAAGGATTTTCAAACACCATTTCAGCTATAAGCAAAAATAATTTCCTAAATAGTATGGCAGTCGACATGAATGTTATTACATGGTCAAGAATGCAGTATTGTTCAATAGCTTGATTCAATCACACCGCACAATCAAACAGTGCTACTCAAATTTGCAGCCTGGTTTACTTGGGGGATAGAGGCATCTATATTTAAAAAAAAAATAAAAACAAACCAAAAAACCACACCCACCCCTAAAACACTGCTGGCATAAATCAAGGTTTCGGACAAGAATGCAGTGGAAAGACAACCTTTCTGTCTCCTAAAACTTGGAAGCAATAGTTAATACCCAAATGCAATTTTACTTAGTCAATAAAAAAAAACCCAAAAAACCCCCCACAACAGCCTCAGCTCAGCTAATCAACTCTGCCAGAAACAGCAGAAATCAGAGATAATTATTTAACTCTAAGACTGGGCTGGCAGCAGGTAACTCTACTGCCACAATATTCTACTAATACCATCAGCCTCTCTACTTCCCTTGTGAATTCTTAGGCAAGATATCAATGATCTAACACATACACGAACTCTAGACAGCCGTTCTCAGAGGGATGAAATTCTACTGTACTTAAATTAGAAGAATTAGCAGAATAACAAATTAAATTAAATGGTTCTTGCTATATGGTTTCCTCTCCTGTCATCCCCCTGGGTGGTGGAAATTGCTGCCTCTCTCTCCACCCCAGCCCACAAGAAATATTGCAGCAGGAAACTGGACTCCTGTTTTCAGGTAACTTCTGTGAGTAGAACACGCGTGAGATCTAGTAAGTTTGGTACAATAGCTCACTGAGTCTTTAGAATACTCTTTCAGAGGAGTATTTAATAAGACAGTACCTTTTTAAACAAGAAAAAGTGTTCTGGGAAAAAACATGAAGAGAAGAAACACCTACATTTTACAAGTGCATGAAATGCTTCTACTGTTATCTAAACAGGGCCAAAAATTCTGAACCTAAGGCCATTATTTTTTTGCACTAAAAAGTAAAAAACAAAAAAATAAATTCACACACACAAAAAAACTCAACACTACATTTAAATCTCCTACAATATTATCTATTCCTAGGATTTGCCAGACTACTTTCCTGTAGTTAGATGCTTGACTACAAAGAACAGTAATAAAATAAATAGAGTAAAAATCAGTTAAACAAAATCTTGGTGTGTTGAACGTTTAGTCATTTAAGAAGTTAGCTTCCTTCAACAGTCATTCATATAGAGGAGGGCCGGTATGGTAGGCATTGTTCTGCTGTACAAGTCTTCGACATAAAAATATTTTTTATACAGGTGGTCATTCACGTGGTTCTGTTCCTAGTTATTAGCTTGCTCCTCTGTAAAACTGGTCGGACACCTGTGAAGGCTTGCTCTTTTTCTCCCCTTCATTATTTTGGAAAAAAAAAAGAAAAAAAAAGAGTACATTGATACTATTTTTGTAAATGTAGGAGTTAGCGTAGTTCTGCTTTGTTTCTTCAGTGCAGGGTGGACTGAGACTCTGTCTGGATTCCGATGAGCGAGGGCGGCTGCTGGCCGCTGACGGTGGTGAGGACCGGCCTGGGGTTGAGGCGAGGAGGCATGGAATTAGCTGGGCGGATGAGCGGCGGAGGGGGCTGGTTTAGGGTCGGCCTGGGCTGGATGAATCGCGCCTGCTGTTGGAGCGGCGGAGGCTGGCGGTGGAGAGCGGGAGCAGCGGGAAGCGCCGGACGCAGTAACGGGGGCGGCTGGTTTAAAGCTGCCACGGGAGCGGTAGGTGCCGGGGCAGAGGCCTGCGCTGGAGGCGAAGGGCCTAAAGATTGAGTGGCCGGAGTGCTTTGTGCCTGCACGAAGGACAAAGACAAGAGCGGGTGAAGAGCCGTCCCGGCCGGCACGCCGTGCGGTCGGGCTGCCACTGTCCACTACACAGGAAAACAGCATTTAAAAAAAAACAAAACCAAAAACAAAACCGAGAAGTTACTGAAAAGAAATCGCCAACCAAAACATTCTAGACAGCAGAACTAAAAAAATATTTAGGAAGCAAGAGTCTTCTTCTAGAACAAGAACTGTATTTTAACGATAAAACAGTAACGTGATCGTCACTATGAAAGGTGCAGTCCTGCTCCCGGCTGGTTAACGACATTGGCTGAAGTTCTATGCAAGCTCATCATCATTCTTTAGAATGCGGTTTGCCACTCCACACCAGTTAACCTTACATTATATCACTAAATAAAATGCTGTTCCTCAACCCATGCTTACTTATTTCTGGTACACAAAACACACCTCATCTTCTTCATCAGTGCTCTTTCCTGATGGCACATTAGAAGTATTTTTTGTGTCCTCCCCTAAAGCAGAAGCATCACCATTAGAAGCCAGGGTTCCTTGTTCCGCTTCCCATTCCTGCAATACCTCCTCTAAGTTAAACCGACGCCTGTAGTTTACAAAGAAGTTCTTCACTTGGCCAACAGTCTTGTTGCCAATTACATCTGCAATAGCTTGAAAATCTTTACCATATTTTCGGACACCTGGAAGGCAAAGTAAATAACATAGCTGTGAAGAATCAGTCAGACACAGCTACGTGTGATGTATTTATAGAGAGAGCCTATGGGACCTGCAAACCAAGGACTCGCTAATGAGGAGGACTTCTCAATTAGGAGAAGGCCTCCGTTTCCATTAAAACAAAATAATTTTTAATTGCACAGCTATCAACATACAAATCAAGAACTTTATTAAAAGGTCATTACCCGCTCTTCTTAAAGATCCTGGCTTACTCACCAAGCCTCCCAACCTAAAACCACAGAGATCTGGCCTCTGACCTTCGGTGTGCTTGCAGTAAGGGCAGAAGCCCAAGACAAGTTCAAGGGTGACCGAGCATGTGTGTATAGCTGTAAACAGGGTATAACACTAGAAAAGTCAAGTGACAAACACTGACAGCTTCTATGGGTTCCCTCCATGCCAGCTGCACACAGATGTTTCTTTGCCCACGACCCGTGCAGCAGGAGCAGTGGAGGGCAGCAGCTACGGGACCAAACACAGGGCAGAACAGGGGGAGGCACAGTTCCATAAGTCACGACATACTGCTCATTCCTCCTCTTGTGACATGCTCTACTGAGGCTACGAAGAGCAACTGGCAAGCATTCACCTGACAAAGTCTTTTAAAGCTTTCATTCACCTTTCGAGCTGTTCAGGGTAGAACAACCTGTGGTTATGGGAAAACGTAAATATAAGCTATTGGTGTCTGTTTATAAAACAGCCCAGCACAAACCTCCAGGATCAAATCATCCAGCCAGAAGCAGCATGACAGAAGATCTTTGCATCGTTCATTTTCATATTGACATCAGTAGGTCACACTTGTTTACAAGCACTTCGCAAGAAAATCCTTCACAAGAAAATCCCAACATGTACTTTTCAAAGTTCTAAAACTACATTTGCATATAACACAACCCTCTCCATCCCCCCTTGACTAGAACACTCCATAGCTTTTAACCTAAAATTGGAATTATAACCTAAAGTTTATTGATCTTCTCTCAGTTGTATTTAGGGTATGTGTCTAGTTCCTCCTCTCCCTTACTTAAGAAAAAAAATCCTCAAACTCTCCATCTAGCATCCTAGAACACAGCTTTTAGCTCCACAAAGTAGACTTTTAATCACAAGTGCCCAAAAGTCTGGAGACTGAAAGAAATGAAACAGTTTTATTCCAGACTGAGTAAACAGAAGACTCATTTTTTGCCTGCAGCTATGCATGAGTGAATTACAATTTGACTTCTTCTGTGAAGCTCCTGATAACTAAACTCATTTGGAACATATTACAGTGCTTAGAGGACAGGCTGTCTCATTACTGGAGAAATTTATGCCTGATTTAATGCCTCACTTCAGAAAGTGAAGCAAAGGATTCAGAAAGTGAGAGTTGTTTCAAATCTGAAAGCTATGTTCCTTTTCAACTTAATTGTGAAGAGTATGACCTTCAGCTTGTTCTGCTCTTTTCTACTTTCTTCATTGATAGGCACTTCTGATGTGGTAATGCACGCTCACTGCAATTTAAGAGAAAAGTTCAATCCCAGGACAGTAACTATTCCTGTAGCCGAAGCTGATGTTTCAACTGTCAAGAGCCCAGCTACATTATTTAACATCTTTTCTGGGGCATACAAAAGAATCCAACCATTCTGACTGCAAGAACCTTGGAAAGAAAACAAAGGGACCTATCAGCGCCAGGTGGGAGGGCAGTATCTAGGCAAAGCAGAGACAGGGATTTGGCTCTGTGCTTTATCAGTTGTAGGAGGTGTCAGCTACACTCCTTAAAAGCCATGGGTGCCCACAGAGCACTCCTTCCAGCTTCTTAATAATTCTTTGATTGCCCTACCATTACCACCCTTACTAATTTACAATGATCATTACATGTCCACTGCAACATATCTGACATGCTGTATAATTAATCAAGTGAACAAAGTGTCCAGCAGAACAAAGCACATTTTTGTTTGAATCCCAATTCAGACTTTTAGTCATTTTTGGCATTTTCTGTTATTATGCTATCTATACTTCTTCCTCCCCCTTAATCTGCAAAACAACAGAGCTTGTTGGCTAACTTCAACTAAAGTTGTCAAAAATAAGGTGTTAAAACATATTTCCAAGCAAACAGCTTGAAAACAGCATGCCTTGCCTTCACTCAGAGCCCAGTTATAAGAAATATCTAAAGAAAATAAAGTTTCCCTAGTTTAGCTACCAACAGCACTACTTATTTTGGATTCTTTTCAGGATGTTGTTTAGTACTGCTCTAGCATCACCACGGGGACTTCTACACAATGATGTAGTAAAATCCATTTAAGGTGCATCAGAAACAGAGGATGTTCAATACATGTTTATGAAAGTTTCATGCATAAGGTGCTGGCATATCTATAAGAGTTGAGGCCAGTCCATCATCCCTTTCAAATTGGTGCACACTACTTATATATCCTTAGATAAATTCTGTGCTAAACACCACCCAAATTATTTCTAAAGTGTTATTTAACAGTGAATCTGTTATTCAATAAAAATAATTCTATTAGGCTGCTGAAAGTGAAGCTCAAACAAGATGACTGCATAGCCTCACTTCATATATATGGATGTTTTTCTCCCGGCTCATTTGAAAGTAGCCCTGATCATGGGAATCCTTCAGGCTCTTCAAAATTTTGCCCAGCTGCAAAGCTGCATTTGAACATGTGTGTGCTCACTATTGCAGTGTTTCATCTTGACTGTCTAACTCACAGAAACCCATAAATCCAAATTTGATGCTGCTAAACGTTATGCAACACAGCAAACACTGAGAGGCACACAAAACATTAGCTTGGGTCCAAAGCAATACAGTAACAGGACCACAAAGAGGCAGAGATAGTTGCAACCTCTGGGTTACGAGAGCTGCAGTTTTACTGTGATGGGATTACACTGCTCCTGGCAACTACTTTACATGGAGTTAGACTGTGGTTGTCCCAGCTGTTTCCCACTGCGATGGTATGAAAGTCACACACTGCTTTTCAATTCAGATTTTGTTGTTTTGAACAAGTCTTAAAACATTTTTGCTATTGCAATTTTCATATGGCTGAGATCTTAGTTTGGAAAGGTGATGGTGCTCATACTTTTCTATACATAAATGAATTTTGTAACTTAAGAACACCACAAGCGATGAACTGGCCCATTACGTTCAATAACTATTCGAAGTTGAATAGTAACCTGATAAATTATACTGCGAAGGATCAGCTCAGAGATGGTAAATCTGAGTACACAACCCCATTGCAGGCAGACATGCTGCTTTTAAGATTATACACTCAGCTCTATTTTAAGGTGGGTTTTTCCATTACCTCCTCTTTAGTTACTGCCAATCTCCTGAGACAAGTTTTTTCATGTTTCAAAATTACATTATATTGCTGCAGATTATTTTCATTATTTCCATGGTTGGATTTAACATTTGAATTCAAGTGAACAAATCACAGAAGTGTCACCTACCTGCTTAATGCTTGCGATTTCTGTAAAATTATTAAAAGCACATGCCAAAATGTATCAATACATTTGATGAAATAAATCTACTTTAAACATACAAACTAAGTGTCCCCATGCCCAAGTCAACTTCCAGGTTCAAGCCTACCACGCATTATGGTAGCTTTTAGTACAGCAACCTCAGCTCCTTTCTTCTAAAAACAGAGCAAGGGCAAAAGACTGTGGCTCCTTCATGCATAAGCCCACTAGCTCAAGCAATTATTTTGAAGCAAGAGATCAGGGTCCTCAGGCTGAGGGACAGGAGGTTAATACCCACAGCACTCTCATTTCAGGAGGGAGACTCTACTACTGTGCAGTAGGCAAGGGAGATGTAATAATACTTTCTCCTGGCATGAAGGTTCTCTCACCTCCGTTTTATCCAGTGGCAAAGGGGGAAAAAAAACAAAAACAAAACCCCAAAACAATTCCATAAGAAGCACATGTAAATTCAATGAAAATAGGTTTTTTCCAGAAGACCTGATTTCTCAACCCACCCTTAAGTATTGAGGTTGACTACCTTTATAAAACACAATACGTTCCCTAGAGAAGAGACCAGAAGACTACAACGCCTCTCCAGGGAGTCATCACCAACCCTCATTCTCTTTTGCCCATGCTCCAGATTTATTATTTACCTTGTTGGTCACATAGTGCCATAGCTTAACAAAAGCTAAATGCATTCTTATTATTTCCCAAACTGATGCTTAGTGAGTGCTCTGGTAACTAAACTATGAAAATGCAAGAGGGTTTCAATCCTTCCATGCTAAGGCAGGCACAATGAACCTGTTTTTTTCCCTCTTCTCCAGCAAGCAACCTACTTACTAGACTATCGTATTAAAGACAAGCATCTTTCAGTTGCATTTGGGAACAAAATTAAAAAAAAAAAGTGAGCTTGGTAGCAATTCTGAGAGGATGAACTTAGGACAGAAAATGGTTTGGAGATGCAAATCCCAGTCTGAGGCATATAAATTGAGAGGCATGACTTGAGACACACCATGCTCTTCAGTATTTCCATTCACACTTTAAATAAACCTAACTTTACATTCAGTCATTTGGCTAATAGCTACAAGGTATGGCACACCTGACAACTTCACACTTTTATCCTGATCCAACTGAAGGCTTTATACTAAAATTCAGTCTTTCATTTTAAAGGTGAAGAATAAAGAAAAATAATGCAGAGGTGCTTAACTGAGGTGATTATATTATTTTAAAAAAGATGATCACAGAAGTGAGTCAATACATAGTGTCTTCAAGACAGTGTTAGGCTCTCCAGATATTTCCCTTGCATGTTCCTTGATTAGGCAGTGCATGTTAAAGGAAGACAAGAGTCAGTTTTCCTTCAAATAAATGAAACAAATTCAAATTAGCTCTATCAGTAGCCTCCTAGATAATGTGTTTTTTTCTCCAATAAGACTGTTAGTCAAGTATCCATATCAAGATACAAACTCTTAAAAGGCATGCACTGGTAGATATCTGCTCTTTTATTCCCTCATAAACAGAGAAAAGTAAAGTAACTGTAAAACAATTTTACTTTTGCTTTTTCCTATTTTAATAATAGGGGAAGATATCTTAATAAGTTTTTCCTTCAAATTTTATTACTTCAACTATTACTTCAGTCTTCCACTTTAGAGAAATTCATGTAAGGTGATTTAGATGATGATTGAAGGGACTTTTTGGTACTACTACAGTTGTTAAACCTAGATTTCAAGATTTATTATGGGTAATTGAAAGACCAGTGTCATGTTGCTTGAATGAATGCCCTACATATTCTCACTATTTTGCTGCTTTCCCAGTAACTTTCTTTTAAGACCAGATAAAACTCAGCTTTTCATTAGAGGGAAATACAAATATAAGCCTGAGTACCTCTTCAAATCCTTTGCATCAGATTTCAAGTCACTACTACTATTAACATACCTTGTACTGCAAGAAGCTGCTCTTCTGTGGTCCAACGGGCATTGATTTTCTGATTAGACTATTAAAATTAGAAGAATGGCACAAAGATCATTAAAATGTTTCAACAGCTGCAAAATATCTGAGCATCAGAATGTGTTTTACTTGCACTACATTTTGTAACATAGGTAAAAAATTCTTGCTTATAAGCCATAAATATATAGTTCAAGATTGCTTTCATGATGAGGAAGTAGCATTTAAGGATTTGAGCTTAGAACTACACCAATAGTTTTTTCCTCTGTTTTATTGCAGTTCTTAATATCAGCTATATCATAACTTATGCACAAGCTAATGATCTTTATGCAGACAATTTGAATTTCTATTTCTATTTATCTAAAGTATTATGAGTTGGTGTCTAGACTGTTTCACATTCAAGTTATGTTTCATATCCAAGCCTTTAAAACAAGCAAAAAGAGGACTTCAGGAGTAAAAAATCATTCACTTCAGATGCCCAAATGTATATATAGTCATGATTTCACACAGAACAAAGATAATGTAGATTGTTAGCACTAAATTCTACTTTTAATCAGAAAAAAGACCATATATCAGGGCTTGGTTTCAGCTCCCTATAGTCATGAACAGACATGACATTTCATTTTTTTTCTGCTGCTTTATTCAGCCAGTTGCCATGAAAAAGCCTACCACCAATTTCCTGTAAAGCAGCCAGACTCACCCCTGCATGTAATTCAATGGATCCTGTTTAAGCTGCTGTTGAAATGCAAACACTACGCTGCAGCTAAACACAGTTCTGTAGCTTCCTGCTAATGTAAGTGCAAGGCCACAAGTTCTAATATTTATTCTGATTTACCTCAGGAGGTTTGAATTCTTCAATCCCGCCTTCCATTTTCTGTTTAAGTGCACTGTTTACTTGCTTAGCATTTTGAACCTTGGTCAAAAACAACAAAGTTAATCAGCTCCACAAAGAAAGTTGGTCACTTTACACATATATCTTCACTAGGATTGCCACAAGTGTACCTCCTAAGTTAGAAAGAGAAATATTATGGTTTAAGGCTTCACTATTTTTAACTGTTTTTTTTTTTTTTTTTAAATAAAAATAAAAATTAAAACACAGCAGTTTACTATGGAGAGAAAAATATTTAAGCCAGTCTTTCAAAAGAACAGTTTGTCTGCAGGAATATTAAAAGTAGGACATAACAAGCAAGTTTTGATAATGATGCATATATTCTTGAAGAAGAATGCAGAATATTCTAGACACAAAACTTGGTTCTTAGAAATCTGAGGAAGGTGTACTGTATATATTAACAACTTCTCTTCCAAAAAACACTTTAAAAAAAAGATTTATGGGATGTTTCCAGTTGGTTTCTTCTGACACACTGTTTTTTATTGATCTTAGATCATCATGATTTCCTTTAAGGGTAGTTCTTGAAAAGATTTAAATTATTTAAATAAAATAATGTAGTCTATAAAAAGCAGAGAGCTTCGAAATCATACATATACACATCTATTAACTGTTTAAACCTGACAGTGATGCACATAAGGTAACATAGGTAAGAAAATAGTTTTGCATACTATGGTGCACAGCTATTACAAGTTTTCTTAAGTTTGGACACAAAAGCAGACAACTCAGTAGGAGATTCCAAAGGCTGCATCTCTGAGATCACTGCAAGAAAAAAAGAGAAACACAACCTCAAGGCTGTAACTCACCTACACTTAGGCTAAAGAGTGAAACCCACCTACACTATTTAGCCCCAGAGTCCTGCTGTGACCGAAAGAAGCATATTTATCCTGTAAAAGAATACAAGGGAGCAAAAACCCCATGAAACCCTTTGTTCACTCCATGATTTTGCAACGTGGCAGCTATACGTTTCAGCCTATAAGGAGGCAGAAATTCCTGGAGATAAGTCTTGACATTGTAGCCCCATGGCTCCTAGAAAGCAAGCATGCACATACTGCTGTGCCCTTAGAAGCTGAAGTTGAAACACAGGATCTATTCAAGTGCCAAAAGTTAATTTCTTCATGCAAAGGATGCAGGCAATTTTCCTCTTAAAGGTGAAGATTAAAAATCTTCTCTAAATTTAATAAAAAGTAGAAAGCTCATCAATTCAAACAGAGAAATAACGGGGCCCGTGATTTCCCCCCCACCTACGCTTTCATAGTATGTGGGGAAGGTCATCCAGAAAAACAGTTACAATTTTAAACACAACGAATGTAACTTCCGCTGTTTCATTGGTCTCTCTCACTCGTCATGAAATACTTTTAACAAAGTTAAAAAAAAAAAAATCAAATCAAACGTGACTTCAGCTTTTTCCTACCCCCAAATCTGTAACATTGTTTTCATGCCACACTCCCCCCTCTTGCCTCCACCCCTCCCTTTTCATTTCTTTTTTTTTTTTTTTAAAAAGGAAGTTAATTTGTTTCATGTTATCTACAAGAGCAGATGAACTTAAAACCGAAGAAAGCTAAGTCAGCTAGTGTCCAGCATTTCTGGTGATAACTGTGGAACAAAATTAAGAAGACTCACATTAAAGAAGTTTCAGAATCTTCACAGATAATCTTCAAAATCATTACAATCAGAACAATCTGAGATGAAAACAAAACAAGACCAATAACCCATGGTACCTGTCGCTTTAATGAGATTAGTTCCATATCCAGCTGTCTAAGAATTGTGTTGGCTGCATTGGGACTACAGGAAACAGCTATCACATCTTCCTGGGTCAGGTACATGCCTTTTGGTGGACGGCATTTGGAACGCTGAGAGTGGTGGCGATGCTGCAAGCTCTGATATTCTCTTCTACCCAGACCTATTTTGCTGGTCTGAACAGGCTGCTCATTACTGCCCTTTAATTTACAAGAAACAAATCATTAAAGAATAACAGTATCTCGTATGCAACTTTATTCAAGAACAAAGTATCACATAGCGTTGTAGTGTCATATTTATGACAAAGAATGCCTAAACTAACATCCTCCTCTGCATGTAGTATCTGAACTAAGTCTTGCAGATGAGCTGATGGAGCACACCAGTCATTTACTGGATAAGCCTGCATTAGTCTTAGAGAAGTCAGTTTTCAAATTTTTTTTTACCATGGTGGAAAATACAATAGATAGTACAATAATCCCAGTCTGAATACTGTGTGAAAGGGCAAAAATCAAGAACCTCTTATGTACGCAGAAGGTAAAGAATATGTAAAGAATATATATATCACATGTTTAAACCAAGTAATCAGTGAATTTATACATTTATTTCTGGTCAGGTATGAAGAGCTCAGGTGAAAATCAAGGGAGAAGAATGAGATAAAGTCAGTAAAGGCGGGCAAGAAAGCAGGATGACCCTTCTCCCTGCTGCAAGCAGTCTATGGAAAGCGATAGCTCTATTTGCTTTGGGAGGGGGTCTGAAATTTAGGAGAGAGAGGACGGATGCACTTTTGCAGTCATTATAAAAATCAATGTAAGTTAGTAGACTTAAGCCTTTGTTGTTTGCTTTTTTTGAAGTGAAAAGGGGTAGCAAAGAGGTGATTAAGTCTCTGTAGCTGCTGTTTTGATATGTTTGGGAACCTAAACATTTCAGCTTTGTCTTCAACGGGCATTGCTGCAGAACAGCTAGTCTGCATGTATGTGACTCCCATAGAGCAACCAGGAAGGTTCCCTACAGACCAGGAGTAGAGAAGCAAAAATGACTTTCCCTGCAAGCATTTTCCAATTCAAAGCAATGCTTAGTATCAGAACAGAGATGGGATTCAGAGTTTTTGCTACTTCAAGCAGCTCCCTACTGCTCCTCCCTGCTGGCATCCATGCAGGTTAAGAGGAGGTGGCCATCTGATCACAGTGAAGAGAAAACAAATTGCAGCAGCCATTATTATTATGTTCTGCAGCATTAGTACAGATCAGCAAACAGCATTTTGCTCTGCTATGCTTGACCTTTTGCCACATCCTCTTCCCAGCTAATGTAACATCTTAATCCAGTCCATAGATTTCATAGAGGCCATCTTAAAAGCACTTAAGATATTAGCTCTTCCTTGGAAAGCTGATATAGAGCCTCACATCTTTGACATCTAAAAATTGGAAGGTTAAGTTTACTTCTGGCCCATTAGTACCACTTGTTTTTTGGTTCTGCATTGCTCTTTCAGTATGAAATTGCAGTTCCTAACTGTTCAATCTGGAGATAAAGTGAAAACACTCTCTTGAGCTCTTGTCTGGCCAAGCTAGAGTGTTTGGCTTATTTTAATTTTCTCTGTTAACAGAAAAAGTTTCCATTACTCTGTGGATTCAAGTAGCCTCCTGGGTTTATATTTTGTTTAGGAAGTGAAAGTACGCAAAAACCTACCAGAAATATTAGATGACAAAATTATCTTACGTAAATACAAATAGCTCATCAGAAAATGCAAACCTATTTGTCCTGTTCCTAGAAGTCTATGAACACACTACTTTCATTCTGGACTGCATATAGTGATTCAAACAGTAACCAAGGAAAATAAATTGAACAAAATAGCTCTTATTTAGAAGTGGCTTAGGCAGTAACTCAAATCAGCAGAGTGCAAGGACATTGTTACAACAGCAGAATGAATTTTAAAAGTTCATTATTAGACCTTGTGCCATTTCAAGTTCTAAAAAATATACCCTGGCGTCTTAAAAAAAATTTAAAGTATCGAACTTTTTCACAGAA
Organism: Calidris pugnax; assembly: GCF_001431845.1. Lineage (NCBI taxonomy): Eukaryota > Metazoa > Chordata > Aves > Charadriiformes > Scolopacidae > Calidris > Calidris pugnax. The sequence goes on from NW_015090922.1 coordinate 7,602,704, forward strand.
GAGGTAATTGTAATTGTCCTCTGCCCACCCTAAGACAGTTAGGTAAAGCAATACATTGAAGGTCACTGCAAAGCTGAGAATGGAATCTAAACCCATCAGTCTCTTACTCAACATAATTTTGAGTAGAACTGCAAAGTTTTATTAATAGTCCTAGATTCCACTTCACAGGAACATTGAGGTTTTGCACTACCTCTCCTCTCGTGTTCTCAAGAAGCATGAACTGTCCCATTTTATGAAAATCAAAAATGCATTAAGCAGACCAAGGAAATAATCAAACATTTACAAACTTAACTGTGTTTTTCTAGCCTTGTTCATAAATAACTTAATGTTTACCAAAAGAACCCTCCAAAAAACCCCAAACTTGAACATACTCCAAACATAGCACTTACTTGTAAAGCTAACAGTAAGTGCTCATTAGAGGAGACAAATTTTTTTTTTCGCTACACTTATTAGTAGAAAACGTGTCAATAAAGCCACATATTAGTTGAAATGCATAACCTCACTGTGGCTTTGAAAGAACAAAAAGAGTTATTCTTGGGAAAATGTCATCTAATTTTAAAATGCAAAGAAAACATTTCAATTCCAGTGATTCACAACAAGAAATACTCTAATCATATTAACAAGACAGAGGCAGGGGGAATGTTGTTTTACCAGGCAGTGACAGCACACATCTCTTATAAAACTTGAAGATCTCTCAGATGATAGTGAAGGTAATGAGAGATGCATTTCTGTCCTCAGAACAGCAAAAATGCACAATTAAATTTTGTTCCAATCAGAAGTCCTCAAGATCACTTATAACCCCTGTAATTTCAGCAGGCTGCAAGCTAAACCTCTTTACTAAGTCATATTCTTCACAGTAACACATTCACAGAAAAACAAACAAACTGACATTCACCGTTAAGCTATCTGTTACCTCCTTTTTGGCTTCTTTTTTTGGATCATAATCACTATCGTTTCCATCCATTGGATGAGCTTCTTCTACGTCATCATCACTGAGGACAGATTATAAAAAGTTGGTCATTTTATCTGTTTTTTAACCCTAAATATAAATAAGTATCAGGGTGAGACAGAATTATCTACTCTAGGTACATGGCATCTCAAAGTTATTTGTAGTTTTCAAAAGAAAGCTGTTACAAACACATTTCCTTTATTAAATGCTAATAATTATTATAAACAAGCAATCCTAAACAGTAGTTTAAAAATTACTTTAAGCAGCACTGCTACTGCTGCCAAAAAATTCAGTGTTACCTTTCTTCAATTCAACCACTTGTGCCAGTATGATCACTTACATCTTCAACTATACCAAGACTAGAAATAACCTTTCATTTGTCACATTAGTTTTAATAAATCCATTTTCAAACCACTGCACAAGGTAGATGAATAAACCCTAGCTGAAATCTGCGGGGAGCAAAACGGGGCAATATAAGATGGGAAAACACAGGACTGCTTTTTCACCAAAGTTCTCAAGACCTAGCAGTTTGGGGGAGGAAGGGGATGGGGAGTGAAATAATATCTGCTGAATTAAATGGAAGAGAAAAAGTTGAAAAGTTAACAGTTAGTTTAGCCAAGTCCAACCCAGTCATTCACACAATATAACTTCTGAATAAATGAATGTAAAAACACCACAAAAATTTCTAGGTATTGCAAAAAAAACCCTCCCAAAATGCTGTATTAGAAGCAAACTGATTTTTCAGCTATAGGGACACTAAGTAAGCATATGAATTTTAGATTTCAGGAGTTCTTTTCAATAATATATACATAGACCCTTTTGCTCTAGTTACATCTATGGAAAAATGCCTACAATCATACTTTCCAATACAAATATGATTATGTTACTTATACATTCAACATACGAAATCACTTTTCTAAAAGTACAAGTTAATACTTAAGTATACTAAGTACATTACAAATTTAAGTTCATAGAAACTAGGGGGAATGTCATTCCCTTCTGTCCAAGACAATTTAAAACTATTTTGAGCTTTAATTCTCCTTGACTGATAGTGGTTCCAAGTCTCTTAAAATAAGATTTTATGTAAAGTTTTGTTATAAAACTGTACTTGGGCATTCTAATTGCTACAGCTCTTTATTGTGGATAATCTTTCAGTTTTAGTTCCATTCTAGTTCAAAAAAACCCAAACAAAAAATGCCAAACAAGCCACCACCCAGAAAACCCCACATGCACAAAAACACTCTCCTCCCCACACAATAATATAGGGTTAGACTTCTCAAATAAAGCATTATTTCTAAACCACATTCCCAGAGTTCTTTTTTTTTAAAAACACTTATTTTTACAGTTATTCATTAAAGTGCTTAGGTATGTTATTAGAACTCACACTGACTGGAGTGATACAGTTCTTAAAGCACAGGTACCAAACCCCTTGCTAAAAGCACACCCATCACCACAAATGCTAGGTTTGCCTAAAAATATATTTGATGCTGAAACAATGGCTGGAAATTATTCTGACATCTCTACCTAGAAAAACATCAGTCCCTGGTTAGCTGCTTAAGAATATAAAACTTACCTGTCACCTTGATTATTTCTATTAGCTAGTTTTCGAGCCTGCCGATCCATCAAACTTGTTCTAGAGCGAGTTTTTTTCCAAGAATAATAATATTTTACAAGGCTTGCAATAGTTTTGTCTGGAAGCTAGAAGAATTCATTAACATATTAATACTTTTTTAAAATAAAAATTCCACCCAATATTATAATTCTGCTCTATTTACAACCACCTTTACTCAAATATTTTAAATGTATGGATAAGGTGGAAAGGGGTGATGTATTTTATATACATTTTTTAAAAGGGGGGAAGGGGAAGGAGAGGCTTTTTTTTTAGACTGAAAAAGCTACAGATCCAAGAGACATGATGAAATTAACTTAAATCTTATATTCAAGGTTGTTCCTGAAGCTTTTACACAGAAATCAACAGGTAATTTTAGCCCAACAGCCCCTTTTTTCTTAGTGCATCTGGACTGTTTAATGATTCTGATTAAAGTAACACTTTACCATTTGCTGGATCCTGTGAAAGCTCTTTCCGTGGAAGCTAAAAGCTTGTTCAAATAGGACTTTATCTTCAACTGTCCATTCATCAGGGAAAGGAGTGAAGTTAGGGAGATCTGCCAGGGACTTCTCAATATTATGTTTATGCCAGAACAACATGCCGAGAGCCTTTGAAAAGAAATAGTCCCTTTTTGGATTTAGTCAACTTTCTAAAACATTGAGACAAGTAAGTAAAAGAAAGGCAATTAATTCATTTAAAATAAAATTTGACTATCAGAAGCCCTTCTCAAAATGTATTTACAATTTTATTGGCTATATACTATAGGTTACAAAATTCTATTTGGAGATGGTATGAAGAATGGGCACATCTGTACTTTTTTAAAGGTAAGAAAGCTAGACAATTTAAGGTTGGCATGGCAGCAGTAATTCTGAAGTAGCAGAAACTAGGCTGATGGACTCAAATTGACCTGTTGTCTTCCTTTACGAGCATGTATCACACACAGAGTTCCTTTTAGATCTTCAGGCCTTTATTACCAGACCCCTCAAAAAAGAAAATGAAAATACTTTTCAGCAGCCAGAGGATCATCCAAAACTCAAGTCTGAAAGTTCAAAGTGAGAGTGGTCTTTCTACAACTCTTCAACCCACAAATAATGCACAGCTACTTCCACATCATGTGTACCTAATAAGGGATGGAAATTAATACACTTTCTTATGTAATTTCATTTCTTGATACTCTTCAAGAATTCTATACTGATTAAGACTTTCTGCCAGAGAGTCAATGACAGATTTGATGCCAAGTCTGGCATGGGAATTGGGAAATGTAATCCACTTGGTTTCAATCACACAGCACAGACATGATCACCAGTTGTTCATCAACTCTCCAAAACTCTGATTTCACATCTTCTAATAACCTGTTCATAGCAAACCTCCTTTCTTGTTAAAGTAGCAAATGATAAGCACCTCTTGCAAACATAGTTTGTATTCCACTGTGGACAGGCTACAAATATTTTGTACCAGAAGCTGTTTTGAAAATTAGTCTCTTTTAAAGACATTTTGGGATCCTTCATTTCCCTCTCTCCCCTAACAAAAGCCAAGCCGTAAAGAAAAATCACCAAACTGTAGGTTTTCTGAACATTGTAACATTGGCAGCCTCTTTTTTACAAAGCAGCTGACTAGCAAGTCTTTGCTGTTATGAGCTTCCATCCTCCAAAATTTGATCATACAACTTGTTTCCACTTGTACACCAAATATTTTTTTTTTGGTAATAGATATCAATTTTACATAAATTGGTTAATTGCAATAGAAATAAGTGCAGAGCAGCAAAGCTTTATTCTGTGTTTTTTACAGGATGGTGACTAAAGGTTATTTAAAAAAGTGAACTTCTTTGTTACTGTCAGACCTAGAATTTGATTCTCTTTTCCTGCCTCTGAAAAAACACTCACTTTAAAGTTGGTTTGCCTCTTTTTTTTTCTCTTTTAATATGCAAGAAACCTTGCCAGTGCTGTCCCTATTGCAATTAATGGTTCAAAATTCTACTGTATCTGAATTCTAATATTAAACATTCAATTTGTGAGCTGCCTTCCTAAGAAATTCTTCAGCTAAATATACACACACAATTGCATGACATGCCCAGTGTATCAAGAAACATACCAAACCTTTCAAAAGTGCACATTACAAGCTGAGCATGTCATGAAAACAAAGAGCTCAATCTTTTGCAGAGAATCCAGACCACAACTGTATGCAGATCCATTTAACTGCAGTGTTTGCTGCCGTGCCTGAAGAGAAACAGCCTGAATTAATGGTAACCAAGGGGGTGGGGGGAAAAAAAAAAGTTTTGTTATACTTTTACATATCCTTTAAATGAGGACTTTAATTTCATAGCACTTACCTGTTCCACATTGTATCCATGTTTTTCCTTTGCTATTGCTATATATTCATCCACTGTAACAAAGCAATGTCAGAATTATTCTTTAGTACTTATAGTTCTGCTACAAGGTGACACAGAATCAGCCATCTAACATGGGAAAACAGTCTTCCCATGCTTTACTACACTGCACAGGCCCAGGTCTACCAAAACACTAAATATATTCGTAGTTTTATTAATAACAAAGAAGCCCATCACCTTTCATCCAACATTTTATTTTATAAACTTTTAACACAAGCTATTTCTCAGTGAAAAAGATGCTTTACTTCACGTTTTTACCACAAAGCCACAGAGGCTCCTAATTTATTTATTTAAATCAGAGACTAGCTGGTCAGTCAAAGGCTACATCTTCTTAGAAGCTGCTCCTAAGAACACAGACACACTGAGGGGGTGTCCAGACACCTGGGTTACTTTTAAATTGAACTACTTTTACCATTCATATTCCCAAACGTTAAAAATGAATGTAAGAGATCAATGATTATACATGTCCTTTATATTAATACAGTTTTCACTGACCAACATCAACTTTAACCATGGCATTAAGTCAGTTTTCAATAGAGAATACGGAAATTCAATAATTACGTCATCAAATTAGCCAATAACATTTTTAAAAATCATATTTGGCCATTCTAGAGCCAGCTTCAAGTTGAACACTTTCTATCATCTTGCAATTAAGTCCTGCTAGTTTTGATATTCAGGGAATAGTTTCATTTTTAAAAAGCAAACTATTTTCATTCACCTTCTACAGTTCACAATTAAGTAGTAATTATGTATAGTTGAAAGGAAGCATGATTGAGAAAAGGAAGTAATTATATCCTCATTATTCAAATGGCCAAAGATGTCCTTGCCGTGAACTGCTGCAGAAAAGAGTTAATTGTACTCCAAAGGAATGAAGAAAGTGTTTAATAATCATTTTTGTAGAGGAATTTATTTCTAACTGTTTTGCAGTAGCAGAAGGTGTGTTCCCTCAAATGGAGAGGGACACAAACCCCTAACTACTGTAACCTGAGGACCAGGTTCTCATGACTGCAACCTCAAAGTTTACTCCCCGATATTATATATGTGAAAATCTAGCATAGAAAGGAGGTTTAAACTATATTAAAAAGATAATTGATCACATTTAGTCACATGACTCCTGCATTTTAGGTCACTTTTGAAGGGAGAAAATGTTCTTTTTTTTTTCCTGATAAGACAGCAATAATAATTTCCCCTTGAGCTGGGCCTCAACACATCTTTTCTAAGTTTATCCACTGCAGCTCCTGGCTCCTAGAAATTTACAGCAGCAAGTTCCTCACGTTTAGATGTTTTATTTTATTAATAGCTGAAAGTTTCACAGACACTGATGACAATACAACACAGGCAGTGTGATTTGAAACAAAGACTTAACTATAAAATAAGAGAAGGTGATCTTTCCTTTCCCCAGAGTTCTCTAAATAATAAAAAGAAGAGATAAAAGTAAAGCTTTGCGTTCAATTTACTAATTTACAGTTACACTGTATATAAAATAAAGAGCAAACAGGCACAACAGAAACAATTATTTATTTATACTTAAACATCCCAATTCCTAAGCAGGGAAGGACTTACACTTAGCATCTGGAATATTATGATATGGAGACCATACAAGCATCCCTCCATTATCTTTATCAGTATATTTCGTGGCACCTGTAAGAAAACAAGTCAGTCTCAGTATTTATAAATATGATCTAGAAAACAACTATTCATGGGACAGTAAGTCAAACATATTAAGAAGTCCAGCCCAGCTACTAAGGGGAGGGGAATAAATAAATCATTAATGCCATATTATTTCCTTAATAAATCAAATGGCTAAATTTGAACACTACTCTCATGAGGTTCAATCATAACTGGGTATTAGACAGGATCCTGGTTACCACAACTGGTACATTAAAGTGCATTGCTAAAGTCGGCATGGATGCAAAATTTAGAGATACTTGTGTTGGAACATTCCTCCAGAACTTAGGATTGTCTGTTAGTACTCTAACATTTATCATTATCATAGGAGTATCAGGATCAATTGTGTGAAGTTAGGCTTCTTTAAAACAGCAACAACAAAAATGAGATAGGGGTAGAATATAGCCACTATCCCTGTTCTCCTCATAAAGGAAACTATACTAACAACTACGCCAGAAACAATTCTGTTCAACCCTCTCTTTGTTTTGATGTTCATAGCCACGTAATTATGATATTCATAGCCAACCAAATTGTGTAGCCTTAGAAAAAGTATCTTTTGTTGTTGGTGGTGGTTTTGCTGGGGTTGGGGTTTGGTGTATTTTGTGTGTGTGTGTGTGTTTGTGTTTCACCTTCACCTCAATGTAGCAAGGGAAGCAGTCCAAGTTACCTAAACTATCAGGAGGATAGAGCAATTTTTGCAATGCTGATGCAACTTTGTACAAAGCACTAAATCACAGAGTCTTTGATTTTTAAAAACACACTGTAAAAGAAAAGAAATTTCCCCAATACTGGAAAAGCATTAACTAATAGTTACTTTTCATGAATATTTTAATATATTTGCTGGAACATAAAGCTTCCTGTAATCTATTTGTTTACAAGTTTGTCTTGCTAAGATATTGCTCAACAATTGAAGCATTTACACTCATGTCAGTGTATATTCATGTGTCATGAATTCCTTGAAGAATCACCCTCAGAGGAACTTTCCTTGCATCCTTTTGGAGAAGGACAGATTTTTTAATATTTTTTTTTATTCAGTGAAACAAATAGCTTTCCACACCATTTTAAGCTGCCACACTCTATATTCAGGTTCTACATCTTGTTGAAGGGAACAAAACAAATCAATGCTTTGGAAAAAAAGAACAACTTAGCACTTTCTAATTACGCACTATGTTTTGTTGCTCTTCCCTCTTTAGCTTGGCAGTGTATTGTATTTGCTATCATCTTTGCAATCTTTAGATCCATTATGACTGTGAGTTTGAAAACCAGTTAATTAGGAAAGCTAAAAGAACTTGTGAGAACTTGTGCATCTTCCAAAATGAGATGTGTAAGACAGATAATCTAAATGCACCATAAACTCTGTAACAAGTTAAAAATGTACACACATTCATAAAGCACCAGTTTCAAGACATAAGCAGTGCTAAACTCTGAAAAGGTTTTGGTATACAAGAACAAATGCCTTCATATAATATTCTACTTTAGAACAACAAAAAAAAGCATGCCATTTTTAGTCATTAGGAATACACTATTTCATGAAGAGAAATGCAAACACGTTACAGGCATATTACTTTTCTTGTCCACTCAGCTTTTGTCACAAGCAGATGACCCCCACCCTGTGCTCCACTCTAAGAGTGAGCAGAAAACAGGACCACCAGACAACACATCAGATTTTCAGGCTGTGAGCAAAAAAAGACTAAAATTAACATGAGTATATCCTCAGTTTTTCCTCCCAAAAAACTACTAGAGACACCTGCAGATAAATAGATATGACACACATTATCAGGTACTGAATATTCAAATACTAAAGTAAAACACAATTTCAGGGTCCTGTCATTTGTGCCTGCAGGAGATCATGTACATTGTGACCCTCCCACAACTAACAAACAACTCCCACCAGAACACCCCTTTTCGAAGCAGTGCTGTTTCTCCAGCAGGAATCAGAGTTTTCCTTCAGATGGCACCTTCACACTTCCAAAAGGAAAGCAAAGATGACAAAGGAAGTATGGGATGCATACAGGTAGGACTCTGCTTGAAGGAAAGCATCCTGTCCTCAACACAAGATGTCCATAGCTAGAGTACAGGGATCCCTCTATCTCCATATGCAGGACCATGATCTACCTTCATGAGAACTGCTTCTTGTCCTTTGTGCCCCAAGTAGTCAAGCGAGCAGCACTCCCCCCTCCCACATACACAAGGGCTGTGTTGTATCTCAAGGGCAACAGGATCTTTATCTGCAAGATTCATTCTTACAATGGACAGTGGCTGGAAATACCAGGCAACAAGTTAACCAAAACATGTTAGAAGAGTAGAGTTGTAGCTCATAGTCTTTCTTTTCCTTACATCTCAGACACAACAAGTCTCTCCCTGCCCAAACCCCCCACACAAGCCACTTAGGAAGGGGTTTCTGTACTTCAGCTGCTGCACTCCTCTGCCAATACAACTCAGAAAACGAGGCTGGCTGAAGATGACCCCACAAGCACTCTCCACTGCTTCCAGAGTAGAGAAAAACTGGAGCAGCAAATGGATGCTTTCTAAATTCCAGCTTAGCATTAGAAATTAGGTACACACGGATGAAGCTGTACTGAGAATAAAATGAAAATCTGGAGGCATACAAGACCTAGTAAGGGCATCATGGGAAGCAAAGCAATTTAAAAGTATATAATTTTCCAGCATACAAAGTACCATCATCCATTTAAGACTGAGCTTTGAGAATAGGAGGAGAAACACAGAAACTATCAGGAGGAAGAAATACATTTCCAGAATACAGTATTGGAAATCTTAAAAGTTAAGAGAATGTGAGGTCAGATGGCTTGAAATAAATGGAGAGTTTTACATAGTTTGCTTCACCATTTAATAATTTCAATTAAAGAAATCCTGTTTTCATATAGGAAGATTAGAGGGAGAAAAGTTATAAGGAAGTACACAGAAATGGTACCCATAACTGATCTTAAAAGGTATAAAACATCCTGACAGCCCCCCAACTCCCTGAGAAGAGTGTAACTGGGAAATCAGTATTTCACCAATGAGTATGCAAAATTCATACTAAAGTCTTTGAGAAGTCCAAATCTGAGTAGAATAAAACTTCTCTAGCAGTCATCTCATGGGTGGATGACACAACAGTGTGATGCATCTCCAGTGATGGCATTCTCCGCTACCCTTTCCATGAGAACACAAACAGCCCACAACACAACAATACTAGCTTTTTTTAACATCCTGCTACGTCTACGGATGGGTCAGAAAGTACTACCACAAACAATTTCACCTTAACAATATAAAGTCCTGTAGGAAAACCAGCAGGAGGAGACAAAAGTCTGGAGTGCAGGAGATGGTTTAACTCAGTAAATTCAGTAAGGTGGTCAGGGTTTTTTATTTTATTAAAACCATATTTTTTTTCAGTAAGAAAATTTGTCTCATTGTAGCAAGATCTAGTAACAATTAAAAACATTGTTTCCCTTACAGCTTTATCTGAAGGCTTCCTTCTAAGAAAGGGGATGGTAGGGGAAAGGACAAGAAAGAATATGTCCAAATTAACTCCTAATGGTTGCTTCCAACCACAATCCACTTCTTTCAAGAGACACTGACAAACAGTTGAATCACTTTTTCTTTAAGCAGCTTCTTATTTTATAAACAGGTTTAAAAAAAGTGTACTACTGTCACAATTTTAATCACAAATGTTTTGTTCCTCAGTGTATCAAGGTAGAGCATTGCTTACAAATATTTTTAAACACAGGCTAAGTGAGGTCAAAGGATTAGTATTTATTCTACTCACTTTAGTATTCTGTGTGTGTACGAGAGGGCTGACTTTGTATCTTAGACTTTTGTCTAGTTTAACCCATCATCAATTCCCTTCTCCCACCTAAGGGGGTTAAAAATAACAACACTAAAAGTATTGTAAATAAACACACATTCTAATGTATCTGGAAAACCCTCAAAAAAAAAAGGCATTAAAACAATTCCAAGAAGAAACAGCATTAAAGTTAGTAAATTAGATAGTGTCTATGTCCATATATGCAAAACTAGAAGTATGATGGAGTGTCTGTTACATCATTTGATACAAAAAATAAACCACCTAACTGTAGCTATGATAAGAGCACAACTTTCTGTCCAGCATTACATTAATCTCTAAGAAATGATGCCTCAAGAGTCATCAGAAAAAAAAACCAACAACAAAAGAGATGAAAGCATGAGATCTTGCTGAAATCTCCTCAGATAACCAATCTGCTAACATGGTATATATTGTATTTTTACACAGTATGGACCACCCTTTTCTTTTAATTTTAAATTTTATAAGACTTAGGTCTTCCAAAAAGTTACTATCTTCTTGACCTAAAAATCAAAACAGCCACAGTGGGAAAAACAATACTATACATTATGCCTTTTACACAAGACTTATTAAAGGAAGATTTCCATCATTAAGGAAATTGTTAAAGTAAAGGAGCATATATTAATCCCAGTTATTGGGGAAAGGAGCATAGGTTGAATTCCATCTCCCAGGAACACTTAGGAGATTGAAAAAGCCTGGTTATGAGAAAGGATAAAATTAGTTCTGTGGTTACAAATGCAATGATACTATTTCATATATAGTTTACAAAATTGAAACCACAGAACCTCAGTTGTCCTAAAAGAGGTGAAGAGTTCTTTTAATTAAAAGAAAAACAAACACTATGGGTTGTGGGTTTGTTTTTTTTTTTTTCTAATTTAAGTGGCCTGTAAGGACAAACAAGCCCAGCCTGTAGGTTAGAAATGATCATTTTTATTTATGTTTATTTTTACGTATGCAATGTAGAAATAAAGGGTGTAAACGGTTAGTCCTATTAACAAAGAGCCCTCGACTACGCGCTCCTTTCTAGGGGAAAGGCATTCCCTTATGCCAAGATCATGCATCCATTTAATCCCACCCTCCCCCCTTTCTTTCCCCCGGCCTTTTCTTTGGCCTGTGGGGACTTGCGCCCATCAAGAGGGGCTCGCTCCAGCTTTAGGAGGCACTATATGAGCAGCTCCGGCCCAATCCTCTTCCGGTAGGAAATCATCTGACACCAATGGAGCCTGTTTGGAGAACAGGAAAGTAGATAGGCTTCATCTGAGCGCTACAGCAAAAACTGATAAACGCTCCCACGGTCTCACCGCTCCGGGTAGTAACGCAAGATACCATTCTAAGCCATTAACTTGCTAAAACCCAGTACCAGGCTATGCGAGCGTACCCAGTATTCCTCGGGGCGGGGTTTTGGGGGGGGTGAGGAAGGCGGAGGAGAGCAGCTCAGCCTGCACCAGCGGGGTTAGCGAGGCTACAACCGCACACACACACACACAAAACCGGGGGCAGGAGTTTTCCCACCGAGCGCATCTTCCAGCCGGTGCCTCCAGCCAGCTCTGCCCAGCTCCCGGCTGGGAGCATCACCGCCCGCCCGGTGCCCGGGGACCTCCATTCACCCCTCGCCAAGTATTTTTAAATCACCTTGTTAATATAATCATACGCGTTAAGGCTTAAGGAGGTGCTTTTTAAAAAAAAAAAACAAAACAAAACAACAAACCAGCATCCAACCTTTTTCTGCTCCACCGCCTCCCGTCGGATACACATAATAATAACGCGGCTGATAATTAAGTGAAAATTTCCCCCCGCGATGCCTTCCCCCCCCCCCCTCCCCCCCCCCCCCCCCGCTACCACTGCGCGCTCTCGCCACATTTCACCCCAAAAGCGGGCAAAAACCCCAATAAAGGTCAGCAAACCAGCGGCAAAGATGCTGCACACCACCATAAAGACACCCCACCACCACACACCCCCCCGTGTTGACCCCTCC
>NW_015090922.1:7616576-7630371 GCF_001431845.1 Calidris pugnax
GGCCTGAGGGGAGCGGGGCCGGAGGGCGGTCACCTTGTGGCCGGGGCGGGGCGATGGCTGTGGGGGGCGATGGCTGTGGGGGGCGATGGCGGCTGCGGCCCGTGCGGTGAGGAGGCCGGCAGGGCTGTCGGCGGGGCTGCCCTCCGAGCCGCGGCTTTTGGGGGAGCGCTTCAAATCGGGGCTCGAGTCAGGCCGAGGGGGCTGAGGGCACAGGGAAGCCCGCACCAGAGAACGGGCAGCGTCGCAGGTGGTTCCAGGCGGTTCCATATTCATTTATTTATTTATTTAGCCTAATCCCAGTGTGTGTTACCGAGTGTTCAGGTGGCACCGTCCAGTTCATATCAAAATATCCAGGTTTTAAGAGGGGAAAAAAAAAAAAAAAGGCTGAGATTGGCTCCAGTTAGAAGCTGAATTACAGACAGGGTAAGAGTCTTGTTACTTAATCTGGAGATGTGTTAGTTAGGTTTTGCTTCTGCACAAATACATTTAATGTCATTGTGGCTATACTTTAAGTATGTCTTAAGGGTGTTTTTAATGATGGAGTGATAATTTGGCAATCTAGTTGCCTGATATGTGGAAAAAAAAATATAAACGTAGCTGTTAAATTACCATTGCTATATGTTGTAGTCAAGTCTCATGTTCCAGCTAAGACTGTCTGACACAGCCTTTGTCACATCTCAGCCATTCTTTCCAAACTTTGCCCTGGCAGCTCCCTGCCCCGAGTTGATTTAAAAGCGCTATCTAGAATGGCACAGCTGCTTTCTTACAGTGAGATTAAGGAAAGATGACTACTTGTGTCCCTGCTTGTGACTACTAAGTGCTTTACAGTAAGATTGTAACATGATGTAGTTCACTATGTTTGCAGAGTACTGCCACTTCAAGACATACTTGTCTTGAAGTCAGCCCAATATGGTCAAATTCTATACTTTTGAAAAAATCTCTGATTTACATGTGCTTCCTAGAATATGGCAGAAAAATATTCTCAAGATTCTTTTTGCTCTGGGAATATTGTGGTCTTTGGCCACAGCTTTTGGCAGCTGACCATTAAAAATGGGAGAAAACAAGCTCTGACTGCTGTATTCCTGCTGTTCTCTCTTTCCAAGAGTTGGAAAGAAAGACTAGTAAAGCAAAGGTAGAAGCAAAGGTGGTTGGCTACCTGCAAGCACCTCAACAATTGAGGGGAAAAAAGCTGCAACGCGATCTCACATTTTAATGTACACAAAAGAATTTACATAAGAGAAAGCACTCACAAAAAACAGAACCACAGGAAGATCTTCAACCGATGTTTGCAATTTTCAGACACAAAATCAATAAGAAAACTTGCAGAAAATCAGGCTTTGTTATTGTAGTTCTCCTAAAACTGAATATTTGAGGCTTTTTAGCATTATTTTCTAAGGGTGTGAGGTTTGGGCATACGTGCAGCATTATCTGTCAGTTCTCCAAACCGATAAAGCCACTGAAAATTTTAGTAAGTTATAACAGCTTTTGAGAATGCTAAACTGTTACAAATGCTGTGAAGGTAACCTCCTGGAAGGAAGACAGACGTCATGTCAGTAGGGTTGGGAGGAGAATTGTCTGAAGAGCTTGCCCCTTTTTGTTTCTGTTATTCGTGTGGCTACTGTTAAAACTTCATTTCAGAGGTTACATTAAAAGAACATAGATTCATTAAGTCAAGCACTGAAATGTAGCAACTGGGTGTAGTGAGGTTCCACTGTCAGGTTGAGTGTCTGGGTCCTGGATTAGATGTTGTATGCAAAAGTAGACTGTTTCTCAGATTGGTCCTGCATTTGTTATAGAAAATACACATAAGGAATTAGCTTAGACTAATAATACCATATATATCCTTATTCTCAATTTTTCTTTCTAAACATAAGCCCCAAAGGACTGCAAAGTAACCAGTACATTCAGAAGGTATGACTCAGGCCAGTCTAAAGATTTATTTTTTTTTTATGAGCCTGCCAGTTTTTCGTTCTTGGAGGCTATGCGCTTCTTCTTAAAAATTACTTCCCAAAGTCATAGATTCAGGGGGACGTTTGTGTTTGGGCAGGAGTGTCAGGGGGGATTGCTGGAGTGCAAAGTGGATTGCAACAGAGAGGAAGGGAATTAAGGAATGGAGAGGTTGCAAACAGGGAAGGTGGAACATTTGCTTCTTTCTTTTAACAAAGTTGCTAAAAGGCTTTAGTAGAAATAGAAGCTCAAAGTAAAAGACCTTCCACTGTCCACGAATTAAATGAGCTTCAAACTCACATGACTTCCGAGGTTGCCCCATGCAGACTTGAGGCCCCTTCCAATTATCTTTCTTAGAGCAGGTTCTTGGAATTCATTGCTTAAAATCAGGCTCTTAGACTGTGAACTCTCGCAATTTATTATTATGACCTTGCAGTGAGGGATAATGAGAGCATTAACTCTCGGGTGGTTAGCTATGGGAAAGCAAAGACTGTTTATTCAGAACAAAATAATTTCTTAAAATGCTATATGGTTTCATGTGCCCATATTACTATAGGATTGTTTAGGTCAGAAAAGACTCTTAATATCATGAAGTCCAACTGTTAACCTAGCACTGCCAATTTCACCACTAAACCATGTCCTAAACACAATATCTACCTGCTTTTTAAATACCTCCAGAGATGGTGACTCAACCACTTCCCTGGGTGGCCTGTTCCAGTGCTTGACAAACCTTTCCAAGAATAAATTTTTCCTAATTTCCAATTAAACCTCCCCTGGTGCAACTTGAGGCCATTTCCTCTTGTCCTCTGGCCTGTTACTTGGGAAAAGAGACCAAGACCCCCCAACTTGCTACAGCCTCCTTTCAGGTAGTTGTAGAGAGCGACAAGGTCTCCCCTCAGCCTCCTTTTCTCCAGGCTGAACAATCCCAGGTCCCTCAGCCACTCCTCATAGGGCTTGTGCTCTAGACCCCCCACCAGCTCTGTTGCGCTGCTTTGGATGAGCTTCAGCACCTCAATGTCTTTCTTGTATATAATGTCCATCTCACCTATGACATTTCTAGCTCATAAAAGTGCTGCAGATCACATGCTTGGGCTTTTCAACTTATGGTGAAAGTTTTGTTTGGTGGTTGGTTTTTTTTGAAAGAGCATTTTGACAGTTCCTAGGCTTGGGAATGTCACTTTATACCATTTAAAGTCTGTGTCTTTTTAGAAACAGGTTGAATTAATTTGTGTTGCTTTTTCAGAAAAATTACAAATGTATAACGCGTTTTGTGTGAAACACAGAGAAAATGGGATGACCATGAACCCCTTTAGCAATATCCAGCCTGGAAACTTGTGCTTCAATGTGAAGATTTATAATTTCCTTTGGTATGAATGTTTCATAAAGAAAAGTGTGCTCTTAGTCTTCATAAACTTATTAAGAAAAGTATGTCTGGAATCAAGGTAAATTAAGATAAATTACACTGCTTGGAGTCTGTTCACTCCTTTGCAGGAAAATATATAGGTGTCAGCTGTCAAGTAGTGTGTTTCATTTATATTAAACACAACTTGGCCTGTTGGGTGGTAAGTGGGAGACCTAGAGAGGACAGGGTGAGATTTATTAGTCCTTTCAGACTGATAGTGGTTGCTGTGGTCCCTTCAACATTCTTGAATTTTCCAAAGACTCCATGTTTTAGTGGAACCAGTGGAAGATAAGCACAGTCATGGATTTTCTACAGCTCTGGAAGGTCACACCATTGGTCTCAAACCAGGCACTTATTAGTATTTCTGAATTCTAGTATTAATGTTGTATTAAGGTCAAAAAATTGTTCTATAACTGGTCTTTGAAATGCAACAATAAAACATTTGCTAAGTGACTTGCTGCTGTCAATATTCCCCACTTGAGACTTGTGATTTTTTTTCTTTGTTTGCTTTGTTTTTGTAGTGCTGTCTTCCAGTTCTAGGCTTTTAAGAATTATCTGCTGTCCAAATCCTTATGGAATTCTTTTGCAGTTTAGTTAACATCATAGAGTATAGACTGTATAAGGACAGTCAGTAACTTATTCTTGGGAAATGGAGAAAATCATGTTGTATTTTCTTTGACAAGTCTAAGAACTTCAGCAGTTGTAAACACTTTTCTGTTGTTGTTTCACCTCCCACCAGCTGATCAAATCATGCTCTTCTGAAACCTTTGCCAAAACTTGACTTAGGCTGTTTTGTACAGTGTTGGTGGTTGATATGTTGAATGAAGCTGGGAATTTTAGGACTTGGTACTCTGTTAAAAATAGTATTTTGAAATGGTTCGTTGCACTGTAGGAAGGCTTATCCTAAAACTAGAGTAATGGGTTAGTACTAACATCCATCTTGTTCAGCACTTTGATCCTGACCGTTACGAACAGCAAAGTCTACAGAGGAACTCATTTTCGGACAGACACCATAATCTCCATTCTGTCTTGGCAAGAAGCTATTCTTGGTCTTGTAAAGATGATTTGTTGAAATTCTGAAGTGTAAAGCTTATTATAATTTTGAATCCTCTAGATGTGTTATGAAAGTATCTGTTCCACCTTTACGTATTTATGGGTTCTTGGTTCAGTAACTTTCTATAGCAGTGAGTTCCACTGACACTGTATGAATATTTTTGTTTTAAAAGAAAATGAAAGATTTTAAAATATCCTTTTTTTTTCTTGACAGAAAGGACAGGTATTCTGGATCAGCCCTTTCAACCTCATTATTTAATTTCTCTACACTTAACCTAAATATCTGGCAAGCTGTACCATTTGCAGAAAGCAAAGAGGGCTCTGTGTCCAGTTGATTATTACGACACACTGTGGGAAAAGCCTGAGTTTAGCTGGCTTAGCCTTATGTTACGTAGGCAACTCGGGACAACAGGTCATTTCAGAAAGTCAGTTTACAGACATCATTTGACTACTTATGTTTGTCCGTATCTACTTCAAAGTGAGTTTAGGTAACAGCTGGCAGTATGTCTTTGAATCAGAACATTGGCGTTCAGTATTGCCAGTGAAGCATCTCAGTCTGTATATGAATAGCTCGTGTATGTGGCTGAAGTGATGGCATCTCTTTACAAATGATTTGGGTTTAGGGCCAGTTATTTCCCACAAGAAAAAAAAAAAAGCATTATAATTGTTTTGTTAAGCTAGTGTGCTTTTACTTTGTCCTGTCTTACTTCCTCATATAGTTACCTAACCTACTTTTCATAGGACTGTTCAGTGGAAAGCAGAGCTCACTTAATTGATACTTAAAGCTGTTTGACTTCTGCAAGAAATGTAATTTTACTTCTCCTGCATGGCGTTTGGATTTTTGTGTTGGTTTGGTTGTTTAAAATGTAAAGCAAAACAACTCCTTTGATTTCACACACTTAGTGAAATGTGTGTTGAACTTGTGCTTTATTCTTTCTTGTCAGGCTGTCCATTGCTGTTGTACCTGAAGCGGTGACCATTTGATGTGAGTTAATGACATTTATCTGCCCTCCTGTTTTTTTCTCCTCGTTTTCCTTCTGTGAAGTAACATTATGAATGGAACATACTATGCAAGATTTATTTGCAGTTAATAATACCAAATGCTCACTTCCTTGAGAGAAATGTCCTTTAACACATACCAGAATAAATAAAAAAAAAGCTCTTGTACGTTACTATGTTTTGTGCCTAATCCTGAAAAGAGATAACCTTGCCCCAAACAGCTTACTGTTTAATGAGGGTCCAGTTTGTGTGTGTAACCAACAGTAGGAAAACCAAGGGAGAATCAGGGAAACAG
The DNA here is from genome assembly GCF_001431845.1 of Calidris pugnax. Classification (NCBI taxonomy): domain Eukaryota; kingdom Metazoa; phylum Chordata; class Aves; order Charadriiformes; family Scolopacidae; genus Calidris; species Calidris pugnax. The sequence continues at coordinate 7,622,273 of NW_015090922.1, forward strand.
CAGTAATATGTTAATGTGAACAAACAGGTAAAATTACTATAACCCTGTACTGCCCATCCATTTAAGACACAGTGTCATTATAGGAGTAATCTTGAAACATTTGAAAGAATTAAAGGTAATAGTGTTAAGCATCTAATTTGAGGAAGGTGGTACATCTTTGCATGTGAAAAAAAGGATAAAGACTGGTGTAGTAATGAGTAGCGACAGCTTGTTTTGCTGTATGTCTTGGGCCTTGCAATGTAATAACATTTTATGGTTCAGCATACTGGCGTGTCCTGCTAAATTTTGTTCTCTATAGTTTATCATACCTGGCTTCTTGTGGTTTAAGGGCAGGGGAGGTGTAAAGTGGAAAATAGCACTGACTCTGTATGACCAAAAGAAGGTTCCTGAGGTATTGGAAGAGTTTATATTTTTGTTTTCCATCTCATGATTTCTATAGAAAAGTATATACCGTTTCTTAGAAACTCCTGTTATGGAACTATGCTGGATTTTAGAGGCCCATGTGGCTGGACTGTGTAGATACCAGAACATTATTGGTATTCAAGTATCATATCTTTTCCTACTGTAAATATTGTTTGGCCGATGTAATTATCCACAGTTCAAGTATGCAGTTTAGGAAGGATCAGTAGAAGTTCTGTTTTCAGAATATCTGTAAGATGGAGTTGCAAGCAATAAAAATATAATTGTTAATGTTTCTGAAAAGTGTAAGATTTATTTTCCCACATGGAAATTGTTATCATAATACCATTTCACTGGATTTTTGTAGGAGTACAAATGTTTCTCTTAAGTCTGTTCTGTTAAAAAACCTCAACTCAACAATGAACAAATCAATATGGTTGTGTCTGGCTCTTCAAGTGGTGTTATAGAATGCGTTCAGGAGTGATGAGTCTCCTCCTGTCTGAGGCAGATAAAAACTACATAAATGTAAAACTGAAATCCACAATATTACATTTGAAGGTTTGAGCATAGAGGGTCAGCCAACACTAGGAAAAGTCTCCTTGGGAAGATACGGCAGTTCCCAGTATTTCTGCCAGAGTATTTGTTAAACCAGGAGTGAAAAACAAAACTCATGCTTGTATAACTTTTAGGGGGAAAATGCTGGATCACAGAATCACAGAATTGTGGGGGTTGGAAGGGACCTTCAGAGTTCATCTAGTCCAACCCCCCTGCCAAAGCAGATTCACCTAGACCAGGCTGGACAGGAACGCTTCCAGGCAGGTTTTAATGCCTGCGGAGAAGGAGACTCCACAGGGATATCGCTAGGACCTTGCTATTGTTGGTTTCCACAATAGATTTTAGAAAAATACTCACTTCAAATTCACCCTCAACCAATGTATTAAATACTCTTATACTGAAGGTGAGGTTTTTACTTGCTTATATATAGTTCACTTTCTTTCATCTTAATTACACCCTTTTAATGAAGGTGGATGTTATCCTTGGTTTAAGCGTCTACCTAATTAAAACTTGAAATACGTTATAGTCTGGGAGCCTGTTACGAGATCCATTTTTGTTAGACATCTAGAGTTCTGGAAAACCACGGGGATGATCCAGGTTTCAGAGTTGCACTCCAAGCCCACTGCTGGAGCTCCACTCCCTACTGATACTGCAGAACTGCCAAAGGCATCTTTGATAGATGGTGCTTCTGCTGGTGTTTCATGCATAAACATTCACTCCTGACAAGTCTGTGTCCCACCCCAACCCATCCTTCCCTAACTTCATCCTCCTTTGTGCCACACGCTGTATTTTGGTTGGGTGGCTGGAGATAGGTTTGGATATTATGGTGCAGCTTTTTTAAAGAATGTCCTGGTGTTTCTTTGTTCTGTGTGACTTTACATAGAAACTTTCCTGTCAATTAACTGGCAGCAGTTTTTGCTTCACAGTAATCAATGGAAGCACAATAAGGAATCCTCTTCTATTTGTTTAAACACTTTGAATTTCACAGTGTGTCTATATTCATGACTGAACAATATGTGAGCTCCTTCTAAACATTGTAATTGGTAATGCCCGAGCTGACTATATTGTAAAAAAAAAAATTAACCAAAATCAGAAAAGGCATAAAAAGCCCTCAGCAGGTATCCAAGTGTTACAAAAATCAGTGGCCTGTCAGACTTTAGGCTCGTGTGATATTTGTCATTAGGACTAGATATGAGACCACTGCCCATGAAGGTCCTGGGAAAAATACTATCAAGGTAAGAACAAACTTAGAAAATGAGAATTTTTGCTCAGTGCAACTGCGGAAGATAACAGTAAGAGATGTTAGAATGAGAAATCGGTGATCACTATATTTACATCTTAAATTTTAAAAAATATCAGTACTAAGCTAGTTACAAAGTAGTTGGTGTTTTTTCTTTTTTTCTTTCTTTCCAGATTTGTGCTCATGAATTGTTTGGCTACTTCTGCGTATCCCTCCCACTGTCAAAGAATGCAACAAAGTTCTGTCTGCAGAGAAAGCAAATACTGCAAGTAATCCAGCGTGTTGACAGGAAGATCAGTAAGTGGGAAATACATGATGAAATGTTAGACTCAATAAACTTTGAAATGAAGTGAGAAGAGATGGGTTTGCTTTTTTTCCCCCTTCCCTGTTTTAGGTTGTTTTTTTTTTTTTTTTTTTTTTTTTTTTTTTTTTTTTTTTTTTTTTTTTCAGAACAGTGGTGTGTTTTCTGTCTGTTGACAAACCTTATAAAATTGAAATCATACAAACAGCAGATATGATCAGTGAAGTTGTGAGGTAAGAGATCAACTTTATAAAATGTGTAACTGCAAACCAGGAATTATGAGCACATGTAAGGCAAAAGCTATGAAATACAGATCCTGTGCAAGAAACTTACTCCCTGTGTTGAGTGTAGTTTTATACTGGGTACTTTTTGAGGTGTGTTTCTCAGAGAGGCTGCAGCGGAAGAGGCACTTGCGCTGTCATCACCGCTGTCAAATTTACAGGTAGGATGCTTCTGTCCAGAGAACAAGCAATGAGGTTTTTAGGATTGTTCTTTTTAAATTAAACTAGAGAGTTAGGCTGTACATTGTAATTTGGGAGGTCTGACTCCATATTATTTAGGTATTCTACTTTGTATTATTTCATACTTGGAAACTGCTGTACAGTAGAATCCAAGGTTTGTTCAGAAAGCTAATCCCATGGTTTACATCAAAGGCAGTGGCTAAAAAGGGATGTTTTAGGGCCAAAGTAGGAAAAAGAAAAAAGAGATGGAAGACCTACTAGCTACCGCAAGCATATTCCTAACTAGGAGTTATTTTTCTGAATCTGGGCCTAAATCAGCTAGTTTTTGTTCTTTGTACAGCATATTATGAAAATGTAGGATTAAAAGTAGCCTTTTCATACTGTTAAATCAGTGACTACTGGACCACAGTTGAGAGAAAAACGCAATCAGTAACTTAACGTAGTAATACAGCCTGCAGTGCTTCTTGCTGCTTAACAAAAAACTATCACCCGGAACTATGGGTTCCTGGGCTGGTTGTGGACAGGGCAAGGAAACAAAAATACTTATTAAAATTACTTAGTCGGGGTCCCCTGCATTCTGTTAGAGCAAGCTGCACCCAAGTTGCTTCATTTTGCTTTGTTTTATATTGACCCAGACACATGAGAAACGAAGCCAAGTGAAGTACACAATAAAAATGTTAACAAAAAACCTACCAGACTTGGAACCAAAGAAACTGTGGTTAATTTCTTTTCCTCCTCTGGGTAATAACACTTCAGTGGGTCACTGCCTCTGCTTTGGGACTGAGAGACACCATGGGCAGGGCAGGGTTGAATCGAGAGGGCTGAACAGAGACGCCTGCAGTGAGGAAAGTGGTGATAGTAGCTGATGTCCTAATCGGGATCTGTGGGGAGGTTTTTGTGTTGAGTTGTGGTTTTGGTTTTTTTGATGTTTTTTTGTGTTTTGTTTTGTTTTTTTCCTAAATCTGTAAGGCCAGCATGCCACCTCCTGTTGAAATAAATAGAGATGGACAAGCTGTCCAAATGGGGAATTTTTTTTTCTATGCCCTTTTGAGCTGTTCTAAGAAGGAACAGTTCTTCCCTGTTAGCCCACACTCCAAATGTTAGATGTATAAATAAAAGTCTGGCTGTGTACTCTCATCAGTTTTATTTTGAGATTCTTTTTCTTCCATTCAGATCATAGGATTTTTTAGTTATTTTTCCATATTTGTTACCCATAAAAAGCCTGGAGGAAATTCAGTAATTCTGAAACTGGAAAAGTGTCTATGTATATATTTTGACAAATTTGTTATGGCTATTTGGAAATACTAAAATTTCTCAATTCTTAGGTCTACAATCTGCTGTGCAACTGGATATTTCTTTGAGTTAAAAGTTTCATTTGACTTTAGGCTGCAGAAATAATTGGACCTTTAGGAACTCAGGCTGAATTTTGCCAATGTCTGGAGCATTTTGGTTAAAATTAGTTGCAGTGATAAATTGAACGGTTTCAGGAACATGCACAAATGTTTTCTCAGATTCTTTCCTTTTGACAGACATGCGCATACTTGTTTATCGATGGTCTTGCCTCAGTTTTAAGGTCTAACTTTTGTTTCTTTCTCATTGCTTTTTCCATAAGACAACAAATAATGTTAATCTCAAGCAACTAAGTATTCATGTATGTGTGTACTCAGATGGCGGCCTTAGCCTGCAGACTTCTGGAGGTAAGAATGTATAGAATAATAATTGCTTTAGTGATTTCACTGTAAAAAAAAATAATAAAATTATCATTGTTTTTTCCATCTTAATTTGAATTCAGAATTTCCTTTTGTGTTTAGCGTCTGTATGGCAAAGTAACTTCTGCGTTACCTTCTTTAATTTGTTATACTAGAAATGAATGTATTTTATTTTGACAGTTTAGCAAAAACCATGCGTTAGTATACAAACGGAACTCACTTTAAAGAATGTGTGTTCTTTTTATTTTCAGGCTTGGTGGTAGTTTGTTATAACACTGTTTTTTGACAGCTTACTTTTTCAACAAAGAACAAAAGGCAGTGTGAAAAACAGGGTAGGAATCAAACAGGCCTCGAAAAACAACAGTGCTTTTCAATAGAAATTAATTAAATTTTAAGCATATGGGGCTTCCCTACCTACTGCGTTTCTTTACTGGTGTGATGGTGTGAAAGTGAAAAGCCCCAAAGCCCTGAGAGAGTCTAATGCAGCTTGGGAAGAGCTGGGTGTGCTCAGACCAGAGGGTGGTGGGAGTGAGTGGACAGAGGGGCACCGCAGCAGCCCTGCCCCAAGTTTTCAAGCGCATGAAAGGTTGGCGATTTTTGTGCCTGCAGAAGAAAGAGTCTTTACTAGCTTTAAAGACCAGATGCAGAAGACTTGGCAGTATTTTAGGGAAAGCTCTCTTATGAGATTTGTTAGATGTTGGAAGAGATTACCTAGAGGCTCTGTGTGGCTGACTATGGGGAAGTTTTTGAGGGAAGATACAGTAGTATCTCTCAGGGGGGAACCTTGTGACAAGACGAAAGAAATGAGCTCTGTCCTGTTCCAACATTTTAATTTCATAGATGCCACGGGGTTTAATGACATTCCCATAAATAAGTGTCTGGAACTAATGTTTTTATTGATGATAGAGTTTTCAACATGTTTGTGTGTATCAACACTGGAAGTTGCGGTCATGTTAGTAAATGGGTTGGCGTAAATACAGGCTGCTGCCAAAAAGGGAGGTGTCTCAGCTGCCTTTCCTCGTTCACCACCAGTGCTGCGTTTCTTTTCAGGCTGGTTTTCAATTCAAGTGGGGTGACAAATATACATAGCTTAGATGAAGGCAAATCTGTCCTTTTTGCAGCAGCAGCTGTTGCTCAGAGTGACTGTGGAACAGTAGCTTAAGGCTCTGCAGACAAGGGACGGTCACTGGGGTGCTACTACAAGTCCTGACCCAGGGCCTTTTCCAGGAAAAAACAACAGGCTGAAAGAGTGGCATAATAGAATACAGTTGAATGTCCTTTGTAGCAAACGATGACCTTTTATGGCCTCAAGAGGAAGTGTTGGGTATTAAGTTCTGTCCATGAGGCTTTAGCAATCGAGCAAATGAAGAAATTCCAGTTTTCAACTTTACAAAAAATTGATAGCTGGGAAGAGGCAGCCACCTAATAACGAAGTCAGACGGTGTACAGGTGCTGCTTCAAGTGTGCCTTTGCTTCCAGCTTTGTATCATTTGGGAAATTTACCAGTGATGGCAAGAAAATGACTATAGAATTCAAAACAATCACAGTGAAACAGTGAAACATTAACACAGTGTCTCCCTGCAGTAGTGGTGAAAAATTCATATCACCAGCAGGAATCATATTTTGCAGTGGTGAAAAAGTCTAAAGGAGGTAGGAAAAAAAAAAAGCAGAAATCTTTAATTTGCTATAACATTTTATTCATTTGCAATGTTACAATATAGGTGTAAACCCCAGCCTAGCTAAAATGCTATCTTTGACACAGAACTTGCAAGACTAAACATGATGCCCTGAAAAATCAAATAATCAGAGCTAGATAATTGGAGACTGGACCACACAATGCAACGCTAACTGCAGCCAGCCCACACTTCATGGAGTTCCAGAAAAAATACAGCTTTTCTTTCTTACTCTGTGTCTCCTTGCTCCCACTTCTGTGTACTTGCTGATTCAGTTTAAAATATTTTTTTTATTTATTTATTTCTTTAAAAGCCTCAAAGTTTCTGCAATGTCTGCCAGCTGCCAGATGTCTCCAACTCACAGATATTCCTGCAGAGCCTGGCAGAAGCTTGGACAGCTGGCACTTACCTAGCCCTCTGGCACAGTGGCTTAGAGGAATAACCACTCTTCCAGACCCCAGTTTTTCAAAACCTTGCTCCTGGGTGTTAGCAGTTGTAGGAATTCAGTGTCAAAGGTTACAGTTACAATTTTTCTGGCGAAATTGCCAGAGAGTTTAAGAACTCTCCAGGTCTGGTCTGTGCTGCTGAAGCTAGCAGGAGCGAAACAACCTGAGCTCTTCCTATACACGGTTGTTGGGGATAGATTTAGATGTGTAAAGACGCACATAAATGCTTCTGTGGGATTTTTTTTTCACAATCCAACAACGTTTCGGGGAGAATCAGTGGCCTTTTTGCAACTTCAGGTGCTTGATTGTTCTCTCCTGACCTCTCTCTTTGGCAGCGAACCCAGAGGTGGCTGGAATACAGTTGATGATGGGTTTAAAAGTGGCTCCCATGGCATTACCCAGGTGAGGGTTAGCTGGGCAGTGCCAGAATTCCCTGAAAAATCCTTGAAAAGCCGGAGTGACGTGGCCCATTGTCTTTGCCCTGCTTTATTCGCTTGTGCTGTGGGACACGGGCTTTTCCCCCGAGGTGTGATCGTGAGGAAGCACACTCGTGTCTCCAACACGCCCTGGGATGCGGGGCCTGGAGGCTGCGCTTCACGAGGCCTTACAGCAAGTGACTGCCGACGCCAGCAAGAAAACCTGCCTTTTAAACTAAGAAGATCTGAGCATTTTCCGTTTACTGATAGGTCGGTGGAGGGGGAAAGAGCAAAAGTCGTTTTATCTATCCCCCGATGAAAACCCGCTGCAAATTAAGTATTTCGGAGAGCGCGAGACCCATCAGAGGTTGCGTTTGAACGGTTTATCTCGCGCCGCCGCCGGGCCGTTGATGAGCGTGGCCCCGTAACGCCCAGCAGCAAACGGTCACAGCGGAGCGTCCCGCGCCGGCCGGGGCGGCGGCACCGGGGGAGCCCCCGGTGCGAGGGGCTCAGCGCCAAGCCTCCGGTGGCGCCGTCGTCCCCCTCCCGGCAGGCGGAGGTACTTCCCGGGGAGAGTTTGTGTGCGGTTTGGAAGCGCTCCGAGTTCCTCAGAGCCCCCGGGGACCACCCGCCGGGCGGGTGAAGGGGAGCGGGCAGAGCTCTCTCAGCCTCGGCGGCCCCCCGGCCCCTCCCTCGCCCCCCTCCGCGGGGTTTCCCGCTGAGGCGCAGCCGTGAGCGGTGCCGGTACCGGCTCGCCGCCCTCAGCTCCCGGGGCGGTCTCCGTTGCCCCGCCGCGAGCGCCCGGGCCGGCCTCCCCTCAGCGAGCGCCTCGCCTCGCCCCTCCGCGCCGCGGCCGGACGATGGCGCTGCAGCACCGGCCTTGCGGCTCGGCGGCGCGG
>NW_015090922.1:7630765-7711766 GCF_001431845.1 Calidris pugnax
CGGTGCGGGGCGGGATCCGCGCCCCGGGTGCGAAGCGGGGGCAGCGCCGGGGCCTGACCCGGGGGGTAGCGGGGAGGTTAAGGGGACGGGTGTCGGGGCACACCGGTGGGGTCCCGCCGTCGGCGGGGGGCTGCGTGCCCCGGGGGCACGGCGGCTGGGGCCGGGGAGGCGGTGCGGGGATTCAAGATGGTCTCTGGGAAGGGAAGGAGCCCGGTGCGGGGGGCTCGGCGGGGGCTGCGGGGCGGAGTGGGAAGGGAAGGTTTGCCCTAAGTGAGGAGAGAGTTCGGCGTTTTGAGGGCTGAGGGAAGATGATTATTCTTTTTTCCTAGTGCGCTGTAACCAGGTCTTTCTCTTGGAAAACTGTGGAGTGGAAAATGCCTCGAATTTCACAATTGCATGCAAATATGCATTAATGTTATCCAGATTCTTTCACTTAGGGACTTACCAAAAGCTGCTCCCTCAGTAAGTGTGAGACCGTGCAAGCGTTTATGTATTTGTTTAAACCTAGGCATGTGCTTTTTTTTTAAAGCTAAGCATCTAAGTTCTGCCATTTTTCGGGCTTCCGTTGACTTCAATGGGATTACTTATGGGTTTAAGAACTTCTAGTATGATTGTGCAGGATCAAGCTCCTTTTGAAGACAAGACAAGACGTGTTAATTAAAAATATAGTCAGCTTGTTCTGATAAGGCAAAGACAATTAGCCCTCTTGATAAGCAGCTAAAAACTCAAATTATCTAAAGAATGACTTTTTTTTTTTTTTTCAATTAGGCGCTATTATTGGAGAAATAGCCTTTGATAAGACCATATTTTCACATAAAATTGTGAGGCTCTTTTTATAGGTTGTTTCTCTCTGCAACTTTCCTATAGAAGGGAAGGGATTGGAAGCTGCATTCCTGAAAAAATACTCGCCATTCTTACAGTGAATCTCGCCCTCTTTTTTAAAAAATGAAATGTTTCGTCATGTTCAGGCTGCTTCTCTAATCTTCCAACACCAGTTATCTAAGGCTTTTCTCAAAACTGGCTTGAGTTTGTACATTATTTTCTTCATTAAAAAGCAATTTTTTCTTTTGACTTTCAGTGCCAAAACCTTGATGCAGTAAATCAGTTGAGGTTTGGAGATGGGGGGAGTCATGCTGCAGGAGCTATGCTCTGTTTCTTCCTCTCTTCCCCCAGTATTAAGAAGGTGTCATAACAGAGCGTGGTGCTAGATAGAGCAGGTAAAATAACAGCGCTCCATTTCCAAATGTTCAGCAAGTCCTGAGGGCTGTAATCAATGCAAGTTTTCAGATTAAGCCTGGTAGGAAGTGATGCACAGTTCAGACATGATAGGAGAAGCTTAGGGAAGTGACTCAGGTTTAGAAGACCATTTATTCTGTAGTGTGCCTTCTAGTTTTTGCTGCACCCAGTCCAGCTTTGCTGCAGATGTGATGCTGTCACATACAAATGCTGTATGAATCAGTGCTGATGTGGGACCATCAACCTCTTCTAACTTCCATCTCATACAGGAGACAAGGATAGTCTTCTTTTTCTCTTCTAGTCTGGCAGGGCTATGCCAGCCAGCGTGAAGGCAGCATGGAAACGTGCCGGTTCCTTGTTGCCTGTCTCAGCTTGGCCTGCCTACTTGGCCTTTGAGATGATTTGGGATGCCCACAGGATGAGTGCTTAAATGGGCCTATAAAGCTTGAGGTTTGGCTCCCCTTTCTTGGTTTCATTTGACTGGGTAGTAACGTGACCTGCAATGAAACTATCTAGGCCATTTGGGATTTGCCAAATAAACACTGGGCTTGTTGTCAAACTGTATTGGCTGGCGCATGCAAGCAAGTTAAGTAGTGCCAACAGGTATTGAGTTGATACAGATACAGGAATTTTCCTAATTTGGTGAGGATTCCCTTTGAAAGGAGAAGAATTTGGTCATAGAACAGAAACAGATACTGAATAAGTGCTTCACTTTAAAGGTGCTTGTATTTGACATGCCTCCACAGTCACAGGTGCACTGAGGAAAGTGCATTCTTGCTAAGTGTTATGTTTTGGGGCAGGGAATGTTAACTCAGTGAAAGGGGTCCTATGGTAATAACGAAGTAATTGACATGCAACCACTTTTGGAATCCTTGCTCTGAGGACACTGCTAATTATACCCTTTTTTTACCAGCAGTTTAACAAGTAGTTCTTTGAACAGCCTTTCATATTAGATGTGGGATTGGTAAACTGGTGCACCCTCAGTGGCTAAAGGTAACAGCAGTGTGCATAGGCATGCAAGTTCAGTGTTTTTCCTTTAGGGCTAGTATTTTGCTTATGTTTACATCACACCATCTGCAGCAAGACTCACTTCAAACTCCGTTGGTCTGAATCATCTCCTTTAGAGTTATTAGGGACAAGAGATTCTTCTTAGGTTGCACATCAGCTGAGATGGGTTCTCATGCACTAAGTGCCGGCCAAAAGCTGCACAGTATTTCTTCTCCACACGTTGGAGTAAAAAAGGAATTGAGAATTTCTCACCCCACTCTGGGATAGGATGGCCTTATGACATCACACACAGGAAAGAATCCACTCATCTACTCTCGTCCACTGAGACCCATAGACCTCATCTGGTCCTCTGTGATTTCTTCTCACAAGAAGACCTTTTGGATGAAGTGTGAACTTCAGGCTCTTCTTTGAAATGAGGGACACCATAATCCTGCTTGTCTTGTATTTAATGTTTAAAAGCTGTTTTTCTATATTAGTCACAGAGCTAGAAAAATAAATGTTGTATGTAGTGCTTGGTTGGCAAAAAATTGTTTGAAGCATTGAAATATTTAAAGAGCAGAACACCCAATGGGACAGAAAATGAGCCCGTGCTGTAAAGCAGTGCAGTATGTAAAGAATCACTAGCCCCTGATGGTTACTGCTAATGTGATATTAATGTTTTTCTTGGGTAATGTAATATACCCACAGTATACAAGCACTATAACAATAACAGTTATAATCTTGGTTCTTGGCCAAGGCACCCAATTCAAATGGTGGAGTATGTTATAGAGAATACTGATTCTTTGTGATGTTCCAATGCTTTGTCAATAAATGGAGGCAAAAACAATTTTCAGTTTATGTAAATGCCAGATGGGTTCTGCAGCCCTTTCTTGGTCAAAATTCTAACTGAGGTATGTGATAGTTGTGCCCTGCATTTACATGGCTTTGAAGAGTCAGTGGAAGTCACAGATGCTTTTCTGATTTATTGACAAAACAAGGAGATTGGAGGAAGAGGAGGTTAGAGGGCACAAGGCTTGCGTGAATTTAATCTTTCTTTCACGAAGTCCCAGGGAACACCCTAAAGGACACACTAGGCATGGCAGCAGACCTGCACCCTTTGATGGAGAATGCAGCAAGTTCCCTGTAGGTGGAAAGGAAAAGCACCTTCAGACATTTCCATGATGAATGGCATTACTTCCATTGGAGACTATAAGGTCCCAGTACAATAAACGTTCTGCAACCTGGGCATGCCAATCGTATACCATTGTCTGAGACCTAGGAGAGAAATTAACTCCATTATAAACAGCTCTGAAATGGAAAAACCTGGCTTTGTGTTCAGCCAGAGAGAAATGTGGGGGAAACAAACAGAGAATGAAGAACTAAACCCAGTTTTATTTTCATACTTTTGCTCTTGAATAAAATGTTCATTTGAATGAAATGCTTGCAAACAGTGGTTGCAGATGGTGCTGTGTCTGCTGCAACCTGTCCCTGCCTGCTTTCCCTTCAAAACCTAAAGCAGTGAGCATGGTATGGAGATGCAGACCTGGCTGCTGCTAATGCCGTTTGGGTCCAGAAGCAGTATAGGCGTGCTTCCCCGAAGGTAGGGTTTGCTACCTTAAGTGTTGTGGCTGTCTGATCGCTTCCAGACTGCTGAGCTGGTGTGTTGGTAGGGAATGCAAGCTCTGTGTCACTACTCTGTATGTAACGTGCTGTGGGCAGTCAGGTCCTGGGCATCACTGGGGTTCCTCATACTAGTGCAAAGACTTTTGCTAAATAGCATCAATTATCAAAAAAGTATTTTCATACTGAGAACTGGACAGCTTTTGTTGAAATTAGCAAGCACGTTTTTGGGGTAGAATATACTTTTCTGTTTTGTTTTGATAGAATATGTTTGATTTCCTGGCAGTTCATAAATTTCCATAATTTTCAATGAATCTTCAAACAGCATTGGGTGAAATTCACTATTTGCAGATGACTAGCTCAGAAGCCTTGTGCTGCTGGTAAATTACATCCTGGTGTGATCTAGTGAGGTTCTGTTGAATAGGGTAGTGCATTTTAGTGACTGTTTTAGATGTGAAAGTATTAAAAAGCACAAAGTTAAGTGTGCACAGGGAAAAGCAACGTTGAGGTATTCCTTATGAGGTGCAATGTCCAAGTTAAACTATCCTAGTTCTTAAAGCTCCCAAATGGGCTGTCTTGGAAGGCTGTAGCAGGTATGCAGGGGGTTTTCTGCTCCATGCTGTCAATTTAAAGTCTCATCCACCTTCCAGACTTCAGTGGGTTAATCTCAGTATAAAAAAACCCAACATAATGGAATAGAGGGGTCTGGCCTGGAGAATGCTTCTCTTCCCTTGTATGGAAGGCTCTTTGCCAGAGTCGCACCTTGCAAAAAAGACATGGAAAACTGCTGGATCAATAATACGATGGTGCTATATCTACAGAGTCCCTCTAGCTGAAGATTTTGTTTCTCTTGCCATGACTATGGCTTGCCCTGTGCAAGGCAGAGTGAATATTATCCTCCACAAATCTGGCATCCAGTGGTTCAACTGAAGTCTGTACCCTTTTGAATCTAATCCTGCAAGACCCAGTTTATTCAAGATTTCCTGTAAAATCACTTTTGGCTGAGTGAAGTCCAGGAGTGTAGGTCTGTCTGTTGGCACTGATTAAAACAAGGCACTTAGCCATGAAAGCAGCAGACCTTCAAAACCCACAAGGGGACAACTTTTAGGTTCTGTGTTATGGACATCTTCTTAAACTGAGAATGAAACTAAGGAAAGGATTTTGTTTCTTCCTTCTTTTCTAAGTTAAAAACTGCAGAGACGCTTTTATTTTCATGCAGGTTTTTAATGCAATTGGTCAGTAGATCAAAATACCTATAAAATATCTATTCACTACTGACTTTCTTTTTCTCAGTATCATGTGAATTGAGTATAGTATTTTTTTTTTGCTAGATTTTACTAGCCCAGAACCTTCTAGTTTTGTCTGTGCATCTTTATGCATTTAGAAACGTATGACCTGATTTCCTTAAAATGACTTTTATAGATAGTAAGAAAAAAACTGTACAACATAGAGATGATAGATAATGTGTTTTAAAATTAATGTTCTGAAAGCTCAAGAAGTTCTACTGTGATAATTCAACATATCAATCCATTTCTACATTAAATCCTAGAATAAGATCATAAAACAAATCTTAATGATACCCATTCATTGGAGAATTTGTTAATGCATTTTTGTAACTCATATAGCTAGAAGTGAGCAGGGAGTTAGGTCTTGTCAAATGCTTTTAAGGCTTTTGATGGCTGTGGCTATAATCAGTAAATCAAATGGCTTCTTTAAACTGATGGAAGACCCTTATAATCAATGCAACTAAAACATGCTTTTTCCTGGATTTCTTTTAAGATCAGATGGGGGGGGAAAAACCCTGACCAATGAAATTGTGAAGTCTCACTGCTAAATAGTATTTTTGTCCTGTATTAAGAATGGTGCAATGTGTGACTTACAACTGATGAACTTCCTAATTTCTGACATTGTCTAAATGGCTTGTCTTTTTTATTTTTTATTTTCTCAATATGGATGGTACTTCAGGGATAGGTGAAGAATGATGCTATGCATAAAATACAGATGACAACTTCTGTGCACTTTCCATTTCAACTATTCTTGTCCATTATTCTGCACTATTTTTTTTTTATTATTTTTAAAAAAACCCAGAAAATTATGAAGATTTTACAGCTACTGGTGTTGGAGGGATGCTTTCTTTTCAATTTAAACTTTTCTCATGGTAGAGGCCTACTGAGAAATATTTGCTATAACAATGCAAAACATCACATGTTGAGATGAAACCAGTAGTTTTTATCTATATTGCTGACTGAAATTAGAATTCATTTTCTGTAATGATTCAAAGTGAGTCACTTCAAGTTGTTGTTTTAGTTAGTGTCTCTTTTGTTACTTGTGGTAAGAATGATGAAATAAATTTTTAAATAATTCTTTTCAGCCTTTACTTGCACTGTGCTCTGGAGTACACAGGACAGTATAAGTCATGTTTGGCTGCTGCTGTAGCAGCCAAGGAGCTTCTAAATCCAGTTTTGTTTCCGTAAAATAAATAGTTATATAAAACTTTTATAAAACACCTAAGTTCAAATAAAGCTTTCTATAGGGTTTCATAATGCATTGAGGCTACAGCTTAAAATAATTTTGTCTCTATATTAAGGATGTGCAGTTTTAAGACCACTATATCATTATTCTGTAGAGAGATCAAGTTGTTCAGTGGGATATTTAAACATTGACACACTCCCACTCCAGGGATGAATACAAGGAGATACTGAGTGGATATGTGTATCCATGTAACACCATTGACTTCTACAGGAGAATGTGGGTGGAAGAGCAGAATTTTCTCCTATTTCTTTTATTCTACTATGTGAATAGTCTTTCAGTGCTTTGAGCAGCTCTCTACTTGCTTTGAATACAGTTACAGCACTTCTGTTAAAATGAAAATTTGGTTGGTTCCTGTCTTTCCTCCCCGAAGTGTGAGCCTTGAATCCCGTGTATGCAAAGAAAGGATTGAATAGATGCTTGAAATTCAGTTTGACTTATTTGTACTGATTTAGGGCTGTATTTTGATTTCAGAAGTTACATTTGAACAATGTAACTAATCAGTGTGACTAAATGCTGCTGTTTTACTTTTTTCAAAGGTAAGACTAAACATGAACAAAAATTCTTACATACCTATCCTTTGCAAATTGTTATAGCAAAGGCACAGTATGAGCTGTGTGATTGTAGCAATTTTGATGGCCTACTTATAAACAATGTTCAATTTCCGCTTGTTGTGTTCCCTACCAAAAATGAAACCATCTCTTTTTTTTCCCATATCCGAATGGTGCTTCTTGTGATGCAAAGTCACAAGTTTGTAAATACCAGAATTGTTTAGAAACTCATCTGGCCCTTGCACTTATGCTCTTTGATACAGCCTTTAATCATATGACAGTTGCACATGATTTTTGCCTACTGCACATTTCTATGCTGCTTTATGCCCAGCTAACGGAAGAGCAGCTAAGGAAGCTGTATTCCCCACCCCTGTCCCCAGTGACTATGGGTACCATAAGAAACTTATTTATTAAGCAGTTCTTTTAGTTCTGCCATAGTAGTCGTTTGTGCTTTGTAATGCTAGAGGTCTAGATTTGCTCCACTGAAGGTCCATGGGAGGAGTTTGAGACATGATAAAAAAGACACGCTGGTCTCCATAAACCAGGGTTATGTCCTCAGCCAACATGATGAAGGCTGTCATCTACAATGAGGAGGGCAATTTCTGTTCTGTTGGAGGCTGATGGGAGAAGTAACAAGTTTGGTGTAGGAGTAGGTCTTCCCACCACAGTGAACCTGATTGTCCTTCCACTGGCAGAGGAGTAAATTAGGAGCAAATCTTTTGAGTTTTGTACTTTTGTGATGACTGTGGGAAAAGATATTAACATATTTAAATGACATTTGTGCATGATTCCAACCTGAGCACACTTGCTTTGACAGACCTTTATACATATTTGAAAGTGCAGTGAGCACCAGCCTCTCTGGTGACCGAGGTCTGCACCACAACACACTGAGCAGAGGTTTCCTCTTGGTTGCCTCTGTGTGCCGCCTCTGTGCAGACAGCAATGTGGGAATGTGTCTGGCAGCATTCTGGGAATGTGTCTGACGTTCTGCCAATGTGTCCCCGAAAAGGGCCTGTGCATCACTTGAAGGGACAGGGAAGGCAGAACTGGTGTGCTGGCCTCTGGAAAGAGTTGGGGGGCTCAGCTTGGCAAGGTCCACCTTACAGGAGCGGCTGGGATGGTGCAGGTGTGAACGTGCAGCAGTGCAGGAGAATGGGAGGGAGGGAGGAAGGATTTCAGTAACTCGCTCCATGTTCTTTGCAAAGGAGATGACCTCTCCTCAGGCAGCTAGTCCTGACCAGCTTCGTGTCTGTGAGGTGGTGCTTCTTGGCAGGCATTTTCGTGGTCTGAGCAGCAAGATTTAGTAGATACGGTAGCTTCAGTGAGGGTGGATGTTCCTAGAGACAAGCTGCTGTTAGAGGATTGCTGTTATTCAGAAAACATTTTCTGATTCTTCTGTGATGAGGTATTTTGTGAGTGGAGGAAAGTATTGGCTTCAGTGGCTGAGCAAAATCCAGTCTTATGTTTTGGAGGGAGTTAAAATGTTTTTCTTGTTGCTTTAAAGTCACTGTGACTAGTTTAAAGTGATAATCCAAAACGGGTCTGACATTTTGAGTGTGTAAAGGCTGACGTGTAGATATACTGCAGTGAACAGAACTGATCTGTGGAAAATGCAAGCTAGAAAATATGAAGTGGAGCTCTTCATAAAGTAACCAGTGCTGCAGACCCTCATCACAGAAGCCCTCCCTACTCATGCAAGTAATTTTGCTGCCTTTGAGATGCTACAGTTCTCACTTGTGTTTCTGTAACATGAGGTGCTCTGTGCTGCACTTTATGTATTTCTGTGCCTCCCAATGATCTTGCTCAGGCTGTGCCAAATGCAGCACAAGCCAGAACCCCAAGTCTTCTTTTATATGAGCCCCTTTCCAGTTCCTAGCTCAATTCTTCTTGGAGCTGATAAGGTGGGCCAATGATACTTACAGCTTCTCCTTGGGCCAGGCAATACTGCTAACCTAATTGACATCGTGATAGAAATTGATTTCCTGGTAAGGGAGTCCTTTGAGTCCTTTCAAAGAGGTGCCTCAAGTCACTAAATAGTTTGAGTACTGCAGCTATTATGTGCACATTTTACCCCAAGTCTTTGAAGAGAATTTAGCGATGGATTTTTTCATGGTCTTCCTCTGATCAACTCCTTTCCCAGACTTGTTGACCCGCTTGTGAGTCCCCAAGAGGCTTTGCCCTGTGATAGTCAAAGAGTTCACTAGAGCATCCCTCGTGCTTGTTGTGCAACAAAGCCACAGCTGTTTCCTGGCCTCTGGGACCCTGTGTCCCTACAGATGGAGTGGCAATATTTGCCTCAGTGGATGTTATTTAATATTTTCTTATGTTAGGAACAATTGTTTAACAGATTATGAGTTGTCTCCAAGCAGCACATTGTCAAGGATGTCAATGCAATTGAATGTAAATGATAGCAATGAGAACAGCCCTTCTACCTCCGGGTTCTCTGTCAGAATAAACTATGCAGGGGAGTTATAAGTGGGAGTCCTTATTTTATGCTGTGTCTTGCCAGCGTTTGCACAGGCAAAACACTGTTGTCAGAGACACTCCTGAAGAAATGTAGGCACAGAACCACTGTTGTGTCATTGTTTTGTCTTTAAAGAGATCTGGGAAGAGGAGTGAGTAACTGGAAAGAAATTCCTATTTGTCTCTGAGACCCTTTCTTTGCAGATCCTGAAGCTCTCACTCTGTGCACTGTTAAGCCATAGCAAGTTTTAAAAAAAAAAAAAAAAAGGAAAAGTAGGTACAGGAAGTCTGGAAACCACCAATGCAGATTGTCTCTCCCTTTGCAACAAAATGGGGAACAAAGGAATTGATCATCCTGAGCCTTGTAACCTCCCAAGGAAAGCTGGCAGGGAGTGGTGGGGTTGGGAACCTCTTTTCTGGCCTAGCAGTTTGGATGGTGCTACGCTACAGCTTCTCTCGGCTGCCTGGCTGCTGTGCTCACAGAGGACAACAGCTTCTCTGCAGGCTTTCAGCTACGTGGGGAGTTCCCAAGCACTAGTCCCTGCAGGGCATTTTTTTGGATCTAGGGATCAGCCCAGGGCAGGCACTAAAAAAGTGTGGCAGTGAAGCTGCAGGAGCAAGCCCCAAGATGAGTCAGAAATGTGGTGTTGGCTCCTGAGATTGGGTCCAACTTTAGTATTTACTTATAAGGTATATAAAGCCTGGATGAAAGAAAGGTGAAGTGGGAACTAGCTAGAAGTGAGACGCTTATGAAACAGTGGGGTCATCAAAACCCCTGACTTGCTCTTTGAATTGATAGGTGCACAAGTTACTGCCTTTAAAGCTTTGTAGGTACGTAAAGAACACTCAGCCTGGTTGTAACTCATAACTAAACCCAACCAGGGCTTCTCAATGAAGCATTCTACCTCCACCTCCTGGAGAGGTTCACCCAGTGTAGCCTAACAGGATTGCCTAATAGGGATGGATAAAATACAGCAGCCAAGTTGCACTGACTTAAAAACTCATACGGTCAGGATATTGGCATCTGTTCTTTATGATAGCTTGATAATTGTAACAGTCATTCAGGAGTTCAAATGAAGGCTGAGCTTTCACTGCTCTCAGGCAGGCCCACATCTCATAGGAGACACCCAAACTGCTGGGCTGTCAGTGGGGAGGGAAATATTTGCATGTTCTCTAAGTTTTGGAAACTGTCAGTCCAAAAAAATCAGGCTTACCTCAGAAGGTGAGCAAGTGGGAATGTCATTCTTTAGAATGTAAAGAATCTTGGGTATTATCTGTGAGAACTATGGTTATGTTAAATATTAGGTATGATAAGTAATATAGGAAAGGGAAGAAAAACCCTTAAAATACCCCCCTTTTTCGTTTCCATAGTTTAGCTTGAATCATAGAATGGTTAGAGTTGGAAGGGACCTTAAAGATCATCTAGTTCCAAATAAAAAGGGGTAAGAGCGCTATCGTACCTCACAGAGGCGTTGCAAGGCTAGTTAAAAGTGAGATTGGCATGGTAACAGTCATCTGAAAAGTGTCCTACATAGCTTTTAATTAAAAAAAGAGATTATTTATCCAAAGACAATGTTGAGGTTTAAGTGTGAAAGGAAGGCTGCTGCTTAAGTTAATAGAAGCTCTTCAAGGAGCTCTTGAGGAAATGGAGAGAAGGGAAGATGGTGAGAAGGAATGCATGCATGAAATAACACCATTCAGATTAGGGTAGGGCCTGGCTTAACATTTGCATTTGCATATTTTTTTGTCATTTTTTTGTACTTCCTGATGAAAATTTAAAAATATCCTAACACAGTGCAATGCAGTGTTTATAAAAGACACTCAAAAGCACTTGCTTTAGCAATGAGAAATGACTTGGTTTACTTATTCATAGGAAGGGGTAAAAGACGTGTATTGTTTTTGGAACAAAGTACTTCAACCAAGCAAAACCCATGGTATTTAAAAGAGACTGTGAGAAACAGAGCAGTTAAAGTGTCTTGAAGTTATACTACTAGTATATTTCATTCTAAAGAGTGTATAAAGATACACTTCATCATGCTCATGGGATTGGGCAATGGATTTAGATAGCTGCAGGAATGTTTTATTTAAGCCCACTTGAAGTTTGCAACAGGACAAAAGATTTTGAAAGGAAAAGCTAAAATAAATAAAACTCTTTGCAATTAATAGGTAAAATGTCATTTATGTCTCCTGGTTGCAGGAAGCATTAATGACAGCTATGTATGTTTGAGCAGTTGGGGTTAGATCCTGAAAAGTAGACAGCACAGGCTCCCTTAAAGGCTCGCCTTAAATGTGGATGCTTCTTAATCTCATGCACCTGCTCAGCCTGTCTTTCAAAAGTCAGGGGGGTCTTTGCAGCTGTGAAAGGAGCCGCCTCCTCCTCCTGCCTGCCAGTGCCCAAGCACCAGTCTTGGCACAGGTGTAGTTTGTTAACTGCACAAGAGCCAAAGCAGCAGAGAAAAGCAAGGTCTGGGCCCAGCATTGAGTATGTTCATAATTTGAATGAGATATCAATCATAAAAGAAGTAGCATGTGCAGGTCCAGTGAGAATGGAGGTGTGAAACCCACTCAGTGTTTTTCTTACTGGCTTGTACAACAAACAAAAAGTTCTTTCTACTGGTGTAAGTACTAACCCTGGCTAATCTAGTGTCTAGTTTGGAGCACTGTGCTGTACACATCACACACGAAGTATTTGAGCTTGTGTGGCTGGCAGTGAAGGCTCCATTGAGAGGAGCCACTCTGTCTACATTCAGAAAGGAGAAATATTGCTCATGTGCTCTTTTGGCTGTGTGTTAAGATGTTTCACATTCAAACTGAGTGTTGTGGTGCATCGGTGCATGTGGCACAGAAGGAAACAGTTTGGTGAATCTGCCCTCGGTCAAGGGATGAATTTTACCTGCTTAACCATCGTGTGTTTTCCTTGCATAAAACCATCCTCTTAAGTTTGCATAATTAAGATTTTTTTTTTTTAAAATAAGGATGCATTTAAAATTTAAACTGGAAATAATCCTCTTGACTGCAATGGGAATAGTATCTGGGAAAAACTGTGCACTGTCTGAATCAGTCAGGATTGGGTCCTGAAATGAGTATTTTCTCTAATGCAACCATAGCCTTGTCTAATGTCTAACTGATGTGTTTTTTCTAACAGATACTAATTTTGTCTTGGGTAATGCCCAGATAGTGGATTGGCCCATTGTCTACAGCAACGATGGATTTTGCAAGCTATCAGGATATCACAGAGCAGAAGTTATGCAAAAAAGCAGCACCTGCAGGTATTTGGGAAGAGATTTATTTTCGGTTAAATAGCTTGTAGTATTGTGCTTGTTGCTTGAGCAGAAAAGTAATCTGTTTATTCCAGTTTTGTCTTTTATCTCCTCGGGCTGCATCTGTCAAATGTGCTTTCCAGGTGAAACAAAATCAAAGAAGGGCTATTTCTAAATAGGTCCTTTTCACACTGTAAACAAATGGCCTTGTGTCTTTGTCTAGAGTCTGACTTGAATTTCTTGTTTTATATGTAGTTTTATGTATGGAGAGCTGACAGACAAAGATACAATTGACAAGGTCCGGCAAACATTTGAGAACTATGAGATGAACTCCTTTGAAATCTTGATGTACAAGAAGAATAGTAAGTAGTTTATTGCTTTCTTTGTTAACATAGGTGTGTAAAGTTGTTTTAAATTATAATGTAAGATGCAAGTCTGTCAGCCCTAAGGACTATGCTTTTTCTAGGGCTAAATAAGCTCCGTACAAGGAAGAAATGAGAACATTAGGGATGAAAGTCAACTCAGGGAGGCAGATGAAGCTCTCTAATTTGTTCTGACGTTTAGAGCAATTTGTGTGTGATGCTTTAAGACAACACTCGAGATTCCATCAGCGATGATAATACACAAGCTAGGTTTTGTGCAAATGGTTTCTGTTACAGAGAGCATACTTTTTCAATTTTTAAAAATTTGACATAGCAAAGTCAGTATTTACATGCTGTTTATGAATAAAAGAACCCATCTTTTGTTTTAGAAGCTGAACTACTTCTTATGTTTTTAGATGAAACTGTGTTTTGTTTTTGACAAAAATTCCTTAATTGGGGTATGATTTTCTCCTAGGAATTTCAGTCTGTCTGTAACTGCATATGTCAGGAAATGAACTACTTGCCCAAAACATGTTGCCACATCTAGTGTTGACTGTGTCATGGCACAGTTACTGTCATCTACTTAATGCCACTTGAAGTGTAAATGCACTGAGGTCTTTAGCCTGGCCAAATGTTAAGCTGAAAGTCTGCATTCTGTAACTAATTTTACTATTAATAATTTTGCCTTCTAATCATGAAACTGGTAGTTTCTGTGTACAGGGGAGGGTACCTCCCAGAAGCATGCCACTGGCAGCTCCTTCTCATTACAGCTGTGATGATCAATTTGAACATCAGTGGGCATGGAGGACTTTAACCACAAAATATAACATAAAATGCTATGGTGTGATTTTTGACAGTTAATGTAATTGCTGCTTTGTTTCTTGTTAGAAAGACCAGTATTCTGGGGAAAGGTTATGTGAAGGTGTGTGTGAACTGTTGGTATTTCTCTTGAAATGGCCAGCTAGTGCTGGTGGAGGTTGGTGAGAGAACCACAGACACAGCACAAAAGCTAAAAGATAATGCTTATGTATGCTAGTGCTGATCTGTGGATGTGTGGAGCCGCTTGTTTTCTATCAGAATTAATCTGTTCTTCTAAGAAGCAGTAGTGCCAAAGTACATGGAATTGGTTTTTGTCATTTTTTTAGAGAGGGGAAAAAAACAACAACCCTTGAGAGATTTTTGCTTCATTTCTCTTCTAGTCTTTTTCTTCTCTTTTTAGCCTGAACAAAGCATCATGACTTCTCACACCGTGCCGTTAACCAGGGCTCTTCTGGAACACAACTTTGCTGGTCCAACTCGTTTGAAAAGCTACGTGTGCTGCGTGGCCTTGCTTTGTGCTTCTTTCCTTCTAGTGTTATCTACCTCCAATGTTTACCTATTTCTCAAAGCTGATTTCTGTTCCTAGCTCAGTTAATGGCTGTAGGGACATATGCAGCTCACATCTATGCATCCAAAGCCAAGTAAATAAGCTGCAGTCATGGGATCTAAGAGGGTCTGGAATTCTCTCTTAGTGAACAGTGATTTGGCACCAAGAGGCTCTGCAGCTACTCTTCTGTCATTGCTGCAGCATATGGCCTGTAGTAGAGCCTGGGGCCTCTCTGTCTTTTATGCAGATTAAAAGAAAGGTGACTGTGGAGTGAGGAATGTTTCCTGCCCTGCTGTGCACTTCCCTGAGGAGAGGCAGCCTAGAACAAAGTCCAGCTGTGCAGAGGCTGTGTCCTGAGACACACCAAACAGCAGAGCTGCGATGGTTCTGCCGTCTGCGCAGAGGGTCACAGGCATGGGAAAAAGGAAAGCAGAGCGCTTGCTTTTAAGTTTAACAAAACACAGTGCTCTTATGTTTTGTTAGATTCATAGCTTTAGAGGTACATTAACTACTGTTGCAGAGACTGACTAATAACACTGGAGAGTTGTAACTGAAAAATATCAAAAAGGGGACATCCTGGAGCTTTTTCTCAGAATCAGCCACATCACAGAAGAACATTGGCTTGTTTGCAAGTCACTTAGCACCCAGACTGCTAAGTGGTCTTGCCTTTGTGGTCTTACCTTTGCCTGCAACTATGGCAGCTGCCTGCTTGGGCAATGGATGTGATTGCTTTC
Organism: Calidris pugnax; assembly: GCF_001431845.1. Taxonomy (NCBI): domain Eukaryota; kingdom Metazoa; phylum Chordata; class Aves; order Charadriiformes; family Scolopacidae; genus Calidris; species Calidris pugnax. The sequence goes on from NW_015090922.1 coordinate 7,645,874, forward strand.
CACCTACTTTCAGCTTGAAGGGTTTGGAAAGGACCCTGAATTTTGTTAGCTGTCTTTTTTCCTCCTCTTTTTTTCATTTTATTTGTGTCTCTATTCTTCTCTTATTCTATTTTTCTTCTTCAAATTATCCAGCAAATTAGACAGGAAATAGAATTTTGTTGTTCTTTACCTGCCCACTCCCTCCCTGTAAACTAAGTCATGATATATAGCAAGTTTTTCTTCCATTTTTGTGTTGTTGAATAATTGGTACATTTTACAGGGGGGCAGTGGGGGCGGAAGGAAAACAAAGCAGGAGTTTCAGGTTAACTATGATGTTGCCAGCGCGGGTCTATCTTTATCTTGTATCTTTATAAACAGCAGTCAGCTCTCTCTGAGTAACAATTATGTCCTGATCTTACACTAGACATGTCAACAATAGATGGAGACATTTAATAATGCTACTAGAATTGATAGGCTTTTTTTTTTTTTTGGACACTGCACTCTCCATGGTGGTGACCCAGTGCTAGTCTGTACTAGGTTGTCTGATAAAAATACCCCATCCAGATACTGATAGGTACAGCAGCTTTATTGCAATTCACAATATCAACTCTAGAAACAGCACAGGCTGTAATATTCAGAAGAATGATACAATTTTCTGCCTTCGTTATGTTTGTATTTATGGATACTGCCCCTACCCTGGCCTCCCCTCTCTCTGCCCAGCCCCACTCCCATCCAAAAGTGACTATCCTTCCTCTTTTCAGACTTGAAGTTAAGATGCAATAGAGATTTGATGGTTGCTTGGGTTAGGCCCTTGATTCCTTAGCAAATGTGTGACAAACATTGTTATTCTCTGGAATAATTGCTTCCTAGAAATGCAGAGCTCCTTCATCCTTCAGGATAAATGGAAGCAATTGGAGTGAGCAGGTGCACAGCCACCAGATTTTTGTCATTGAGGCTCTGATGTCACCCTGTTGCATTCAGTAGAGATTCATGGTCATACCTGGAAGGAGACAAAGTGAAAGCTTTCTCTAATCTGGACTGCAAAATGACAACAGACAGGTTGACAGTAATTTCATGTGAGAGCTTCAGTTCCATTGTTTGATTAGATGTGAGTGTTCAGTGATGCTGGATGTATTGTTTATTTTTATACGGGAACATCAAAACATTGCTAAGTCTCACTGAAATTGGTTGAGTTATGTTAATTTACACCAAGGAAGGATATGGCCTAATGTATTATAAAATATTTTGTATCTAGTCCTATTCATATCTTAGCTTATCTGAACTGATGCAGCTTAAACCTCTAGCTTCTTATGAGTCTTTGACAGCCATTTGTTAGGCTTTTATACTTTATAGCCAGCCTCATAAATTAAAATGGCTGAGTAAATTAACCTTGGACTTTCATTGTCCATTTTTCCATCTACAACACAGGTCTGGGTTACAAGCAGTGCAAAAGCAGGCTTCTAGATGCGCTTGCTTCCATTACTGCTGAAGTAAATTTTTTGTAAGAATATAAGTTTATTGGTTTCTGTCTGCCTCTGAAGAGGTGGTGAACATTTGAAATCGAACCCCCCTTTCTATGCAATGCTTGATCTACTTGAGTGGAAGAATATCAGATGTGGGCTGGACTCTTCAAAACTGAGATGGATGAAGAGTTACAAAGAGTCCTCAAGTGTTCCCTGTCTGAGCAAAGACATTCCCATTGCTCCTTGTGCTGCGGAGAGTGCTGACACCTTTTTTTCTTAATTTATTTTTATTTTTTCAGAGGTTTTCTATGAGTGAGGCCAGTAGAATGGCAGCAGCCAAAGAGTTGGCTCTGGGTAACTATTTTGCACACTGCAAAGTGCCTTGGGTAAGCAGTAGCTCTTCTCTGAGTACCTATATTGTGGTAAGAGTCCCAAAGGTTGGACTTCACTTTCAATTTATGCTGGGGTTCACTTCCCCAGTTTTCTGGGTGCTTGAATGGTTAACAAATTTAATACTATGAATATTTGTGTGGGTTTTTTCTTTTTGTTTGTTGGACTTTTTTTTTAACATATGCACCATCCTCCCACTATATATTAGAAGGCTTTAGATGTCAAAGAATGATAAATAAGCCCAAGACAGTGATTTGGTAGATTCTATTTGCGCTTACCCCTGGGACCAATGCTTTCTACAGAGGTTAAAAAACAGACAAACAACCTCATCCTAATTTATAGAGAGCAGAATTCATTTCAGGCTGGTAGACCTCTTATTGCCCACCACTAAGGAGAGTTTCTTATGACTGTTATTGGTTAAAACAATTTAAAAACATTTATATATGTGTGTCCTGTGCCTCTAGTGTCTCCAGATGGAAACCTTTGCTAAACCAAATCATTGCATAGAACCAGAAGCAGGGAAGAGTGAGGATGTTGGAGTGAAGTGGCATGTATCCTCCCGAGCCTCCCATTGAAATCTAGCTCTGTATTTGTCAGGCAGTATGCACACCTGCATCTCCTCTTCTGTGAAATCCATCTGCATGAGTTCAGTTACCTTCAGCAAGGTCAAATCTAAGTATTTTGGATTCATAAAACTGATAATTACCACTGATCTTGTCATCTTCAAATGTGTTGGCAAGCAAGACCTGCTGTAGTTCCCTCAAACACATACAGAACAGTAAGACTTTCCAGTTGTAATCCTAAAGTATTTTATCTGGGGTAAATGGAAAGAAGATATCAAGACTTCCCCATGTCTTTCCCTTCCTTATACTCACTTTCTGTTCTTCAGAGAACTCAGAATCAGCAAAATCCTATCAACACCACTGCAGTACAAGTGTATGTGTGCTGAACCTTTTTCTTACTGTGTTGTTTCAGTATCACAGGATAACCCCTGTGCATAGCGATTCCACCTTTGGGGACTGAAATTGATTTGCCTTATCTTAACATGTAAAGATCTGACCTTTAGAAGCATTAGCTGCCAGAGCATAGCAGCACCAGATGTGGAAAACACGAAGGTAACAGCTTTTAAAGTGCTGGAAATGTATTTTAAGGTCTATTAGTATTGACACAGAGTGGTGAGCTACATACTGAGTTGGTTTTTTCTCATTCAGTGCACACTCATTGCTAGAAGGTAGAGTCTATAGGAAGACTTTTGCTCTTTGTCTTGCATGGTCAAACGTCAGAGGCTACTCTGTGCTCCCAGTTATAATCTGTGTGGATATAGTGGCTTGCCTAACTCTTTCTGATCGCTCCTTATCAGCTGGTTTGCTAATTTGATATTGGACAAACCATGTGGTCTGTATGGGATAAACAATGTCCTGCTGAGTACCTGGGTATAAGTGAAACTCCAAAAGAGGTGATTGTAATGGTCAGCCGTGCTGTTTATATAACTGAAGTCCTGCTGTCTGCATCACTGCATGTAGGAGTTGGTAGAGACAGCACAAGCTTTTATCCTTTTCATTTCCATGCTGTTTGACTGTTTACCTTCAGGGCAATACCTGTCTGATGACAGTCAAGTCTTCAAGTAATGCCGAGGTTGTGCTGTTTTGAGGAAATTTGTCCCATTCAGTAAGGGCACCGAAGACATCAGCTGAACTGTCAAAACTTGTTGTTTTCATTATGTTTATAAACTAATTTTGCTTTACTTTGTGGAAAGTAAAATTGGTTATTGCAGTTTCATTTATACAATGTGCTTTCTGTAATTTTGAAAAACAGCTGGTAGATTGACCTCTGATTAAATGGTTCAAGGCATGGGGAAAGAGCATATTCAGACAATGATTTTTGTATTCATTGTAGCCTATTTTTGTTTGACAGGAAGGAAAACTGAAGGAGAGGTCACCAGTATGCTTAGGGGGAGAAGCCAGAGAGTTTCTGAAGGACCTCAACCAAAGTTAAACAGCATGTTAAATGCTGGTGTTCCAGCTCAGCAAGGGGCTGAACGTGATATCACTGTTGAAATACACAGGGCTGGAAAAGGGGAGAGGGATGAGACAGTAGTATTTGTGTTACAGATGGGGAATTATAAGGTGTAGAGACATTTACTGTGTTAGTCTGAAGAAGACCTGGGACCTGAATCACAGCTGTTAAAATTGTCTTGCCTTTAATGCACCACTGTGAGTACTGTGCTCAGGCCAGTGAAAAATATTAAGAGATGCACCTTTTAATTCTGGAATTAGCTACATAATACTGGTTCCATGAGATGGTCTGGTCCTATGGCTACTGTCAGAAGTTCCATGTAGATTTTAATTTCTTCCCAGTTGTTCATACTGCTTCTCCACCAGCTTTGATGTGACATTCACTTTTCTAGCAGGATTGGTCCTATGCTGTTAGGCAAACTCTGGATTCTTTCACTGTTGATTGCAAATCTAACAGAAGCCAGCGTGGCTCACGAGTGTTTATTTCTTTGTTTGTACATTGGCATTATCATTGAATTTTGCCAGTAAGAGAGTTTGCCAGGACTGAGCACAAAATGTAAAAGGAGTTTGCCAGGACTGAGCACAAAATGTAAATGAAAGTAGATGTATTGTTGGAAACACTGGTAAACAGTTTCTGCACGGCTGTACGTCAATGCAGACTTGGGGGCATATGATGAAGTTACTCTTGTTTTGCTATGAGAGCTCTGAAACATGCTGCATGTTCACTCCCTGAATAACCCATAGGCTGAATCTAAAAATCACATTTTTCATTAAAATAGCCTTGTTTGTGCCTCTTGCCAGTCGTGATTGTCTGGCTGAGCAGGGACATGGGCTTTGACACCACGTGCATGAGGGCTGCCTGCAGGAGGTTGAAATTCTAGTTTCCGACCTGATTTATAAGTGGTTTATACTTTAAGCTTTCCTGTTTAATAGTTAAATAAACTGTTTAATGTTTAAAAAGTAAAATTCTTCTGATAATTAAACCAGTATGCAGGAAAAAAGCTGAGCACAGCCACATCTTGGCCGAGACTTTCAGTGTGTTCCCACAGTTCAGATCCCAGTTCTGCTACGAATCAGCTCCTGGTGGCAGAGCACTGTCGAAAGCCCGTGCAACCCAGTGCTGTGAGCACTCACCTCATGATTGTATTTTTATATCCACTTGTCTGCTGTTCACGCAAGAGACTCACAAGATGGTGGGGACCATGCTGCAGGGAAAAATACTGAATAGTGTTGGGGAGACAGATACACAGCCTGGCAGAATTTTCCATCTGCTTATCCCTGCTATTGCTGTGTTACTGTGTAAATCCTAAACTGGAAGATGATTTACACAGACCACATGTGCCATCTTGACTCTATATTCTGCCCTGGAATACACCGTGTTCATGGTGCTCTGACACTCTGGAAATTTTAAGGGTACCAAATAGTGACAGTCATCAAAACAACCTACTTTTAGCTATCAAGGAAATCTGGCACTTTCATACTGCCTGTGGGTCACATCACTAAGATCTACACTTGGTTCTAGGTAAAACAGTGGGTTTTTTTTTCCTTTTTACTATAAATAATGCAGCACAGGAGTGGGAGTCAAGGGAGTCAGAAAGTAAGAACCCTGCTGATAGAAGCTCCTTACCCTGCAGCAGCCTTCTACAGGTTATCAGGAAAAGTCTTTCCTCTTGCTGCATTCAGAATGTCTTAGAAAAATCTTGCAACAACATATCGTAGGGTAATCATAAAGAGAAGATGACAGCATGTATGTGGCAACTAGCCAGAATAAGAGGGTGAATTGCATACTTTCTGTTTGTTTCTGTGATGTGTACAGCATCTTCAAAAGCAGGGTAATAAGTTTTTATAGCTGTGAGAGGCAGAGATGAAGTTGAGTGTGTAATTCAGCCTCAATGCTATCAAGGTGAATATTATGAGCAGCCCATAGCAGAATGGCTGCAGCTTGAAGTAGCAAAACAATACAAAGTGTTTTTGGGGAGGGGAAAAAATCCCTAATCAAAAAAGCAAGTGCGTGTGGATGGAGATCAAAAAGCAAGGCTATAGATGGAGATCCTGGCTGATTAAAAAGCTGCAATGTTAGTGAAGGGTGTTGAAGTGGGCAAAATAAAAAAAACATTAATCACCAAGGAGTCTGTGTAAAAGCAAGGTACGGATTTGATCAGCCTCAGAATAGTTCACATGTGAAGATGGGAAAAACAAGTAGGCAAGCAGAAATGGAGATAGGCAATTTTAGGAGCTCCTGAGAAAGGGTGAAGGGTGTTACTGTCTTGAAAATTGCTGTTGGCTGCTTTGTGGCAGTGTCTTCTAAGCTCATTAGCAAATTAATGATGATTTTACTGGCACAGTTACTTTGCTGAATATTTTCTTGCATTTAGCGTTTTTGTTTACTCCTACTTTATTGGAAGGGGTTGTTCAGGAATGCTAGTTCTTTAAAAAAAACCCAACCAAACATATAGACCCCTAAATACTTTCTGCCATGCAGCCATGATCCAAAAATGACCATCAGTGATTCCATCTGGATTTCTCTGCTTTTTGAGCAGAGGCCTCCCTGCATCATATACCCTGCTGTTTATAGAGGTGGCTGTACATATGGCATGGAATCTTGGCCAGGGTTTGAAACTGCCTGTACTATGCAGGCACAGTGGGAGCCTTAGGAATTGAACTTGGTTTATGGAAGTTTTCCATGGGTCTTGGAGATGCCCTGGCTTTCTGTGGCCAGAAAAGGTTGCTAAGCACAGAGGCTGGGAAACAGCCAGGTGAGGTACTGGTAGCAAACAACCTCTGTTTTATTAACATAGTTGATTAAAAAAAAAGGTCTTTGCTTGCTTTGCTGAACAGTACCTTGTGAAATACCTGAGGTTTCCCTGTGACCCTTTTACAGTCAGGAAGCACAGGGAGCCCTAGTTATAATTAACTATTGCATGAAATATACCATGTAGTACTCATGTTAAAATAGTGAGCAATTCAGGTGAAAAAGGATCTGATCTCTAGCCTAGAGGAAGATCCTGTGATCGAGAAAGAGTGATCTTAGAAGATTGTTTCTTTTCTTTCTAGAATAGGCTTTCCTGCATGAGTGACAATAATTATGTGTGGTGGTGTTTATTCTGGCTTTCCTAGATGGTTAAAATCCTGCTGATTTTTACATCCTATATTGGCCCCTGGTAGGTAGACCCTTCTCTCCAAGCATTGCTTACAAGAAGCAAACCTGAATCTGCTCTTTGCCTCTTATATCTTATGCCTGGAAATGCAACTGTGAGGTTTCTTTTGTCATCGTTGAGGGTGTAGGGACAGTCTGAAAACTCATGTGCAAGCTCCCTGCAGGCTTGAGCCTGGTGACGCTGGAGTCTCCGTCTCCTGTTTGCCATGTACCTCACAGCTGGAGGAGTCATCTTTTTATAACCAAAGTGAAGACTGCGACTGAAATATGGTGCCTTCAAGGAGGACGTGTTATAACATGCAGAAGCCAACTGCTTTGTTCTGAGCCCTCCAATTGGCTTATACTCAAATGTCACTAACATCGGTGTCTTGACTCCTGTGAAACGAGAGTGGTAGATGCTGTCTTGTTACATGGAAGTTAATTGCTATCACTATGGTCTTTTCAGCAGCCTCAGCAGAACTGCCAAAAATATAGAAAGGCAGGGCTGACTGACAGTTTTGTTCCTCAAGGTGATCTGTGTGGATAGATGTCAGGGAAAATTGACAGCTACATCAGAAGGGTCATTATCTGGGATCATCTTCTTCTGTGATGTGCAGGCTCTGATCTCTCAAGCAGTTTTCATTAGTAGTTTATCTACTGCAGGAATTAGAAAAGTACAGTTCTATGCAGTACAACTTACTGCTATCCACAGCCGATGGCCTGGTCCTGATGGCTTGTTCTTTCCTGAATTCTTGCTTCTTGCTTCACATTAGAGTGATTGTCAGCAGGCTCAGGACAAGGCAAGGTGAAAGGCAGCTTGTAAAGGATTTCCCTGGCATGGGAAGATTTGCAGGCTCGACCAGAGCTCCCAGAGCTTGCCTCTTGAAGCTGGGCAGAGGCTGATGTAGTTGCTGGGGGGGATGGTGCTGCCTGTTTGCAAAGAAGGGTAAGGTCAACCAAAGTAGTCATGCTCTTGATTTGAGACTCTGTTATTATGGTCATGGTCTAGACACAGTTGGTTGTTCACAAGTCCTGCACAGAACCAGCAAGACTGTTGTGCGCGCTCTTTGTACGTGCATGGAGCTCTTCTTTCAGAAGATCACAAAAAACTTTGTATGTTCAAGTACTGACTTTGTAGATGAAGCACAGAAATAGCGATCCCCAAAGATTAAAAAGCTAATCAGAGGCAGAGCAGATAACTTAACTAACACTCTTGTCAGCTGCTTTGTCATTTTTCCTAATGGGTGTTTGTGAAAAAAACAACATTAAAGTAACATTTACAGATGGCTGATTTTGAAGTGTAAACATCTAAACTTGCACATTAACTGTTCTGCCTACCATTGACCAACTTTTTGATATGTTTGTTTCCAGGAACACCTGTCTGGTTCTTTGTGAAAATTGCTCCAATTCGAAATGAGCAGGATAAAGTGGTTTTATTTCTTTGCACTTTCAATGACATAACGGCTTTCAAGCAGCCCATTGAGGACGATTCATGTAAAGGTTTGTCTTTTTCACAATTATCTATTTATGCTGCTTCTGTTTGTTTGCTCTGAAAGAGCTGAAGTCCTTTAAATACCAAAACTGAAGAATTAGATGTTAAAATAGCCTGTAGCTATACCACTGGGGACTGCATTTGTGCGAGGAATGGTTGCTGGTTTCTTAGGCGAATTGGCTCTGGCCTGCACCGGAAAGGATCATTACTAATGAAACCCCCAAGTGCTTCAGGAAGCAGAGTTTACTTAGCAAATAGGTTCTGCTCTTCCTTTAAAATTCATTATTAATCCACACTCCATCGTAGTCTTCAAGTAGTCACAGTGTTGCTAAACAACCTCTTTGATGTCAGAGGAAACTGAAGGGTCTTGGGCCCTGCACAAATTGTGCATGACACTGTGTGCAAAACCTGAGACATTAACCCTGTCTGAGTCTAGGAAAGTTCTCAGTAATTTCATTCTGCCTGACTTACTCTTATTTATTATTATTATGGGATTCTTAATATAAAGTTCTGGACTAGTTTCCTGTAATGTATGTGAAGAGATTCCCATTATCTTAAGATGGATGGGGTTTAAGCTGTCCTGGTGAGTGCAGTAGCATTGCTGTGTATTGCTGTTAACCCTTTGCTGAGTTACACCCTGGAAACCTGGAAGCAAACTCAGTTGTGACAGTGCAAGCTTGCACTCAAGCTCAGATTCTGTCAGAAACAGACGTTTTGTACCCATATGGAGAATTACAGAGACTTGCGTCTTCTGGGGTAAAAAAAGACGTAAGCTCTCCTGTTGTTTGCATTTTTGTAGTATTTAATAATATTTGTAGTATTAAATTAAACAGGAAACTTACCGTGAAGGTGAACTGATTTACATTTTTTCTCAAAATGTTATTCTTTAAAAATGTACTTTCTCAAAGTGGAAACACCTGTTACCATAAAAAAGGAAGTACAACCTTGAGAAACTTACCCTCTTCCAGCCTATGTGGATTATTATTTTCTCTTTTTAATGCTATTTGTTTGGTTCTTCATTGCTTTAATAAAACTAAAAAATGTATCTTGTCGGAAAGGTTGGGTCTACAGCATCTTTTTCCCTGCCTAGTGGACTTCACTGTAACCTGATGAGGACTGACAGCAGAGATAAATCAGCATGATGCAGTAAAGCTGGCTTTCGTTTATTTGCTGGGAGTGAAGGCCCTTGCTGCATTTAGTCAGTTGATAAGTAGGACTTTCAGTCAGGGGGTTTGCTGTGCCTTTTCTCTTTTTCTCTTTGCTTTCAGACCAGAGGTTTAATGTGATAGTGGTGTGCACTCTTGTGAAAAGAGTTTGTCCTTCACTTTTGACACAAGGAAACACTGTAACTTTTTTGTTTTCAAGAGAAGTATGTTAAAGGAAAAGAACCTTTTTTTTTTTTTTTTTCCCCCAATCTCCTTTGGATCTTGGATTTATGCTGTTCTTACAGTGATGATGGTAATTCTTAGCAATTCTGTATCTAAAGCAATATAAGCACTGAAGCTACACATAAATGCACCATGTTGCAGAGGAGTTAAAATGATAATCACAATTTCTTCATCTAGCCCACGGAAACTGGCTAAGTGACTACCAAAAGTTGCAGACAGAGCAGAAGAATGGGGCATATTATTTAAAGGCCACTGACTCCTTCTCTGAATGCTACTGCTTTATAGTCATAGAAGAGTTCATGCACTGAGTCTTCCAAATATTGTTGCTGAATATCCTAAAATTAATGAAGTTGCACGAGTTTCATGCTGGTAAAGCAACTCTGTTGCTGTGCACACAAAACAAACGTGATATAAAGGAAACTGCATGTTCTGTCTATCTCCTACACCTGCCTTTGTTCCATAAGTTACTTGCTGTAGGCTAGCTTTGGAATTTTGATGCATGCATCTCAGCAAGTGATATTGTATCTGTCACTTGATGGTTAGATGAGCAATTTCTTGGAAAAGAGGAGCTGATTTGTCAAACAATTAAAGAATTTTACATGCATGACCATGTCTTTAATATTAGATCTCATTGTGCAATTGTATACTGTGAAAGGGGGCAAAGGCAGGTATGGTGTGTCAGACAATTGTCTGCAGTGGGCTCTAGGATTCATGGAGGGGAAAAACATTTATAGAAGATCTAAAAAAGGTAAAATTGTATCAGCTGCTTCTTAGAATTATTGCTTTTACAGACCTGAGCTTTGCAGACGCATATTCTTTGCACCATGTAGAACTTTATATAGGAATCTTGTAGCATGCTTTTGAAGGATAGCAATTTTCATACGAATATTTCTCGTATTCTAAAACCAAATGAACTCCTAATCTGAAAATCTAAAACTATGAATTTAGAGATTTATTGTTTAATTGAAACATCTGTAAACTGATTGTTAGATCAATTGTTTTTCCTTCTTTCATCTTCAATCAGCCTTTATCAACTAGTTTTTTTTTTACAGTGTTTAGATGTGAAATCATTTTTCTGTGCATATGACCACTTAATATGCAATATAATATGCAACAGGCTGCCTGCAAATGCAGATATTTTATTAACATGTGCATAGTTGCAGACTGGTATAGCATAAAGTATTTGAGTTTTTCAAAAATCAATGCCTGTATGTTTATGTAAAGACAAATTTTACATAGTACAAGAACATGGTCAATTTAAAGAGCAAATACTCTGTCAGACTAAACCTGCTTAGCTATGATATATCTTAGTTTTCTATCACCTGCTGGCATGATTGTTCAGCTGCAAAGGATGTAGTGACTCCTTGAGTGAAAACTGTTGAGCTCTAATGGCAGTTGTTTGACTTGTACACAAAGGTGAATAGGCATTTTTTTCCTGAAGGTGACTCAGAGAAATAGAAGATGGCAGTACCATTTTTCAGTCCTAGTGATTTTTTTTTTTTAATTATCATTTCAGACATGGGAATAGATGAAACGAAAAAATACTTCTAAAATAATATAAAAGATAGACTTTTACCTATAGCCTCTTTGTTATTTGATTCAGATAATTTGCTAGGTGTTTATTTTATGACTGACATAGAAGTTAAGTAAATTTGCTTTTAAATGCAGCAGCTTTAAAAATAGTGCATTCTAAATAAAACAACTTAAAAATAGTGTGTCAGTGATGATACGATATAATATTTTTAAACAGCCTCTTTCCACTCTTCCCCATATGCTTGCCCCTTTAAATAATCAGGAAAAAATAGGTTTACTAGAATAGGAGTAGGCAAAATCAAGCCATAGCATAGCTAAATTTGGCTTATGAAGTGATAGGTCACCTTCTTAGCTGAATTTTAAAGTATATGCTATATTTAGAATTCATGCATTTTGACTGTATATGTCTATTTTTGGTTGAGATCTAACACAAAGCATGAGATGTTAGAGAATAGTGTGGAATGCATAACTTTATGAAAACAATAATTTGTGCAAACAAATAGAATCTGTGCATGTTCTCTGAGTAGCTACTAAGAAGTTTGCCCAATCAGGTTTTGCATGTATGAATACGATGTGAACATATTCAGATGCAGCTATGCTGCTTTATAAAAGTTTGGAAATTATACTTTGGATCCTATTTTTTGCTTTTGATACTTTGTTTTTATACAGAAAGGTAATCAAATTTCTCAGGTCAACACAGAATCATATGGCAGAATGATTGTTAGCCTCCTACCTATTGTAACCTCCTGTGCTTTGTAGCAACCATCAGTTATCATCTCCACTGTAAAAGAAGCTTTATTTCATTTTGCAGCTAAGCTGTCCTTTACATCACAAGCAGGACTACACAAAAAATAATATTTTGATTGCCTCCATCTTCATTCAGGGAAAACTCCAAGTGTTTCCTTTTTTCCTTTTTGTTTTTGTGGGGTTTTTTGTTGCTGTCTAATTTTTTGTTCTGTTTTTAAAGATGTATTTATATGAGCAGAGCCAGTGTTTGAAATATTTTGATTAAGTTATACTCTACTTTCATCTAGATGAAATGTTTTCTTAAAAAAGGGAAGTGGTGAGTATATTAAAAAACTTTGGTATGCTTTTCCAGTCCAGATGGAAAAATAAGACAGTTTTAGTCATGAAGTTTCAAAGGGAAGGAGCATTAAGACTGCAGAGAGGCATATGGATGTAAGCAGGAGTCTGATATGCAAGAAAACAAAGGTGGTTTGAGTGTAGGTGAGAAATGCTAGAATCCCGATTTATACACATTTACACAGTTCTGTCTGAACTATAAACCCATGACCAAATGATCTTATTCTCTAGCACCTTGTTCTAACTCTAGGGATTGTGTAAATCATGGATCAGCAGCTTAATAACAAGGATTCTGTAACTGCCACACTTCCTAATGTTTGAATTTACAATTCATTATTATCAAATTGAGAAGAGTGGTAGGAAACAAATAGCTACCTACAAATAAATAATGAATGTTGTTGTGGATTGAGTGTAAGCAGATCATGCTTACCTCAAAGTACAGAAAATTGATTTATTCAGCTTAAGAGTATCGTTAAATGAAGCTTCATCATCTTGATGAGTTAAACATCACATCACAAAGATATATTTCAATGCCATGTTTCCACATGAAACAAAGCTGAGGGGACAATTTTTGTCCCTGTTGTAGGCATCTTGTCATCTTGGGTGTTTCCAGAAGCAGTTTCTATTCAGCTTTTTGCAATGAAGTGTTGGGAAACTGAAAGAGCCTCATGGAATGCAGGACAGATGAAATCAGTGCTGGTAATCTTGAAGGCTTTTCATCCTTCTGAAGCTGGAGATGTTTTAGTGCCATCTCATTGCTTTTGCGCAATGTTTTCTGCAGAACTGGAAAACGAGACTAAACAATGACAGAGGCACAGGCAAACACAACCATGGGGCTGGCATCCAGCTTTATGTTTTGTTCCTGAGTTCCAACCTGTCTTCTCTGCAGTGTGAACTTCTGTCTGTTTGAGGAATGTATATGCCTATGTGAAAATCAACTAGGGTTATTAAATGTCAATTTAATTTATATTTTCTCTATTTCAAGAGGAAAAAAAATGGATGTAGGGACATACCATTTGCTTGTGTTGAAAGAGAACTTCTAATCCACATCATCTGCCCCCCCATCCTAGTAGGACTAGCATCAATATATTTTGAAACCTAGTTTCTTGTCTTGTAAAGCTCCATCTTCTTCCTATAATCAGCTCCATGACCCTTAGAATTTAATGTTTATGTTCTCTCCTGTGGCTTAAGTCCATTATTTTACCTGTCTTCACTGGATAAATATCTGACTTGCTCTAGGCTATGTCTGTCCTTAGGCTTCTGGAAGAAAAATTACAATAAATTCAACAGGTACTGCTGTCTTTTCAACATGTATTGGATAAGTTATCATTCAATAGGATTAGTACTGGCATTCTCTCTCATTTTCATTTTCTTTTTCCTATGCCACAATCTGCAGGTCCACTGTAATTATACTTCGAAGTTCCCACATTTTTATCTTCCTTTCACACAGACACACACAAAAGGCAATACAAGATGGAGAATGTTCTGTCTTAAAGATGAGATTCATACACCTGGGACATTTGCACAGTGATTCAATGCCTGGTTTAAGGCATGTGTAACTCCAAGATGAGCTCCCATGTGTTTTATCCAATGTATGGAGAAAGTTAGAGTATATACTCCCAGCCTGCCATTTTCAGATCAGAACTGATTCAAAAAGCCAAGCTAAAAACCTCTGCCTCTTGAGATAGTCTTCTGCCTATACCGTTAGATTGTTTTTAAATCAGAGTTTGGAGTATGTTGTAAGAGATCTCATGGTCATGGGAGAAGTTCATTTATGTACCATTTATGCATCCAGAAATGAGATTAGCAAGCTGTAGGGCAGGGGAGGTGCTTACAGGGGATAGTGAGGACAGAGGAATGGTTTAAGCTGTACCTTTCAAAAGGACATGGCTGCTGGGGGGAGGGGGAGGTACCTGAAGGTACTCAGCATTCATAGCCACAAACCATGCCACAGAGATGTCTGGCAGTCCTTTTGTGCAAGAAAGCTCAGGCAACGTGCTTCCTTTTCCTCTTCTTTCTGCTTGTCTGAATAGCACAGTTCTTAGAAAACTCGGTGGCAGGAAGAAAATAAACACTCAAAGTTTGTCCTCAGGTTTTGAAGCTTATTTTGGACCTTCCAGGAAAATGCCCTACCTGTTTTGAATCAGTGAAAGGGGCTGCCTATATGAGTTGGCATGAAAAGCATTACGTGTCTGGTGAGGGAGGCAGATTCCGAGTTCTGTCACGTGAAGCTCCATCGCTGTCTTCTTTTGTCGCCGGGGCTTTTGTCGCCCTTCGCAAACGGGCCCTGTCGGTCTCCGCTTCAGCACCATGGCCAGCGCCGCGGGCTCTGCGCCGCCGCAGCCACCCCCGGGGCCGGGGAACGGGGCGAGCGCTTCTTCCCGGCTCCTCTTGGAACTGACGCCCCCCCGGGCCTCCTCTGTCGGGATTTACATGGCTGGAACATACACCCATGTTCGCAGCCTTCTCCCGAGGTCCTGTAAAACAGGGAGACAATCTACTAGTGCTCACATAAGTTTGCGAAAGCAAAGTTTTAAGTTGCTGTAGTTGTGCTGGCCTTACAAAGGCTAGTCTGATTTCTATCAGCTAAAGATTAGCTATTACGAGTGGTTTCCCCACCTGATCCATTCTTTTAACCTCTACTGGCTTTACTCTGAAGATAGTAAGGTCTTCAAGCCTTAGTCTATCAATTGTATTAGGATTTCTTCATGTACCGTAGAGAAAGAACACTCTTTATAAATGTATTTTTAAAAAAAAAAACAACACAAAACAACAAACGCAATCCACCAAACCCCACCACCTTCCGTGGAAATCTATTGTGAGTAATCAAGTGCTTTGGGCAGGTTTATAACAGATACAAACTGACTTCACTTGAGGTTCTGTCACGTTGATTTATTTCTCTGATAAATAGTCCTTTAGTATAGTAGCTAATCTTACATGGGCTTATCAGGAAAGATCTGGCTTCCTGGATGGAAATCGTTCAATCTGGTTGCTGCTGAATACTGCCTGAAAATGTTGACTAATTCTACTCAACTTACTGGTGACAGACTTGCTTTAAAATGTGCTTTGAGGCATAAGAAAATCTTCCATTTTATTCTTGATATTGGAGAGATGTGATGGATTTGGTTGTCCCTTTTAATAAATGGGTTGGGTTTTTTTTTGCATATTCTTACAAGAGAAAATGCTAAACTCTCTTTTCAGGTCTGCCCTGAAAAATCTTGTTCAGTACTGGATCCATGGAATTTATTTATTTTTTGTGCTCACCTCTGAAATTACCAAATATGTTTCTGCAAAATCCATAAAAGTTAGATGTCAAGCAAGGATATATTCAAAGTACTGGGCAGTATTTTAACCACTCATGTTCCTGTACTTGTCATCAATCACTTTTAGGTTAAACTCCAAACTGGTCTTAAAAAATAGTCGTGTTAATAGCAACATTTCTTTTGGTCATGAAGCATAATGTGAAAGGAACTTTTCCCAGAACCATGTTTTCATTAAGAACTGAATCTGCAAAGCACTGAGCATCCTCAGCTGGAGTAGGAGGTGAAGCTGCTCAACGATTCCCAGGTGGTGCTAGCATTTTTCAAGATTGAGACTAAATGGCCTGATACTTTCCTTTCAGAGTACCAAAAATATCCAGATGTATGCTCTGCCTGACTTTATGTTATGGCAAAGTACTGCTCATAAATGTTATAGTTATAACTAGCTCTTATGACTTTCGTTTCAGGCCTTCTATTTTGAGGAGTATTTGAAATGACTGTAAAAAATACTCTGAACCAAAGTTCAGCATATGACTCCACTGCCAGAAGCTGCTAAATGTTTTATTAGAGTTCAAGAAAATTTATTTGTATATTTTCCCCTTTTGTTTAGAGAGGATAAAGTTAATGATTTTGTTTTGCTTTGTCTGCTCTTCTTTTTATTATCTTATATATGTTTCTCTGTATATGCCAGAGCTATGCTTAATACATCTGAGGCCAGATTCACTTCTGCTACAGGCCGTAATTTTTGTCGCGTGTCATTCTAGTTTTACATCTTGATTAGTCTGAATGTCTTCTGCTGTGTTGTGAGATCCAAATCTGACCATTGGATTTAACAGAAAGTTATTGTAAAGTGGACATTTATCCGTACAAAAGATGCAGTTCATGTAACAGCACTCTTATAGAGCCGTTGCATACAAAGTCACTGCAGTCATGGGTTTTATTAATTTACTGCCCTAACATCTAATTTGTGACTTGCTATTAGCTGGTACTTGGTTACATTATACTCCCTCATGGTTAGTACTAAAGCAGATTGCTCTGGTTTAACTTTTTTTTTTTTTAGTTATGAGAGGCTTTGTGGTACACTTGCAGCTTTTTTTGGTAATGTGTATGATCTTGCATGTTTTCTCAAGGTTGGGGAAAATTTGCTCGCTTGACCCGTGCCCTCACAAGCAGCCGAGGTGTGCTGCAGCAGCTTGCTCCGAGCGTGCAGAAAGGAGAGAACGTTCACAAGCATTCACGACTTGCTGAGGTAACATTTTCTTTCCCTTAGAAAACCTAAAGAAATGCTTTTAACCTTTGTGGGTACATTGTCCCTGCATGAGACAAGAACTGTCTGTCCCCCTTGGCCTGGGAATGTGAAGCTTGGTGGCAGGCATGGGAACTCAGAGTATGGCGCGTGCTGTGAAACGTGTCCCATGACAATGGAATAGAAATAAGTGTCAAAAAACTTCATGTAATCTAATTACAGTGTTGTGTTCCATATCTCAGCAAAGTCTTACAATAGCGTTATTATTTAAATAATAATTTCTTGCTTAGTTTCTATTCTGCTGAGGATCTCAGTGTTAGTAGAATCTTGGACTATTCACTTATGTAAAATTGAGATGAGAAAAACTCAGGGTAGTACAGAAGGAAATTCTGGAGAATCCTTGATACAGTTGTTCGCTGCATTCATTTATGTCTAGTTCTTTTTCAGTGGGATCCCAGTCCTGCTTTACAAACTGGTTAAAACATATGGTTGAGTTAGTGGTTTTACAGACAGAACAGCTGTGAGACGCCACAAGCAATGCTGCAGACAGATTAGAAAAATGAAACATTGTGATTTAAGTAGGCCCTCAAAGTTTTGAGGAAATCTCCAGGTGGAGAGGGCTCCTTGAAGCACTTAGGGTTTTAGGGCTTTCGCCATTAGGGGGAGAGACTGTCCCAGGTTTCCCGTAGCTGCTTCCTGGGCCAGCGGCAGGGTCTCCCTGGTCTAAAAACAGTTTAGGGGAAGTCTTGGTATGGTGTTAATGACAGCATGGCCAATATAAGATGGCACTCTTGTATCACCTATTGAGGTGAATGCCATGGTGGCAACTATTACTCTTGTCATTAATTCTTCATCTTCCTGTGTAGCTGGAAGTGTCTGCCATTGATGGGCTCCATGAGGTCTCTGTATAGTCAGTACTCTTGTTAATTTTGCCCTGTATATGTCTTAGTTTCTATGCAAAATAAAAAACTCCCACCCAGACCTGTACTATTACCACATGTCATGATGAAATTCTCACAGACAGGAGCTTACCTATTCAGTATTTAATACAGATGCCCTCAAGAACAGAAAGCTGATTGCTGTTGGAAGTGCAGCAATAACATAGCTCATACTAGCAGAGGGGAGGGGCAGACATTCACATGGGCACTATACTGTAGGAATACCACGTGATTATCACATATCCACCCTGAAGTCACTTTAATGTCCTGGAATTTGGACTAACCTCCCTCCTAATCCCACTCAAGGTTTAGCATCAAATAATCCTTCCTTCTCTTTAGATGCCTATCCTTGAGTGTTAGTTCACACTAAAATGTAGGCAGTAGAATGTAAGGCAGAGGGCCTTACATTACAGTTATTCTGTTTGGCTCAGTGAACCTCTGGACCTAAGTGACTATACATTACTGAAACTTCTTGCAGGCTGATACGCTCAACAAGTCTTTGCAAGTATTCTAGCTGGCTCAGCTGCTAGATTCATTACAAATAATAAAGGGCAAGTGTATAGTTTATGTGTCTGAAATGAGTTTCTTTAATTGCAGAGTGAATATTGCAGTAATTATTTTAAAAAGAACATTAGCCCCAACTGTGATGTTAGATACCTTGTTGTGTATCTGCTGTAATTCCACTTAAGTCAATAGAACCACGCTAGAGAAAAGCAGAGTGCAGATAATCATACAGACAAGCCTGCTTTTCTTCCTTTGAAGACACATGGGGTACCAGGCTTCTTATTCTGGAAAGATCTCTTGATAGTATTGAACATGAGATCTCTAACTGTTCCCTGTTGTATTTTCAGTATTTTTTTTTCTTTATCACTGCAGTAGCCTATTTGAAATCTTAAGTTCAAATTAAAATTAATCCTTTTTCTTTACCTAATCACTATGGCATTTCACATCAATCTTGTTTGCTTGAGAAGGCTCTTCATTTATTGGGGTATTATTTGTGTTGCTCTTAGTTCTTTATCGCTTATATTTTTTGAATATCTGAGGAGTCAGCTGTGTCCTAGAACATGAGTGAGGCAAGTACCTGAGTGAGTACAAACACAAAAGAGGAGCCTGCCACAAAAGCTTACAATTTCTTTAACTGTTTATGAAATACTAGTTTAAGAAAGGTGTTAGTGACAAACCTCTTTGTTTTATCCACAGGTTGTGGATAACACAAGCAATGTCTGTTAAGCCTCAGTCTCAAACTTTTGTCAGTATATGTAGATTTGTTTAGCCTGACTTCTCTATTACCAGTCATATGAAAACTGCTTAAACTAATTGTGCAATTAATGCAAGGGTGTTAGGTAACTCTGAGAGTACATTTTGCAATAAGAATATAAAGTAATTGATATATTTCTGTGGCTTTGTCACCAAAGAGCTGATTGTAGGAATCATTCCTCCTGATCACTGCGTAGTACATGTGTCCTCTGCACCTAAAGTGTTAGCTGATGTATTCTGTATTTACCAGGCAGTTCTGGGTAAACAAGATTGTGTCATGATCTAAAAAATGTGATAGTTATGAGAAATAAAAGCAGAGAAATTGCAATGGTGCTTAGCAGCACTGCTTAATAATGGAAGTTCTGGCATTTTTTTTTTTAAACCTTGTTTACCAGGGACTTATAACTGCCATTAAAATCTACTTCAGGTTGAGGCTTAGCACCTAGCCCTTGGCTTGGGAGCAATTTGTGTGGGTTCCTGTGAAAACAAAAGCAAGGGAGAGTGAGAGAAAGCAAATATTTGTGGTTGAAAACACAAAAGGGAGAGATTAAGCTGAAAATGAGTGATTGTGTGGGTTTTTTTTCCCCTAGTCATGAAGTCTTAAAAATAAATAAATCATTGTAACCACTTTTTGATGCACTTTTATGAGTCCTGACTAGTGATATATTCACCATTTTTTAACAAATCTAGGATGATTTTTTTTTATTTTGTTATGTTAAAAAAAATGAATGCAGCCTTGTGAAACCCATGATGAAATTTGTCATTTCTGCTCTTGAAATAATATTCTCCGTCCTTGGAGAGCTATTAAAACATCATGCATCATTACCACAAATAATAAACGCAGATAATACAACTGTAGTGGCTGATGAATCATAAGTAATTGGAATAATACTTTCATTAATAACTTTCTGAAACAAATATTTCTTTTACTATGGTATAACTGTATAATAAAGAAAAATCTTCCAAAACCAGGGCTGTTTCCTTTATTTAGAAAATGCTAGTAATGAAATATTTGTTCAGTGCACATGGGTTGAAGCTCAGCATATTGGTTTATATAGCTGTGTACATTTTCTTCATGGTTATTTTTATATTCATCTCTTGGGTTTTTCTCCTCTCCAGGAGAAGTACCTTTACAAGAATTTTGAATCTAGTGAGTTCATGTGGTGGGGGTAACCACACCTGACTGCTTCAGGTTTATAGCTCCTAATATCCAGGCGACTTGCATGTGTCTGCAAGGATGATAAAGAAATAGGCTGTGTGTGGCCCTTGGTGTGAAAAGTGGCAAAAAGAGCTCTTCCAGTGCAGCAACCTGACAAAATCTGGAGTTTTAGCACTAAGCCATGTGGACCTCTTTCCGTTATTTTTGTACAGCACTGAGCTCTATTGTTGTAATTAATGCTAAAAGAACATGCTTGTTCTCTGAGATAATTAAGCTTCATTATGGTGTTTTTTCTCTTCCTTCAATGAAAAGGAAAATGTGGTGCCTTTGAACACTCTTGATTGGTAGTCCAGGAGGCTGCAAAATCTTTGCTAGTCTGTAAAGCAAGTTGCCTTTATTGGAGAGGTAGCGTGAGCTTGGACCAGCTTTTTCCATTTCAAGGTGTGAAATGACAGTTCATCTCTCTAGCAATGCCAGCAAGATCTTGGAGTGGTTTTGCAAGGTGTGCATTAATGATGTAGTGAGAGGGAGCCAGGGCTAGGACTTGTTACCCCCACCCCACCCAAACAAAAGACTGGAGACATCCAAGGCTTGCTGCAGGTGGTTATCTCCACTTTGGGACTGGTTGGTATCCCTACATCATTCCCCGATGCCCATCTCCTGTCCTGTCCCTGCCCTTCTTTTTGATTCACACCCACACTGCTGGTGCATATCCTTCTACTGGAGACCAGCTAAAGCCGTGGCCCCTGGTCTTTTTAAATAGCCATTGCTAGAGCTTAACTGGAGACTCTAAGGTGGTAGTGGAAGTTCAAAAGACTTATAAATAAGGTTGCTAGCCATTCAGATAGTTTGAAGTACATTTACTTTCGAAATAAAAACAGAAGGAGACATCAATTCAGTTATTTTCCTGTGATGTAGCCCTTTAAATCTCAAACAAGTTAGGGGAGAGTGCTCTGTACTTGGTGATGACATTTTAAAATGCTGAAGCGGCAAAGTAGTTCATTTTCTTAACAAGTTGAAACTAGAAGTCTGTTTTTCTCTGCTTTCAGTTCAGTTTTACATCCCTGCAGTTCCACTGGCTTTAGTGTATTTTTTTTTTTTTTTGACTTACAGCAAAATAACAGGCACTGTAATTTAGCTCCTTGTTTATTGCCAAACAGAGATTGTTCTTACCTTTGTTCCTGTTATTCAGGTATATGGGAATACATTATTACATTTTCCATTAACTTTAGTTTTGATGATGCAAAATTTCCATGAGTTCTTGGAGTACAAAAAATACAGTGGTGACCAAAATGGAGTGCATTTTACAATTCTCAGTCTAGATGTTATGTATACATAAGAATCAGTCTCTGACAAGAACTAGCAAAATTTTTTTTTCAGTGATTCACAGTTGAAGCTGCTATGCTGATTAAGATGGTTACCAAAATGTTTAACTTTTTCATGTCATATCAGAGGCTACAAAAACAAGATTTAGGAGACACGTGGTTGCAAAAGCATCAATTATGTTTTCACCTTGCATTTAAGGGGTGATACAGTCTCCCCATGCTAGTAAAATCTCAGCATTACAACTGAAATCCAGTTAACTGACTAAAAATATTACTATGTGATAGAAAGTGCTTAGTTTTGCTGATTGGTTATTCCACTGAGTGAATATTGCAGAGGAGACTCCTTGCCCAGTGAAGCTTATTTCAGGCTTGGGATCTTATGAGCTGCTACTCATACAAATCTTCATAAAAGCCAGTAATAGCTCAGTGCTTTCTAACTGATTCAGGTACTGCCATGGTGTTCAAAAGGGAGAGCAGGAGATATTTGCAATAATGAACTTGGGCTAGAGCTTTTGTCAAGAAAAAACATCCTAACGTTTGTCACTGGAGCTGTAAAAAAAGCCCTGAAGGGAACGCTGCTCTGTGTACACACACTAACTTAGTGCACAATCTGTGCCTCTTCCAGTCACTACCAGTGACTTCTAGGGATTTCATTGGCTGGCCAGTGCCTCCTGCGGGGAAGAAAATGCTTCTGTCTTGTGCTACTCCTCTCACCACAAAGCAACTTTTTAAATTTTTACTATTTTTTTTTTTTTTGTAATATGGAGAACCTGGGTGAATAAGCGTGAGGAGTGGCAGAGAATGTAATACTGCAGTGGACATGTCTGAGTCCTAGTTAGGTCTGCAAGGGTTCTACTTAGAAGAAAATGTTCCTTTTCCCTCTTTGCTGTCATTCTAGAAACTCAGTGAAACAAAAATACCCAGTTCTCTCCATTTTAATTTTTTTTTTCCAAACTGTTGATGCCTCTGTGGTAACATGCAGGTATCTCTGAGCAGGTCATGCTGGAGAACATACTGGGCTCAAAGTCAGCAGGCTTGCAACTCCCGTTGACATTTACATGTGGGCAAGGGCCTGTGATCTGACAATGTCTCACTTCTGTTGTGCACAAGAGTAAGTGAGTATGTGAGGTTCAAAGCAGCAGGGAACTTGATCTGAGGCTGTTTTGTCCAAGTAGGACTCTTGTAGCTGATTGTTTTCTTTTGTCCTCTTTGGCTTAATCTGTTGGAAAAAAGCCCACCAGTTCACAAAAAAAAAAAAAAAGAAAGAATAATAAAAAACGCTCAGGCCTGCAGATAAAAATGCGTGTCTAAATAATTGACGTTAAAAAAGCTGAGATAAAGAGCATGAAAGGAAGACAACCTCCTATTATAGCTATGTTGTCTGATCTTTTCCCTGAGAAGGTGGCTGTTTAATTTCCTTCCCTGCTCCCTATTGCTCTTAACTCTGTGTAAATAAATGTGAAAAGGGAACCATGCTTCTAAATAGTTCTCCCAGGTTCTATGAGTTTGGCGTTAGCAAACACATCTTAATCAAGCAAACCTTTATCTTCCTTTCAGGTTTCACCCATAACTCATCCAGGGAAAATTTCATTTTAAAATTTAACTTATCTTTATTTAGAGACAGTTCCTTCATGTTGGTTTCACCCTCTTGTGTACTGATAGATGTAAACAAACACATTCTCGTTCATAGGTATGTAAAAGAAACTTTAGTTCTCAATAATTGAATACATGATAGTACTCTTTTTGCACTAGTGTGCAGAACTGGGGTGATAGTAGGCTTAAAATAGGCAGCATTGATCGAGATTGCAGTTATGCCAAACACTTGGTGCATGTGCTCAGCTTGAGGTCTGGGGTTTAAAACACATGCTAACAGATCATCTTTTGCTGTTGCACTTTTCTGAATTCAGACCTTTTTTGAATTCACAATTCAGAATACAACTGCATTGTAACTCAGCTGTACACCACCAGGTAGTGAAGACAGTGATCTTCTCTCAGTGAAAAGTTTAAGTTCAAAATAAGTTTATTGAGGCTAATTATAGATATCCGTGGGCTTTGGTCCTGCTTAGCCCAGAGAAGAGGAACAAAGGACCGTACGTTCATGAGAGATTGTAGTGTAAGACTATTTCAGATACAATATAGTGAAGAGTTAAACAGACAATGTTGAAAAACAGTGTGGTCCAGTGGGACCGGTGCTGGACTGGAACTTGGAAGTTGCAATATTGTTCCTGGTTTTGCCATTGATTTCTATTTGCAACTGCCTTCCTGCCCATCATTTATCCATCTTGTGCATTTAAACTGCTGAAGGTGCTGTATCTTCTTTAAATGTCTTGGAGACCCAACACATTAGGCCTAGTGTCAAAAAATAATTAAAGGCATTAAAAGAAGCAACAACTGTTCTTAGGTTGATGCTGTTTTGTTTAACAGAATACTTATCCTGACTTGCTTACTGTTTGGTGGTGATAAAAGGAGTTAGTGGACGTATATTTTATCAACTGTTGTACTAAGCTTTAGAATCTATAATGTGAATAATAACATTAAAAAATTAAGCATGTTTTCTTTTTCTCTTGAAATCTCTGTGACTACAGGTATTGCAACTGGGCTCTGAAATTCTTCCGCAGTACAAACAAGAGGCACCAAAGACTCCGCCGCATATAATTTTGCATTATTGTGTTTTCAAGACTACCTGGGACTGGATCATCTTGATTTTAACCTTCTACACTGCTATTTTGGTCCCTTACAATGTCTCCTTTAAAACCAAACAGAACAATGTGGCATGGCTAGTAGTCGACAGCATTGTAGATGTCATTTTTTTGGTAGACATTGTGCTTAATTTCCATACCACCTTTGTGGGGCCAGCAGGAGAGGTGATCTCTGACCCGAAGCTGATTCGCATGAATTACTTGAAGACCTGGTTTGTGATCGATCTGCTCTCATGCTTGCCGTATGATGTCATCAATGCATTTGAGAACGTTGATGAGGTCAGTATACTAGTTCCACTTCCACTCATTAATTATTATGTAATGGCTGGGGGGAGGTGGCGGAGAGAAGAAAGAAGTATATACTTTTAAATATATAGAATTAGTGTATGTATGCCTCTATTACCTGCCCTCAGCGCACATAGAAGTTTGCTTATGCGTCCTAACCAGATGGGTTCGTCTTCAGCTGCACTGGGAGAGGCTGAGGTTTTTGGTGTCAGAAATCTGTGTTTATTTTCCTTCATTCTCCATCCTCAGAGTTCAGGAGGACAGGCAGAAGCAGACAGCAGAACCTCTATACAGCACTGAGGAAAACTGCTTGATCTGACTTACCGTGAATAGCTTGAACTGCTGGGTCAGGATCATTTCTTGGGGCAGGGTTCTCTTGCTTTCACTGTTGGCCAAACATGTCCACTAATGGCAATTCTTCACATGAACAGTTGGGAAGTATAATACGCTTTTCTCAGCTGCTTCTAATACAATATAGCAGATGGCAGAGAGACAGGCAGTGACTCACTAAATCTTAGACCACCAGAAAGTACTGTGTGGGTACCTGGTGATCCATGCAGCATTGTTTGGCAGCAGTTGTTTCGGAGGAAGGTGAAGCAATTGAAGATACTGTTTTGATGCTTGTTTGGTAATTCCATAGTTAGAAGAAAGGATAGGGAGAAATCTAGAAATCTAGGCTCTTTCTTAATTCTTGCTTATTTCTTTGGGAACAGGTTACAAGCCAGCAAAAGAACTAACATTCAGACACTTTAAAACCACAATAATACCCTGTTTTAACTGCGTGTTCTCCTGTTAGATCAGGCCACCAAGAAAATATTCCTAAACTAAATATATTAAGGTTCCATACCTAAATAGTTCAGAGAGTTAATGAATTGTTAATAAAATTTTAAAGAGGATTTCAGCAGTCCACTTTCTAATTACATGTTATAAAATCTGTACCATCAACTAATCAAGTGTCTGTATTTACCCGTGACACATACTAAACCCATAACATACATACTCATCTTATCAGTGCTTAGTATTTAATTTTTAGCCTGTAAAATGTGATTTTTATGAGTTCCTTTAAAATACACCCGTGTTATAAAGGACAACCTAGCTATTAAAAGAAAATTATGCTAAGTGAAACATCTGGGTAAAAACATAAAACCGCATTACTTTTGTAAAAATACACTACACAGGCTTTTATCAGATTTAAAGTATTTTTCTCAATGACTTGAGGACAAGTAGGCAAACTATTGAATGTAGTCAAAAAACCATGATGTTATTTGATATTTAATTCCCTAGAGAGATTTTCATTTTATAGAAAGCTACAGACTGAAATAACACAAATGAGATCAAGCAAGAAAGCCTTGTGAGACCTGTCCTCAAATATTTGTTTGTCATAAAAAGGACCCACGCTGCAAAGTACTTGGCAGGGCTTTCATGTATTACTTTGCAGTGGCACTGATAAAGCAACAGAGGGAGTTGCCCGATGTCAGTTTCTGACATCTATACTGAGAGTGTGAAAAAAAAAATATTAAAAAACAAAATTAAAAAAAAAAAGAAGCAAGAGACCAAAAAAAACCAAGAAGGAAGCTTTTCTCACCTGCTGCAGATAGTAGCAACCTGCTGCTGAGTTTGCTGGAGGAACATTTTGTAACTGTAGACTGGCGATGTGACCTACAGAACATCCTCGAGGAAAATGTCTATTCCAGGGGCTGTGACAGCCCTTGAGCTGAGCACAGGTGCTTTCAGACTCATAGTAGCAAGTCTGCAGAGAAATTCTTGTTGTGCGAGTTTGAATTTCTCCAGGTTCTCCATCTCAGTGTTGTCTTGTAACAATGAGAAGCTGTTTGGTACTTCAGTTTTCCTATGGCTCTTCAACAGTCTCCTTAATCAGTATAATAGTGTTAGTCTTAGTTATTCTAGCTATTGTGCCCAAGGAAAAAACATTTTTCTTGGTGCTATCCCTTCAAGAGGGTTAGTCTCTGTTTCCCCTAGTGGGTTCTGACGTTTAGCTGGTATAAATCATTGTAGGGTCATTAGAGCAGAGTTTCCGCTGGTGTAAATTGCTGTACTTCTATTAAGGGCTCATAGACTGGTTTACAGGACCTGAGGGGCTTTGCCAGTAATGCCAGCAAAATAACATAGTGCACATCAGGTGGGGATTTAGGACAGTATATGCTGATCACTGTTTCATGAACTGCCTGTAGAGAGAAAGATAGCCTTTTATTAAAGAGGAGAAAAAAAAAAAAAGCAGCCACATTCAATGAGTCTTGGAAGTAGAAAGGCTTTGCCTTATATCTTCTTCTCTGTTGTTTAGAGCATTCCCTTGTGGGTCAAATCCCTTTCTTTCAAACTGGCTGGTTTAAATTTTACCTGTCTCTTACCCTGTGTGGACTACACACCATATTACTTCACAGTTCGATTAAGTAAGCTGCAAGGCTGTACTGCTGAAGTAGCCAAATGGATTGTTAGCTGTGTGTCACTTTAATTTTGCTAAAGGGCATTTCCTTGGATCCATGAGACTGGAGTCAGTAGGTGGCCATGGCTGCTGCAGGATTTTTTTTTAGTCCTAGTGTGAATACTCTTAAAAAAATTGCCAGAGATTAAATAATACCCAGTGTCAACAGTGATGATAAAATGAGATGAAGAATATGAATTACTGTTTTCCTGTTTTGGTGTTTTTCATACGTGATTTAAAAAAGGAGGACATAGAATCCTGGAATAGAATCCTGGATTTGTTGCAGTCCCTATAGTGAAGGGGGACTGGGGCAGGTGGAAGTTCACAGTTTTTTTCCTGCCTGCTGTCATTCTCTGTTAAAAGAAACATCACTGGAGACACTGAGGATGTCATCAAGGAACTAACTTGACAAGTCAATTTGTTTTTAAGAATGCTGTAATTACTGTGATGGAGATGATGAATTGATTTGCAGGGGACATGGGACCTGGAGCTGAGGAAGTGAAAAGCTGTGTATATAGGATGTTGAGGCTCTTTCGGCTGTGTGAAGTTTTGAGACTGTCCCATCACTTAGCTCTTGATAGATTAATAAAGAAACCATGTTTGTCATCTTTAAAGTGATCCATCAATATAAGATTAATTATAACATATGGAACTAGAGTTGATCAATATTTTTGACACGCAGATACCAATTTTTAAAAATTCTGATATTGAATTTTTTTTCTATTTTGAAGTAACTTTTTGTTTTGAAATTTACATCATCATTCCATTACAAGATATAATGGAAAATATTTTCTTGAAACAAAATTGAGTGTGACTTCTATGTTTTTCAGACAGTTTCAAAATTCTTTGGGTTTGTTGCAGTTTGGAAAATTAGTATCTTTTCATTTCATACTTTTTAATATAATTGAAATTCCAGTTTCCTCTCTGCACTGTTGAGAATATTTTTGTACACAAAAAATACTTTGAATTCATTAACTATTAATCAATACAACTATTAAATAACTACAATTAATACAAGAGGCACTTAAGTATGAATAGCTACATTCTACAGATGGAAGAGGAAAGAAAAAACATTAATCTCTTTGTTCAAGGCCATAGAATTAAACATGAGACTATATGAAGCTTCTGATCTCAGGTGCTGCACTCAAAGAGACAGTACAGTATCTCATATTCAGACATGAACGGAATTCTACAAATGAAGGAACAAATAGCTGTAGAGAAATTTCCATTGTTACTCAAATGAAAGAAAAGTTAAAAATGTTTCTCCTGGCTTTTCTTTATGAGAAGCTATGTATGTATATATGTGAGATACTTTCTTGACCTGCCATAGAGCTTCAAGAAAAGAAAATATTCCACTGATTGATGAATCAACTTAATGCTAACCTTAGACTTTCTGCTGCTAAGACAATACATCATGCTGTAGTATAGTTTGAGTAAGAAAAGAAAATATTGCTCTAAAATTTACACAACCCTTAAAACATGTGGTATTAGTCTGTTTTGAATTTGAAGGATCACGATAACATTTGTCAGTAATCTTTTACAGTAATTAGTATTATCCCTCATTTAAGAAAATACCACCTACTTTGGAGGATAATGTTATCTTTTTGTGTTCAGACATCAATCAGTAGATTTAATAAGAAACAGGCTTAAAGAAAATTCCACAACTTTTGCCAAGAACAATGCAATTTAAGACTTTGAATTCCAAAGGCAAGTTGAAGCATATTTTTGCAGTGTCAGCTTGAGCAATTTTATATTGTGGTTTTCAGCCATAATATCATAGGATATAATTTATATTGGAAAAAATTTGACTTATTACATGTGACACTGTTGTTGTGAAATCTCACGGTAGGACTGGAATCCAGTCATGTCACCACCATATAAATCTCTGACATAGGGAGTTTGTAGTAGTAATTGCTATCCGTATTTGAACGGAACACTATGATCAATTGTTGGCTGATGCCAGATTGAGAACCATATATCACTCTTATTAGTTGAGGTAGAAGAGAAATAAATGCATAGTAAAAGATCATCAGGAAAGATGTATCCAATATAAATGATCTAGTGTTCACTTAAGTGGATGAATAAGAGAGAAGCTAGCATGTAGGCAAAGAAGATATACAGCTTTGAAAGGACAAAATTTATGATGATAAAAAAAAGTCCCAGAAAAAAAACTCAATACAGAAGTAATAGAAGTAAATTAAGCTATTTAGTGCTAAGTGAGCATGGTGTAGCTGGAAAGTAAACAGTGCATTGTGAGAGAGGAAAAAATGAATGTGTTGCTGGTCAGATTGTTGGCAACTCTCTGAGGCAGTACTTTTGCAATAGATTAATTTAAACCTTATTAGTGGAATAATCTCTCATGCTAATACAAATTAGCTATCTAGGAATTACTGAAGTAGCTACAGTGAAAAACATGCAACTTCCCTAGACTTGTTTTATAATTTGCTTGCAATAAGGGGAAAGGGAATAAATTATCATATTTATAGTTTTATGGAATGAACAGGGGTCAATAAAGGAAGATTTTGGGTTAGATGAATTTTGCAAACTGGAAAAAATAATTCTTAAACTGTAAACAACTCTGTAATATGAAAACTATTTGAAATAGTGTGTAGTTCACCTCTGTTATTTGGATCTTTCCAATTAGGCAATACTGTGTTTGGCATGTGAGTCTATTGATAAATCTGGTAATGAATGAATATTTTGCTGTGGCTAATTACAATTAGAGTAATCACAACGTGCTTTCTATGTAATGCTTATAACAAAACAGGTAAATATGACAGAGTATGATCCAGGCATAGGGGAAATGTCAGCAAATCGTGGCTCTTGGTTATAATGAGAGTAGATGAGATACGATTAGTGAGACCTTCCCCGGACTGGGTGACCCCTTACCAGTGCTCCTGGGGAAGAACCAAACAATTGGCTTACTGTACTCAGGTGGGGCAGTGGGAATGCTGGAGCATGGACCTTGGGTTGGGGGCCATGGTGGTGGCGGAGGTTTACTTAGTTGGGTGTCTCTTGTGAGAGACCCCTAAGAAACAGGGAAAAGCCCAAGGAAGGTGTGTGCTCTGGGCTGTAACCTGCCAGAGGCCCTTGGAGCAAAGCTAGGGGAGTTCTTGGTAGTGTTGGTGACACCTAGGTGGTGCTGGGAGCTTCAGAAGGAGCTTGATGTGCTTAACCTGTAGAAGAAGGGGAGTGCAAAAGAAAGAAAAGGTGGTCATGGAGGAGGAAGGCTGCTCATCCGACTTTTGTAGGTGCCTCTGTACTGCAGCATGGGACCAAGGGGCTGTGCCAGGCAGGAACTAGTCCTAAACTCCAGGTTAAGTGGAAGGAGTATTTGGGGAAATGCAAATGAGGTAGAGTAGATTCTTCAGTCTTCAGTAAGTCTTCAATAAAGTAGACTGCCGGGATATAAACCAGGGAGGCAAAGAAGCTCCTGTTCACAGTGTCTTCAGGATTTGTTTCAGGGTGTCTCCCTTTGTTGCCTAAACCATTTTTTCCTCTCATTTTTTCAAATAGGAGTTTCTCTGACTTCCCTCCTTAAGAACCTAACCTCTGTGCTACTAATTAAGTACCTCTTTTATGCTATCCTCTCAAGGGGCAGGCTGCCTTTTCCTTCTAAATCCTTTGTTTTCTGCCTGGTGTTGGTGTTGTATATAGGTGCTGTAGAGCTCTTCTGCCACTTCGCCCATTTAGGGTTAAATTCTATCCTCTGCTCCAAGCCTGCTTAAGGTGTTTAGTTAATTTAAGTTCTGCTTGCTTCCCTGGTCTCCCCCAAGTTCATACCCTTTGGTGGCTCAGAGACATCTATGCGGTCTGCTGATGGATAGCCCCTCCCAAAAGTGAATACCAGAAAAAGATGCACCCTGCCCAACATCTACTCAGTAGGTTCTGCTGTGGCTGCTAAGATGCACATTAGCTTCTCCTCTGCACTACTAATGTTCAGATTTGTCTTTTTGCTAAGTCACAGATAAGTAAGGGTGTTATTGGGCTTCAGGGCTACTTCTTCATAGCTTTGAAAAGCATGACATGATTTATCATACTGTTAAAGAGAGAACAGTAGTCTACATAAGCTATTCAATCTGTATAAGGCTAAAAGAATTAAAACGCTGAATTACATTTTCAGTGATAATGTATGGTGATAGCCTTTGTCCAAGAAGGAGAGCTAATTGAATATATTAGATTCTGAATTATTTCAAAAAGCTGCTGTTAGAGTGATACTTACACTGCATATCAAGGGAAGCATGTTTCAGAGGCAGGGATCAGTTACTCTGTTCTTTTTCCCCACATTCAGCATTCTTGTATTGATCTGAGGCAGAAAGTCAGATGAGACGGCAAAGGGTATTTATTTGAGTAGCTAAACGGTTGCTCTATAGTCTATTTCATATTAGGGATTGGATTAGAATTGGAAAGATGGAGTGATGTTAGATGCCAGTAACACTAAATCTTGTTTGGGTGTTTTGCCTCTTCAAGATAAGTAAAAAGCTTCTGGAACTGATGGCTTCTTTGAGTCAGAAGCATGGGGAAGCAGATTGCTGTCTGTCAGGGGTAAATTTTTTATTTGATAGTGTGGAAAGGTGGATTTCTTCAGGTTACTTATGTGTTATCTTTATCCTTGTTCTTCCTTTTCAAAGTGAAAAAAAAAAAGAGTTTGTTTCCTGGATTTGTTGATTTTCTGAGCATGTATTTGTGTAAGGCAAGCATGGACATAAATGAAAAATCAGCTTTTTTCATCTCTCCTCACACCCTGTGCTCTTATACATGAATTATTGCTGTTTCTCCCTTGATTCTAACCAAGCTCGCAGATGTCTGACTGAAATAAGCTGTGCGAGTCTAGAGATCTGCTTTCCTCAGTGTTGAAAACCACAGCAGTAACCAGAGGGTTTAGATATTGATTTTGACCTGTGTGCATAATGTTATCTGTTGGCTGCTAAATATGTCAATCTGTAGGAAAGGTCATGTTCTCAGACCTAATTAAGAAAATCAGAAGAGGCAAATAACAGAAATGAGAAGTCCTAATAATGGCCTGACAGGGCTGCCATGTAACTGTGGAAGGGCAGAGCCAGGCTGCAGCACAGCTGACTTCAGAATCAAACGCCAAGAAAGAAGGTGGTGCTTTCTGTGGCTCTTGCCTGGCTTATGGTAGTGATAAATTCAGCTCGTTGCCTCCCCCACCTTTTTTTTTTTTTTTTGATAAATAATTCATTTTTTTTTTTGTTCTGTTCATTCTAATTCTTTTAATGGCTAGCTTTTAGTCTCCTGCATCTCTCTTTAATTGAGATGAAGCCAGAACTTTAGCTGTTACGTGTGAGAAGAAAGTGCTGGAAAACAGAACAGATTTGTGCCAATTCTGAGTATTTCTCTTTGTTAAATAGATAGGAGGTAGGAAGTAAATTGTACTTCCTTTGAGCCTAGAAAAAAAAAAACTTAATGCTTGGGTTAAGTGCATTTTATTTCTGTACATGCGGAAAGTAAATAATGGCCTAAAAAGTGAGTACTGTCATGCAAATTGAATCTATTACTAAAGTGCTAGTGCTACTATAGCTGTAGGAGGTGGAATGAAAGTTGCATTTTAGTTCTTTCCTAAAGTTGTTCATCCTACATCTTGTTTGGAAGGGAAAATAAATTTTTTCTGACTTTCTTTTCCCCCTGTAGTTAATTTTTATTGATTTTCTTTAAACAGTTTGTATTTTTTTTCTAGGTAAAATTTTATTATTCAAGACTTGAGTTAAATGTAATTTTGCTTGGCTAATGAATAGCCTCAGTTGGTTTTTATTGGTCCAGCATCTAGCACTTTAATGTCCACTGTTACTGTTCATGGGGGCCATAATGACACAGGTAAATAATAATTACTTTGCTACAGCCCCATGGCTTTCAAAACACTTCACCAAGTACTTCATTACAGCATTGCTTCTTTATCTCTTTGTGTGGATATGAAAGTAATGGTACAAATCTTATGTTGTCTGTTGAAAAGTTAGAGCTGAACTGTGGGTATCCTGGATCCTGTGTTTGGAGACAAGATTGCTTACATGGCTGAGATATGGGTGTGAGACAAGGGGTGCCCTGACAGTAGATCATGTCTTGCAGAAGACAAGGAGATACAGCAGCAAATCTATGTAAATCTGCACAGTATCTAGTGAGTAGGTCTAATTAATGACAAATTATACGTGGAGTTTTGACAGTATTTTGTGCATAAATTTCTGAGGCATTCTCCTTGAATGTGAAATGTGGGTCCTGCCTTCCTCCAGGCATCAGGCTGATGTGTTTTTCTCTTGTGTTTGAGGTGCACTTCCTCTCTGCAAGCATTGCATAGGAGGAGAGGAAGGGGGAGTGGTTGTATTTATTACTTCAAGGCCTTTTGACATTCAGGTTTACTTAATCAGTAAATACAGAGCTATTTCTTCTGGCTCACAGTGCTTTGAGCTTGCCCTTTGGTTTGGAGGGGACTTGCTACGGATTCTTCTGTTTTCATGCATCAGCCATCACTGACAACGAAAGTAAAACTGCCAGTATATTAAATATTTGTCAACAACAATATGCAGGAATCAGCAGTAAAATCTTCGTTTAGTGTTATTCAGTTACTTCAATCAATTTGAAATGTGTGTGAAATCCAGCATTTTCTGCCATATTTGACTAAGTGTTGCATATTTAAGTAAGTGTTGCACACAAGTTGTCTCTGGAACCAAAATATAGAAAAATGTACTGTTTTTCTACCCTAGACATATAACAGTTTTCTTAGCTTCTGCATCCTCCCAGGGGAAGAGATCTGTTGGATAGAATACTAGTAGGTGGAAATGTGCCTGCGTAAATCAGGCCCAGGGGGGCTTTGTGGGTAATTACATGGTCTTGTCCTTTCCCTACCTGCCACACAGAAGCTCCTTATGGTCATCCTTTTGAGGAGAACATCTTGGGGTGCCTGTTTGGGAACCTGCAGTGCAATTGCTAGCTTTTTATGAACTGAGCTTCATCTATGTCCTTTGAGCCGAAGGAGCTCTGGGTGTCTCTTAATTTGCCTTTCAAAGGTTGTAGGAGTAGCAGAGCTGAGAGAGTGGGACAGGCATCAAGAGGAGTAAATTGAGTTCAGGTTCTTTTGCGTGACATCTTGGAGCCATCTGTATGATAAAAGCATAAAAATAATCTGCACTGATAAGAGCATTAAAATGGACAGTAATCTAAAAGTACAGTTCTATTTTGGAAAGTGATAATCTAAAAATGTCAATTTTGAATCCAGCAGATCTATTCCTGTGAGTATTAAAATATTGCTTGCTAAATTTGGTGATAAAAAGTACTGTTTTAAAGTATTGGAGAATGATCTTTTTTTACTGTATCATCTATGAAGCAGTCTATTAAGTTTCCATTGTTTATACCCATTTGAAATTCCGTCACTTAGAAATTTTTAAGATAGTTGTATGAATAATTATTTCCCTAGGCATTTCTTCCTCTTGATATTGATCCATTTAGGGTAGACAAATCCTTTCCTCTGAGAAAATCAAATAGAAAATACTGTTAATGCTGAGATAAAAATAAATGATTTTTTTTTAACTTTTTCTGAACTTTTAGAATCTTATTGGCAGTGCAGTCCGTTAAAATATTGTGACTAACTTGATTATTAAATGCATCCTTTCAGTGCAGCCAAATCAAGTGTTTCTTTTCTGTAATTAAGCAAGTTATTTTTGTACAAACAACCCTAATTCTCTCTGTCTCTGGTCAGAATTTGGTAGAAACACTTTTTCCCTAATTATGCATTTCTATCATGTTTTAAATGTTTTAACAAAATTTCTTTTATAAATTTCAAAAGGGAAATTAGGATAACAGTACTCTGAAAGCAAAGCAATTTGCCTTAGATGTTTTAAATCTGATTTCAATATTTCATTTTGTATTCCCATTTCTCATATCCAATTTCTTAAAACGCTGTTCTGTGATTATTTTTTTTCATCCTCAACTGTTTCTAATCCTTGATTATTATTTTTTTTCAATTAAGATTTAACCAAATTCCAAACTTTTAAGTCCTTCTTGAATCATTATTATTATCTTTGTCTTTAGTAGGACTGCCACTGACAAAAAGCATATTTACTTTTTTTTTAAACCCAGTTGTGAGTATTAATTTTAAGACCAAGTTTTGCACCACTATTTTTGAGCAAAAAAACTCCCTAATATTTAGAATGTTGGGATGGAAAAATTTCCTGCCCTTGCCTGAGACTTGTAAGCACTTTTTGATTAAAAAGCTTGGCTTTGAGACTGAAGCTGAAACCAGGTCGTTACTGGAGACTTCTTCCAATGTAAAACATCATTGTTTTGCTGTTAAAGTTTATAAAGAGGAAAGGGAGAAATGAGCACTGGTCCTCAGGAAAAAGGCCAGAAGACTGTGTTGTATTGTCAAAATGCAGATATTTAAAATGTAGAGACTATACATGCTTGTCACTCAGGGGCTTGTGTATCCAGTTCTAAAATACGGTTATCATGTTAGTTTGGTGGGTTTTTTTTCCCTATGCTTTTCCTCTTCATGCTGAGTGTTCAGAAGTACCTGCTTTCCCTCCCCTGGAAATGACGGCCTTATGCCTTCTGCGCTGTATTCTCTGAACTGCCACCAAGGCTTTGCTTCATTGCTTGTAAAACAAATCCGGGTATGGAATGAATAGGAAATGGAAATAAATTTTTACTTTGTGAAAAGTTTGACATGGAAAATCATGAAAAGATCACTCAGTCTCTTTTAGATTGCAAACATCTGTGATTTAAAGATATTTTTTTTCTTTTTTTTTCTTTTTGTTCTTCCATTTTCCTCCCCTTCCCCTGGTTGTGTTAGATCTTGTCCAAATGCTTAATAGAAATTGATAGTGTGTTCCCAGGTAACAAATTACATCTGTCTCTGAAAATGAGTCAATGTAATCATGACAAATTCATGAAATAAAGGAGAAATACATTGCTGCAGTCCTGGGGAACACGAGTCAATATGGTTTATGTAATTATTTAATAAAACATCTCTTCTAGTGCATTGAACCAGCCTAAGATACTGAAGCAGTTGTATTTATGCAGGAATAAACAAACTTCCAGTAAAAGCTGGTGACCAGAAGTATGCAATTAGGCATTTCCAGAAATACTCATTAAACCAGTCTGCTTAAATTTTAATCAGACTTCTATGTATAAAACAGTCTGAAAGGAGGGAGTAGCAAAATAAGAAAAGATTTTTATGAAAAGCTGTTCAGATTTTCCAGTGCCCCCAAATGGCTTTGAATTTTTTTAGTTTAACTTCCTGTGCATGGAATTGCAAATCTGTCTAAAAGTTAACAATACAAAATCCTACATGCTGGCTTAATTCTGTTTTAGGGGAGCCATATTGGTATCAGCACAGAAATACTACATTGATAGCAAAGCTGTCATAAAAATAATATGATGTGAGGATTAGGTGGATATTTGAAACAGTTAAGCTTTGTGTAGTCCATGTGAGAAGTGTCAGAGGACTGATGTTCAGTGGGTAAGTTCTTATATGAAAATAAAGCCATAGGAAATTCACTGTCACACTGAAAAATTACAAATCACCAGGCACTTCCAGTATTTTTTGGCCTTCCTTATTTATCTTCCTGGTATATCTGAGCTAAATAATGCAAACTGCGTTATATATGAGACATGAGAAGACATGTGTTGCCCAGGGTCATAAGGAAGTCAGGAATAGCCATAAGAGGTTCATGACTCCAGATGCTGGAATGAATTCAATAGATGTCTGGTTATGTTCTTTGCAACATTAAATTTGTATAGTTTAATGGTTGGTGACTTCCGCTCTTATTTCCAGTAAGCCTAAAGTAGCATCAGGATGCTCATGGATGGTCTACATGTACAACTGGACATGCAATAAATAGGCCGTCACTCGAAGCCTTTACAAACATGTTTGTAGACCTGTTAGAATAATCTGAAAGAGGAGCTCAGAGGGCAGCTCACGAAATGTGAGTGAATAAAGACAAGAGAGTGCATGTATCCATCCCTGAAAAAGATCACTCACAATCCCTTTTCAGGTGTTATCTGATGACCATCTATTTGTGATGGATCCCCTCATGTCCTTGGAAACTGCAGTTATAAATATTGTTGCTCTCGTATTAAATTCTAATGGTCACTGTGCTTTATCCTTGCAGGGCATCAGTAGCCTCTTCAGTTCACTTAAAGTGGTCAGGCTACTTCGGCTGGGTCGCGTGGCTCGGAAGTTGGACCACTACATTGAGTACGGAGCAGCAGTCTTGGTTCTGCTGGTGTGTGTGTTTGGGCTTGCAGCACACTGGCTGGCCTGCATTTGGTACAGCATAGGAGACTATGAGGTTATCGATGAGGATACAAACACGATCCGAACCGAGAGCTGGCTCTATCAGCTGGGGATGTCGATAGGAACACCTTACCGCTTCAACACATCGGGCTTTGGAAAATGGGAAGGCGGACCAAGCAAAGATTCGGTCTACATATCTTCCTTGTATTTTACGATGACCAGCCTCACTAGTGTTGGATTTGGGAACATCGCTCCGACTACAGATGGGGAGAAGATCTTCGCTGTTGCTATGATGATGATTGGCTGTAAGTACTAGAGATTCTCTGTCTCACACACACAGTGCCAAATCGCTGTGTGTCATGAATACTGATATCATAATAACATCTGGAATCATGTAAAATATTATGCAGCTTAAAATATTTTGGTGGCAATATAGTTATTGCACACTTTCTTATTGGTTAGTTTTAAAATCACAAGTGGGAGTATTGCTGCAACTAGCAAAAATTCAGTCATTTTGGAAGCAATATTCTGTCAATATTCTCTCAATAGTCTTTTGTAATTAAACTTTAAAACGTGTAAAGCCTGAAGTATTAGAAATGAGTTCACCAGAGTGGGGACAGACAACCTTTGTGCCTCTATTTGGTATGTGGCAAAATCTTTGTATGTCTCAGAGTTGTATATATTGGACAAGTGGGTCGGTGGGTGGGAGGAGGTCCAAGAGCATCTCATAAGGGAGAGAGGACAGTAGCTCTCTAGAGGACATGAACTCCATTGTGGGCTGAGCGTACAGTCAGGTCCTAAAGCAACTGGGATGATACTGGCCTTGGGCACCTCTGGCTCGCATTTCTTTGTTGCAAGGGATTCATGTTGCCAGGCTGTCGAGTTTTTGGCCATGTTGCGTCACTTCAATTCAGAGTCTGCACTCAAAGTGCCATGAGAGCTACTTGGAGTTAAGAACCATGCAGTGGCCACACACAAAATAGGTCCGGTTTTTCTAGAAAAAGGTGAAATTTGAGCCAAAAGAAGGAAAAAAATAATCTACTTGGAAGAGTATATCATTATATGGAGAAAGAGAGAAGCTTCTGTACATTAATATTACATCTAGAGGAGAAAAAAGTCAATTTTTGCTAAGTAGAAAAAAAAAAAATATAATGAAACCCAATTAGCAGCACAGTGCCTGCTATGGTAGAAATGTGAAGCTTTGATCCAGAGTGTCATTTTAAAGCATGTGCAGTGTTAAGCAGGCTGAAGGTTAGTGAGAAGACAGCAAGCATTCTTGATCTCATAGGGATTGGGATATTTTAGCTATAAAAATTGTTAATTTTGTCCTAGCTTTTTCTACTGCTAAATCCCATCATCTTAATAAAACACCAGCGTAGCATAAGGGAATTGTATATAAAACTTGGAGACAATTATGTGGTTTCTTTATGAGAAGGTGCATTAGACAATATAGCAGTGTAGTAAAAAACATACCTCCAAACATATTTTGTGGTGAAGTTACCTGTTTCATAGGAAATATCCTGACTTTTGGCTTATTGTTCATTGGGTTATGATCATGATGCTAGCTAGACAACA
Organism: Calidris pugnax; assembly: GCF_001431845.1. Lineage (NCBI taxonomy): Eukaryota > Metazoa > Chordata > Aves > Charadriiformes > Scolopacidae > Calidris > Calidris pugnax. The sequence goes on from NW_015090922.1 coordinate 7,684,786, forward strand.
ATAGTATTACTCAGTATTGTTATTTAATACTATGAATACTGAATTAACATAAACTTCATAAAATTAAGAAGGTACATTGGAGGTCTAAGAACATTTGGAATTTTACCTGCTCCAAATTCTGCATATGAAAATGTGATGGAAAGAAGCTGAATTTATGCAAGATTAATGTTGATAGATATCTGCTCTGAATTCTAAAATGAACTTTAATTTCAGCAAGTGTTTTGGCAATTTTAAATCTCATGAATGCAATCACATTTGAGGGAAACAATTTTTGTTTCTATTTGGACTGGTAGAACCTTACATTTCTAACCCTATAACTGTTGGTGTATCTGAGCACCTTTATCCTATGAACAACTACTTGGAAAACATTAGGGCTATTAGCAATATATGTTTGCGGGAGTGGCAACTAAGTAATCCAGTCTTTGAATTTACCTCGCTGGCTTTTGTAGGGTCTTGATTGCTTTTAACGTGCTGAAGTTTTGAGCTGTGGTCATTCCTCAGGATGGGAGGAACGAAACTGATTTGTTTACTTTGCAGCTATTTAGAGCTTAATTGTTGACAGACATTCTTCCACATCTGTCATAAAATTTTATGTTAAAATAACATTGTTTAACCTGTAGAATCAAGCTCTCAAACATTGGTCTGAGTTTGAACTAGTGCTCTTTTATAAGAATTTTGTCTGATCTGTTGGGAGTCTGAAAGGTACGTAGCAAATGTATGGGAGATAGCTGCGGGGAGGGAAAAGAAGTTTCCCGGCTAAAGGTTTTTTATGTCACTCAGAAAAATTCATATTTATCTTGGCCAAGTAACATGTTTGTTATGAGCTGAGCTACTCCCTAATATCACAGTTGGTGCCTACAGGTTCCTGTTGTGGTCCTCATTTTGCAGATGTCAGCACGTGAAACAGATAGGGGCTGTGGTTGTCCAAAGCCTCAGATATAAGCAATTTCAAATCAGTTCTGCTAATGTATTACTGTTCACTACTAAAAGGAAAGAGTATGTGATTTCTCTTTTATACTTTGCCTGCATTTAACACTGCATTTATTTTAACACCCCTCTCAAAAGCTACTGCTATCTTTCAGTAGCACAGGGAATACCATTTTTTTTTCCGTGAAGGATGCAGACAGAGTCTAATTGTTTGACTATCTAAAATTCTGATTGAAGATAGGTGGGATTTGCTGAGTCCAACCTCAAACATACCACTCCATTAACTTCTTCCCTGCTAGAGGGTTTGTCTTTAAGAACTATGTGAATTTATCTTGGTTTTGAAGTGGCTGGGTATAGTCTGGTCAAAAACGCATACAAATACATACATACAAAAATGCATATATTTAAATAGTCCGGTGAAATAAGCGAAGTTATTATACAATCTTTTCTGTATAAAGTGGAAACAACACTGTTACTTTTTTTGGAGGATGTTATCATTTATGTTTAGTTAAGACAATATGTTAACAGGATTGGTTTTGAGATTCCAAAATGACATTATAGTGTCACTAAAAAAAAAAAAAAAATGTATTTGGGGACAGATATATAATATTTCAAAGTGATTCCAGAAAAATTTTACTTTAAATAGGCTGGAAATTTTTAATAGGAGGGTGATTTTTATCCCCTCGGGCCAATTAACCTCCTGTGAATAAATAGTAAAACTTCCATTAGCCTGATGGGGACAGATTTAGATGAGCGGAAAGACAATTATAACATTTCCTTCTCTTTGTGCATTTTATCCTCTATTCTTTTTGAATAGCAATAAGCGCTGTGTGAAAAAACCTAGTGGCTTGATAAACAATACTGTGGCCAACTAAGCCCACAGTCTCAATTTTATTAGCAAGATCACCTTTGAAATTTTGTCCTTCTCTTTATTTGTAAAAGAAACTGAATTGTCTTGATATGGAGATGGTGGTCAACATGTGAAAACAGCTGCGACCCCTACCTTCCTTGTGTGGGCTCTATGTGTAGCTGCCCTACAGAAAGTTAGGGTGCAGGTCCCACTTCAGTGCAGGGTAAGCACTTGCCTCCCACTGGTGGCATGTTTTCTTCATGTTTGATAATCTATAATTATTTTTAATAGAATGGATTTGATTTTGAAAAACTCTTGTATCTCTGGGGAAGGCTGGACATGGTGTGTGTTGCCCTGAAGTGCATTACCAAGTGGGACGCGGTTTTGTAGGCTTTCTGGTCCTTGTTTCTAGCAAACTTAGTTTTTTCGTTTTGTTTTGGTTTACTTGGCTGAGTATCTTGAATAGTTTCTGGGGGCAAAAGTTGTGAATAGTAACGATCCTTTTTTCCTTTGGTCTTGGAGTGTTGTCTGTTGAGCTTCTTTGCTTCAGGAGAGGAGTTAACTGTGTAAGCAAGTGATTTTAATATGTGTATTTCTGTCTTCTGCACTGGCAAACTGACTGAAAGGCTTGTGGTCAACAGTCAGCACAGGACTATGGTGACATCCAAAGAGGATGTTTGTGTCAGAAGGGCTCAGAGTATTTGAAAGCATAAGCAGATTATAACTAGTGTCATTCCATGTGCGTTTAGTATTCTTATGCACAGAATGATGGAATTAGTACTTTGCAATTATTTTCCATCTTCTGTAAGACAAAATTTGGTTTCCTCTGCTGCTCAGCCACTGATATGTCCCCTTCTGCTCACTTCTTACTGCCTCTATAAAGTTGATCCTGTTGCAGAAAAACATGTGTATTACATTAACTCTTTGTAGACCTACTGACCACTGGTAATAGTACTTTGCTATAATGTCACGTAGCTGTTTAAAAAAATAAGTAAGGCTACTTCCATTTTCCTTTGTTATTCAATCTTTCATTATGACAAATAATAAATCCAGGTAACTTTTAATCAAAAATTTAGAGCTACATTAGTGGAACGATCCTGGGCCAGTGGGAATTATTGCTGAGTTGAGTGCAAATGTTGGCCTGATAAGAAAGTAAAAGGTATATGAACTTGCAGAAGGAAGGGTGGGCAGGTCATGTTAATGGTTCATAGAGGCTGGGAAGGAATGACTGAGGTGAATGAGCTGTGTGTGGGTATTGAGCCTGTGGGGCTGGCTGGGCTGGTTGGTTTTACTCTTGGAGCAAAGTACAAGAAAGTGTGGCTTGATCTCAACAGCCCTGGTTCCTCCCTTGTGGCCACCTTCTGCAGGGAAGTGCTTTCAAATGTGATGTATGTGCACGCTGTCTTACTGACCTCATTGTGGCTGCAGTTTTCAGGGAGAGACTGTTTTACTGTTGCTTATTTTGACACGGGGAGGTGCAAGCCCTAATTAGATTTGTGAGGGACTGCAGCATACTCATTGTGTAGCTCTGGGGATGTATGGTCCATTGGTCAGCTTCACCACAGGGGGATGTGGGTAGGTGAAAAATGCTCTTGGTTCTTCACCTCAAGTAATGCACATCTGTTTGGGAAGAACAAATTATTTTAAAATAAGATGAAGTACCCAGTGGCTGCTCTTAAGGATTTCTGTTCTGTGGAGGCTTGATGCTTCTGATAAGATATGCAATTCAAATTGGTATGTAGCTGTTTTTCTTAAACATATGGTAAATTACAGTTTTGTAAAGCAAACTGCCTTCACACCTGTCAATGAACTGACCTGCATGGTTTTGCCTCACTTTATTGAGTGTATGTGTATATATAGAGAGAAGTATGAGTGTTACTACTGGAAGTAAAAGCAATTAAGTCCTCAGCTTCATTTTAAAATGAATCAAAACATATTTGCTTATCCCTTTTCACAGATGGCCACTAAATTGCTAATTAATAGGGAATATGACTACAGACAGATCTTCCAGAGAGGCTGATATTACATAAAACCAGGTTTAAAACAACTGTCTGGGTCCTTAGAAGGACATGTATTTTCCATTTTTAATACTTGTAGGAAAAAAACCCAACCTATTTCAATTTTTAGTTTCTTCCCTGTGGAGACATATGCCTCGAAATAACAGTTCTTGTATATTTTGTTCAGTGAAGCTGTCAGGTTGGGTTGCATATTGTTTATTTTTCCTAAGCAATAGCAGAAACCCGAGGACTTCCATTTGCAGTTTTCATATCTGGGCACTGTGTCAGCAATCCCCTTGCTCTGCAGGTGGAGTAGGGATGAACAGTTCTAAAAATGCTTTGCATTTTCTACTTTCAACATACCATATTACTGATGGATACTTGCATATCTCGATTTTGAGCAACCAAGCAAAATTTATTATTTCAAGAGCCTTTTGTTAGTGTTCTCAGTTTCCCTGAAAGATCCCAAGCTTTTGGTGCCTGTTCATGCTAAATTCTCCTTGTTAGGCAGGAACTTGCTGGAACGACAGGGCTTGACTCATCCAAAGTATGAAGTTCACTGAGGAAAAGGCACGTTTTAATGCTAAACTAAATCATAAATTATCCTGTAAACATTATAATTAGACCAGATAGTGAGAGGGATCATGGAAAAAGAACAAAAGTAGGAGTTAAAAGATCAGACTCAAGGAAGTTCACGCTCACCTACTGTAATAATTTTTCAGCCACCGAGTTAATGAATCAAAAGAGACCAGAGACCGAAAACACTCATCTTCATTGATCTTGTGGAACACCACCGTCAGCACTTCACCGTTTGTCCCTGGTTAAGGTAGACACAGATCCCAGGAGCGGGGAGTAGCTCTCTGTTTTGTTCAGCTTTGTCTGGAATAGCTTCTTTCTCATCAGACATAAGAACAGGAATGAGGATAACATTAAGTAAATTTGAAAACATGATTAGGTAGTTTTATTTACAGCACTCTTGCTGAAAGGAAAAGAAATCTGCCCTAGTAATGTGAACATCTCTGTGAACTATAAGAAAATCTTGGTAGCTGGTATCATGACACAGAGGTCAGTCAGTGTTGCTCCTTCATAGCCCTGCAGAGGAGTAGAGTGCTTTGGTGACCCCCAGCAGGGTAGAAAGTGTTCAGAGGCTCTTGTGAACAAGGATAGCCAGGAGCTGATGAAAACTAGACTGTTGTTATCAAAATCCATGAACAAAATACAGATGCATTGCAGCATCATGTTTGATGGTGTTCCTGAGGCACAATTTTCCCCTTTTAAGGCAGTTCATCAGCTGTTAGAGCAAATGGATGTGGCCAGGCTGTGTGGGTACTTACCAGACATGCATCTAATCGTAAGAGAAGCATGTGTATCCCTAGTACCCCTTTTAGGGGATAGGGGACAGGGGTACATTGAAATTGGTTTTGCTGGAGGTTGGTGGCCTGATGATCTCTAGAGGTCCCTTCCAACCCTGACAATTCCGTGAAATGGAGTGTCAGCCAGGTCCAGACTAGGTTTGCTGAGGAGATCATTCAGGGGCTGAGCACAAAGTCTTATAAGACCTCAAACCCAAAGCAACTTTTTCTGTATTCATGGTTATTGCAAATGTGATGTTTTGATTTGTGGACCTGCTAGGGTAGGAAAAAGAAACCTTGCCTTGTGAAAATGGTCTCTTGGATAGCTGCTCTTTTTCAGTAACCCTGGCAGGATGATAAAAATCTCTTAAATGCCACAGACTTCAATTTCTTGCTAGTCACTGAGGCTGAGGTTGACATGCTTTCCATATGGTTGGTAGTTTTGCATTGCTTTTCATTCTCGTCTGTCTTAGCCACCAGCAACACTACTTGAGCTAGTAATTCCTAATTTAAAGGCCTGGTTTTTAATTTTTTTTTCTTTTTAATAAGCAGGAAGAGTCTTTTGAGATCTATTCCCTCACCTCTCTCTGCTGTGCTTTATTACTTGTTGTTTGAAGCTAGTCATGATATTTGAAGAGCTTGTGTCTTACTGCTATAATTGTTAAGCAACTGTTTGGGATTTCTGAACGTTATTTTGCTTGGATGCTTTCTCTGTTTGAATGAACCACCAGAAGTGTCAGGGATATGTTTCTCAGCTACACCAGGTTTCAACAAAGAGGAAGGGGCAGTAGAAAATCTGGATAGAATTTCGATGAAGGTCAGAAGGAGGGTTTGGATATTAGGGTAGGATTTGTCCTGGTTATCTCTAAATATGAGAATAGTAAAATTTTTCTTGTTAAGAGTAAAGAATGAGTAAACCAGTGAAATAACCAAACCAAAGCAAAAGCAGAAAAAACCCCCCAAAAACTCAGACAAAAAATTCTCAACCCCCCAAAAACCAACAACAAAAAGCCTGTAACAAAAGCCCAAAGTCATTGTGATAAAAAATAAATAAATAAAATGGGTAGACAACCTCATTTCAGGCTTTTTGGCTGTATAAACAATCCTTCAGACAGCTGAATCTTGAGGGATGTGTTTTCCAGTAAAGCACATTGGTATCTCTCATCAGTAAGCATGGGACTGCACCAGGCCATGGTGGCGTTTTCAGACCCATGGATGAGCTGAGGTGTCTGGCCTGTGCAGAGTCACATCATTGACATTCAGTACAGACAGGGCATGCTGGAGAGATGCCGTCACTGCTGGCAGACTTCACAACATTGCAAGCTCCAAACTCTGACCTGTAGCTCTTAAAAGTTGCCTCCTCTTCAGATGAGGATGTCTGAGGCCTGCGGGTTTTTTAAGGATGGCTTATGTTGAAGGATGGCTGGACTCGATGATCCCGAGGGTCTCTTCCAGCCTAGGTAATTCTGTGATAAAACTCTGGTGTCAAGGCCAGCAGGAGGGTAGGCTTTAGGTGGCACATATGTAAATAGCAAACTCCTACAAACTCCTACAGGCTAAGATGGGGTGGAAGGTTTTTTCAGGTTCACAACACCAGTGTTAATGCTGTCATAATTCTGTCTGAGCTAACTATGGCTATATGAGTGCCCCATTCATATGGGGTTAGCCATCTCCTTACCACAGCACACTTCAAAGCAGTATTTATAGAAGAAATAAAATGTTTTTTAAAGTATATTAATGTGGTAGTAATTTGTTTCCTGGCCTGCTTTGGGAAAACATAAAGTAACTCTGTGTGAAATGTTATTTCTTGCTATGCAAAAGTGAGTAACCAATATTCTTTTTCTTGTTATTTTAAGTGTATATTACCAGATTAAAGCTAGATGAAATTATTGCCATTAAATTTCCCACAAAATGCAATTTGGAAATGGCAAAGGTAAGTTGCCCATGTACTTTTGGTTGTGTGGGGAAAAAAGAAGATAAAAATTCCAGAGCTATATTACAGATACATACCTGATGAATCACTCCATGATGTGTCATCTTGCCTTAATGACTTTAAAAATTTCAGGCTGTACTTCAGCCTAATGGATCTAGGGAATGACCCTACCTCGGAATATACTAGAACTTAATTGCTACAACAGTGCCAGGAAATTTTGCTCCAAGTCACTGTCAGTATCATGCAAATCCAATCAGGATAATTTTTAAAGTGAGATTTTTGTGAACATTTTTAATTCTCGAGGTTCTTAAAATCTGTTGTCACCTGCAGAGCTTAACCTTGGTCTCCAAGACACTGGACAACTTTTGAAAGGACTCTAGATGCAAATGAAGAAAAAATAGTTCTGTTTGACAGGAGAGAAGATGAAGGCTGTAAAGTGCTAATGGTTTGGTTTTTTTGGGCATGTGGGGGAGAGCTCACACTACAGTAATGTTATAGATAATTGCCTTTTTTTTCTCTTTGTTGCACAATGTTTCTAAATTTTTACCTAGAATTATTTAATAGTAATGAGGAGGATAAGGAAAAAAATAGGAATCCCAGTGGTCGGTGTGTCTCTTTTTGACCTGATGTATTTCATATCACATGCTGTTTCATATCACATGCGCAGTATTTGGCTTTCTTTAGGCTATTTCTAACATTTCTTCCTATAAATAGATTTAAAACAAAGAAACGTGCTAGCTCTTTCAAACTCTCATCAGCACGTGCAACCAACTTGTTCTGAATTCTGAAGGAACATCATTAACTCAAGTTAATGTTTGAGAGGGAAGTGCCTGATGCATCCAGAACATGGTCTGAAAGGGCAGAGGAATGTAAAAGGAAAAAAATATTCCAGGCAGGTGAATCAGGGGATAATACATATGCGTTTTCTTCCCTATGAAGAAAGCCCTCAGAATCTGCAAGAGACATTGTGTTTTGATATGCAGTTCAGTTTGTATTTTATTCTTAAATTACTGAGGCACACACATACAATCTCAAAGAGCATGATTTGTCTTGTTGGAATTTTATTCTGGATTCTCACCTGTGAAATTGCCTAGATAGCTATAGTGCACAGAACGTGTGACAGATTTCTCTTTCTCTTTGCAGTTCTGGGAGCCCTTTCCCTAAGCAGCAACTCTATGTGAAGGATAGAAATCTTGGGCAAGGATTTGGTTTTGCATGAGTCAATTTTTGTCTAAGAAAAATCCAGCTAGATAGCCATGGGAAAAAATAGCAAAACAGCACATCCACTCATATGACACATTGTACCACTTATCATCTTAATACGTAGAATATGACAGAAGATCTGAAGCATCTTCTAAACACCTTTCACTTCTATATCAGCTTCAAAAAGGATATAGTTATTTTACTGTCTAATTGCTACTGGACTCAGACAGACTGCTGTAGGTTACAAAATGTTTTGGGAAAAGGAGCTTACCAAGCTGCAATATGTGAGTGTTTTATGGATCATGAGATGTCCCTAACCACGCAGATGAGCTATCTCATGACATCTTGAAAATGAATAAGTATTAATTGTGCTTTCCAGATCAGTGAGTTTTAATGCATTTAGCTGTTTTTATATTTTAAAGAATGATTTGTCAGGTTATTAAAGCAGTGGAAAGCAGTGGTCTAGATGATGTCGATTTGGGTCATATGTGGTTTATTTCTTGGAGCTGAGAGCTCTGAAATACTCTAGATCTGAACTTGAGTTACTGTCTGAAGATACATCATATTATAAACAGCAGAAGCCTGATGGAAGAAATTCTGATCCCCAGAGAAAATATGGAATATTTGTGAAAATGTCAGTATCTTTTATCCACAGTACAGTAACTCTTGCTGCAACTGGTGTGAAAAATGTGGAAGGAGACATGTAACTTATTAATAGGCCCTCTTGCCTGGAAGGAAAGTAGAAAATTTGTTCTTCTAACCAAAGGGTTTTGACAGCCAGTAGGGTCTAAAATCCATGAGTGCTTTATGGTAAAGAATGAACTAGTTGAGATATTAAAGCCTGCCTGTTCTTACTCACATCAACACAAATTAGGAATGCTTTTTATTACCCCTTTGAAATCAAACCAGTAAGTGTACCAGGTGGCATGGAAGTAAATTCTTCTGGTCAGATAATAGGCAAATATTGCCCTCCCTTGCCACCATCTCAAAAGCAAAAATGGGTTGCTTAATAAATGCAGGTGAGTGGGGTGATTCATGGTCATGGTTTGGTAGTTCTTCAATGTTAATGGAATGATCCTGAGGGATTTTCACTACAAAATAAGAGGGAGCTGGAAATTGGTAACATATTCTAAGTGTTCAGAGGCCAAATTTAAGGAGAGAGAATAGGACTTAAGATAAAGGATTAAATTCTGTCTTTGAACTTGAACTTGAATGAGGGTTTTTTTTGAGAGTTATTTTCTGGTAAAATTAAGATTTACTGCAAAAATATGGAAAATAATGCCAGGATTTTCCACAAGGATCTTAAACAGTCTCAGAGCTTCTAGGCAGTTCATTAAGTGAATTCGGAAAACCCTGAGCTTATTTATTATAGTTGTATCACTTATTGACAGTTTGTACTTTTAGTGCAATTTTTGTGAAATATAAAATAGCACACTTTCTGCAGTTTTGAACCAACCCTATCTTAATTTTGCTTTTTCAAAATCTGTCACACCTTTCATACGCAGAGGGCTAATGAGTGGAGTTCTACCTCCTAATGGTCAGGTCTACTGTGATACTTCATGTGTGCGGTCCTGGACAGAGTGCATCCTTTTGCATCAAACACACAGGTTTGGCAATGATTTTGTGGTGTTGTGTTGGAAATAACACAGTACCCACTGAGAACTGTTCACAGAAGTGCACCTTAGATCTGATGTGGCCATTCACCTATTTCCAGTTCTCTTTCCTATAATGGGCCACCAGTTCCTTCCTCCTACTTTTCTCTCACTTCCCTGCATAAACCTTCATTTCTGGGCCTGTCACTGCTCTGAGGTTTGCCATCCCACACTAGCAGCTTCATCCTGGTTTTTTCTGACACAGAATTTCATAAAAAAACAAGGAACTGGAAAAGATACTCAACTTGCCTTGTTCTTCCTCTTTGCTTTTAGAGAGGGAAGTTATTATTATCTGTAATTCCTTCTGTAAGCATTTGTTTGACTTTAGGCTTCTTATTCAGTTTGGTGCATTTAAATGCAGAGGGAGGAGAAAGGAAGGTAATTTCCTGTATTGCAAATAGGCTTTGATTTCTTGATTCACTTTTAATTGTGTTTTATTTTCTAATATTTTATACTTTCTTTATAAAAGCCTTTCTTCATATGACTGGGAAAACTATAAAATCCATTTTATCAGGAATTTAGTATGCCAAAACTAAAAATTTCCAGGAACTGGCTTTCTCACACTCCTTGCAAATAAGTTGACAGCAGGTTAATAGTGAGGTAACAGCAATAGAATGTGGGAGGGGAAAATGAGCATTTTTTCTGGAAGGGAGCCTTATTCCACATATAGTTCACAACCTCCTGTGTAAATTGTAGAGGAATTACTGAATAGGCAAATTACTTTGAGCAAACCACTACATCACGTAGGCGCCACACTAACTGTGAGCAGCTGAAAGAAGACCTAGCTATGTGCCACCTTTGGCTTATGCTGTTCTGACCTGCTCATGCAGAGAAAATAATATCTAATTCTGCTTTGAACCTTCATGTGTATAATAAACTTAAGTAACAGGAGGCTGTGTGAGAAGCTATCTGGAAGAGGCATTGGGGTCCAGTTACTAGTGCCCTGACACAGGGGAGCTGAGTCCTGTACCCAGCTGAGGTGTTAACCTGTGGTGTTATCTTCCGTAACTTATTTTCTCTTGTATGTCCTTCTTATGTATTTAGACTTTTTGCAAAGAAGCAGGGAGGGACCTGCCTCTCAAAAGAGCATCAGTCTTAACTTGAGCTTGAAGTTCTGCTAAAATCCAAATAGGCATTATTACAGATACCCACTACGATGGCAGCTGTGGTGGTATACCCACTAATGACCCCTAAGTTCTCAGCTGGCACCTGAACAATCCCCTGGCAGAGCTCCATGCATTCAGATGCTCTCTCAAGTAAAGGACAAGTCCCCTTCCTCAGCTGGCCCTTTCTGAAGAGCCTATATCCACCTGTTGCTGGGTTTTAATTGTGTGAACTACCCTGCCATGTCTCCACCATCCCAGTGAAGTCATTGCCCTGTAACTGCACGTAGTCTTCTAGCTCCTCCTGTTTTTTCTCCACGCTGCCTGCAGTGGCATGTTTCTGAGAGAAAAGAGAATTTCCTAAGAATGCTGAGTCCCCAGTACAGGCTGAGAATTGCACTGGAATATGATGTCTGACCATGATGGGAGCTTTCTGGGGAAAAAAAAACAAACAACAAAACAAAACAGAAAAAAGGGAGAGGCAGGTGGGTCAGATTTATTTTTTTTTCCTCACTGGTATAAGAGAAGACAGCACACTCCTTGTGAAAACTATGATAGAGAAATGAATCAAAGCTTCTCTGCTTGTGTTTAGAAGTATGGGAACAGCAGTACCTGCAAGGCAGAGAGATCTGTATGACACTGCCAAGTATCTCCTGGGGTATGACTTGAAGCTGCCAAGCAAATGGATGTTCCTATTTTCTAGCGTCAGAAGGTTGTCCTTTCAGGGCAGTGCAGCTGACCATCTGCTTTTTGGGCTCTTGCTGGTCTGTTAGTAAACGCATTGAGAGGTGTGAGATGGGAGAATGTAGCTACTGAGTTTGCTTTGCTGCTTTTGTTTACATGCTGGGATGTGTGTGGGTGGACAAAGGGGAGCAGGCACTGAGAGAGAGAAATAGAAACTGAAGTTGAAACTAAGGTTTCTTCTTTTTCCTTTTCAGAATCATAAACTTCTTTTTAGACTGCTTCCCAAAATAAACAGAATCTTACATGGAGCATATTTAAGATGGTTGTTTCCTCATGCTAGTTACAGAACTGTAGTCAACAGATGAGCGGTATGAATCATAGAATCATAGAATTTCCCAGGCCGGAAGGGACCTCCAAGGGTCATCTAGTCCGACCTCCCCGCAGTCAGCAGGGACACCCCCAACTAGACCAGGTTGCCCAGGGCCTCGTCGAGCCTCTCCTTGAATATCTCCAGGGAAGGGGCCTCAACCACCTCCCTGGGCAACCTGTTCCAGTGCTCCACTACCCTCACAGTAAAGAACCCCCTTCTAATCTCCAATCTAAATCTGTTCCCCTGGTTCAGTACATGCAGTACTGGTATGATTGCAAGGGTCCACAGCGCAGTGAAATGGACAATTTGGTAGTTCAGTCGCCAGTGAAATACTTGACCAGAGAAGACATTCAGAAAAGCAGGGAAGATAAAGAGCCTGAGGGCAACCACACTTCTCAAGCTATTCTCCTTCCGTTGGGAAGGACAGCCGTCTGCGATGAAGCTCGTCTTATACTGATGCGTTGGGGTAGTAGCTGTGGTAGAACTGATCAGGAACAGAAGTAACTTTCTAGCCTTGCACACTCTGCACAGGCATGCATAAATCAGTGTTGATGATATAAGTGCTGTCCTTGTAGTAGTAGTAATGTATTTTTCTTCCTACAGCTGTTTTGTGAGCCACATCATGACTGTGATCTCTCTTCAGCAGAGATTTAATTTGAGATAGTATCAGAAGTGAAGAACAGCGGGGAAGGAATCTGGGAAAACATTTGGCGGCTGCACATGAATGAGAAATGCTGTTTCCTGTAAGCTTTTGACGTCGGTTGTTGCCAGACGTCCTGTACAGTATGCAGACATATTGTACCAACTGGGTAGGGCTTGGGAGGGGTTGGGGCAGGCCCAGGCTTCAAGGTAATACTGCAGATAAGTGAGCAGTTCAATTAGTCTTGGGTAAATGGGCAGTGAAAGAAGCTGCTTCCCAGAAGGCGGCAGTATGGGTGGAGAAAAATAAAGAACTTGTATCCGAGACCGCTATGTTTGTGCATGTATGTGAGCTGCTAGCATTGCTTTCCTCCTGTAATTGCTGTCTCTAACTTTATACTGCCAGAGAGTACTGCTTTATACTTTCCAGAGGAAACTATCTGGTTTTGTACCATTTTCTATGCAGTGATGCAAAAACTGTTTGATAGGCAGTAATGTCTGCCTGAGGCCGCACAGCCAAATTCCCCACTGCTTGCTAACAGGAAGGTTTTGTCCTTCAATAGCTACACAGTAGTACTTCTGTTTTAACAGCTTTGGAGGAGCTTGCCATCAGTCGCCTGTTGCTGGTGGACCAATTGCATTCCTGTAAAGCCAGGCTATTTTCCGAAATGACCTGCTGTTTGAACAGGACAAATGCAAACACAAAAAGGAAGCCTGCAGAGGGTGGAAGCAAGGACAGGTAGCCTGGGACGAATACAAAGAAATTGTCCGAGCAGCCAGCAATCAGGTTAGGAAAGCTAAAGCCTAGATAAAATTAAAACTGTCCAGAGACAGCAAGGGCAACAATAAAAGCTTCTACAGATACATCACTGATAAAAGGAAGACTAGGGAAAATATGGGCCCTCTCCATAAGGAAGCGGGAGATCTGGTCACACAGGATATGGAGACAGCTGAAGTATTCAATGACTTTTTGGCCTCAGTTTTCACTGGCAAGTGCTCTAGCTACGCTGTCCCAAGTCACAGAAGACAAAGGCATGGACTGGGAGAACAAGGTACTTCCCACTGTAGGAGAAGATCAGGTTTGAGACTATCTAAGGAACCTGAAGGTGGACAAGTCTGTCTGATGAGATGCACCTGTGGGTCCTGAGGGAACTGGCAGATGAAGCTCCTAAGCCACTATCCATTATATTTGAGAAGTCATGGCAGTCTGGTGAAGTTCCCACTGCCTAGAAAAAGGGGAAAAATAAGCCCCATTTAAAAAAAAGGAATAAAGGAAGTCCCAGGGAACTACAGGCCAGTCAGTCTTGATTGCTCTGTGCCTGGCAATGTCATGGAGCAGATCCTCCTGGAAACTATGTGAAGGCACATGGAAAATAAGGAGGTGATTGGTCTAGTGGGAGGTGTCTCTGCCCATGGCAGAGGGGTTGGAACTAACTTAACTTTAGGGTCCCTTTCAACTCGAACCATTCTGTGATTCTATTAAATGCCCATTAAATGCAGGACATTTTAGATGCTACAGGATTGATTACTTCTCAAAGTTCACCAGGCTGTAGATTCGTCTAAAGTGCAAAAAGAGCACTTGCTGTAATTATAGCTGAAAAACAGGACGTTTCCTCCAGAGTCTCTGCTGAACCACATCTAGGGTGGGTAGGGAAAGCAAGGTGCTCTTCTGTGCCCCAGTTCTCAATGATCAGGTCCTCTAGGACAGACAGGGCAGCATATAAATGTGTCAACTGAAGGAAATAATCAACACACAATCCACAAAACATGTTTCCCCTAAAGATCAGATTTTACTTTTGCACATATTTCTCCTCCACTGACTCCAGCGGTGCTGTTCCTGAAGTGCCCTGGGAAGAGTTTCAAAGGCTCTGGCCCCACAGGAGCTGCCAGTGTTTTGAGAGCTTTTGCAGTAAAGGAAAGCACAACATCTTTCATTGAGGGGTTGGATTTCTTCTGAGGTTGACTCAGAATCTCTGCTTGTAAATATGCTTTCTCTTCCTCATGTAACGTTATTGGGGCGGATTTTCAACTTATGTCACTTTTGAATGTTCAAACCAAAAATTTCCTGTTGACAGAAGTGGAGGCTATTTCATATGCTGTCACATCATTTTTCTGTTACCCTTGGCAAATTATTTTGACCAATATTTTCATGGATGCCTGACAATTTTTGTTTTAATTCTGATTTTCTCCACTTGGTACACAGCAAACCTGACTTTGTTGCTAAGCCTCTGAAGCAAAATAGAGCTATGAGTACTTAGTACCTATAAAAAACAATGAACCTTGAATGGCCTTAAGAATTATAACTATCTATACTGGTGACCCACTGGAAAACTCTGAATGACAGAAGATAAGATGGGCATAAGAGTATATGATTTTTCAAGTTAACGATGTACATACTAGATGTCAATGGCACCTATGCAGGATGTTCAGTAGAGAAAATCTAGATGGGACTGTAAAAGTTAAAATGTGACTGAAAAACATTAATAGAGAAGCCTGGGAGCACAGGCTAATTCTGCCAGCTTAAGCCTCCTGGTTATTTGTGGAAACCTCTGTGCTTTCAATGCTGGTATTAATTTTTCTGGTCCTGTCAGGAAGGAGCTGCAACTTGCAGATACGCAGTCTCTCTAGTGAGAGAGATGACTGCACCTTCCCAGTATCAGCTGATAAGCTCAGCGCTGGTGTCTGTGCAAAAACAAAACCATACTGTGCTTCTGTATTCCTTGCGTGATCTCTGTGCTGTTTCTGTGTTTTATCATTGTGTAGTGAATACACTGGGTATGCTGTAATTCAGACTGTGGGCTTTAAAAATTACAATCAGACAAGTAAACAGAGCATAACAACTATGATCATCAATTCAAAACAGCTTGATTGGACCAGTGTCTTCCCATTAGAAAGTGAAAAAAACCCTCAGCCCTGAAACAATGAGCTTTTTTACTGATGGCTTTGTGCCTTCCACAGACTGATGATGTGTTTTATGTTGTTGCTTGTGTTCTGAGTCCTCCCTACCGTTTCTGATTTTACTGCTATTATCTGTCTGCTGCCATCATGATAGTATTAGAAACAGAGTGTAGCGACATCTATAATTAGGGTTGTCTACACGTTTTCTTTCTGTTTTCCATTTGACTCATGTTCCTAACTTTCTAAATCTTTCAATTTCCGAGTTGAGATAATCAAGGTCAGGCATTTCTGAGACCAAGGGTTTTGTTTGTCCATTTAACAAAGCAAGATTTTGATATTAAGAGCAGATATATAAGAACAACAGGGCTGGAAATCAAAATTTGGCAGCAAGAGAATACTCATAGAGCCTTCTTTTAAGAAAGATACTACAATGTAAGGACCTTTAATAGTAACCCATGGGAAAATGCTGACCTTGAAAGACACAAGATTATGCAATTACTGAGCTAGCCATATACATAGTTTAATTTCAGTGGAAGTGCTGAATAAACATAAAAAGTGTATGTGTTGTCTTTGCTGGATGAATCACAAGAGAGTGAATCACGCAAGTGACAGGGAAATACCTGACTTTAGTGTGGCTCAGGAGAAGATGGGCATGTTTAGCTCCTGAAAGCCACTGCCCTGAGAACAAGCTATGACATACAGGCACCCTTTAGCTGCAGCTGAGCTTGGCAGGCTGACCACATCTGCATGCTACAATAATCGTAGAATCATAGACTGGTTAGAGTTGGGAGGGACCTTAAAGATCATTGAGTTTCAACCCCCCTGCTATGGGCAGGGACACCTCCCACTAGACCAGGTTGCTCAAAGCCCCATCCAGACTGGTCTTGAGCACTTCCAGGGAAGGGGCATCCACAACTTCTCTGGGCAACCCGTTCCAGTGCCTCACCACCCTTACAGTAAATAATTTCTTCCTCATATTTAATCCAAGTTTCCCTTCTTTCAGCTTAAACCATCACCCCCCGTCCTATCGCTACATACCCTGATAAAGAGTCCCTCCCCATCTCTCCTATAGGCCCCCTTTAGGTATTGGAAGTCCACTGTAAGGTCTCCCCAGAGTCTTCTTTCCTCCTGGCTGAATAACCCCAACTCTCTCAGCCTGTCTTCGTAGGAGAGGTTCTCCAGCCCTCTGATCATTTTCGTGGCCCTCCGCTGGACCCATTCCAACAGGTCGATGTCCTTCTGGTGTTTAGGACTCCAGAGCTGGACACACTACTCCAGGTGGGAGGCACCAACTCTGGGAGAAGCAGCATGAGCTGGCCACCTGGCTGCAGTAGTGGTAGCATCTGGAGAAAGAGTGGTGCTGCTGGAGCCCAGGGCACATGTGAAACACAGGAGCATCTGGGACAAGGTGGTAGGTGATGGACAGAGTGAACTTTTAAATTTTGGACAGTATGTACCTACTTGGTTAGCTAAGCTGATCTTTGGTACCTGTATCTCTGTAAGCTTGCCTCAAAGAGCACAGACATGGTTTTCTGCACAGTCAGTTCTGTACTAGATCTCACCCAAGCTGTGTTGCTATGCACAGGTGTTCCTTAGCATGTCTGCTTGGCAGCCAATTGTGACTTGTTGGTGTATTTTGTATTGTCTAAAGTTGGAGCCCTTTGCTCTATTTTGCTTGCTGACATCCTTAAAAGCATCCTCCTTTGTGTCTTCTATTGGGGAGTGATTTCCCTTCTGCTGGGTTCCTCTTTAGCCCACTGTAAGACCAGAGAGTGCTGTGTGCGCTTCATTTCAGGCACTGATTTTTAGATGTGAGACTGGCAATTTGTGAGTTAATTGGTGATGTCTGCATGCTGCAATTAACCTAATTATGTGTTTAGTTACATTAATTAAACTCTTGTCCTGGACAGCAGCTGTTTAATCATTTGCCTTCAGGCTCCCCCTCAGTTGGGGTCATTCTGAAACCTACTGTTTTG
The DNA here is from genome assembly GCF_001431845.1 of Calidris pugnax. Lineage (NCBI taxonomy): Eukaryota > Metazoa > Chordata > Aves > Charadriiformes > Scolopacidae > Calidris > Calidris pugnax. The sequence continues at coordinate 7,702,370 of NW_015090922.1, forward strand.
GGTTGGCAGAGTTGAACAGTGAGTGTGCAATAGTGACACAAGTGTGTTGGCACCAGTAGTGCCCCTTTTTCCCCTTAATCTTTCTCTTATTAAAACCCTATTGTAAAACTTTAAATGCCATTGATCAGCTTCTATACTGCTGTTCTTTGGAAGCTCTTGAAAGGGTGACTCTTTTCCACTGTGGTGCACCAGTTTATAAAAATTTGCCTGTTAGTGCATATGTGCACTTTGTATTATGGCTTATGGATGCTCTGGTGGATGCACAGACCCTGAGAGAAAAACTAAGTCTTGCTTTGCTGCTGTAGCAATATTTTCAGTAAAATTAGCTGTTTTGCATCAAAGCTTGTTTTGGAGAGCTGTTGACTTGTAAAGGGGCAGGATCTGGGAGCTGAGCCATAATAAACTCCACAGTCAGCTTTGGCAGAACCAGCAGTGCCATAGCATGGTAGGAAAGTGAAGGTACTGGTTTTGGGCTTTATGAGATACTTCCATCTTTGGCAGCCGCATTGAAATAAGCAGGGAATTTTGGGATTTCTGCTGTTTAGAAAGTCTGCAGAGGTCTGGTGCAAATCAGTAAGGATGTGGATTTTCAGTGGAAATCACTTCTAAAATTTATTTCAAGGTAGAAAAGAAATGCAGCATCTTTGACTTCTTGGAAGTAGATAATGGCAGAGACTCGCTGATCAAATCTTGGACTCTTCAGTTCTGGTTGCTTCTCCTTTATCTTCTGCATGGAGATATTGCAGTGGCTGTTAATTCTCATTGCAGAAGAGTCAGTGTAGTGGTTCAGTGTTTGTCAGCTGAAGGGTGCCTGGATAATGCTCTTCTTGGAGTACCTACGAGGGAGGGAAGGACTTGGTCAGTGAAGAAATTCCTTACCTTCCTAACTCATTGTGTTGTCTAGCTGTTTCTCTGTGTGAAACCTCCAGCATTTGGACTGACCAGATAACAGCAATTCAAGCACAGTGCAAATGTTGGGCTGTTGAATGGGAGCATGGTGATAGACTATCATTTAATGATGTAGTGGTTGGTGTTAATTCTTCTTGAACTGAGTAGCCTTCATCAGGAGCACTTTGACAGTACCTTAGAGGGATAAAGAGGTGTGAATGTGGGGAGATGGTACTAGTTTTAGAAATGAGATGTATTGCACATAAAGCCAATACTAAAGGTTTGTGCCTTGAACTAGCTGAACGTCAGGAATGGTAACTAGGTTCAGCTCAGCCGAGCACCTGTAATCCAACCACACTTGTGTCCCCTCACAGCAATTCACTGAACATACAGCTCAGAAGGCTGGAGAAGATTGTGGCTTTCCTGAAAGCAAGGAGAAATGTAGGTCTTCTGTATGGACTATATTAGCTGACAGAAAGCAATGAAGACATGGTTACTTTAGCAAGAAAAGACTGTTGTAACTCTGGTGTAGCGAGTCCTGTAGCAACATTGATGCTGCTACGCCTTTGTCAGAATACCTCAGATCTTTTAAGTTTGAGTACTTAACACATGCCTAGGACTGGTATGTCCAGAGCCTTGTAGCAATTGTAATAATTTATATGCTTATAAAAATTTCCATGCTGATTTTGTAAGCTTGTTTTCATCCAGTCTGTGCAGAACAGTGTGACTGCAAATGAAGTGAAAAAGGAAAGTGGGCAATTCCATAGAAATGTATATTATATGGAAATGTAGACTTCCCTGACACTGCACCAGTAGCTTGGCTTTTAATGTTCAGGGAATGAGCAGAAAGAGCTCATGCAGGAACTAGGTTGTCTTAATTCAACAATGTGTATTGTTGGAATTGGTGACACACACACAAAAAGGAGGAATTTAGCTTATGTGTGTATAGAACAAGTATTTCTTCTTGCTGATCTCTTCAGTTTCCCCTATTTTGGGGTTCTGGTCTTTTGGGGCACTGAGAAGCGCTATGTCATTTGGCTTGTTTCAGCTGAGGGTGCTCTGCAGCTTGAAATATCAAGCCTCAGGTTAGAAAGATTGCTTTTCAGAACTGAAGAAGCATTTTAAATTGATGGCACTTTTACAGTGAATACCTTTCCAGAAGACTGAACAGCAGCAAGCCCACAGAAGCCAATTCTTTTATACATTGCCTTATCCCTTGTGATTGCTGTGACGATTAAATAACTTCAGAGTAGAAAAAGTTTGAATGGCATTTGCCTTGAGCGTTCTTGTGCAGTGCTTCTCTAATGAGCTCCCACACTTCTAGCTTGCAACTTCTGGTATTCAAAGCTTGCTTTGTGCTTTCACTTTTATTTTAGTGTTGATGAAGTGTGTGTTTGTTTTTTTTTTTAATACTTTTATTAGCAGTTTTTCTTTTTGTGTGGAGTATGAAACCACGGATTATGGCAAGTAAAGGTTTTGTATTCATTGCAACTTAATTCCTTTCTAACTTTAGTCTAGCTGGAAGTGTGAGTCTATCAGAGAGTACAAGGGTAGTATAACACAGAAAGGAAAAAACCCTGGCAATGAACACTCAAACATTCCAAAGTATTTTTTCAAGCGCTTCACAAAATATTTATGAATGTTCATGAAACTGCTGTGACAACACATTCCCTCTATCATACTGCTGTTGGAAACACTGAAGGACATGGCTCATCGTCTAAGGCTGACGAAATGGAAGCTGCATGCAAGTACCAGCAGAGGGAGTCAGGACTGGGCATTAACTGCTGGAGATTTTCGGATTGTAGTGGTCATCATCTGGAAGGGGAAACATATTCTTGATGTGTGGGGTGAAGTATAAAAAGACTTCCTTTAAGAACCTTCTGCCTTCTGTGTGACATACTTATGTGTTTTCTCCCTCCTGTTCTTAGATTAGGAAAATGAAAAGACATTCCAGTCAAAAATGGTTTACTGAGCAATTTCCCTCTTTCCCGTGCCCTTCTCAGACCATGCTAATATGAAGCATGGAATGGGGTAGCCTCTAGAATTGTTTGGGATTTCACACCTCTGCCTCATCAACGGTGCAAAAATAAAGTAAAATAACAAAGGCTTCTAGCAAGGTAGACCCACACAGCTGGAGAGGAAAAATGGTTCAAGATGTTGGCAGTACACTCAGAAGAACCAGTATCTCTTCTTCTAACTGTGGAGCAGTGATCTCTAGGTGGATGGATGGTGTCCCTGGTGGCACAGGGACAGGCACAGTGATGAGGATAACTTGGGCAAGTGAAAATGCTGTTAAGAGACTTGTGGCTGTGCAGAAGCTCTTGAAGTTCTTTTCTGCCAGTCTGCAGAGTAGCACAAAGGACTTTACCCCTCCCTTTCACACCCTGCTTGTGACAACCTGTTTACTTAGGCTTTGTATGAAGGATGCTGTTAGGACCCAACATTTTTGTTCTCTTTAGTGCCCTCTGCAATAATCTCTCTGGTTTTGTTGTCTAGTCCCCTTGGCTTGTTCTAAAGTGTTTATTCTTTCATCTTTCTGACTTATTGCCTAAGCTTTCAGGGTTGAAAAAAATGGAGGAAAGTAAATAAAAATCCTAGAGTATTTGCTTTAAGGTATAAAAAAATGAACAATTTATTTTCATTAGCCTCCAGCAAAGACAACATTCTCACCGTACTATTTGTTATTACAGGCGCTGTGTTTCTCTGGTCTGACTTGAACAGTCTAAAGTGTCTTGCATTGCAGTCACAATGCTGACACACTCTTCAAACAAAGCTTTTGGGAATGCTTGTTAGCCACAGCTCAGCCTACTACTGCTGCATTTCACTTATTGATCTTAGTGAATGACGTCCTAACTCAAACAGTTTCTTGATTAAGAAGCCTTTTAGTACATTTTTTTTTTTCCTGGAGAAATGGAGATTCACCTAGAGACAGTGTTTCTGTTTTCTCCTGGGAGCTGGTTACCAAATGTTCAGAGACAGTTGATGCTTGTTAGCATCTAGAAGCTGCAGAAGGTTCTGGACACAGAAAATGGATGTTATGGCCTGCAAATGAAATAAGATGATATGCAAAGGGCAAAGCAAAAGGTGAAAAAACCCCACCAAACATGCTGCTTTTCTCATCAGTGCTGAAAAATACTGGAAGCACAGTGTGAGAGCCAGCAGGGTTGAGGACCTGAGCTGGCAGGTTTGAGCTGAATTCCCAGTTCTGTCACACACTCTCCTGTGTGACCTTATGCAAACTGCTCCTTGTCTCTGCTTTGCTTCCCTTGCCTCTCTAACTCTTCACATCTTACTAGTACAGGATGTCTTTTACTATGCTCTGTACATACCATAGCACTGTGTAGCTATTCCCTCCCTCTGAAGTTCTGCTGAAGTGTCTTTTTGAGTTTGAGGATATCGGTATCAGTAAAGGCAACTCTGTCCAGAAAACTGGATGTTTAAACTCTCTCTGTATTTTTTACCAGTTCAGCTATCATCCGGTGCTTTGTGTTCCACATTTCTAATCTCACCTAAGTCCCTTATCTGCTCCTTCACCCATGCTCTTACTTACTTAGGCTCCTATCCCTGTACTTCCCCTTCCTCCCCTCCTCCAGCCTGTGAAGACTCCCTGTTCTCTTGACCATCTAATCTAGCTTTGATTCCCTCCTAGTCATTAGGCTTCTCTATTGAGGCCAAGAAGGTCTGGCAGCCTCTTTGATGGGTCCGCTAAGCTGTTGATTTAAATTTTGCAGGCTCTGTGATGCAGAGAGACTGCTAAATCACTGCTCCCGTGACAGGTTTCTGAAGGCTGGAAGAAGACAGAGTATTGAACAGAAAATTGGAAGAGATGAGAGAAAACAGGAGGGCAGAACTTCTGGAAGGAAGTATGAAGAGTAATGCTGGGCCAGGTAGATGACAAGAATTTGACAGGGGGAAATGGTTCAAAGAAGAGTGTGTGTGTGTGTGTGTGCACGTGGGGTAGATGGAGAAAGGCAGGATAGATGGTTATCCATCAGAGGGATGTTTGTCAGAGGAAGTTGAGACCACAGTGACCGCATCCTGAATGCTCAACATCAGGAGTGATATTTAGGGACATCTTCAAGAGACGCTTATCCAGAAAATCTAGCTGTGTGGTTGGCAGTTAGGCTCTCTTATTTAAAAAAAAAAAACCACAAACCACCACCAAACAACAAAGCAACAACCAAAAACCTAAAAAAAACCACCCTACACTGTATACCATTCAAAGCATGTCAAGTGAGCTTGACAGAAAAATATTTTAATAGCCTGGTGCTCATGTGCTGATTGATTACAGCAACAGATCAAAGATAAGTATTCTGTCAAGAATCATTAATATCTGTCAGCCAGTAGTAGCTATATTATATAAAAAATTTGAGCTGTTGAAAAGCATTCTATCCTTGCCTTGTTCCTAAGACCAGTAAATGAATATTCATGGTAACATACACAGCTTACGAATGGTTCTTCAGTTCACGTAGCTTTTTAAAAGATAAGCATGCAGGTTATTACCACAATTTGTTAAGTGCTAAAATGTGTTCCTGCATTTTTACTTCTTTATAATTTGATAACTTCAATGCCTGTAAGTGACATGGAATATATTTACCACAATTGTTTGCCTAACTCCTACTGTTAGTCTCCAATTACTCTATGAGCTGTAAGATCTTGTTGTCTCCGTCAGTGGGAAGATCTGGTAGATACTACTTAAATGATACTGCATGTAGCAGAGAATTATTTCAGTGCTTGAACAAGGGACAGACTTGTGATAACTGCAAAATCTCCTCTTCTGGAAGCCCTCTGATATTGTGAAAGTTATCCTTGATCTGCAAAAATTATCAGGCAATGCTTCCTTAGTATGAATGCCTTGGGACTGCTGCAGGATTAGGCTAGATCCAGTATTGTGTCAGCAGAGAGTAGGGATCTTAACTGTCAGGGCTTTTTGTTTTGGAATCTAAAGATCAGGATTTAAGTTCAGGAGGAGCCATTGTTCTCATATTATGTGCTCTGTATCACAGTGATGAACAGTTTACTTTGAGGTTTGACTCCTGATGGTGTATTAGGGCTAACTTAAACTGAGATTCTGGCTACTTTTGCCAGTTATTGCAGCTACCTTATATTGCTGTGGTCCCTAAGATTTTGTTGATATACACATGTGAAATCACTTAAGCCAGTCTTAGAAATTACTTTTTTTTCGTAGGGTCTTTTGGGAGTGCTAGGATAGTAGGTGTTCTTTACCTCCTGGGGCTGGCCACGTAAAGCTTTCCTGAGCACACCTGCCAGAAAATGCATTATTCTGTGGAGAGGTAAGAGCAGAGAGGTCTCTGTGTTTATGGCCAGAGATATCTGCCTCTCCCTTTCTAATCAATTACTTCATGGTTCAAAGGCTCCAGGGATAGGGAAATGTTTAGTTCATACCCCTGCTCTATTTATGGAGCCTGGAACATGTCTAACAGTAAAAACCCTTTTCTTCTCCTTTTTCTTCTCTCAAAATACCCAGTTACCTAAAGGTGAAGGAACTCTATAGGAAAATGGGAGACCTGAGTTCAGGTCTCTGTTCCCGCACTGAGATTTGAAACACAGGCCTGTGGTACACTGGTTGCAGGGAGTACAGTTGCAGTCTCCCCCAAGCAAGGAAAAACTTTCTGTGCCTAACTACTGGATGAGGTTTGTAGCTGCAAATTATTAACAGAGGTATTTCATTACCTTTGAGAGTCCTCTGTGCTTTCTGTTGGCCAGCTTCAGCTTATTAGCATCTGCAAATGCTGTTCTCGTGTGTCCCACTGGTTCAGGCACTGCACAAGCAGTATAGTTCTCTAAAAAGGTCCCAGTGGGATACTACTACATCGTTACTTCTGACTGTATAAGTTTGTGTATGTGCAAATACATTTGCATGTTGGGCTGGCTTGCTAGCAAACTCACCAAACCATAAAACACAGCTACCTGACATTTTTTTATCTCAGATGATTTCTATGTAATATTTACTTTAAAAAGAAATTAGGCAGTGTCTCCTAAGCAATAACATCGACCCCTGACTATAATGATGCGTCATTTTAGAAGTTAGGTGTGGAGCTCCCAGCTCTATGCATGCTTACCTTTACTGCTGCTTTTAGTGCTGCTGAGTTCTAATGAAACAGCAGAGTCAACCTGAAACACAAAGCATCTTCAAGATTGGAGCCATAGGAACAGTAATGATTACCCATTTCTGAAAGTTAGGCTATACCTCTCTTCACTACTCCAGAGAAAATATTCTTCTCACATGCAGTCATCCATGGTTTCTCATTAAAAAACCAAACAGTTGCTTCAGGTATTTTTGATAAGCCATATGTATCTTCACTAGCCTGTCACTTCCCTCGTCAGTAAAGCAGGCCCCTAGAGAAGCAACTGTCTATGAGCTTTTCCCATTTCACATTCCTGTACATATTGTATGCACCTTTTGATTTTGGTCTGCAAGCACATCTATGATTAGTGTGTGGGAGGAGCATGACTCAGACCTAGTCATTCCAGTGACAATTATTCTTTAACCACCTCAAATTAGACTTCATCTGTGAATGTCATCTTTATCTCAGACCTTATTACCTTACTCAACGTAATTAAAAACTTCAGTATTCTTATTTGTGTTATAAACACCATTAAATATTTGTAACTGTTTAATGACACCAGAAGAGGGAATCTTCTGGACCAGTTTGTCTTTAGGTTTGTTAGGGAAGTGTTTGAAAACCCCATATGGAATGCAGTCACATAACTTGTCTGTACTTGTTGCACCCAGAAGTGAAAGATGCTTATGTGCAAGATGGGATTGGCAGGTCACTCAGTGTCGGCTGAGGAGCATCTTGCACTCTTCCTTTGGTTATTGAAGTAGCAGCACTCCGGGAGCCTGGCTGACCAAGGTTATTGCATCAGAAACCTCAGAGCCTGAGCTGCGGGGAAGCGAAGCAGTCAGGCACAGCACAGTCCTGTACGGGTACAGCTTTAGGGGCTTAATTTCACAGCAAAATTGAAATGTGCACCAGGAATTAGTTGTTGTCCTTCACTTGGGTATCCAGTCATCCTGTCAGGTGCAGGGGTGCTCTTAACTCCAGCTGGCTGGCCTCTCAATGGAACAGGCTTGACAGCTCCTTAGTGCTAACACAACCTTTCTGTGCAGCCAGGGTACAGAGCACTGGTGGTTTCGTGGTGTGACCGCTTGGACCACAGTCAGCTCGCAGGGTGCTCGAAAGGTAAGCCAAGTAAGCTACAGAAGACCCGTGCTTTGTCTCAATTACACACTTGCTGCTGTTTTGGGGGCTTTGTTTAACTAGTTTTTGTGTTGGGGACAATGCGGTTTATCTGGAGAAGTTAGTTCTCTCTGGAACCTGTGGGACAAGGGATGTGCAATTTTTACATCAGCTGGCTGTGTGAGGCCAGCACTTTACCACCCACCTCTGGTTCACTTTACAATAAGACCATAGTACTTTCATCCCACTCTGCTTTTATATTGGGATAATTTATAGATATTAAAATTTTACCTATTCTTTTGTTCTCAGAGAAGACAGTCTAAAAAAAGACCATGATGTACTTGCTACCTAGACAGCAAAATCTTTGTAAGTCAGTAGATGAGAGTTAGTGGTCGAAGAGAGCTGCTTTGTCTCAGTATTTCTGCTAACTTTGTCCTTAACTTTAATTACAGGCCTACATGTGCACACCTGTGGAGTAGTGTTTAAATGCATAGCTGAGTTGAGGTTTTAATGGGCCTTGTGGAGGTCTTGGGTCCTTCCTCCTTGTCATCTTAGTGGTGGATTCAGATCTGAACATACCCAGCAAGAAATGCAGCCAGCTGCTGACTTCCCACATGGGTGCTCTAGTGGGAGTAGAGGGAATCTACTTGAATCCATTTGTAACTGGGAACAAAGGATTACTCTAAATATCTCACTAAAATGTAAGATACGTTAATTACATGAGTTCTGGAGCAATGACCAAAGGGAATCACAGTGGAGAATGCCTCTTGGGCAGTTGTCAGCAAGTGGCTTTACCCATCAAACACTTGTGCTGCATCAATGATGGGGGGAAGCTCAGCCCAGAATTCAGTAGGTGTAAGTGCTAGATGATGGCTTTGGTGTGCAAAATTCAGACCCAGTGCTGAACTCTCAAAGGCCACAGGTAGGTTATTACAAAATCAGACTCAGGAACTGCGAACAGGAAAGGGCCTGGGCCAGCAGTACAAAGCCCAGCAGAACGTGCAGCATTGTAGGGAAAGGGACAGAAAGTTTGGATAAAAGATGATCTCCTTGAGCCTCTCTAGAGTTCCCTCCTGCAAGGCTTTGTGGAAGACATCACACAAATCATAGAGGAAATAGAGTAAATGAAGGAACCATAAAAACTATGAAGCAGTTTCACATGGAAAGAGAACAACTTCTAATTTTTATTCACTCTTTTCTTGAACCTCTTCCTAACTGTTGTTTTTTTCTTTATGTCTAGCTTTATTTCAGTAATAGATTAAAAAAAAAAAAAAAAAAAAAAAAAAAAAAAAAGAGGATGTTTC
>NW_015090922.1:7712611-7730304 GCF_001431845.1 Calidris pugnax
TCTTGAACCCCTTCCTAACTGTTTTTTTTTTCTTTATGTCTAGCTTTTTTTCAGTAAAAGATTAAAAAAAAAAAAAAAAAAAGGAGAGTTTGCTTCTAATTGGGGGTAACCATTTCAGATAAGTTCAAGGTAGATAAAAAACAGCTTTCAAAGCAAAAGCCTTCACATTGGTGAAAGTCAGTAAAAACCTAGAAGCAGTATCTGGAGATTTAATTTTAACCAAGTAATTGAAAATGGCCATGCATTACCCTGTATAAATTGTAGAAGAAAAATGATGCCTTTAAATGGCTCAGTCGTCATTTAAATGGTGATCTGTTCATTAGTGCTGGGAAATGAAATGGAAATCCATTTCAATTTTCTAGACAATTTAAATTTTATTGTCCATAAAATTCTACAAAACAGTAAAATAGTGTCCTTTCTTGCAAATTGCAGAGGATTTAATCAGATTTTGCCATTTTAATAATTGTCATCATGGTAAAACCTGCTAGTGAATACATTGAGCTGAAGTCATCCCTTGTTGATAAAAGTGCCCCACTGGTGAGTCTGGCCTTGTGTGTGAAATACAGATGGTTTTTGCAGCTGTAATCTGTTTGTACAGTTAGTTTCCTCTTGATAATCACATTGGCTTAGTCAAAAACAAGGCTTAGCATTCACTGAAGTGCACATGCTTAAAATATAGAGCATCATCAAAATTTTATGACCCTCCTGAAGATGCTCTGATAAGTATCTTGTTCTTTACAGGAATTGTAGTTGTTTTAACTAGTTTTGAAAATCAGTACATTTCCTGGCTGGTCTGTCTTACCTTATCAGAGATGACCCTACCTCATGGGGGATAAAACATGGAGAGGTAACTGGGAAGTGCCATTTCTGTGGAATTATCTTTTTTTCTCTAGTCTTACCTTTAAGTAATCATGCTGACTTCCCTTGTAAATCTTCTTGCCTGTTGCTCTTGATCTCCCATGTTATTGTATTTTGACTGGAATAAAATTTGATTCTGCAAGGAGCTTTCCGTGGACTCATTGATTAAACTGTAATGGTTCTCTGAAAGTCTTTTTTTTGTATCAAGGGCTAAGCTTCTAATTTCAATTAATTACTAGGCATTACTGCGTTTGTATTTAGTCATGGCTATCTGGCAGGTTTAAGAATTTACCTGTAAATTGAGGCAGAACATATATCTTCATATCTGGTTTATGATGCACCTTTGGATGTAAAATTATATTACCCCATTAGGACTAACCAGTCAGTGGAAGTACACGACTTTGCAGAAATATTGATGCCTTCAGGTGAGAATAGTCTGGTGAACTATTTGGTCTGCAGGTGCTGCTTGTTTATAGATTAAGAACATGCAGCCCTGTTTTCCTGAAGGTGAGAGAAGCTCGTGATTAGGGATTTCAAAGTCTAGCTGTTTGAAGTTTCTCTGTATCCAGGATGCTTTTCTCTTCAGTTCCTTTCAATGTCATGCTCATGTTGTCGTCTGTTGGCTTCCCTTTACAGCACAAATGTAATGTATGACCAAAGTCTTAGTCCTTAATTTTGCAACCAAGAACACAGCCAAGTCCTTACAGGCTGATTCTGACTTGTTGTGCATCTGATTACTTTAGTAATCTGCTTTTCTGCAGGCATATTGGCTGCAATGGAATCTGTGGCTGTCATTAAATCCCCCTCTGGATGACTGTTAGCGCCTTTCAGTGTAAATGTACTACTAAACTGTAGCTGTCAAAACAAATGAATGATGAGTTTTGGGAACCAGAAATCTTGCCATTTTTCTTGTTTGGACACTTCTGAATTTGCCAAAATCCAGACTTTGCAGTGTTAATTAGTGGGATTGTGTTAATTTATTCAGGTGCTGCTGTACAGTGGTAGAAGCCTTGGCCCTGGAGGTAACAGCCACCCTTCCTTTGTATGGATTGCCAGGGGACCCTTCATCCCCTCTTTTTCAGGCTCTTGGATCCAAGATGCAGCCTTTCATAGAGTGCAAACTGGTGTTGGCCCTTCACTGTGAGTTTAGAGAGCACTGTTTGTGTTGGAGAGCTTTCTTGCAGGGCTGATGCTGAAGTTTGTTTTATTGGCTTGTATTCACTTTGGCTCTGGTCGCTCCTCTGATCGGTTTTGGTCTGTGTGCTTTCCCATGCTGTTTATCTCTGCCCAAACATGCTGAAGGCAAAAGCAAAACCTGTTAGAGATTTGTGCTGCCCACAACGCCCAGGCTTGTGAAATTCTCGTGAGCCAAAACACCTGTGATTGCTGCTACCAGCTGTGTGGGTGCTACCAGATCAAATCAAAATAAAAACCCTTGCAGTTTTAAAACATCCTTAGGGATGCTGGAGTTCAGCATCTTTGGAAGGCTGTTTTTTTACCAACACTTACCTCTCTTCTTCCATATTAAGCCTTAAACTGGCAAAATGTAAGTGGTTTCAAGTCCCTGAGATAACAGGAGGTTATTTGCCTGTGGGTCTGTGCTGCTATCGCAGCAGTCTGCTTTTTATTGGTACAGTTAGGAAAGGGTGTGAGGAGAAAAGCAGTGGGAGCTGTTTGTGATATTTGTTCCACAGCTTTCTTAACTCTTCCCTTTCTGCCCTTACACACTGCAGACAGCCTATTTTAAGGTGCACAGATGTTTCTACTACTCTAGTCCTTGGTAGTTGCTTAAGTGGCTTCTTAGAGCAGCTGTTCCCTTGTTTATGTCTCTGAATTTCATTTCATTGCAGCTCTTGTTTTTTTGGTGATGGGAAGAGGAATAAAAATCATGTCTCTGAAGCTCTGTTGTTTAGCCCTTATCAACTGTCCCCTCTCTGGTCGCCTATCCTCTGGGGCTCCTTCTATTGTAGCTGGAGCCCAGTGTGGTTCTTCTGTGTCCCATCTGTTGGCAGCAGGGTGATTTCAGCAAACATGATGATAACTGTGAGAAGATTTGCAGTAGAATTTGACTAAGGGTTTAGAAAATTTGCCTGTGGTCTCTCATCTTTCACCTTAGAAGTCAAGTGGTTCTGCCACATAGCTTGATGCTCGTGTCCCTCATGGCCTATTCAGGCTTTCTGCTTTGCTCTTTGCTATTGAATTGATTTTCAGACATGCTCAATTGATAGTAGCGTGCCAGTTCTTTGATTTTTCTGTTGCTACTGCTTTCCTTTTGCTTGAGGGGTACCTACGCTGAGGTGCAAATTACAAGCTGGTGGAGTGAAAGAGGAGGGCGGTGGAGCAGTGGATTGGTTCAGTCTGGGAGAATAGAGAGCTGTGGGAAAAACAGGATCTAACAGTCACTGGAGCAGCATGGGGGAGAGCTCCTCTGGGAATTTACTTTCATTTAAAAAAATGTCTTTTTCCCCAAGTTGTGAAATTCAGGAATTGACGTACATGCTAGGAAGATAGTAGCAATTGTAATTTTCTTTATACCCTGTGAAAATGTTATGTAAATATATTGTGAAAATTCATAAAGTCCATAATACTAATTGCCCTATTAGATCATGGTCATGTTTTTTACATTTATTCTTTACTAGCTAAATTAAATGGTATCTCTATACATTGTATTAATAAAAAATAAAAGGTAGATAAAAGATTACAAATAAGAAACTATAATATATAAAGCTTCCCAAGAAGTAGCAAATTAAGCAGTTCTGCATCTTTCCTGGTAGAAAATGGGGCAATCTATTTAAATTCTGTACTATTCTAGAAGGTTGTATAGGTACTCAATAAGTAAATATAACTTTAGATACTTTGGTTTCAAGTTGCAAATGATTTTAGCAAAACTAGTGCTGTAAACAGTTCAATGATAGATACCTATTCAGTTTGGTATTTGCTTGCAGACAGTAATTAACAGTTCAGTGTTTTTCTTTTAACTGCATACCCATAAGTAGGCATAATTACCACTAATCAAGACCCCTAATCTCAAGCAATTATAAGATCTTACATTGTTCTAATTTCACATTTAGAAACAAGGTGGTTTTCTCATATAATTATGTTATAATCCATACAATTTTTAGTTTCTGCTTTTCTTTTTATCTGATCAATGTTAATTTTCTGTGACCTCACAACATGTTATCTGAAAAATACCTTTGAGGCATGCAATTTTTGTGGTTAATTTATGGTTATGTTTCGTATTCAGTGAGAAGTGATGCAGTGCAACAGGTTTTCAAGGCTGCGCATTCTCTCAGCCATCTATAAACTCAATAATTTGTTGTAAACTGGGAACTTGTTAGTGAAACAAAACTGCAGTTATACATTTAAATCACCTGCTGTTTGTAAATCCAGGTGCTTACTCTTTTATGCTATTTAGGTTAGCACAAGCTGCTACCTAAGTATGTAAAAAGGGTGTGTTTTGGTGTTTTTTAAATAGTTAAGAGGCACTTCCATGCAGATGGACAGACTGACTTTCTGCATCAGCTTTCCAGAAAGTGAAAAGAAGGTAGTTCAGTTTTAGAAAGTAGTGCAAGTCCTGGGGGCAAGATGTAAGTGGTCCTTCACTAGTTGATGTTGTTCTCACTTGTTGCTGCATAGTTCTTATGCACACATTTTGTATGCAAGAGCTTTGGATGAGTGCATTTTGAACAAATCATCATCAATCTGATGATTCATCTCAGGAACCGCATGCAGCACTTACATCTGTAATTGGGGTAATTGCAAACCTCTCATTCTTACAGATAGAAATTCTTCCTTTTATAATCTAAAATCAGATCCCAGATCTTTTACTGTGGTAGCTGAGACCTACACTGACTTGTATTTATTTCTCTATTCTTATTTGTTACATCATTAAAAGTAGCAGATGATTTGGTGACCTTTCCAACCTGTATCTGACCTTCATGATTCACTTGTGCGGGTAATTGGCTATTGAAATTACTATGCTTTTATCTTTGACGTTATTTAAACACTGGTTTAAATGGGGTGACACAGACTGCATTGTAAATAGGTAGCCACATTGTTGGGGACAATGTGTTTTTCTTTATCTGTTGTCAGAAAAGAATATTAATGTTGGGCAGGGGGCTCTATCTTTTCTGAGGGATCATGACATTCATGGAGAGGAGGTGTTTGCTGTCTGCTTGATGTGCTGCAGCTTTCTGTGCAGCGTTAAACCAGGCTATTGCTTGTTCTGCAGAAAAAATTTCTCCATGGTTGCTACAGGCACAGTTCCTTAAAAACCACTGCACAGCCTTCATCCAGCTGATGCATCCAAGATTGCTGTGGGGGTCAGATTAATTTGTGACTTTTTTGCATGGGTGAACTTGTGGTCTGCCTTGAGTCAAATCCATCCCATTCAAGGACATTTCCTCCTTCCACCCTTTTACACCCCTTAAAATACTTCTCCTTAATTCCTGTGATCCCCTGCACATAGGACTGCTAAGGACTTGATAGATTCCATAGAGTCTGTAGGATAACACTACAAACTCTCGTCAAGGGCTCCAGGGACCTTTGGATGTTGGCATCTGACCTGCACTGTTGCTGCTACAAGGCAGTGGTCTAACATCAGGGTTCAATCAGTCTTGAAACAAGGATTTGGAGATTTTTGCTCTGTCATAAATTGCCCAACTTCCTCCCTGTAGTAGAGTGTGTGTTTCTGAAATCTTTCTGGGGCTGCAGTATACTGCAGTGAGTTCATTTCATTATTCCTTTGAAAATAAGGAAAAGCACGGAGCTAGCTATTTCTATGCAGAAAAGGTCAATGTTTAATATGCTAATGTATCTGCTCAATATTCAGCTGCAAAAATCCTTGGCTTTAATGTGTTTTTAATAGTAATAAAGTGGTTAGCTAATGATAAATTAAGGTTTGTAAGTTTGGGGATTTTTTAAAAAATAAAAAATTAATGTAGGCAGGAATAATTTTTCTTGCCAAGATAATTTTTATACTAGAGCATAGTAGCTGTATTTTGCAGTGGAAGGTGCTCTAGGACTGCTCACCTCATAATATTCAAAATGAAGAACCAAATTTCTGGGATTTTTTTAGACTTCATGTAGTTGGACGGTAATGACACAGGGCAAGGACTCCATTTTACCTTTGCTGGCATAGAGTTATATGTCCCAAGATACTGAACCAGCACGTCTCATGCTCCACCAGTGAGCAAAAGATAGTTTTATGTGTGCAAGTATGGTTGCTCAGAAATCTGCAGATAAGAATTTGCCCGTGACCCTCTTCTTAATCACCTATTTTCAGTGTTACACTGGCTGGCAGAATAATGATGTTTGTGGGCACCTCGTGCTGCTGCAGCATCCTGCCAGTGGGACTTGGCAGTTTTGGAGGGCCTGGGTTCAGTTTCTCTTAGGGAATCTGGTAAAAGTCCATATAAGTAGGGCCTAAGGTAGCATTATTGTAGGGTTGTGTTTGCATCTGCGTAACAGAGAGCAAACAGATGTAGTTAGGGAAAGGTAATGCTGTTCGAATACAAAATACTCATGGATTAAGGAGTATTTATAGTAAATCTGTTTTAAAGGCATTCCTTTAGTACTCATTACACTGGGCTTTCTGGTATGGTTTAGCCCAGGCACAAGTAAAGGTTAAACAGAGAAATAATCTATACATTTCTGGTCACTGCATCCTTAGTCATACTGTCCACTTTTTTGTTAAACTAAATTTACACATTTTTATATATATTTTTTCTACTCATCTGTACAGAGGGGCAGTTGGAAAAGGAGAGACGGTCTCTACAGGAATTCATAAAAAGAAAAGAAGTCATGTAGTGTCAAGTAGGAATTCTGTAGAGAATCAGCTGTGTAAAGGCCTTGAGCAAGTCTGAATTTAAATCGCGTCTCTTGATGATCAGGGAAAAGACAGTCCTGTAAGTTTCTTTTGCACGTTATCAAAGGTATTTTATTGGTCATAAAACCTTAAAGCATCTTATTTGGCTTAAGGGTGTCTGCCTGTAACACTGACCTGAATAAATAGCTGCATTCTCAAAGGAATGAGTGGGATGAGGAAATGAGGAATTTTATTTTTATTTTTTAAAAGAGGGGTTGAGGGAGGAAGTAAAGAGCAAAAAAGGGTTTTTAGGTAAGGTAAAATATTATCTTATCTTTTATAAATATGATTTGTCAAATATTTATTTTTATTTCTTGTTGAAGAGGTACTGACAATTTGGTGCCTGTTTTGAGGGACAGGAAATGATAAAGAGGAAGAACTTCCTCAGCAAGCCAGAGCATTTACTGGTGGTTGTCAGCTTATCTGCCATCTGACTGTTCCTCCTCTTCTACAGCCAGCCTTTCACTTATCCCTGATCTGATTCACAACATAGGAAAGCTCCTTTTGAGGCTTCCTGTCGTTCCCTTTCATTCCGGGCTGGATTGGCTGGAAGAGCCTCAGCCCCAGCCTCTGCAAACCATCAAAACATGACCATTGAGATTTCCACCAGCCTGCTGTTCTGTCTTGGGCTCTGGCAGGCGGATCTTCTCAAGTCCTGAGTGTTTTCATCTGCTTCTCTCCACACCTGGAAACATTGACTTTTTTTCTTTCTCATGTTTATTCTTCAACCCATCTTGATAAACCAGCTGGCTTCGTAACTATGCTGAATGAAGTCAGAACGGCTGTGCAGCATTTGGTCTGCGTTTGAGAGCTCTAGCTCTCGCCTCAGGCCTTGCTGTTCTTCTGCCTGAAGAGTATAAAATGTAGTGTGAGTTTTCATGTATTATTAAACTTACATCTATAAATCACTGACCCATGGTAGCTGTTTATTACGTATTCCATCTTCCGCTTTGATGCATTGTTGTTGTCACACTGAGGTGGGTAATGATGACTCGGCTTACTACTGTGGTAATGCACTTAAAGCTTGGAAATCTGTCACTGATGGCATTTCGACACAGGCACTATAAACCAGAGATGAAATTTTAACGTATTTGCTGTCAAGCTATTTGTCTTAAAGTTCCTGTGTCTTCTATTGTGGTTTTGTAAGGGTTTGGATACTAATGAGTTGTTTGATGGACGATGACCAATAGTTGTATTTCAGGAATTGTGCATTGCAGGACAAAAGAAGGTGGTGGTCCTTAATTTGTAGTACAGAAGGTGACCTATACCTTTCTTGTGGTCATCAGGCCTTCCTGATGAGGCACTGATATTACATGCATTTCTCTAGGCCTGGAATTTCCAGTCTTAAAGCACAGGCCTATTATGTTTTATATTTATTGTTTTTCTTCTTTTTTTACAGCCCTTCTGTATGCAACCATTTTTGGTAACGTGACAACCATATTTCAGCAAATGTATGCTAATACAAACAGATATCATGAAATGCTGAACAGTGTCCGGGACTTCCTAAAGCTCTACCAGGTCCCTAAAGGACTGAGTGAACGTGTGATGGATTACATCGTTTCCACCTGGTCAATGTCCAGAGGAATAGATACTGAAAAGGTAAGTAAATTAAACTGCAAGGAAACAAGTCACATCCTGAAAGTATTTAATTAAAATAAACAGGAGGTACTTTCTTAGTAAAGAAGACAAATATTCTTTAAATAGTTCCAAGTGGTAGCTTCCCTTAATTTTAAACTTTCAAATACACTATTTCACGTATTCTGTCATACTGACATATCTTAGTGGTAAAAGTTATGTATGTGTTGCTGGTGACATGTCGTGAAATAGTATAAAAATGAGGACAGAAAGAGCTTGTTTTTCAGTAAATAAAGAAAATGATTAAATAAAAAAACTCCCAAGTTCTAACATAACCTAAGAATTTCTTCAAATCAGATTGCTTGCAGTATTTCTGTTGTGTGAGGTTGTTTGCAGCTCTGTGGGCCTGAATGCAAAGTAAAATTTGTTTTGTCTTCGTAGAAATTGAACGTAATATTCTGTGTGCAGGTTAAAGATATTAATGAAAGCAGGAAGTCATTACTGTGATAATAATGTATTGTTTGAAATCTGCCTTATGTGAAGCAAATGCTATCATCCTAATTCATTGAATTTACAAGTACATTCCCATTGAGTCTTTAAAAATAACATATGGCCTTTCACCAGAACAAATGTACAAAAGCAACTTGCCACTTTCATATTAGTTGCCAGCTTTTATGGAGATAGATACTGCTTTTCTTCTGCTTGTAAAGAGATGTGATTTGTGTGGTGGTTCATTCAGGAAATCGTACCAAACCTCTGGTCACCAGCCTTCTGGTTGGCGGCTTAATTTAGTATTCTAAACTGGAGATGATGCAGTTAAAGAGCAAACAATCTCATTTCTGTCTAGCTGTTAAAGCATCATTATGAAAGAGTGGAACAGATGTGGCCTTGCACTGGGCTGTCTGGAGACCAGTGGGTACACAGGGTACTGTTTGCTTTCCTAAATGGTCGTCAGCATATCTGCCATTTAGATCCCAGACCATGATGCTGGGAGTGCTGTCCATCATACTAGCTTTCAGAAAGAAATGGTATTTTAGAACAGAGCAGTGCTGATTAGAAGCTGCTCTGCCTGTTTTCTCACAAAAATATCTTTGCACGGGGTTACAGGTTTGAGGTAGGTGCATCTGGGGAAGGTGGAGAGACAACATCTGAGGATGTATAGTGTAATGAATGCTGGTGCTTTCATTCACCCCCCAGTACAAGCTCCTTTCATCAGTTTTACAAAGCAACAAGAAAAAATTGCTATGTAAAACATGTTTGTTTTAGCTTATCTTCAAAGTTCATTCTTGGATTCCTCTGATAAGGAAAGAAATGCTTTAAGGGTGTATTTGGAGACAGCAGGATAATCAAACCAAGCACAGCTCACTGGAGAATTATCATTGAGAATTATCTTAAAATAAGATTAATATCAGGGGAAAAATCCTCTCCAATTGCCAGGATATCAAAGAGTTTAATATGGTGTTGATTTCAATAACTGGTGCGTTCATAGCTGAATTGCCAGTAGTGATGACTGTAAAACCAAGAAATCAACTTTCACCTGCATAGCAAAACCTAGCAGATGTAAAGATCTAAGACCGACTAATGGCTGTGCCAATCCATAAACTCTCAGGTCTGAGCTCCGTTGGTTTGATGCCGGTGTATAACTTCTAGGATGTCATGCAATGAATAAAACATGTATTGCTCCTGTGTCAGAACAGTGGTAGCTGTGCTGCTGTGTAATGCAGTGCAGCTTTCTACAGATGAGGCAGATATTTAAGGATGAACTTAGAGCCAAATCAATCTTCTCACTATTTTGTAGGCCACAAATTTGTCAATTCAGTGTTAACTGCAGGCATGCCAAGGAGTGAATAATCAGCTAAAAGCAGAGTCTGTAAGTCTAGAAAATGCCAGTATAACAAAATTTAACCAAGAGCTGCTGAAAGATTCTAAAATTAATTCATGAAGATCTGTTTCTTACTTCCCATACAAATGAAAGTCTTCTGCCATTTGTCTATAACTCTCAAATGTCTGTAATCCCTTTAATTGTGAAGTCTGGAGGCAACTTCTGTAAATGAAGAATGGAAAATAAGTTAACTTCCTCTTACCCTGGGAAACCAAGGTTTTTTTGGATGAGAGCCTCATTTTAAATATTCTCTTGTCTATTCAGGTTTTCTTACTAATATTTCTGTTACAACAGCCCTCTTTGTGCGTGATATTCAAGTAACGGTGAAGTGTGTGTGTGTCTGTAATTCCAATAGCGAACTTTGGCAAGCAAATGCAGAATGTTTTCGTTGCCAGAGTAAATGAAATAATTGCAGAGGCAGTTACTGCCGCTGCCTGTGCTCCATGTTAAATGCTGCTCTTGCTGCCCCAACCCTTTCCTGTGAGCCTGGAAAACTGAGAACTGGCAGGTTCAGCTGCTGCTCTCTGTGGGGCATCAGAGAGATCATCCATGAGTGCCCTACATTTAAGCACTACGGAAATTTATCTTTTTCAGAAGTAATATCTGTAATGGCAGATCTGCTTGGAGCTCAGCCAAAGATGATGGTGTTGATGGAAAAGCCATTTGCCTTTGGAGTAGCAAGCGTAGTGTCTGGAGGCAGCGCCGTGCACAGCGTTACGAGCTTGGTTCTCTTGCTCAGATCTTGCACAGAGCCCCATTGCATGGTGTAGGCATAGCCATAGTGCTTCCTACATTACATTTATGTTTTCCAGGAGTGTTTGCATTGAAGCAGCCATCTCTTTCCATCCAGGCAAAGGTGTGGGAGTGACTCTGAAGCTCACCCAGAGTGCTCCTTAATTGGATGGAATAGTTATTGCTAAGAAAAAAAATGAGGCTTGTACTAGTGTTTTTTTGGGTTGGTTTTTTTGTTTTGTTTTGTTTTTTCCCCAAATAATATGCTCTGAGATGTACTTCATCACAGACTTCTCCAAGGATTTTGTCATCCCAAACCCCTGTTTGTGTTATGTATTTCCAGTGTTTTTGCCAGGAACTTTTAGTCTGTACATGCAGTAGTAATTCTGTATTTTTTCCACTTGGCTGTCTGTATTATGTTTAAAACCTTCAGAAATGGCCCTGACTGGTACCTGCTGTGCAAAGAATCAGTTTCTATACCCATAGGAGCACACATCATGAATTGCTGTGAGGAACACTGCATTTGGAAGATCAAAAGTTTCCCAACACAGTGACATACCTTAAAGTCCTTTTCTTGTGTGACACAAAATTTGTTACTACTACCGAGGGGTGAATTTGAATACCTTCAATCTCAATATTATGAGTTAATGAAACTTCTAATAACTTTTTCCTTTGCTGAAGGGATATGAGATTACACTTCTCTTCCATACAATATTCTCTCACATGGAACATGTAATTTCTGCAGGCTTTTTGTGGAATCTGCTTATCAAAAGAGTGACCTACCCTCTAGAAACAATCCTTCAGGAAGGTTTTCTCCACCACGTTCTGTTCTGCTGTGCTCTCAGTTTTATTGTCTTAAAAACCTGAGGCCTTATTCTGGTAATTCAATATCCAGCAGAGCATGTTGCTGAGATGAAAACATTATTTTCCTTCAGGTGTTGTGAAGTTGACTAAGTTTGTATTGTGGCCTATGTATGTAAGTAGTATAAAAATAAATGTACAGACTGAGATTAGAAATTGTATAAGAAGGAGGAAAGTAGTTCTTAAACTCTGTATAATAAATTAGGCATAATAGGCACATATAAGCCATGCATAGGAATTGATTGCCTAATTTCCTTCTCAGGTTTTGCAGATATGCCCTAAGGACATGAGAGCAGATATCTGCGTGCATCTGAACCGCAAAGTTTTCAAGGAGCACCCAGCCTTCAGGCTGGCGAGCGACGGGTGCCTTCGAGCGCTTGCCATGGAATTTCAGACAGTGCACTGTGCCCCGGGAGACCTGATCTACCACGCCGGCGAGAGTGTTGACAGCCTTTGCTTTGTGGTTTCGGGGTCTTTGGAAGTAATCCAGGACGATGAAGTTGTTGCTATATTGGGTGAGTTTCACAGCTAATAATATGCATTGTGCTCTCTACAGATGCATAGAACATTTTTATAGCCTCTTCTACTCAAGCACTTAACGCATTCTTTAAAAAGCTTCAGTGAAGTTAGGTTTGCCACAGCCTTGTGAGGTATATTTTAATGAACTTGTCAGCTGTGTGGTGTTAGATGTTTACTGAATGGAAAAATCAAAAAAGAAAAAAAACCACAACCCTCTATGCAGGAGCATTGCATAGAGTCATTGACTTGTCCTTCCTGTTCCACATAGGTAAATAGGAAGGGCAATCATCTCATCTCCAGATTGCTTCAACTGTATTTCTTCTGGTCAATGGAATCTGTACTTGAGCATTGGGATCCTGGTCATTCTTGGGGTTTTCCCTGTCTCTATTTTCATTAGAAATT
This sequence comes from Calidris pugnax, assembly GCF_001431845.1. NCBI lineage: Eukaryota > Metazoa > Chordata > Aves > Charadriiformes > Scolopacidae > Calidris > Calidris pugnax. Next base: position 7,725,307 of record NW_015090922.1, read on the forward strand.
CCACTGAGGACTAAAGAAAACTTATTTTTAAAATACTTGGTTTCCTTGCCTCCCTCCTACCCCCCAATAATAATCCACTTCTGCTGAAATTTTCCAATTAGCATTATTTAAGATCTCATGTTGAAGTATTATTTACCTCTCTTACAGTCAAAGTAATATAAGAATCTAGATCCGATTTGTGTTAACTTGGAATGACAGCTTTAGGTTGGAAGCATTAAAAAGAAGCTGATAGTGGTGTGAACAACATTCTGAGGCAAAGCTAAGAGAAGAAAGTGTGATAATCCAATAGATGTAGATGAATCATGGGGTGGCTAAAGCATTGAGGAGGTGATACTTATCGTTTGATTCTGTCAGACTTTTTTGTGATAAGATAAATTCTCACGGTGGTTTAATCCAGTACCTGTCGTTCATAAGCCTGGAAAAAGAGAAGAAAACATCTTGGAAATCTTACTCTTTCTGAACACACACCCAACTGTCCAAAGAGGAGTGTTTACTGGAGAATGGGAGGGCTAATAAATATGCTGAGATCAGTTTTTCTCTACTTCTGCACAGGATTACATATATAGCATAGGGTGAATTTAGTGCCTTGGGGAATTAAGTTCATAGTATTTTGTGCCACACAAGAAACTAAAAAGGTGAAAAGTTGGGGGATAAATGATTCTCTTTTGTTCTGGAATCACCTGTGCTCTTCAGTGCTACATAATACTATCAGCTTCTGCTTACTACCTTTAACCATCTTGTGTTCTCATGAATTAACATGAAAAATATAGAACAAACTAAAGCCTCTCAGTTTGTGTCGCCTTTTATCCCATAATGTGTCCTTCTCTGTCCATCACAAGAAGAAAGCCTCAAAATATCTATTTAATCAGTTTAGCTAAAAAGCACTGAAATAGAATTTTTTTTAAATGTCCTTTAAAGATACCAATTTTCTCCTCATCTTTACCAGTAACTTATGTGTTTTATCATAATACTCACTTTAGGAAATGCTTAGCTTAGATTCCTTGAGAAGTCAGTGTTCAGGAAACCTAAACCCCTAATCTCTGTTCCTTGAGAGTGATAGCTACAGATAAATGAGGCTGATCCCTTGGTATCCAAATGAATAGGAATATTATGTTATTGCTGTTCTCCTGGGACAGTAATTATTGAACCTCTTCATACCTTGTTTTTTGGTTTTTTTTTTGAATTTGGGGTCAGTTCTCTGGCTTCCACTAAAGCTGATGAGCTCTGTCATTTTCTTTGTGAATATTGTAATCAGAGAGGAAAGTAAAATAAAGTGGGATCTGATTGTGGTTCTGTGAGATTTCATTTTGGATAAATGTGTATCAATTTGTGTGTTTCAGTTTCTGGATTAAGGAATTCCTTTCCTTCCACGTTCCTTCCTTACCTTCCTGGGGTACCTTCCTCCCCCAGGATGTGAAGCCTTCTGTTGAAGGTTTCTTTTTCCTGATAAGAAATTATGTGCTTAACTAAGGTTTTCACTATTCTAAATCAGTTGGACTTTCTTCTCCTTCACTATTGCATAATGTAACCACCACACTACTGATGGCTGCAGCAGGAGATGGGCCAGGATTTTCTTGCTAAATTCTTTGTGTTCTCAGTTTTCTTACCTGTAAAATAGCAATGAATTTTTTTTTTAATTTAATTTTACATTCAGCTAAACTTGTCAAGTTATAGATAAAAGTACACCAGATGAAGTGAGGCACTGCAAGGGGGAAAGAAAAAGTCTACATTTTACAAGAAATGTGATTGTTGCTGATCATTCAGCCAAAACAGCCTGTGCCATAAGTTTTGTTTACCAATGACAACTAAGCATAGCTGTGAACATCAGGCATGCAACGGCATACAGTGTGAGGAATTCTGTCTGGTAATTTAAGTTACCGAGTAAATTGGAGAGACTGTGATTTTATCTCAGACATTCTTTAGATAAAAATAAAAAATAACTGCATAAATTATTCAAGGTGAATTATTTGCTCAGCTTTGGCTGTCACTTAATAAAGTGGCCTCTGCCATTTGCAGTGTAGCTGGTACCTTTTTCACAATGGAGAAATAAATTGCATCTCTAAATTAGTCTGTGTGACTGCTGTACAGCATTACATAACCAAAGGCAAACTATGCTTAATCCTTAAAGAATCCAATTCATATGAAATGTTTTCAAGTTCTGAAATCTAGCTGAAACCTAGCCTTGCAGACTAGCATATAAAAGTGTATTGTGTAGCCCTGGAATTTGGAGTGTATTGTGTACACTTCCATAATATCCTTCCAGATCAGTTCTGTAATACCCAAGAGATAGGTATATTCTCAGTTCAGGCTTCTGTTCTTATCACAAAGCAGTGACTTTGATTTACTTGTATTAACATGAGGACTGAGTTGGAAGAAATTGCACACAGGCCAGCAGTGAAAAAAGGTACAATATTTGTGTCCCCTAAAATTGCCTTTCCCATTAATTTCACTTAGAGACAAACACATAAATCCGTAAATTTTAAAAAAACATTCTTTTCAATGTTTACAGTAAAAATTTAAAGAAATTGATGCGTTTTGTATGACATTTGATTTGTTGGGATTAAAGACATATTTTTGAATTCTATCCAAAATTTCTGCTAAAAGAAAGAAATTACTAGTCTTTATGCAACACAGTCTTTGGATTTCATATTTCAAAGTAACAAAACTAAAAATGTAGAAAATTACCTTTAAGCCAGGTGATTTATTTATTTGTGATTCGTTCCCATACAAATGGGTCAGAAAAGGAAGACATAGCAAGAAAAGCCACCGTATTACTGTGGTTTTCTATGTTAATGTGTAAGTATATGAGTGGGATTATGTAGAAGTGAAGATTAGCTGGTGGGAAGCTGCTTGGGTGAAATATAGTTCTGTTTTCTGTAGTTCATTCTTCAATTTACACCGTTGTTATTGCGTAGGGTGAAGTGCTGACGAACGCTCAGCACTCTGGAAGACAGAGACAAATCACACAGTCCCTGCCCTGAAGAGAACTGAGAGAAGCACAGGTTGGGCATGATTTCCATTAAGAGGCTGTTTTCAACTTGTCTTTGCTTTTAACTTTTCTAAGCCAACCCACTTTGGCTGATGCTGCTTTACCTGAGATTGACATATCTCTTTGAACTACTCTTGCTTAAAAACTTACCCATTTATCCAAATGTGGTTAGAGAACATGGGTTGGTTTGTCACTGTTAAAAACAATCAGCCATTTACATTCACTTCATTTGGCAGCTCTAGTTCCTCTGCTTTGGAGCAGACCTTTCAGGCTGAGCCACTGGCCATCTGAAAATCTGACCTTATTGTGGGTCTTTTGAGAAGTAAACGTGTACTCATGCTCAGGAGAGATTTGCTACATTTTAATTTAACAAATATCTTCTTAAAAGATTCCTCCTGAATTAAATATATTCCAGGCAGGGACCATAAGGTCTGGCTGTAGCTTTCTTTGGAATATGCAGGGGAAAAGGGATTATAGAACAAGCATGAAGTAAGCCTGCATAGCTAGTTGTTGTTTCTTAATTTAGGGAAGCCTGGAGACCTAAACTGTCTTTCAATTAACTTTTTATAGTTTTTTTTTTACACTATGAAGGTACACATTCCTTCGTTTCCTCCAGCTGAGCAGATGACATGCCATTGCTGGGGCTAACAGGATACCTCTCTAGTCCTCCAGCCTTTATAGTCTGGACCTTTTTAATCCCTCCTCACCATTGCTAGAGGAAGTGCTAGTTCTTGTGTTGTTGCAATTGCATGTGTGCATAGATAACTAATTGAAAATTATGGAAAATAATGGCATAGTAGCAAAATTAACTTTTTATTAGTATTTTCTGGAAATACGTGTAAGGACTGGATAGGAGGCCTTGTTTAAAAAAAAAAGGATTTATATTGTGTTAATGTGTATGTAGAAATATCTGAATGACTGAGAAAACCATTTTTGATCTTACTAGAAAATAATCAATTCTAAGTTAGATATGAATGATGTAATTGTATTCGAAGATTGAACAGAAAATCCCTCTTCTCTAGGAAATCTGAATCAAGCAAGTGATTCTTGGACCAAGGTGGGTTCCAACCCTTTCTGCTTGAAATTGGGGTAATCTTTGAAATGTAGGAAAACATTCCAGTAAAATACTCTAGAGAGGAAGGAAAAGACCCTTGAAATTAAGGTGGCAGGCTTTTTGTCTAGATAGCAGTGGGGAAAGCAGTCTTGTCCTTAAATTTTCAGACAGCTGTAAAATTTGTCAATTAATAACTCCCCAAGGGCCTGAGTGAGCAGCAGATCTTCAGTTAAGTGAATTGTTCGGAGTTGGTGAATCTGATGATCCCTGCGGGGGGGTCCTGTGTGTATGGATGCTAAGACTGAAGATTTTTCTTGCAGATTTGAGTAGAGACTGGGAGCCTTTAAGCCTTTTTTTAGCAATTAAAAATCAAAGCCTTGAAAACCACTGTGATCTTCAGAGCTGAGCAATGGATGAGAAAAATAACATTTACTAGAAGGTTTAGTTAAAAAGAATAAAACACCCCCCCCAACAGTTTATCCCAAGAGTAAAGCAGTTTATCCGAAGTGTTGCATCCCAGCTGTTGTGCATTTATTATGTTCTTGCCTTCTTTATTTGAGCTAAAAAATTTCAAAAGAATAAACTTTTTTATCGACTCTTGGTTTAGCAAAGAGCATTAATCATAGAATCATAGAATATCCTGAGTTGGAAGGGACCCACGAGAATTGTGGAGTCCAACTCCTGACTCCACAAAAGGCAGGAAAAGGGAACGAGACGGGAAGCGAAATCAAGGCAGTAATTTATTGTGAGCAAGGAAAATCATTGCCCTCCACAAGGATAGTTTGCTGTTGCTATTCCTTTTGCTGCTATCAAAGCTGAAGGGGAATAGCAGAATGTAGATATTATATAAGTATGAAAGTGTGCAGTAACACACTGTCAAGAATGGGAATTTATAGTCTAGACCTGGCTGCCTTCACCATCAGGGGAAAGTGGAATATATCACTTTTTTGCGGGG
>NW_015090922.1:7730888-7990601 GCF_001431845.1 Calidris pugnax
GGAAGGGGGGCGGAGGTATGTGGTGGGGGGCTGAATGCACATAGGTTTACTTTTAAGATCACCTGTCAGCTGAGGAAGTGAAAATTGGATGTCCCTGAAATGCAGGTCTTTTACCACTATTTACAAAGCTGTAACATTGAGAAGATTGGAGACTGTGATTTTAACATGATATTGTAGGAGAGCTTGGTGTGCCATGTTTTGTTTCAGCAGGATATTAAATGCTCCATTTACTTTGTGTGGAGAAATTCCTGCTGATTTAATTTGATCCAATTGCAATCTTAAAGGAATGTTATAAGAATAATTGTTTGTTTTCTTTACAATTGCTTTAGCTCATTCATTTAGCCATAAGCGTTTCATTCAAATGTAGGCACAAGAGGTTTGATTCAGATTTTGGTGGGACAGATTTGCATCCAGACAGGACAGTGCAACCTGGGAGGGCAACTGCACCACAGGGATGGTTTATTTTAGGGGAGGGAAAATAGCAGTTGCAGAAGTACGTGTGTCTTAGACCTTCTCAGTGGAAAAACATTGCATCTTCCACACAATCATGTGAAGATTGCTTCTCAGCAGACTTGAAGATATCAGATAAGTAAACTCTGCTGAGCCCATGCTGCTATCTTTAGACTGTCCCCAGTAGCTGAGCTAACTCTGGTTTCCCTAAAGTAAAATGCTTTGTGTACAACTCCGTTTTCAGAATTTAATTGTGTGTTTGAGGGCCTATTGTTAATTAATGCCAAGTTTTTGAAAAAGTCCTTACTTCTCTACTTCGTTTTTTACCTGACTTTTAAATTTAGGTACTCCTCGCTGTGTTAAAAATGCCAAGCTGTGCTTTTAGGCTTAAGAAGTGGTTGCAGGATTATGGATGGCATTAGAGTTTTCTTATTATTTTCAAACACAGTATCTAACGTCACAGCATTGTTTGTGCTATTGAATAAGAGTGTAACATGACCAGTGGTGCTTTGAAAAAGCAGTGATTTAAATTAAAATCCAGCTTTATCTTCAATAGTTCTATTGTCCTTTTTCTATTTATAGTTTAAAGCTTTTTTTTTTCAGATTGACATATATAGGCAGATCAGATGAGTTGTATGTTTCTGTGAAGTGATTCAGTGAATGTCAACTGAAGGAGTGGTTTCAAAAGTGTGAGTTCCTTGATGTGTGTTCAAGCAAACTATTAGCAAAAGAATTAGAAGTGGAGTTCAGGCTAAACATTTAAAAAGACATTGGCATAAAGCAGTTTACATTAATGCAAAAATTTAATTTCTTGGTGGATGTAGGAGCAGCACTAAAACTTTTATTGAGAAGTACAGGTTTATTCCAAGTGGTGTTTTTGGATAGAGGCTATTCCTTATTCCATGCTTCAGACATCTAGAAAATGTAGCGTGAGTTGACATCAGGAGTTGCCTGTTTTGAGACTTCAGCCAGACATTACTTATTCTATGTCTGTCTTCTGGTAGAGCATTAAAAGTAAGAACCACCAGAGTTCCTGTCCACTGATATCTGTAGACAGTCTAAGACTGTGCAGGATATTGGAGAAACAGGATTTTAAAACACTTGATTAATTACTTGCTGGAATAACTGGGAAAGAGGCTAATTCCCTGTGAATAGAGGTCTCAGTCATTAACTTCTTGGCACTTCCAATTTGTTGATATTTTTTGCTACAGTTTCATGTTTTATTGTTGCAAATTTATGCAACTTTGTATAATGTGCTCTTAAGTAGTCAGATGCCAGCACATGTGGAAGAAGTCCCCTTTGGAAGATGCTAACATCTGGCAGGTTGCTGGCAGCAGTGATCCATGATGCACTAACAGCTGAAATTGAGATGTGGTAGACATGAGTCTCTCTGTTCCAGCATGTTCCTTGGTATCCCTGTGTTAAATAGGCTTGCCATCACACTTCATATTTCTTCATACTCCAAACGGAGATGGAAAGAGGTAGAAATTATAATTTAACAAAGAAATCAAAACTGGGCTTCTAGAAAGGCCCTGATTTTTGGCAGGTGAACCACTGAATTAATTTGGTTTTGGGTAGGGTTTTGTTTCTGTCTCAGAACTTTGGAGAAAGAAGATTATTTTCTTTCACTGAAAAGCTGCATTAAAAAAATCCAGAACAAAAGTCTTCATGGAACACTTATTTTTCTTTCTTTTTTCCAAGTTTCAAATTAAAACTGTTTTCAGAGGTATGTTTCTGAAACGTTAAATTTGTCCTCAAGAGTTGCTAGAAATATTAAATAAAATGCGGTATTCTATAGCTATGAACTTTGTGAGGTTTTAAAAATATTTCCTTGATGTATTTTAGAAAGCAAAATCTACTATTTTAAACTCTTTGAATGCTTTTATCTGAAATATAAAAAAAAATATCAAATTTTGGGGCTTTAATGTAAGCTTCAAGCAATAGCTATAACATGAAGCCAGTTTCTAAGTCACTGGGGAGTAACTCTGAGGATATTGCAATTTGAGCTTCTCATATAGAGTTTTTGGTCAGAGAACTAGCACTGTCCATGCAATAACAATGCAGATGGAGCTGTGTTTTTCCTATTACTTAACCAATACCAATAAATTCAAACGCGTTTGTGACTCTAGTTATTTGAGCTGGTTTGTAGAAACTGGCCACATATTTATAACATTTTTTTTTTACAGTAACCATTAAAAACCAAATAAGGATAAATGATTCAGATTTCGGTGAAGCCTCCTAGCTTTTTGTGAATAAGCCTGCTAGGGCCCAGTTGTCATTTTAAAACTCTTCTTCTCATCACAATAAGTCAAGTAGTGAAACATAATCCACGGTCTATTCAGAGAGGCAAATAAACACATTAATTATAATAATAATAGAAATCTTAGCTGTAACTAATTCATGTTGTTGCTACTCATCCTGTGCTCTGAAATAAATGTTTTTATTTTGTCTGTACAGTAATGTGCTTCAACAGAGAAAATTGATGCAGTTGTATAGTAAACTGTCTGCAAAATGTTGCCAAGCTGTGTTTAAAACACCAACGGATACACTGTGTTTTTATTCCTGCACCAGACAAATCACCGCCAGCGCAACTTCAGTTTATTGTCGCTGCAGCACTTCTTTTGGTTTCTGTGGCACTGATGCTCCGGCTTTTTCTCCTTAAGGTCTTATTTTAGAGGAAAAGAAGTGATTAAAACCTCTGGTTAATGAAAAATAGTGCATTCCCTGCAGTGCAGTTGGTCGTTCGCTTCTCATTACGTGTCTCGGTTTGCACTTAAGAAATCTGAAGAAAATCCAAAGCAGCAAATCACTTCAATGCATCATCTCCTGCCAGCTGTATTGTGTTGGAGGACCAAACTACAGGCTATTCAGTGGCTGTCAAGTTGTGCAATTTATCTGCAGGACAAATGCTGAATACTCTGCCTTGATGCAAAATGTTAGCTGGTTTTTTTTTATTATTTTTAAAGTGGCTGGCAGGTATAGGTTGCCTTAAAACAATGCACCAAGAGGAAAAATTATTTTTGCTCTAGTGCCTCTACTTTCCTTGAATCTGTTTTCTCTCTGTAAAATGGGAAAATATAAATTGCATGCCATATTTGAATAAGGAGGAGATGAGGGAAGAGAAGAGAGGGAAAGATTTTCAGTTGAAGCCAAGTAGACACACAGTGATTCTTGGCTGGGAGCGGGGAGGAACTTATCAATAGTTATAAACACTGAAAGGGTGGGTGTCAACAGGATGAGGCCAGTCTTTTTTCAGTGGTGCCCAGTGACAGGACAAGAGGTAACAGGCACAGACTTGAATATAGGAAGTTTCATCTAAACGTGAGGAGGAACTTCTTTACTCTGAGGGTGGCAGAGCACTGGAACAGGCTGCCCAGAGAGGTGGTGCCATCCCCTTCTCTGGAGACATTCAAACCCCACCTGGACACGTTCCTGTGCAACCTGCTCTGGGTGGACTTGCTCTGGCAGGGTGGTTGGACTAGATGATCTCCAGAGGTCCTTTCCAACCCCATATCATTCTGCATGATCATTCTGTGATTCTGTGTTTATAAAGGGGGTTTGACCCCCTCAGATCACTAGCTTTGAATACTAGGGATAAATACACTGTCCTTAATGGAATTATGCTTGAATACAGTTGGAAGGAGTCTGTGGCGTGTACTTCAGATTCTCTGGTTCTGTTCAAATCTGTTCAGGAGGGGGCTTAAAAAAAAAAAAAGGGAAAAAATCAGGTCAAGTTTTTTGTTTATTTTTAAATTTCAGCAGCATTTTAATGAGCATTCAGTAGAATAGAGACCAACATACAGAGAATCTGTGTTTGCCTTTACAGCAGTTGGTGTCTTCCACAGCTTGGAGGTGGAGAACAAGTCCTGAGGGTTCAGACCGGTGTGGGTGCTGCAGGGGGCTGTGCTGGGAAAGTCATTGTACAGGTGCAGCAGCTGCTGTGGTTCAGCATCACAGATAGCAGTATTTGCTAACACCTGATTTCCAAGATGGGTTTAGTGCTACGTTGCTGCTGAGGTACCATCAAGCAGTGTTTGGTCATTCTAGCTTACCTTTGGGTCTGCTGAGACTATGTCAGATCACAGTTCTTGTAAGGTTCAAATATGCAGATGAAGGTAGATCTGGAAAGGACCTGAGCTAGATTCTGGTGTTGGCTGCTGTAACAACCACTACTATTGATTTGAGAGTAATTCTAACATGAGTATTTTGTCTGATTATTGAAAATCCATGGATATGTGTCAATCCCATCAAAGTCCAAACTTGGAAGACCTTCAGCACATGAATCCATGGCCTTATCTTCTCACCCAGCTGCTATCACAGCAAAACTGCAACATGACTCCCAGACACCCAGAACCCAAAGGTGAACTAAGTAGGTTATCAGTCAAAATATTCTACATAAAGTCATGTTTTTTTCTGAGTAGGGTGGAATATCTTCTCTCAGCTCTTCAATACTCCCTGTTTATAGGAGTGAGAAAACTAAAGGCTGTTCTGTTAGGAACATCAAGGCAATACAGCTGTAATGTGCCAGTGTGTTTTTTTTTTCTTGAACAAAATCAGCAAAACACTTGGCTAAGTTGCAATAATCAGATCTTCATTACTGGTCCTGCTTTCAGGAGACAGAGTGGATGTGGCTTGACCTTTTGCCTGACTCAGTCTGAATTTGCAGTAGTAACAGAAATCCTCTTTTCACTTCTAAGATAAATAGCAAAATTGATGTGAGAAAAGATAGGGAAAGAATAAGGTGCTGTTTCCATTCCATAAGAATGGAAATAAGGTGCTGGTTTTATAAAATAATTCTTCAGTGTTTAAATATCTCAGAGTTTAGGGACTTGTTATTGTAATTAAAACAAACAAGCAAACATAAAAGGCAGAAAACTACTTGACTTTTTAGTGCATACTGAGCTGAGAGTGGAAAAGGTCCTCAGCCCACAAATCCAGCAGGGAATATAAATGATTGATGGTAAAAGCTTAGATCATCCACTTTAAGTGTGATTGACAGATAGTGTTCCTGGCAAATGTCTGGAATTCAGCAAGCTGGGAATGAGAAATGCAAAGTACTGACAAACAAATGGCCATCTGCATTTCTCTAGCTTTTTAATCTTTCTTCAGAGAAAAGGTGAAATATATAAAGCCTGGAGTTATATATAAAGAGAGGCTTTTGACTCAGGTTCTCCAATGCAGCCAATAGACTTTGCCAACCACCTTCTGGCATGCTCAGAAGTCTCACCTTACTCTTCTTGCTTTCCAATTACAGATATTTTTGATAAAACAGCCATTTAATCTGCCCTCTTTCTTTTTTTCTTCCTTTTTCCTGAGTGATTGATCTTACTTTATGGAGAACATATAAATGAAGCGAGATGGTACACAGTTCCTTATCATGGATAAGAGGACAACTGTTCTAATCCAGTGCAGATACTCCTGAGTGGAATTTCTATTCCTGCTTACTATAAAGACTTCCTACTCCTCCTTTTTTCCCTCATTTTTCTATGAATGTCAAACACAAGGGTTTCTTAGAATCTGACAATCTAGATTGATACTTTTGGTATGCATCATTTAGAAAACACACTTGACGGAGACAAAGCAGTGTGGTGCTTGCACGTGTGCTGTGCTTTGGAAATCGAACTGTAACGTAGTATTGATTTTTCGACTAGATTACTGGCTGTTAACTCGATTAAATTCAAGGAAATTGTTAATGATAGAAAACAGTACAACTTTGAGGTTTAGCCTGGTTTGTTTCTTATAAACTAAAGCTTCTGTGATCTGACTCAGCTTGTGATTCATGTGTTGCTTTTCTCTGTTTGGTTTGGCTCCATGGGCACCCACCAGATGTAGCTCCTTCGTGTGCTGCTTTTGCCATGAATGGGAAGTGGCTCCCTGGGGTGGCAGGAAAATGCAAGAGGGGGAGTCTTGCAGGAGTCACGAATAGGAGCGGGAAATCAGAGTTGCTGCCACAGGTGAAGGATGCAGTTGTGTCTGTGTTACGTGAAAATCAGAACTAAATTTTAAAGAGTAAGACATACCTAACTTCTGCTGCATGTCATTTCGTATGTAGGCAAAGCCTCTCCATACTGTTTGCACTTGCACCTCCAGCTGTAGGACAGTAAAATAATTACTGTCATTTTAAGGCTGGAAAAGTTGTCTAGAGATGCTAAGAAATAGGCTTAGAAATGAGCTAGAATTCTTCTCCCTTATGCTTGGACTCCCAGCTTTAACTGTTACTCATCAGTGATGGCACATTTCAATACTTGATAGATTCCAGAGCGTTAATTAAAACAGTTGTTTAGCTAATTGCCTGGAAGATTGTGAGTAAAAGCATATTTATTCCAAAGGCAAACAATCCATTTTTACCCAGTGAAGCATATCAGTTTTTATGGTGCATAAAAATTGTTTCACTTCAATTTTGAATATATTGTGTGTTTGTCTGTCTAAAAGCCTTGTAGATGATGATCTATTTTAAGTGCCTGGAAGCTTTTTTCTTTGGCCATTTTTAATGTAGCTACTGAAAAAGCATATGTTTAAATAATTGAAAATGGGAAAAGTCATTGCCATTAAAATGAAAAGTTGCTTATGCACCGGCCTATTGGACTACCACCATGCTTACTGATATGCAGCCTTTGTAGTATTTCTGGATGTTGGCGCTGTCCTATGTAAAGAGACTAGAGATGGAAGAAAGGGTATCATTACGGTACCTTTGCCTTAACTTTGTGGGGAAAAATGTCCTTATGGAACAGCTGTTTTCAGTGTATATACACACTTAAAATTGAACACTGTGGAGGAGCATAGACTATATTTCTGAGACAAAACTCGTCCTGGCAGGTGGACTGCATAGGGCTGTTGTGGAAGACTGGGACCACGTCAGTGTGAACCACAGCTTATTGCACTACCATGTAGCCTACCATCAGGCTGACAGCTTCTCTTCAAAGATAAAATGCTTATCATCTAATGGAAGACATTATGTAATGATGGAATTACAACTCAAAGTCTGTGATGGGAGTTCTGGGTTTAATTTGGAAGTTTTCTTGATGATAGTTCTTTCTTTCATGATAGTTCTCTTGACTTTCGTATAGGCTTTCATACATGACTATTTGTTTAGGGAATGAAATCTAAAAGGGACCAGGTGAAGTCAATAAACTAATGTGTATTTTGATGCTTTGGCATTAAGAATTACTATGGGCAAAATATTATGTGTAAGACAATGGACCATCTGGTCCACACCTGCCACAACTTGATAAACATTGTGAATGCATTTCTTTGTTGTTTGTCCTAAAAGTGATATGCAGGGGTGATATTTCACCACAGCAGAGGTTTAGGAAAAAAAAACAACATTCAAAACAAGAATAGTGTAGTTATTCATTATCAAGATAAGAACTGAGTATTCGTATCTTGTTAGCATTATATGTTGGAAAACTGGGAAAAAATTACCATTACTCTGTACAGGAGCTTGTAACTTCTAAACACTCCTTTTTGCATCCAGCCTGAGCTGGAGTATAACCAGTGAAATCCTGACTGGGGGCTCCTCCTCAGTTAGATTTTGGTGTACTTTCCTTGTGTTGTAGTGCCCAGACTGGTGCAAATTTCCTCGTTTCAGTATTCCTCAGTAGCGATTTCACTGGCTGCCCCAAGCTCATAGAGACAGGCACATGGGAAGGTTGTAAGTAAATGGTCATGTTTTCTTTCTTCCAAGCTGTAACAGCTAAATATTCTTGCCTTGTCAGTATTATCTTTGTGATAAGTAAGCAGTACTCTTCTTGTTTTGGATTACATGGTTACCTTAAACCTCCGCTTTATTATATGGGGGCCCTCATGCACAACTACTGAAAGATTTTATTGAGACTCTTTACCAGCTGAAAAGCGTTAGAGTCACCAATTGAAATCTGCTCTTTTATACTGTTGAAAAGACAGACTTTTCTGATGATGACCTAGTGTACTAGGGCAAACTTACTTTAATACTGATGTATAGTAGTGTTTCGTTACAGCCTGTAACTGCACTGACGTATTATACAAGATGGTTTTATTGACACGATAGTGGGTAATTGTTAGCCAGATTAAGAAAACTCGACAATATTGATGTAAGAAACAAATCATTTGCGTGGCAGTTAAAAGAAGAAAGGGAAAAAGCGTTTCCTTTTAATTAATCTCCTTGAAAGGGATCAGAAAAGAACATGAACCAAGAATGAACCACTTTTCTTGATCTTTAGAGGAAGACCTTTACAGATATTTAAAGAAGACTTCTCACATGAAACACTCTTTGATCGTGGTTTATTATACAATTTTGCTGTGTTGTTGTAATTAACAAAAAGATAGTGAAAAAGGTTATCAATGAACTATTTCAAAGATTCTTTTTTTCCAGGCAGAATTTTTTTCTGACCACATAAAATAGAAGAACTTTGACTGCATGAATGAGATGTATGTTCCTTCTTATTTTTGATGGAAATAGTACTGTTACTGAAAGAAATGCTGCTACTTTTCCCTAGGTAAAGGAGACGTTTTTGGTGATGTGTTCTGGAAGGAGTCTACCCTCGCCCAGTCCTGTGCTAATGTAAGGGCTTTGACTTACTGTGATCTTCATGTGATTAAGAGAGATGCCTTGCAGAAAGTGCTGGAGTTCTATACAGCCTTTTCACACTCCTTCTCCAGAAATCTCATTTTGACCTACAACCTGAGAAAAAGGGTGAGTAGCTTTGATTTTAACATACACCATATAAACGCTTTTAAGGACTCTCTGTATGAAAAAAAAACAAACTGAATTGCTTGAATTCTGGCATTCTTCGTAGCCTCTTTTATAAGAAGGATTTTCAGAGCTTGCCTAAGAGACACTGCTAGCATGTAGAGTCAAAAGGCCATAAGTATTTATTCCAATGGTAAATAGTTTTATGGGGGGTTGGACTGTGTATATGTGAAAGTATTTTACATTTCTATGAAGGAGATTTCAATATATTTGTGAACTGTCATGCACTTGCGATAAACAGTGTTCGCTAATTCCTGCTACTTTAGTTTGTAAAGCAGCTAAAAAGATGCTAGGGGTGTTGCGTAAAGTTACCAGGAAAGTAGAAGGAAAGGTATGAAATCTAATATATGGAACAAAAGTCAACAACAGTAATCACAATGGAAAAGTAATATGAACATGACTCATTCTACCAAGAGTTGTTTTTTTTTAGTATCAGTCACATCTTGGAATTACTTTGCTTATCTATGTTTCCATTTTCTTACCCTTAATTTTTTGCCTCTTTTTGTTTCTTCCTCTATGCCAGTTCAAGTTATCCTGTCAAATGCAAATCATCATAACCTAATATCCCATTTTAAATTCTCTATGTAATCTTCACTGACGATTGTAGTTCTCCCTGGTAACTTCCAGGTGCCAAGTAATTGCACCTGAAAAGCTAGAAACCTTTTCATCTTTGAAGTCTGTTTTGTAAAATCAGACTTTAGGACTAATGCATCGACTTTTTTATATTTTTTTTGTACCTAGGGTTGGTATACTGAAACTAAAACAGTATGATGTGATGTTTTCTTTCTGCATATGTTACAGATATCAAAGAGTTCAACCCATTCTTTTTTGCCCTATACCGAAAAGCTATCCACAGTTTGGTCAAATAAATTGAAGCTCTCGCAGAAAATTGGTGTAATTAAAAACTAAGAAGGAAATTTATACTTGAGAATTTCCTCATAAGACTTTTTTTTTTTTTTTAATGACATTGAGTACCTGCAGGACAAGAAGATACACAGCTGTAAGAAGGTTACGAGAGATGTCCTGTTAAACATTAAGTTTAAAAAACAGCTACTTAACAATCATTAATTAATGTAAGAAATAAAAGAAATTAAATAATTTGGTACTGAGATCACCTAATGCATCAGTATCACTGACTGGCATATTTAAAATAACATGGTGGGTAATGTAGTAAAATGTTCTAAGAATATGTAACTACTTTTTTTTAAAATGTTAGTAGAAATAACAAATTTCGAGGCATAGAAGGACCAACTCTCTTAAAGCTCACAGTAAGGCTAGCAGAGTTGCATCATTTTGGATCTGCTCTGAGCCAAAAGTCCCAATTTTAGAATCAAATGCCTGCTTCAGAAGTTATTATCTTTTCCTCCATGTTCATCCACGTAACTTTTCACAGCCCAGGTTACAAAACACTTTTTAACCACACTATTATAATTCCTGGGTGTCAATTTTCTATACAAAATGTTCCTAGTGAAGGGTACATTTTGTGATAGCAATTTTCATCCAGTTATTCAAATAATTGGAATTTAATTGAGTTACAGTCGGCAGAAAAGTGGCATTGATTGATAATGGAAGTGCGAGGTTGATGGATCTAGGTTAACAGACTGTAATTTTATTTATTTTATTGAAAGAAGGCTGATTGCAATCAGAATGCAAATGGTAAATAATGTAAATAATATATGCTTTTGGAAATGCATAAAAGGTAAGATACTTTAGAGACTGAAGATACTGCACATTAAAAACCAACTTTTTAGAGTTTGGAATTTAATCTGGTATAAATATCTGCAAATCTCTTCTAGAAATAGCTCCCCAGCCTGTCGCTTCTAACACTTCTCCTGGTCTATTTCTGCAAATGGAATTTTGTAGAATTCAGATGAACTGGTACCTTCTGTGAGTTACGTTTGTGATGTATTGCATATCCTTCGGAATATAAATACCAGAATTACACTTTTCATTTCAATAAACAGTTTCATCTCTGGCTCCAAAAGTACTCAACTAGTTGAAGTGTAGATACTGTGTATTCATCCCAAATATATTCATACAGATTCCAAACACATGAAAAAGCATCTTTGGGGATTTATTTATGCCTGAAGGATCTCATGGGTATATTTTTAGACTTGGTTATTCCTCTGAGGTGTCCCCATCTCCAGGGTGCATATGCCTTCACTTGGCCACATGTAGAGTCTTACTGCATAGTGCAAGGAGCTTTCTGGCCAAGTTTTGCTCAGCTTCAGCTAGCTTTGGCATCGGTCCACTCTTTCACCATGTTCACATATTCCTTGGCTGCTGGGTCTCCTCCAGTGACCCCTTCCCTCGTGGAGATGGGACTCCCTGTCCCAAACCCTTCGGTGCCTGTGAGCAGTTCTGACCTTCTGGATGTCCCCCACATTTAATGGGGTCTGGGTCCACTTGCTAACGACCGTGACAGAAATAAGCAGACAGGCAGGAGCACTGTCAGATACTAAAACCAATTGGTCTCAGCCTTAGCTAATTCTAGAGCTGGATTTAGGCAAAGTGAAAAGTTTTCACTTTGTTTTCAAAAAGTGGAAAATCTTCACTCCATTCCTTGTGCCGCTCTTCCTACTGGTCTTGAATTTGCTTTGAGCTGAGCTGGGAGGGCAGGAGGCGTCTGTCTCTGTCCCCTTTATGCCCTCCCTAGAGCGGGGCTGCAGTTATGAAATCTTACTGCCCGTGACATCTGAGGACTTCGTGGCCAAGGGAGACGCTTCCAGTGCTCTGTCCCTGGCACACTGTGTCTGTCCGAGTCTGTGCTGTGAAAACAGTTTCCTTTCACTCACTTTCTCGACAAACATGGGTGAAATACCCTGCTTTCTAAAACTGTCAGCTTACTGTCAGGTAACCCCCTGAGCAGTTTCCTCAAGCGACTAAAATCCCTCCTGAAGGTATTAGCTGTCTAGTTACCTCTGGCTGGAGCTCAGACTTAGAAAACTAAGAAATTTAGTTTTCTAGAAAACTTAAAAAGCCTAATTTTTTCCTAAAGGGGAAGAGAGAGGAGACCTTATAATTAACTCTTTCTGCTATTGGTTATTGAAATTTTCATCTAACTGGAAGCAGGAGGGGAATCAGCTGCAGCAACTCTCTCCCCAACATCTGAAGAAACTGGAACTGCAGTGTGTGGCTGCTGGTGGCTGTATGGCAGGCTCAAGGGCTTTGCAGCTAAAAGGAAGCTGACAGAGGATTTCTCTGAGCACTTCCTTCTGTAACGCCATTGTAAAATTAAAACATGTAAACTTGATGTTTCTCTCCATTTCTGGAATCCCAGAGAGGAACCAGAGTGTAGACACTGAGAGTATGTGGGATGGTCAAGTGACAAACTCTCCCTTATGGAGACTGTGCTAGAAGAAAGAGGAATATTGCGGGTTTGGAGGGCAGCAAGATTCACAGGCTGTATGGAGGTCTATTTTTCCCCAACAAATATTTAAACATTTTGAGTTTCCAGCCTGAGATTCATAGCTCCTGGATAGTAGAAGCGTAAGAAGAGAGAAGCTTGCATGATAGCTACTTGTCGTTGTTTTTTGCTTGTGATAAGGTGCAAGTTTGCTGGCACCTTCTTTAGGAATGTGAAGGGCCTTTGGCAGTGCTTGCAAGTGCTCTGGTTTTGGCAGATGTTTCTTTCTCTGTGTATGAGCTTTGTGACCAATATTAACTTACACTGGGTTGTGTATTCGTGCAGTTCATTCTGCTGCAGCCATAAATGATATTACTGCTCAAATGATCGCACACGCTACATAAAAGAGAGAATTCTTATACATAATTTATTAGGCTGAGATTTCCCTAGTAAGCCATTTTAGCCTGGATAGAGATTAAATGACTAATTCTGAATGCTTTGGAGTATCATGCTAGAAAGTGCAAGTAGCTTTTCCAGAAACTGAAATTTGTGTCCTGGAATAAAAGAAGGAATGCAGTAGGATGTAGACGTTTTATTTGGGATTTTGTAAGACTGAAAGAAATGGCAAAGAACACTCTGCATTTTTACAAAGCAAACATGATTTAGTGATTTAAAGCCAAAGCTCCTAGTCAGAACATATTTCTTGAGAGAGCAGTGATTGCAGCAGAGTGGTTTGTCTCTCTGCCTCTATAAGATTGCTTGCCTTTGTACACGTAGTGGTGTGATTATTCTATGCCATTCCAACTGTGCCAGTGGACAAAGCTCCCACCGCCTCTTTCTAAAAGCAATTTTAAAATATAATTGTGCTTTCTTCTTCAGCATTAGCTTCACCTTTCTTCTTTTTACACTGCAGCTAGAGAGAGAGAGAACCTCTCTCAGATCAAACATTTCAGCTAGGAGTGCTCTGAGTCTTGATTTTAAGTCTCACGGGAGTTAGCAGCAGGTTGTTTTCAGAGAGGCAATCCATGGCCTTGTATTCTGCCTTTCCACATGACAAGTTTTCCAATTCTTTTTTGTGATATAGGTTCAAAATTGTATGCCAGAATTCTTTCTGATATGGAAGGCTGAATTGCTGGAATATTTTAACAAAGCTCTCTTAAAACGAGAAGAGTGAAAGGTTTTAATTTTAATTGGCCCATATGATGATGGATTTCGTAATGATCAAACTGACAGCCTGCTGCTTTCTCCTGCATTTGTACTCACCAAAACAATCCACAAGTCCTGTGGGAAGAGGAGTTTGATGGTTGACTGGCATGTGTCCTACAGCACTGAAGACCCAGGAGAGTGGATATGGCTGAGGCATCTGGGTGGGTCTGTGGTTTGGGAGATATGCAGTATTTGCTGGCCAGGAGGCAAAGTGGTTATTTTCCAAAAAACTTTCCAAATGTAAATAAACACTTAAATACTCAAATCTGTTCTTTCCAATGCTGCCTTTTAAGAAGTGTTCAGGTAGTTGAACATTCTTATATTCCCTGTTTCTCCATGCCAATCTAAGCAAAATGTATTTTAGTCAGTTTCCTCATTGGTAGATTCCATATTGCATTTTTGCATCTTCTTTCTGGCCTTGGACAATTAATTTTATCTGTATCTAGCAGTTAACTGTTTATCTGGCTCACAGATCTTTGTGCAAATTGTCTTTAGACCCTGGACTGAAAGTGCTCTGAGGCATGTTGCGGGTTGTTAGGTTTGCATGTCTGGATAATTTAAGTGATGTGACTGTCAATTAGTTGAAACCCCAAGCTCTGAGGAGGATGTGTCCTTGGATTTCTTCCTTCTCCACTTCTGCAGCTTGTTGGACCCCTTCAGGTAAAGCCTTAATACCCAGACTTGGAAAGGATTTGACCAGCTGCAAGCATTAACATTCATATTTCTACAGTGATTCTAAGTGTTCAGCTGAGAGTAACTGTTACCTTTCAGAGACATCCTCTTAAAGTTTAGTTTCCAAAACTTTGAAGTTATTTTTGTTCTATTTCAGTCTATACGTCCTTGATCCTTAGGGTCCTGTGCTTATACAGAGGAAGATCTGGCTACACACAAGTAGTTTACATAGTGGGGCTGAAATTGTACAATAGAAGACAGAATTAACTAGGAAGTTCTAAGACAATGTGGTGGGTTGACCTTGGCTTGTTGCCAGGTGCCCACCAAGCCCTTCTCAACAGGACAGGGGGAGAAAAATAGGATGAAAAGCTCATGGGTCAAGATAAGGACAAGGAGAGCACTTACCAATTACTGTCATGGGCAAAATAAACTTGACTTAGGGTAATTAATTTAATTTATTACCAATTAATCAGAGTAGGATAATGACAGTAGCGGGGCAACCTGCATCATGATGGTCTTCACCATGTTTGTCACCATGGGCTGCAGGGGAATCTCTGCTTCAGCACTTGGATGACCTCTTCCCACTCCTTCACCGATCTTGGTGTCTGCATAGTTATTTCTCTCACATATTCTCACTTTTCTCTTGGTGCTGCTGTTGTGTAGTGTTTTTTACGCTTTCTTAAATATGGTATCACAGAAGCACTACTAACATCGCTGATTGGCTCAGCTTTGACCAGTGGCAGGTCTGTCTTGGAGCCGACTAGAACAAGCTCTGTCCAAAATGGGGATAGCTTCTGGTGTATTCTCACAGAAGCCACCCCTGCAGCCCCTCTGCTACCAAATCCTTGCCACCTAAACTCAATACAGACAACAAAACTATTGCTTGTGTTAGTATATTTTCATATAAATTTCATGTACATTTACATTTTCATGTAAATTTTAGCTGTAACTTAGATTAATCTATGTGGTTAAGTAGCAGAATGCTTCTTTAAAATACTCTTAAATGACTAATCCCTTTTAAACTGATTTGATTAATTCATCACTTGAGATGCCTTCTGCTATGAATAATGAGCAATTTGACATAAATTTAGATACTATAGTATAATGTTTGTACAATTGCTATAAAGAAATAACTTACTATACCATATGAAAAAAGATGTGTATTTCTGCAAAGGAATATGAAGTTGTTGAAATTTAGTAAGATTCACTAGTAAATCCTATTAAAAGTAACCCTGGGATCAATAGATATTAATAACCCTCAATAAAATAAATTGATGGAAGAGCTGGTAAGAGGGAATTTTGAATTACAATTCAACTTAAAATAGAAGAATATGATTTTTTTACAAAGCTGATACTAAAACCATAATTGCCTTGAAGTATCTTCAGTAAGAGAATATTTCATGTTTTCTGCTATTGTAGATTTATAGGTTTTCCCACACTGGGCACTAGAGTCACTACATACTTAACGATGATTTGCTTTCTGATAACTGAATTAGAAATTAAATTTGTACAAACTGAATTTATAAAATTAGAATTCTAGCTGTTTCCCAATGTGTTTTCTAAGTATGGAAAACTATGTCAATGTTGTATCAATGAAAGACATTCCAATTACATGTCAGTACTTGGAAAAAAAATGTGGCAAATGCAACAAGTTCTGGTCAACTTGAAATTGAGGTTAAGCACTCATTCATTAATCCAGAAATGGGATTTGATATTTTGTTTGTTTTATCACGCTTTGAGTAGATGCACTTGAATTGGTTTTGAAAGGGTTTTTTTCTCAATGACCCATAAAATACGCAGCCTTAAATATAAAGGAAAAAAATTCTGACCTTTTCAAAATCTGTAGTATTCATAAACTCTTCCCATATACGGTAAAGCTATTCCGAGTAGATGAAAAATACAGTTAACAAGGTTGATGGTGAAATAAAATTTGTTTTCAGACTATTTCAATCCTAAAAAAAAAAAAAAACAAGAAAAGGCACATTTGGCTTTTGTGAAGATATTTTCACATGAGTAATAGAAAGTTAGCATTTAAAAAAGGGTTTTTTATCATGCACAACCACCTACACCAGCTTGTTTATCCCAATAGAAGAAAATGGATTACTTTGATTTTTACCCTCCTCCACCCACATAGACTAAAGGATAAAAATAATTTTAATATAGATAAAGGTTATGCAGCGTGTATGAGGATTCCCCAGAATAGCTCCCCTAAGCCTTTTCAAAATAGAAAACAAATTTCCTAGGAACTGGGGAAATTCTAAATGTTGGCCTACCACCAGGGACAGAAGATGGTAATCTGAAAGACAGTGTAATTGCTCTTCCACAGTCTGGGAATCTGGTCTTCCTTGTGAAAACAGTGAAATGTTCACTAGCGTTTTTACAGTAAGAAGGATCAGTCCTTAGCTTAAACTCATGTTTTTCTTACTATTGTGTTGACTTAGATGAATAGAAGTGTGATACAGATGCACAAGGGGGGCTGAACAGCAGTCTGTCTGTGTAGAGTGTTATTCTCCTTTTCACTGTGTGCACGGTACACT
Organism: Calidris pugnax; assembly: GCF_001431845.1. Taxonomy (NCBI): domain Eukaryota; kingdom Metazoa; phylum Chordata; class Aves; order Charadriiformes; family Scolopacidae; genus Calidris; species Calidris pugnax. Next base: position 7,747,828 of record NW_015090922.1, read on the forward strand.
GCCACCTGCTCACAGCTAAGTGTGCTGAGGTGCCTTAGTCAGCTTTTGGACCATGCTGGTAAAGAGGAAGGGGGTGTTCCATGGGAATTCAAAGAGCTCCTACCCTTTCTCCAAAGATAGAAGTCTGTCTTCTACTGGTTGCCATGACTGAGTGGCCAGAGTTTCAAAATCTCTTTGTATTTCTAATTTATAAAACAAAATATATTTCTTATTGGTACCTGTCATCCCTCTGTGTGTACATGTGTATATACATGTATAATGACTGACATACTGCTGAATCTCTCAAGTAATTCTAATATTATGCACTTTTTCTAATATATAGATACTATTGCCCAGGCTTTTTTACCTGTATGCACCATGTTCTATCATATATTATAACTGAACTAATATATGTCAATGGCTTGGCTACCACTGTGCCCTGCTGATTGTATTTTCTGATATACCCTCGTGCTTCACACACAGTGGAGCATTACTGACCAAGCCAAAGGCAGAACAGTGACCGAATACCCTCCTGTATAATTTTTTTACAAAAATTAATTTTTTTTCTGGTGCCTGTGGTCTGGGAAGCAGCTGACTCTAGGACAAACTCTTAGTAAAAGGATGTGATTTCCTGGCATAACAGCTTTCTTCTGGTCTTCTCTGAGGTCACTAAAAGCCAAACTCATAGGACTGCAAATCCAAAATCTCAACCTGTCCAAGGCACTCGGTGACGGGGAGAGAATGTAGATAGCTGTGCAATATGTTGTTACAGTGGCAAACCTACACTCTTGAGCAATCAAACTTTATATTTTAAGTTCTGAGATTGTTCCTTTCCTCAGCTCTCCAATGAAAGCTGAAAAAAGAACCCCTTACAAAAAAAAAAAGAATAAAATTCTGGACGTTACTGCTAATGTTGCATAGAGACTTTATGATCCCTGCTCCTGATCAAATCCTACCTACAGGCCCTCTGTTTTCTTGCTTAAATGTTGAGACCTTCATTGTAACTGTGAACTCTTGGACAGCAAGACAAAGGAGGTCCTTTTCCTTTTTGCGTACCTGAGCCGGGTCTCCACAGCTCCTCCAAGAAGTGTCTTTGATATGCACCATGATGGGCATAAAACAAGTAGCTTACTGTAAATAAGAAATGCTGTTAAGATTGTGTGTGAAACAAAGCAATTTCCCAACTTGAGTTATGAACAATGGGAGGTGCCTACAGTATTTGTGCCAAACTATCCTACGTGTTTACACAACTGACGTTTTTCCTGTATCCATCCTTGAAAATCATCCTTCTAGTTGCCTTTGAACAATTATCTTCTTGGGGGTGTGGATAAGCCAGGAGTGTGCCACATTCCCTAGTCTCAAGCCTTCTGCAAGAGTGTCATAGAGGTAATGTGGTGTCTGATGTCAACCTGCTTTACAGGCTGCTGCCCGTTCCAGTGTGACATTGGAGTGTTTGCTGAATGTGGAGTAACTACTAGGTGTGGCCTTGTGAAAGTTTTTGAATCTGAAATCCAGTAAGCTTTACCATCATGGGAATGAACCAATTGCAAACAAACCTTGACAGGGCACCTTGCCAATCACCTGCTGTGACCGTAGCTACCGACTGTTGCCACAAGTCAAGTGCTAAGGAGGGCATTGTGTTGGGGTGTGGTTCAGCATAAGAACTTACTGAAATACTTTGAGAGTAGGATCATGAGTCAGCCCCTCATTATTTGGTATTATTTTTGCAGCAGGCAACGGGGTTGTTCCTCAAGCTGTGAATGATTCCTTCCTCAAAAGGAAGTGCATTATTGTATCAAACACCTGTTTGGATTCAGCTTTTCAAACAGAAATGTGGTACCTGACACTGACGAAAAATATTAAAGCCCAATGCAAATGAATGTACTAAATGTTTTTAGAGCAATTTTTCTAAGTTAGTGAACTGCAGATGGGACTTACACTCAGCTCCACTTTAAAACATTGTCAGTATTCTCCATCTTGCTGTCACTTTTTTTTATGTTCCCATTCATTTTCTCTTTCTACCTATTACATTCCAAAATGGGATGTGAACTTCAGTATCTTGTGTAAGGGCACTTATATACAGACAGAGTTTGGTAGTATCTCCTTCAACTGAAGCAGGATCATACGGTGGTAGGCTACTCTGAGTATAGTTAGTGTCCCAAAATCCTGTCCATATTGGACTTGGAATAGTGCTATCCACAAACAACTGTGCAGCTGGACATGAAGTGGTCTTAATTAATCATGGGTCCAAATCCATTGCCCCTGTATGCAGCTGTGAGACTGCATAATGTTTTCACCAGATTTTTATCAGGAGCTAAGTCTGCTAAATCCATTTTTAATTAGTACAGCTTTATGAATGTGAAAATCTGACACTCAATTAAAGTAATATTTGAGACTTGAATATTATGTGCTTTTGTTACCATATACTTAGGTGTTTCTTCTTTCTGTCACCATCTTCTGGGGGCTTTTCCAAATACAGAAAGGAAAATGCTTAACACATGCTTTGTTCCAAGTCTTGTGACTTCAGCAAACCACATGTATGTCAGGTCCCCAGGAATCATGCAGCCAGCCCAATGTGGGCTTTTCTTGCAATTCATCCAAAGGTACTATGCCTTCATTTTAAAGTTTCAGAGGATGTGCTTCCACCATCTGACAAACTTCATGCCTGGTCATTTCTCCCGTATGCTCTGTAATAAATATACCACAAAACAAATTAATTTTGTGATTCATTTACACAGCTGACACTAGAGAATCCAAGAAAATTTCTGCCAAAATAATTTTGTAACACATTGGATTATTTACTTTGTAAACTGTCATAAGTATCGTCTTCGTGTGAAAATGCAGAATTGTGTTCCCCTTTTGGAAATCTTTTTCCTTTATTCTTCAAAAAAACCCACCCCAAAGCCCAAACAAAAAAACCCACAAAAATCTCAGAACATTATTTTTTAAGAGAGCTAATAATGTACCAAGATTGACCAGAATAGATACATCTGTGTCTCTGGTCTTTAAGGTTGATGCCTGATTTTTTTTATACAAAATTTGAATACGTTATGGAAACTCTAGCATTCTTTGCACTGTTGCAGAAGTGAGGCACGTTACGGTCTTCCTCTAAGCAAGAGGGTGGGCAATTTTAAATTTTTTTCTGAGGTTTCACTGTTACTTCACAGTAACAGGAAAGATGTTGTTTATGGCCAGTTCTTATCTTGATTAACAAAAACAAAATTGCTGTTGACTTCCATCACATACATGATCAGATGGTTTAGGCTAGAAATGAAACATGAGGATGCTGTAACCTTTGCTTATCTTAAGATACAAAGCAATAGCAGAGGAAGAAAATAGCGTTAGCTGTAACAAATGGCTAATGGCTTTATAATTAGAAATTTGGTGTTGTCTAGAAACATATTATTAGTCCTTGATTTCCCTTGCCTGCATTTTTCAAATTGCTCAAGCAACAAGTCTTGTAGGAGTAAAAGCTGTATCAGGTAGTCCGGTGTCTTACGTGCTTTCATTGATTATCCTGCCCTTTCTGAAAGAGGGATTCACATTGACTCCAATGACAAATGCATTGGAGTAAGTGGAAGAAGTAATAATGAAAAGTTTTTGTTTGGGATGTCATTTGGGAACAGTTCTATCCTTTAACAGAAAAGCATTATGATGTTCTTTGTTGTTTACATTCAAAACTGTAATTTGGTTTTGACAATCAAGACAGTTAATAAATGGGTTTCATCGTTCATACCCAAACCATCCTGTAACAGATGCAGCCATGAAGGGAGTTTGAAAAACTTGTGGCTTCTGGTTTGTAATATATTCTAGAAATTTATGACAGTTTTTCTAAATTTGTTATTGCTCTGTTAGTTTTATGATATCTAGCATATTTATTAGTGATATGAAGGCATAACTTCAAAAATACTGAGAAGGTGTTTCTTACTGTGCTCTCTGAAAATCTGTCATTCAATATTGCATATTGCTGGGTTCACCACATTTTCCAATCAGCAAGATTTTTCCAAACCCCATCATTGTCACCGCAGAGCACTTCAAAAAAGCGTATTTTGTAGAATAAGGCCCCTGCCAGATTACCTTTAATAATGTTGTCATTTTCTTGCATGTTGGAATTTCCTTACTGAACATTTTAAGGTATACAAATGGAGCCCTTCATCCAAAGATCTCATATGGAATTTTGTTTCTTTATTTTTTATAAGATTTTGGGTAATTTCTTGTCCTTAAGTGAAGGGAAAATCAAATGTGGATGATTAAGTGACTTGATGAATTGTACAGTGTCGCTCAGTGATGGTGAGGGCCAGAACCAGGATTTTCTAGCCATATGCTGTACGCAGCATAGAAGAACTTTGAAGGTCTGCAGCATGTAGGGTAATATGTTGAATTATGCCACGTGTAGTGGAAGAGTAGACTCAAATTTTGTGCTGCAGTCTTGTAAAAGGCCTTTGTGTCTGCTCTCTGTCTGAAAAACAAACCACCCTATGAATAAATAAGTATTTAATAGTACATACAAAGTGTGCTAAAGGAAGCATATGAGTGAGCAAAAACAGGTGGCCAAGAGAGACTGGAAAAATGGTACTTGGAACACAAGCTTGTCCCTCTTCCCCTGTTGAATACTGCATGTACAAAGAGAGCCTCTCAGTAGATAAGCAAGTTAAACAGAGAAAGAGGCAGGAGAGAAAGAATGGAGCGTCTGGCATCTCTCCATGGAGAAGGGTGGAAAAATATGGATGAATGGAGCAGCTGGTAGTATGTGATCCACAAAGCAATAGGACAGCAGTAGGTGATTGGGAACAGAGTCAGCTCATTCTGTTCCAATATTTTCCTAGACCAGGTGGACACAGTTAAAGCAACAAAGGGCAACCCCAAATTGTCTTATTCATCAACTTTTCCGCTAGCTGGCCACCAAAGAAACCCTTCTGATTGCATCATTTGACAGCCTATCTGCCACTCCTTGCTGCCAACAGAAGTTGCAATACAGCTCTCATAATCCCCGAGGAATATTATTAAAGCAGCCAACAGGAGATGAAGAAGTCAAGAGCACCTTCTAGTGACATTGCTGTACTTGAGGTGCTTTCTCAGCTATCTGGATGACCTAGTATCCAAGGTTGCTCTAGTACCCTAGTCTAACCCTACCAACACAGCGCCTTTGAGAAAGTCTGACCTGAGACCACAGTGGTGCAGGCTGCATCGTGTCTCACCGCTACTATGAAGTGTCCTAGAACCAGGGGTACCCCACGTGCTTCTTCAGGAGCCGTGCAAATGGATAAGGAACCCACCTCTCCCACTGGGCAGTTTGTGCTGCTTGGCCTGTGCCATGGTGATCATCAAAAGCAATCTTAATTAAGTCTTAATTGGTATTTCCAAACGGTGCATGATTGATCCTGCTGCTCCTCCCATGTGAACATGAGTGACAAAACTGCTTTAAGGACCAGAAGAGATATGTAACACTTGCACCCTGCAGTCCTCCCACCTTAGAGAAACAGCGTGTGATTGTGCTGGAGGCTGCTGCTCCACAGTTGCTGGATGAGTGCCGAATATGTGTTTGTCAGACTACCCAGACTCCCTTAGCAACCGTGTGTGAGCGCGGGATGTGCTGAGCCGGTCTCAGCGCACCACGCCGCCTGCCCCTGCCTGGGTACATCGCCAGGTCACGTTTTCCCTTGAGATTCACTCTGCATGTGTGTTTTGCTCCGTTCTACCAACCAGCAGGTGAGCCCCACGCCTTCTGAGTAGCCTTTGAAGGTGACCTGGGCCAGCTGTGTCCATTCAGACAGATGGTACATCTCATGCTCTGTGAGTCCTGTCATATTGCTGAGTTGTGAGAGCACCTTCTCAGGAGAAGAGAGCACCAGTGCTGGAGCCTAGAGCCTGAGGAAGGGGACTTCTGCCCCCATGTGAGCAGACTGGTCTGCTGGGACAAGCACTTAGATGTCAGTGGTGATTGGTTTTTCAGCTACAGCCCCTGATGGGCCTTTGGGAGGCAGACGAGGAAGGCTGATGTCTCTTTCACAGATCTGAATCTCTCCTAGTTCTGATTTCTTTCTCCATTCCCCTCACCTTGTCTGAAGAGATGCTGGCAGGTAGCAGAGCTAGTCAGGACCCCTGCTGTATGACTGGTTTGTGTTATGGGAGTGTGCGTGGTGTGGACTAAATTGGCTTAGCTGCAAAGGATGGTGGTATCTATGGCAATAGGTGCCCTCTCAGGAATGCACTGAAGACCTGCTGGAGATACCAGGTTGGCAGCTGCAGAGAAGACAACATTCATGATCCAGCCTGAGGCCATCTTCCATATGCAGTACTCAGGAGTGTTCTGAAAGGTCAGTGTGACATAGAATATTGTTAATTTTACTGTAGGAGTGTCAATGTTAATTGATCTGGAAGAAAATAAGCTTTTTAAAAAGGGTTACTGTTCTTCTGAGCTATTCGGACGTTGCTGTTCAAACTGTTCAAAGCATGAACTGTTACTTTGAAATCCTGCACAATTCGGTACAGGGTATTTTGTGGTTCATGGAGTAGTACAACAGACAACTAGGAATAATTCTTAAGGTTGGGAGCCTCCTGAAATGGATCTGACCTCAGTGGAGAATGCTTCTATTGAAGAACTTCTGATCCTTCTTTAACCAGACGTTTCTTGTCCCCTTATTTTTATACATGTTGAAGCAACTCTTTGCATGGTCAGTAAGGCAAAGGTGAGCAGATAGGAGTAGGGTGGAAAGAAGTCTTTTAATAATAATAATGATCTTAACAAATTACTTCTGTAACGGATACAGTGTAAAGGTAGCTAATGTTAGCTTCTACTGGGCTATTGCTGGATCAGTGGCACTTTTGTTCCCATATGCTTATCTTAGGCCACTCTAATCATCATTGCTTTAGAAAGCTTCCCATTCTATTTTTCCTTCAGGGTATAGATATTGTAACCTGCATTTAGTGCAGAAAGAGAGTGAACAAGAAAATAGCTCAGAAAGACTTTCTTAAATAGCATAATGTTAATTGGTAAAGATTGTTTTGCAATACAAATATTCTTTGTTTACTATTAAAAAGCTTCAATTGCCTTTAGACATCCTAAGTGATTTAGAGAAACAGACAAATGATTTAATTTTGATTTTGTTTTATACTCCAACGAAGCAAACAACAGATTTGGAACAAGCTGCTTGCTAGACCTTGGAAATTAAATGGCTCTTTTTATTGGGCACTGGTGAAGTGTCTCTGCCTTTCCTGATGGCAGACAAGCCTGAAATACATTGACTCACGCTTGTTAGGGTTCCATCAAGCTCCTTTTATTTCCTTGATTATGATTCTAGTGCTGCCACCCAGGCAGGAGCTCCTGCTTTGATTTCCCTTGAAACTGGTGCTTTCCAGAGAACATCTCCCCCCTGCAACCTGGAGTGAGTTATATTGTGAGAGCCCGTGTTACAAGGCTACGACTTGTCTCTAGAAAGCTATTTAATACAGAGCACTGAAGCTTTTTCTTACCCCCATTAAGAGGGGATCTCTCTGCATGCAGCATTAGGCGAGATTGGAGCAGGGTCTTTGGAAGACAACAATAGTCTAATTTTAACTTATAAATCTGTTTTGATAATGCCGTTGTTGAAATCAATGTTTTAATGACTGAATGTGATACTTTGAAGCACTCTTGTTCATGTCATTCTTGGTTCTTAGTAAGTTTTCTCAGATCTCCAAGCCGGTAGTCAGCAGCTTTTCACAGAAGCGTGGGAGCTTCAGGTGAGTGAACCACTAACCTGAGTACCTTGAGTAATCATGAGTGCTTCTTATCTGGCTTGCTTAACGCACTCTAACGTTTAAAGGCAGGCTTCTTGCCTGCGCAACACTTTTTCAGGCTCTAAAAGTGCTATTAATAACCTATTTTCACCAAATTAGTTTTAGCTCTTGTACCACTAAAATAGCAATAGTATATTTACCTTTTTTTTTTTTCTTTAACTTTAGTTCTGTTCAGGTTTACACAGGCTCTCATTCTGCCTTTGTCACCATGTTATCCCAGTGTCTTCTGGTGAGACATAAAGCAAAACCACTAACATCTCAACATCCGCCATATGTAGTTTATTCCTTCTTATCTCTTTTCCTTGGAGAAGTAAGTGTATGTTTGGTATTGTGATTTATTTTGGTAAGGTTTCTTAGTTTGAGTTAAAGAAAGTGGAGTCTATGCACCAAGAACAGCAAATTGTAATAGCTTCTTAAAAGCAAGGTGAAGTAGAGTCCCATCTAATATTATACATAATTACATTTTCTTGATGAGATGCATCTTGCGGACAGTATGGTTATTTTCCCTAGGAGTGAAGGGCTAAAAGGTCTGGAATTACTTCTGTCTTTTAAAAGACAAACTCTGTTTGCTCTCTTAAATATTTCAAGAGTGTTACAAATACAACTATGTAAAGATCGGCAGACAACACAGTGGCAATCCAATGAGTTTTCTTGTTTTATCCAATCTTGATGTTTCACAGGACATATTATTTGATATTTCTCTCGATTTTGCAAAATTTGAGTGAAATCCCAGACTGCTAAATCTAACATGTTCTTCATATTAATGTGGCTTAAGATAAAAAAGAAAAAAAAATATTTTCTGGCATGAGAAGGTTAATTGTTGGATGGTCTCTTTAGTTACAAGTAAGAAAATAAAACTGTTACTTCTTCCAAAGTTGCAGTTTTTGAAGATCCAGTTGTCTCAGTTGCTGTATCTTGGTAATGTACTGAGCGCTGCCAAAATCTGTGGGGCTTTTTAACTGATGTGCTTATAACTTCCCTCTTTTTTGCTCTGACTCACATCTTGGATGTTAAATTGTGTAATCTGCCAGCCAGTTGCCTGCTATGAAAAATGTTGTAGCTGCAGGGATTATTATTAAGTATGTCTAATAATTTTCATATTTTAGTGATCTATTTTTGGATCATTATACAACCCACTACTCAGTGGGACTAGGCAGAAAGGGATAGAGCAGTATTGGATACTGATAAATATAAACCATTTTGTGTGCTCAGCCAAGCAGTGGGGGTCCTGTGGGCACAGGTGGTCTGTTTAAAACTGTCTTGCTTTGTAGCAAGTTGCCATGGTCTCCCCCAAAATACAAAGCCATTTCCTCCCACTTAAACCCCTAGGCACTGGGGACAGAAAGGCTTTCAGCAGCTGCTGTATAGCTATTGGCAGGACCCTCCTGCTATCAGGTAGACATGCCCCTAAACATAAAACACATCTATTTATGTTTGTGCGTGTAGTAGAGAAGGATTTAAGTGCAATTCAAAACAGTGTCAATACAGGCTGGAAACTGCATAGTAAATCACCATATGTTCCAGAGGAAATGCCAAACAAAGTCATGATCGCTTTATATGTGCACAGCTGACTGGCAAGCATAAAGGCAGACTCATGATGGGGGATGCCATCATATGCTTTTCTTCTTCTTTGCTATATTGGAGCATGATTAGAGCCCATCTGCTTCTCTTAGTGCTGGGGAAGGGTAGGAAAACATTCAGCCCAAAGTTTTGCTGCTGAAGCATACACACCAGGAAAAAGGAAGCTAAACGCAAGGAGCTCTCTCAGATGTTTGTTTTCCATTTCTTTTGAAGTACAGAATTTTTAAAATTGCCTTGAAATTCTCTTTCTACTGCAACTCATGCTGCTCTGGCTTTACGTTCGTATTATGACAGCCTGGCATTTTCTAGCTGTAGTTTGTGGACCAGGCAGGTCTGGGAACAAAGCTCAGCCCTGCGTGCCAGATAGGCTGGCTAATACAATTGGGGAGGGGGCAGTAAGCGTCTCTGTTCTTTTTACCTGTGCCAGCACAGAGCATTTAATGCCTCACTAAAGCCCTAAGTGCAGGTGTAAGAGTGGTGGTATTTGCTGACATGTTTGGCAATCTGTTTGGTTTGCATTTTTTCCAAGCTCTTTAAGGATACTTGAAATATCTGATAGAAAGTCATAGAAAAGACTAATGACGACTTCTTTTTGTATTTTTTTTTTTTAATTAAACCCGATTTATTTTAACTACAGTAATTTAGCTTTCTTCAAACTAAACACCTATGTGGACTGAAATTGCTGTACAACGATAACGTTGAGTGCTGTGACACCTACTGGTCGAGCTGAGCTGAACAAGGGAAAGCCCGTGGGTACTGGCTCTTTCCTCTTACTAATGATAATTCCAGGTAATGACTTTGGCTCTTGGGGCAAACACAGCAGGGATGGTGTCTCTTGGAACGACCGACGCGTCTTCTTTCAATCAATGTCCTGGTACTTGGTGCATTAAAAAATTTAGATAACCACTTTTCTTTTTGCTTTTAACTTCTGTCCTTTCCATTCCTAGTAGCTCTTTAATCTTCACCCTCTTTGTTTTATCTGTCTTATCTTTATTCAAGTTTCTTTTTTATGACCCCTTAATAGTATTGAGAACTGCAAGGAAATCACTTTGAAGTCTTCTCTGAATTGCCTTCCTTCCCTAGAACAGTTCTTCTGCATTATCTGTGCTCATTTCTTTAGTGCTGGAGACCTATTATCAGTCTTATTGCCCTGTTAGGCATTCCACTCTTCTGGGAAAGCCATTCATGCAACTCCTTCCATGAAATCTCATACCTAAGAAGGTTTTGTGAGTATTAAGAAAAATGGAGCTTTTCTGTATATATATAGAAATAAAGATGTTAGTAATTCACAATAAAAATCCAGCTTTGCATCTCCATTGAACAATGAAGAATGGATAAAATTTCATAACTGTAGGAAAATTTTCTGTATGCTTTTTCAGCGGGATGGTTTTTCTGTACTCAAGGAGTGCTGCAATCTTCTAAAAATGCATTCTCCTGTGTGTCATTCTGGAACATACCATTAATCCCAAAAGTTACACAGAGGGCTTCTCAGGTTGTTCTTCCTTTGAGGCACTTCCTTTGAAATAAAATTAATAATCTAGAAACTTGAGTAGCTTCAAGTAACTTAAAATTGCATGAGGTGACTTAACCTGATCTAGCAGTCCTCAGTGGCTGAGAGGGGAGCAACTCCTGCTGTCTCCTTTTCCCTGTTTCTGGCTGCACACTTACTTTGTGTCTGGTCAGACCCCGCTGCAGGCCCATTCAGTTGACTAACCTGGCAGAAAGAGAGAGGATTGGTTAGGGGAATTCCAGTCTGATGAGCACCATTGGGTATGAGCAAGGGACAAGAGGTCACTGGGAAGCAAGATTGAGAAAGGAGCTGGAGTGGAAAGCAGGTTAGTGAGGTCTTCCCCTTTTTGGCATCAACAAGCAGATAGATTCAATTGTTGCATGTAATTTTCCCTACAAAAAAAAAATATTGTCGTCTCTTGCTGCCTTTTTCCCCTTCCCTGGTCTGCCAGATCTTTGGAGTCTTGCTGTGAGCTGTGGGACATGCTGCTGTTCCTCCTTCTCCTCTGTTTTCTCTGATTCTGGGAGGGTTCTTGAGTTACGTTTTCAGTGTAGGGTTTGCTCCCTGTCTAGGGCATTTGGCAATGAAACCAACATACCTTCTTTCTCTCCTCCTTTGGGGGAGAGTTGGGTATTCTCACTTTTCACTGTATATTTACATTTTATTTTTTTTCAGATGTGGCACTATTATTATTAGAAAAGGTCGGGGAAAGAGCTATCAACTTTAGACTGAAGTTTGAAAGGTTTGCGAGGGTACTTTTTCTATTGGCATTTCTGACCCTTAGGAGACCTTCGTATCCTATGCAAGTAGGCTTTGCCTTTCCAATATGAAATAATTCCATACCAAAGGACAGCAGATTTTACAAGGATCTTCCCCTAGAACTTAAAAGATTTTAATGTACCCCTGGAAGTTACTGAGCTGAGGCGAAGATGGGAAAGTAAGCAAGATTTTACATTCCTTGGGAATTCAGTGAAAAGTTGAGGTTAGATATTCTGTTATCACAAACGATTATGACACTGGAGATTTGCATTGGTGATCTACAGTAATTAGAAATTTTGCATTGTGTATCAGTCTATAGTCTAATTAAGAATTAACTGAGATGAGTAAATAAGCTCAGCATTGGAGAGGAAAGGATAGAATTTCTGAGATAGCTGAGTTGGTCAAAGCTGTGCCATTCAGAACAGGCTTATTTTGCTTTTCATCTTGAAGAGACCTGGTTCAGAACACAAAATACGCCAGGGCTGGCTATTTACTTGTCTGACACCATTCCGACTCCAGAATTCATTTTAAAAAGTTGGTTTTGGGCAGCACTGTTAGTGCAAGGTGCTGAAAAGTTCCTGCTTAACTGTGTCCTCACTGAGGGCAGTGGCTGTGATGATGATATTTCTTTATACCAACTCAGTTACAGTGAAATGTCCGTAGCAAATTGAGACCCTCAGACTTGCCTATTGCTGCCTGCAAGGAGCAGTCAGTATGGAAAAAATATTGGTCTGAAGCAAAACAGGTTAAGGCAGATGATGCACGATTCCTGTTGTAGTGATGGGGAATTAGTCTCTCTGTCTGAAGAGTTGGAAGTTACAAAGGAGTTCAGTACCTTGTAGGATTTCCTAGGCCTGTCAAAGTACAGTCTCCCATAAAAGTTCCTTAACCTTATTAATAATTTTAAGCTGCATCTTTCTTATTTTTGATCTCTTGACATTAAATGACCTGCCCAAGTTCACACAGGAAATCTGTGACTGACAGGACCTAAATCCAGATGGCCAGATTCCTAGTCTAGGTCTTCAGGCAATTTCTGGGGCGGCTTCTTTGTAAGCTAGATCCTGAAAAAGAGTCTGTCAGTCAAGTGGCACTTCCAGCAAGCCATAATACCTCTTAGACTAGAAACCTACAAAGTAAACCTGCATTTTGTAGCCATTTTTGCACAGTATTAGTGTGTCTTTTAGTGATACATCACTAAAAACTGTCATTTGAAATCTTGAATTATAGAAATCTCTGAGTCATTTTAGTTGCAATCCTATGCCTAGCCGGACAACCTTATGCAGAGACAATTGACCTTGACTTTATATATATCCACAGTGCCTAATTTGTGGTGATGTCATTTGTCTGATGGTAAAGTTGCAGAGAGTGAGGGACTGCAATTTAATTTCACTGTTGCCTGGTGCTGTTGTGGCAGTTTGACTTTGGCCTTGAGTTGTAGCAGGGCACTGTGTCCTTTAGAGGTTTCTCTATGTGCTGGCTGGAGCTAGAGTCTGCTGCCAGGCTCAGGTACAGCTCAGACAGTGAGGCAGAGCTCTGTCACCCTAAAGGAGCTCCAAGCAACACAGTTCTACTGTCTCCAGTGCAGCCACTATATTAAAATACTTTTTATTTCTGTTGAATTCTTGGTGTGAGATTGAGAATTAATTACCTGGAATAGGGGTGTCTAATCTGTGAATCTCCAAGGACAGTTTGGTTGGTGCTGTACCCAGCTGCGGTACTCCATTTTCCTTCAGGAGAAGAGCAAGGGCTGGATGAGCTTTTCCATAGTGAGCTTCCGTTCACCATCTTTCTTTGGGGTTTGAAAGTACCTAAAGCCTCACTTACGATTACAGGCTCAGATACAGCATGCAGGAATGTGCCAGGGTCCCTCATACCTTGGTGACTCTCCTCTCTGTTCACTTGTCCACTGAATTACATACTGGCTGGGGGTGGAAGGGACTTCTGCAGGTCAGCTTTTCAACCACGCCGTGGTCAAGGAGGGTGACCTAGAGCAGGTTGCTCAGGACCTTTTCATTATTCCTTAGTGACAGTGACAGCCAGCAGCCCACAGCAAGTTCTCAAGTCACATCCAAGAAGACAGACTTGGAAGAGTTGGAACGGACTACACAAGAGTCCCTCTCTGGCTGCAGCCCATTGCAGCTTCCCACTTTCCAGGGACCCCATGGCACGTGTAGCCCTCTCTGCCCTGAGAATGAGCAGTGGGACCCAGGGTGCTGATGAGATGGGGGTGCTCAGTGGACATGCCTCCTGATCACAATGTGAGGAGGTAGGCAGCTTTTCCTTCTCACGCCAAGTCTCCTTCATGGCATAGTCTGTGCAGAGCTCCAATGAAGAGTTTGTCAGCATGCCTGCTAAATGTTTGCAATCAGTAAATGGCAGTTGTTAGGCTCACATGCGCCCCATGTACTCAACGTCACAGGCACCAAAAATAGAACTGTGATTTTCTTTCTAACCTTGTGCGTCAGCCTGAATAGTAAGAGATTCTGCGCCTTTGTGTTGCGTTCTTCTTTTGCGTTACTGTAAAGATATCTGATTGAATACCAAGTATTGCTTATTATATCAAAAATCACAAAGGGATGCTCCTGCAATCTGTTATGTTGAGCCTCTTCTTTTTGTACGGCAAATAACAATCTCGTTTAAATTTCGTGCCTGTTGCAGCATCATTCTACTTTCCTCACAGATCTTTGTGTGATGGCAGTGCATAGCCTAGAAACAATGAAGTAAGGAAGGATTTTGACAAAGTCTGGGAGACTGTACATGGCTTTTTGGGTCATATGTTTTCTTAATAAGAATTAATAGACCTATGAACTGTTAAAAAGGAATAAATCTTATCTCTTTCTGGCTTCTGCTCCTGTGCAGAAGAAGCAGGACTGGAGTAAACTCCAGAGACATTGCAAGGACCCTTGTCTAGGGTTTGTATCATCGTATTAGAATTTCAAGATTACAGAACAACATGATAGGAGAAAACATGTCAAGATAAAGTCTGTGAAGTCTAAATCCCTAGACTTTTGGTTACTTTCTCTTTCTTTCCTTACTGACACTGTGGATTTTTAAATTTACACTGTGACTGAAACAGAAGTCTCTGCTTTTTATGTTAGTTACCTTTTTAAAAAGCTTTTATCAAGTTCTTAGGAAATATGTACCTTTCCTTAATAAGTCCAAAGTATATTATCAGTCTACTGAATTTCTGATATAACAGTTAAGCAAAGTAAATTGTGCGTGAATACCAGTAAGTGCAAATAATTATTTTTCCTAAAACATTTCAAGATACGCAAACTCAGACCTGATGAAAACCTGACTTAAAATGTTGTAATTCAAACTAGGTAGCAGAGGCAGCTCCAGGGTTACTCTGTATTCCTATCTGCCTGCAAGCATTAGCATGCAGGGCTTTGGTGCAGTTGTGCTCCAGAACTGTGCATGCAATCATTCAGTTTGTCCTGATAAATGAGAGTGCTTGGGCTTGCAGTTTTACCAGCACATCTTTTGAGAATATATTTGAATGCCGCGGTTTCTAAACCACCTTCATTTGGGGGGGGGAATGCAGTTTTGCAAAGCCAGTGAAATTACTTGGTGAAGATAAAAGTGAGATCTCTGCTTTTCTATCAGTTATATAAAGCAGAAAAACAAATGAGCATGGTCTGGGATAGTAGTTGTGGAATCCACAGTTATGTGGCTCTAGCTGGATTGGTAACTTACGATGAATATTTACTCAACCTCCTTAAGAGCATAGGTTCAAGCACAAAGTGTTTTCTCCTCTCAGAGGTCCATCTAGCCATGTGTCTGGCGTTGGAGGGTGTCCAGCAGTACTGTCTAGGGGACAGCCCAAGTGCAGGATGAAAATGTCACAGTACCTTTTGGAATAATCTCCTGGCACCCAACCAATTAGGGGAAAGGATCAAAAGCAGTTTGTTGGTATTTCATAAGCCTCTGTGTGCTTTTCTTCTATGACTGTCCTGTTACCTTTTGAATCTCCTTAAAGCTAAAATTAAAAAATTAATAAGGCCCATGTATGACAAGGAGATCTGAAGGTTAGTCGCCAGCTGCATGAGAAGAGCTGCCTTTCTTGTTTTGAACCCGCTAATGTCATTTGATAGCCCTTAATTCTTTTATCAGAAGAGAGGGTGAGCAACTGTTCCCTGCCCTCTGCCGTGACACTAATGATTTTATAGCTCCCTGTAGACTCCTTCGTGCTATCCTTATTCTGCTCCTTCCCTCTCTTCTCTTCCTCTCCCCCTCCCCCAAGGTAGATGTGAGACTACTTGTCATTCACAGCTTCATGCTGAATTTGACTAATAAAGCATGATGAGAAAAAATGATGGTGTAAAATTGTTTTCACATTTTCAAAGTCAGGTGTTTCATTTCATAATGGTTTAATTTGGAACCACAAAACAATATAACTGGAAGAAAACCATTGGGAATAAAATGAAGCGTTTTGCTTGACTCAAGGTAAATCTTTTGAGCGTGTTTCCAGGACTTTATTTCCATGATAAAACAGCATTTTTTGAGTTTGTACAGTGCAAGGCAGATAACAGGGGAGAATTGCATGTTGTCTCCCAGTCCTTGCTCTGCCTAGCAGTTCTCCTGGCCCTCAGACCCGTGCCTGTTCCACAGCGGGAGCCAGGTCAGACTGGCAGCGCTGGCTGGCTCCACCCCAGCTGTGGGACACCATCTTCTAGCCAAAGTCCAGGATGCACAGGATCTATATGAAAACAGGTTTCACCACAAAGAAGTTGTTCTCCCTGCAGCCTTTACGCAGATCTCAATACAAGAGCTTTGGGGTTTGTTGCCTCTAGTTTGGATTCATACCTTTTCTGCTGATTTAACAGGGCTTAGGGTAACCATGGGTTTAACTCCATTTCAGTCTGATTGCTTATTAGAAAGTCAAAATAAAGCACAAAGAACCCCCAGCATAAAACTCGTCTTTTTATTTTATTTTTAATACAACAATGCTACCAAGAACTACAGACAAATATGGACACAAGGCAATTTAGTCTTCTTAAGTACAAACTGTCGGCTTCAGAAACCACAAGTACGTCATCAGGCTCTTCACTTAGCTTTAATCTCTTTTTATAGCTAACCTGCAGAATCATCAAAACTTCTCTGTGGCGCTGCGGTATTAATTAACTCTGATAGATGAGTTTTATTGATAAATGTGAAATTCTCTGCAGTTGAATACATTCTTTGGCTCCTGCCTATGATGGCAGTTGTGTCCATAGAGATTATCTGAAAACTCATGGCCAGATAAGTCTGATTTTGGGGTGACCAAATCTTTGATTGTCTGGTGGAAGACATTTTGGATCTGGTTATCAGGGAAACTGGGACATTTCTGGAGCTCCCTCAATGCCTGTATTGAACCAGAGGTCTAAAATTGACTTGATCAAAACAAAGATCACTTTGGAAATGTTGAGTGACCTTTCTCTGACTCAGTTTACAATCAGGTGAAATAGGAAAATGATGCTATCTGTTCCACAGCAAAGTAGCAGTTATGATGCTTAATTATGTTTTAGATAGCAATTACAAATATAATGAGAATAGTGAGAATTTTTTGAGTAGTGATTCTCAACAGACTTTATGCATTTAGAACTTTCTGGAGGTACGTGGAGGCTCTGAACATTTAAGAAAATTATATGGGGACTGATAATGAGTGATTTTTTTAAGCTGTTATTGCTCAGTAATTTCTTTGTAATGGAGAAAACTAAGAAACGTGATTGAGAGGAAAAATACTCTACATACATTTAGGGAAATGTTTGTGCTCACCAGTGCACCTCTCAAGCCAACTGGGATCTAGATGATTAGCACAAACCCTCTTAGAAGTACCATGAAGACTAGTCATATTTTATGCTTTTACAGTTTCTTCAGTGATGTGGCATGTCAAAAAGCTTAAAGTGGTAAGCCAGAATCCCCCTATTTAAGAAAACAAAAGGCACTCAGCAAACTCTAGATCCGTTAGTGTAATAAAATGGGTAAGCAAAATCTGGAAATAGAGCTAGATGGGGGATACAGAGATGAGAATTATATGCTCTTTTATATATAAGTTGTGTATGGGCTGAACTTAATGATTGCTTTTAGTTGCTGGCATCTTGTTATGAGAAAGATGTAGGAAGACAAACTGAAGGAAACTCAATAGAAATTCCGTATATGAATTGGATGGACTGTGACATATGATTAAGTACCTTTAAACTTTTTTTTTTTTTTAAAAAAAAAGTCTTTCATTCCAATATACATCAAAATACAATTAGTAAACAGGAGTCAAGAAAGGGAAAAAAATCAAACGGCAGAAAATATGAGCAAAAGAAGCTGTGGTTTTTCATTTTTTTTACTGTGAAGAGTGGCACGGAGCAGCACAATGTTTGGTGTTTTGTTGTAAGTACCACAAAGTAAAACTGAAGAGATTAAGATGAATCTCTGAAGCGAGGGGAATATTTTATGAACTGACAATATGCAGCAAGATAAATTGGTTAGATGGGCAAGCAGCTACGAGCCCGGGTAACTCTGCATTGTATTTTGTCCCCTTTCAAAAACGCAAAGGAGTTAAATTTCTGTTCTTGTAACCCAAGGGGGAATAAAAGGTGCAAGGACATGAACATGCACGTTCATGACAGGCTATTCTTGTGCCTGAGTGTTTAGGGGGTTCAGCTTTTATGCCGGCTGTATTTTGGAGCCTGCTGTCCCCTGGCCTTGCTCACGTGCACTTCTCCGAGGGGAGAAGAGACAGACGGGGGCTGCCTGGTGTTAGGGTGCAGTGGGAGGGCTCAATGTGCATTTGGGTGTCAGTGTGCTCTGAAGCAGAGTGTAGGGTCTCTGCCTCCTGCTCTCCTCTCCCGAGGCAGCAGAAGGGTTTCTGTGTTTGAGCCCGAGTGGACTGGGTTGAGCTGGAGGGGGAAGAGATGTAAATGGTGCTGCTGGGCTGAGCCAGGCTCTGCCTCCTTTACTTCTGCAGAGTAATACCTTGCTCTGTTAAAAAGAATGGAAATATTTGCAGAGTAAGGTACCACTTAGCAGTCACAAAAGAGCCTGAGTCCAGTCTTATATTAATATTTATTTAACACCACAATGTTAAGTGACTAGTGCTGTAAAGGAGGGAAGCTATTTATTTTTCACACAGCAGAGGCATTTTGAAAAACAAGAGATGGTAATGCAGAGTTGCTCAGAGGAATGAGCAGCATGAAAGCTGGATGTGTGTGTAAGAAATTTTGGAAGCACGTACTGCTTTCAGCTCACTGGGTGGAATTAAAAACAAATAATCTGTGTGTCAGTGGGATAGCAGAGAATAATTCTGGAGCCTGCTGTTGTTTTCAGATTTATGTTTTTATTAATTTACTTCTTGATTTTAAACCCAAAACATAGCTAGTTCAACTGTAGGCCTAATAATACTTTGCAGTAGCACCCGGGATTTTTGAAAGGGTGAAAAGACAGAAGGATATTGTAAGATGATTTGGGATTACACTGCCTGACTGTCCTTCAGTCATCATTTTCCTAACTCTCAATAGAAGGATGAAGTGTCTGGGTGGGATATGCAAGTAGGTATGTCAAAGCAGAGACCGTGTTTTGTATTTCAGAAGAATTTCTTATAGTCCTTCTCCCCCTCTGGAATATTTTGATTCCTTTTCTTTTAAAATATTGGAATTGCTTTTCCACTTAGAAAGTTTTTTCACTATTGCCTTGAAACCTTCTTAACCTGTGTCTTTTTCATGACATAGTTGAGACTGAGTGACTGGTTTTGCCCATGAAGCAAATGTATGGCACCAGATCTGTTTGCTGTAGTTGAAGAAGGCTGACAAACTTCCAGAAAAGTTTAACCAAACCCTTTCTACTTTTTTCATCATGAGGTTGTTTGCAGAGAATCCCTAGGCTATAGGGACAGCAGAGAGGGTAGTTGCTTGCAATAATTCAGAGTGTTCAGGAAAAGCAATGGGATCAAACTAAGCAAGCAATATTTGATGCACACACTATATTTTGAAATGCTGCTGCCTTGGAAAAGTCATCTTTCACGTGGTTGTGATTCAGCCCAGAGATGAGTTCCAGAGAGAAATGAGAAATAGAAACGCACATATTGGCTGGTAATTGTGTGAATAGCAATGAGTGGGTAGTTTAAAGCCAGCATATTTCAACTATTGGGTTTCTCCCAGTTTGCTTTTTCATAAATAGCAATAGCAGCAAGGAACAAGCACTTTTGCTTGTTACTTTGTGGGATGTGAATTATTTCCTAGATGGATAGATGTTAGTCTAGCTAGATGATAAGATTTTCTCTGTGCCATATTTCAGCACAGGTTCAACCAGAAAAAAATTCTCTGCTTTATTATTTTATGCAAATTATTTCCTGTAGCAAGAAGAATTTCAAGCATTATCTAGGTCATTGCTGGTAGAATTAATTAATTCCTTAAAAAGTACCACAAAAGAAATGTAAATCACAGTGCCCATCTATTCTGGGCAGACCATTGAACTCTATACTGTTAAAAAAAACACCCAAACCCAACAACCAACCCTTTCTTGGCTTAGGAGTGGAATAAATGGTTAGGCAGTTCTTTCCGTTTTCTATTTTTAACACTGTGATGGCAGACAGTGTAACTCATTTTGTATATATGAAGACTGAAATTGGAATATCACAGCTCAATACAATTCAGAATTGTATTTGCAGAGAACTAAAATTATATTGAAGATGTGGACTTCAGTTTCCATGGCATGGTGATAAAATATGTGAGATGATCAATGTTTCCTTGCTGCTGTTAAGCAATTCCCTATCTATGGTAAATACATTTAGCTGTGTTCCAAGTTTAGCATTTTCATTTGCCTTTGACACAAAAGTGTGGTCAGTAGTGGTGATGCTTAGCAGCCATGTCACTATGCTTAACTGCTTGTATAAGAGCTATGTGCACCTTTGGCAGTTCATCCATGGTGATAGCAATGGAAAACCATATGCTTCCCCAGGATCAGGCTTTCTGTGGGCTTCTTACTGGCAGGACCTGAGTCGACCACTGCTCCTCCTGGCAGTGGATGCCCTTGATGGAGAGATGAGGTGGCTCAGCCACCACTGCAGTGACCTTCATTTATGATTCCACATCATTTTGCTTAGGGCAACATTGGGCAGAACTTCAGGCTGAGAGAGCTGGGGTTGTTCAGCCTGGAGAAGAGAAGGCTGCGGGGAGACCTTATAATGGCCTTTCAATATCTGAAGGGAGCCTACAGGAGAGCCGGAGAGGGACTCTTTGTCAGGAAGTGTAGTGACATGTCTTCTAAATGAAAAATTTTATTTCCCTACTTCCCCAAATTAATCCTGGGCTAAGTAAATTTTTTAACAATATTTTTGAACATATGCAACATATTTAAGTTGTCCAATTCTGAAAAGTACATGACCTGTAACATGACACAAAATTCAAATTATCATCAAATGTTCATGATGGGCAAATTTATTTACTGTATTTCTCTTGGTTGCATCTGAGTTGTGACATTGAGATTTTCAGAAACAAAAGCATCAGATGAGATTTCTGCTTGTATCCCTTTGTGCTGGGAAGTTAAGCATGCTGCAGATCTGTGTCAATTTCGAGGTGATATTTATAAGTCTTTGATAGAGAAACATATTCTTTGGTACAGAGGAATAAGTTTAACAGCCAAGTTCAACCTCAGGTCTTTGAGAATACAAAAAAACTTGTCTGAAATAAATCTGGAAATTGATGTAGAGAACAAGAGGTTCAAATGTTTTGGTATAACCTGATGATGCCATTTTGCAGCACTTTCCTCCCAACATGTGCCATTTGAAGTCCTCTGGACATACCTATAAAAAGGCAAACTCTGCTTATTTTCCCTCCAGTTTTGAGTGTTTGGCTTACGGTTTTCTTTCTGTGATCCCAAAGGAAAAAATTCTTCATG
Source organism: Calidris pugnax (assembly GCF_001431845.1). Lineage (NCBI taxonomy): Eukaryota > Metazoa > Chordata > Aves > Charadriiformes > Scolopacidae > Calidris > Calidris pugnax. The sequence goes on from NW_015090922.1 coordinate 7,769,303, forward strand.
TTGCTAGAATGTGAACATGGAGTCCCCTTCTCTGGAGATCTTCAAGACCACCTGGACGTAGTCCTGAGTAATGTGCTCTAGGCGATCCTGCTTTAGCAGGGGAGTTGGACAAGATGATCTCTAGAGGTCCCTTCCAACTCTGACAATTCTGTGACAATCTGTTTTGCTGTGGGATACCAGGGTCCTTCTAGAACCATGTTACTTACCCCACTGTTTGCAAATCAACATTTCCAGGCAGAATAAGACAAACAGTTATTTCATAGTTGCGCATACATTGTAATTAAATTGCATATTTATTGCTGTTCTTACCAATTTTTCTAACAACTTACAGTTTTTGGCCAATTTATATGTTCTGTTATTTTCCATCAGAATATTCCAGTGAGGGACAAAAAAATGCATACAGAAAAAGAAAGCAGACTTATTAAAACATAAAGAATGAAACAAAAACAATCTGATAACAAGTTGTGCTTTTTTTCCTCATTTCTTTCAGGATAACTGGTCGCAGCAGGGATAATTTCAACCCCCCCGTTTATTTTTAAATGTAAATGCAATATCATAGCACACACATTAAACTGAAATTAAGGATGATGGTTGGGTATTTATTATGCAGAGAATGCCTAGTAGTTTAATGGTAGAGTTTGACAACTAAAATTAGCAGAATTTGTACCTCGTCAGCACTGAAAAAGAAAAGCCACTTGCTGTGTTTATTAATTGATTTATTACTTCTAAAAGCATCTAATAATGCAAGAGCAAAATGTTTATTTATGAAATGAAGTCTGTAATGAATTCATTACATTTGGTTGCAGTCAGCAGTATTAGAATCAGTTGTTTTGTCAACAGTACTGAAAAAAGTTGCACAAAATGAACAGTGACCAGGGTGATCTTTTGCTGTTGTTAAAGTAGAGCTTTGGTGAGCTGCTGAGCCTGGGGAAGGGGTGAGCTGAAGTGAACGAGCTGCTTCAAGCATTTTTGGAGAATCTTCTGTGTAAAATAGTTTTTACGATGGGAAGTGGTCAGGTCCCAGGCCACACAGTGCTGTGTGGTCTTGTTAACACCTTGCCGTACAACCAGAAGCGATAAGGAAGCTCGATGTCAGACTTTGTTTAGTAAAGGCTTTAGTGTTTCCCCCACAGTATCAATACAATACATTCTTTATTCAGACACTCCAGACTTCAGACCCTGGGGGTGGTGACCACTCTATGTTATTTGTTGTTGCCTGGCCCTGCTACCCCTCCTTATCTCACAGCGACATCGACTCCAGCACTGGCTCCCCCCTCCTCCATTCCCACCCCCTTTTCCCTTCCTGCACTTCTGTCTTCTAAACAACATTCTCCATGGTGTCCTCTAGATATATTAGATACACTGATTAGTCTTTGGGAACGTGAATGAGCAAGTTGTCTGAGTAATTCCTGTGGAACTGAAGTCATTGATGTTAGTAGAAATGGCTTTAATTTGTTTCTTTTCCAAGTATACCTTATTGCGGTATTTAAAATTGAATTGACTTCAATTTTCTAGAGTGAAGCCCATGATTTTGCTTATATTATCATAATTCTCTTGGATATTACTTTAAAAGCCTAAGTGCTGAGAATCTTCTGAAGTAGGGAAAAGTAAAACTAAAATATTGCAATATAAATGTTTTTATTTTTGCTATTAGCCTTATGTTTTTAATTGTTAGAAAAGGTAAAACATACTTGGAATTGTGCCTGGCTGAGGTCTGCCAAATAAACCACGAGGCAGCCAGAGACTGACAGCAGCACAGCAGCGATGTGGGATAAAGCTCTTCCTCTTGTACTGCTCTTCCTTCCCCCATTTGTTTCTGTCAGCCGCCGCTGTCAGCCTCCAGGTTACGCTGAGATGTGGATGCTGCATGAAATCTAATCCTAATGCAGAACTGCATTTTCCTCTGAGTGGTCTTTACATCCAAGGTGTACTTTGCTTTTCTAAGCCCACTTGAGGCTGGCTTAGTTGCTTGAATGAGGGGTAATGAATCTGCAGACATAGTCCCCAACCTGTTTCCTTTTTTCCCATTTCTTGCTTTGAATGGTTCAGATTCTGAAGCTGTGATAATTCTCAGTGGTTTTTCCATTTTTTGATGACATCTACTGTTTGCCTCTATTAAAAAAGCATATATTCTTTTTTACTTCTTAATTTCCAGCACTGTTTCCGTGCACAGACTCCAGATGATGAATGGCTTGATTCTGCCTTTCCTACACTGTTGGGAAAATGAGAGATATTAATGAAAGAGTTGGAGGAAAAAATGTGCACTTGCCGAATATTGAGCAGCATCTCTTCTGCCTCACTAGAAGTTGAAGGTGGTGGCCGAGCTGCCTTCACGAGAAAGAAGAGGTAGAGCAGATGGTATTAGATGAAGGGTTCGGGATGGGCCAGAAATCTCATTTCAGATGATAGTGAATAATTTTTTTACTGCACACTTAAACTAGCACTTCTGAGTGCTAGCCAACCTACCACTGTAGACCAACAGCTAGTTCTTTCTTTTTGCATATTGAAAGTATTTTCATTTGCAGGCACTGTTTGACTCTGAGAACTAGGCGATTAAAAAAAGCACTTTATAGTTTAAGATTCACAATAAAATAGCAAGAGCCGCAGTGCTTGCCAGCTCCTGTAATTTCATGAAAAGACTCCATTTGGTACGTTTTTCCCTGATGGCACAATTCCTGGAGACAAGCATCTATGCAAGAAACCCAACTCATACATTTATGAATCCCACAATTATAAATCTTTGGAAATGCGTATGATAGAAAACATAAAAAGCAGGGTATTTTTCATTTTTAATCTTGTGAATTCCAAAGCTATTCTTATGGCCTTTTAATGGTGGTAAGCAATAATATTGTTGATAACATGGTCTTCTCCCTGTTACAAAGAAGAGAGGAAAAAAGCAGTGATTTTATTTTATACACTTCTTAGCATTACTTTTCAAGGTGTTTTATTGATCCTGTGTTTTATATATAACCAACTTCTTTTAAATCAACAATTTTATTTTTATTTAAATTAGGCTGTAATTTTAAAAGTATTAAAATAATATTTAAACTTTTATATTTGTTTGCTATAAAATTTGTTTATAAAATAGCTGCTTCAATATGAAATAAGGGAATGGAAAAAGAATCTAATCACAAGCCATAGGAATTTCTGTAAAGATTTCGGCTATGAAAAGGTTTTCATAGAAATTTGGGGTTTTATTCTGTTGTAAAGATACAGGCATACACTCATATAGCAAAACTACATTTTACTTCACATAGAAGTATAACATACATATGTTTATACATGTGCAGTTAACTTTTGTAGGCATCTGATTGAAACACTGAATAGGAATTCTTCTAGATTTACTGATACATTCTTCTTCAATAAAATGACCTAAACCTTTCTTTTTTTTTAATTCCACCCACTATATTTACTTGAAGAACAAACAAACATACTGTGACAAGATGTTTTAGGAATATGGTCCTTCTTCTATAACTAATAAGTATGAATAGTACAAAAAAACCCCAAGAAATCTACCTGGAGAAACTGTGGAGGATTCCCAACAATTTCCAAGTAATAGGAAACAGGGTACTGCCTCTTAACAGATATGGAGCGACTTCACTGCCGGCTGGGAGCCTGCCCGTGCTGCCAAAGTTGGCTTCTTGAAAACATTTTCCTGGCCACAATGAATATTTCACAGACTGATTGGAGGTCAATATGGCATCCATCAGTAGTCTTTGTTTTTCACGTGCTGGTCTTTTAAGACATACTGTTCTTCCAATCCTTTTAGAGTTGGTGGTCAAATAGTTTTCTGCCAATATGTCTTCTTTAATTTGAAAACAGAGAATGGCATAGCATTTCTTTTGATATGGGACGTCAGGACCATTACTTACTAAAGAAAGAATAAGGCTTATGCCAAATAAATCTACACTGGTCGTGGATAAATTTAGATGGAATTCAAAATAAGGTTTCTAATTATTGAAAGGATGAGATATTAAAACTGGCTTTTAAAGAGGAAAAAGTCAGATAAGGTCCAAGACAGAACTTGTTAAGCTGATGGAGAGGATGTAGTTGTCTGTGACAGTGCAAAATTGGACTTGGAGGAGCTGTTCTTGCCTTCCAAGCCTATGTTCCCCTGTCCTGCTGGCAAAAATTGACTTACTGCTCTGCTTATTCCATGTTATGGGAGGAATCACATGGACCCTTAGGACTGTGCCTCTGTGAGGGTGTTGATGCTTGAGGTGCAAAGTCTGAAACCTGCTGAGTCCATTCCATGTCTCACAATATTTCTGAGCCAGAGGTGCTGGCAGAGCTGAAAGTGACCAAAAAGTTTGTTTGGCATTTCCCTTCTTCACATCTTCTTCCTTTGCCCTCTGGAATCTTGCTGTTATTACACAGACATGTTTTGTGTGTACAAACGCTCACACTGTTATGGAAGACACACTGTTATGTCTTTGGCTTGAGGCATCTATAAGCCCTCCACTTTCAGCACGTCCCAGCACAGCTTCTTTCTGTGCATCTCTGATTGCTTGGGTTTCTTCAGTCTTGAGCTTTCAAGTCAAGTAACTTTTGCAGCAAATGTCCTTCCTGTGTTTTTGCATCAATCACCCCTGAATTATTACACAAATGCGTCTACTAACTGCCTTATTCTGCTCTTAGTTATAATTACTTCCTCAAGCAACTTGAGCTGAAGCGACTGCATCTTTTTCTGCACAATTATGAGATAGCGGGTATCTGCGAGTGACTGAAATCACTGCCTTGTGCTAAATCTGCCTCTTGCCAATGGACCGTCTGGCCTAGGCAATGAAAATAGGTTGAAAAGGTTGCTGATTTTTATCTACCTCTAATGTGATTCCTTGCCAGAAGAAGATTAAACTAAGGGATTTTTTTTTTATTTGTTTGTTCTAATTCAAGACAAATGAGGTGAAATCTTTCTCTTACGGAGTAGAACAAGAAATTACTATGTTTTTAGTCTGTGCCATTTTGCTGTCAGATAGTATATTCTGTAATCTGGGCTAAATTCTCGTTTGATTATAACTTAATACATTCTCTAAAGCAGCATTTTAAAATGCAAACCCAAGGTATGTTGTATTTAAATGCTGGTATTAATGGATTTCAAACTGTAAAAAGAACAGATTTGTAAGAATTGCTTCGCTGATAAGGTTGCAGTATTGCAATATGGGAAGTTTTTCTAACTCTTGAGAGAAAAGAGTTAGCCTCGTTATGTTATGTTGATAGCTAATTTTAAACATGGCTTTATTGCAGTGGGATTCAAATACGTCTCAGAGAAAACAACTACCCCAGCTCAGATTTTAGGAAAACTGGCATTTAAAAAGGCTAAATAATCCTCTGCCACTTACCCATGTCTAGAAAAGTCAATGTGAAAGGAATCTGATTTGTACAGCGGCTGTGACAACAGTAATAGTGTCTTTGTCTTTATGCTTTTGCCGTGCTAAAAAGCAACGTTAGCACACCATTCATTAAAAATGGCAGGTGTTGTGTGCTGAGTTTGAATGTGTGCTGTGACGTTTTGGCGCCACAGAAGTATTCCTGATGAAGAAATGTTAAAAAGACATTTTGTAATTTAACTCTCCATTGATTGCAAAATGAATTGATTTTTATTTAGCGTATTTAAAGCATGACCCAGTAAAGAAAAGTGATGTTGCTCTTAATCCATTTTTAACAGTGGTCTTGTTAGCTCTCCCCAAAGCATTGCTGTCATGTTATAGATAGAAAGGCACAGAAGTGTGTCTATATGAACTATTCGCTATAGGGAACTCCTTATTCCCTCCTGCCCCCCGATCAGCTCTTTATTTCCATTCATTTTACAGAACTCATGGTCTGCTTTGGAAGAAAAACACTGCTGCAGCTTGCACTGTAGTGCTGGGGATGGACAGGCATTTAATGCAACAAAAAGCTGATGTTTAGAATAGCATTCATGACCAAGAAAATGTGACTGTGGACAATTAGATGTCACAGAGAAACTGAAAAATATTCCTTAATCACAAATGTCCTCTCTGCTTCCACAGTTCCCTGTGGTGGGCCACTGTCCAGGAGCCTCAGTTGAGGACCATCCACCAGCGGCTCTAAATGTGCAGTCCCTGCTTCACTGTCAGTGTTTTCCAGGGAAAACATGAAGGATGAACAGAATTAGGGAGAGGCTATGAGTTTCTCAGAGGGATTTTGGAAGATCTGTGCTGCTTTGTGTTTGAAATGTTCCTCTGAGAGAAAGGGAAAAGTGTGTTCCTGTTTGGATTGGGCAATGGAAGTGAGTTTCAGGGAATTGCCAATGCAGAAAGACCCATGGCTGACATGTAGGGAAGGGATGGGGGACAGGAGAAAAAGCTTTCTGAACTCTCTGTAAATGATATGAAGATGGAGGTAGCACCTGTGCTTAGCTAACTGTAGGGGGAATCTCCTCCACATTTACATGCACATTTTGCACAGGATAATGACACCGCAGTACTCTTCACTTGTGGCTGAGATGCCTTTATGTTTAATTCACATCAGGTTACTTTTACCTTCTGTTGCCACACAAACTTCTGGCCTACCCCCATTTAAACGTTCCTGAAAAGGTCTAAAGGCTGCAGCATAGGCTGATGATAGTACTGATCTTATGAGAGGGTAAGGCCCAGTATTTGTAGGGTATGTTTAGCCAAAATGGACTTTTAGAACAGGAAAGGTACCTTTGTAGAATTATTTGGGAAATCTGTTTTAAGGTTTTTATTGATTCTCTGTTCTAGTCATTAGGAAATGTGGGAAAATTCTTAGAAATTAATGGTCATCCTGTGAGCACCCCAAGCTCTGGGCAGCTGTTGACAATAGGCCTCTGACAATAGTCCAGGCCCTTGACAACAGTGCAGGCCTCGACGTTACTAAACGGTTAAGTTGTGATTTGTAAACTAATGAAGCTGGCAGAAAAGGAGTAGCTGTCTTCTGAATGTACTGATAAGTAAGACCTTGAGTAGAATAAAAAAAAAGAGAAAAGAAGTTATAACCTGCTAATAATAGTCCACTATAAAGGCATCACCTGGGAATTGTCTATAACAGCTGAGCTATCTGTGCAATAAAGTGGCATCTACCTGATCACATTGGTCGTCATCTCTGGTGTCCAGGAAAGGTTCAACTTTGTCCTCTGGCAGCATCGTAACTCTGATGTAATCCCAGCAGGAGAAAAAAAGCAGGAAAGAATACTTGGTTTGTGTCATGTAAATAGAGAGGTGATGGTGTGGGCAGTAAGTAAGTATAAGTTTTGAATGACTTTAACGGATAGGAGGATGAGTAGGGAATTTTACACAGAAGAAGAGCAGAAATCATGATCTTGGCTTAAAATAATGAAAAATGTAATCCCAGAAACTCTAAGATCTTTCTGGCTTCTTATTGGACAGAAAATCAGATAAGGTAAATCCTTAAATCTACAACAACTGAAATGTTTCTGTTCCGCCATTCCAGGTGTTCCATTCAGGATCAAAGCAATAATTTAGAAACTATAGTACAAATAGGTATAAAGAATAAAACTGCAGTCCAAATGAACTACCAGTCTAAGGAACCTTAAATATTGAGAACTCCAACAAATTCAGTGAATGATAGAAGATGACACCCTCGTCAAGAGTTCATTTGCTAGAAGCATACTTTAGCTCAGCTAATCAAAAATGTTTTCTATTACTGTCCAGGACTGTCAGCAGTCAAGAAAAATAAATGGCTCGATCCTGGATGCATTGGAAATAAATGTGTTTGGATCTTAGTGCAGTTCTATCTATTTGAAGATTATGAATGATAAAAGGATAAATTTGATGGTGCTGGCTTCAATAAAGAATAACATTAAGGTAGCTGCAGACACACAGCTTTTAAGATGTTGCAGTATAAAAATTCGCCTTTATGCCTTTATAGTATATGCCTGCAGGAAAACTAGTTAAAAAGCAAATAAACATTATAAAAGAACTAAGAGAAAAGCTTTTTCTCATAGTAATTGAGAGAAATCTGTTATGAACTGTTGAATCTGCAATGTAATTTCAGTATATTATTTCCTTCTCAAATTAGAGTCTAGGAGCTGCTGCCAAATTGTCCTTGTTGAAGATTCTGACGCTGTTGCTGGTCTATGCTTTCACCTTTATACATCAAAAATTCTGTTTCTAGAAGAGAGGTAGTTACAGGGAGATCTGTAATTTCTTTAAAACCTGCTTTTAGAAGGAAGGATACTGTCTGCTGACTTGGCATAGTCAGGTGAGGTCAAATCTTCTCCTATAGCTGCCCTTCCACCCTCAAGAAGTTCAGAACAAGTGGTCTTGGACCAAGCAGTAGGCACGAGATCGGCAACAAGATCAGTCACAAGACCAGCCATAGCTTTTGCCTTTTTCTGTGCGTGACCAGCACCCCTGACCAGCCCAGTTCCTCTTTGGGTGTCCGTTCCTGTCACGCAACAGGACTCATGGCAGAATGATGCCATTTGTTCCACCCTTCTGATGAAACCTGAACAGTACTCATAGGTTGCACAAAGTTTTTCCCTTTAGCATTGCTCCTCAAGAGATCACAGCCTCCTCTTTAAAGGACTAGCAGAACAATACCAACAGCCCATTTTTCAAGTGAACCGTACATCACAATACCAGAACCATTAGTTGGTTGTCATCTTAACAAACAGAGACATTTGATGGTTTTAATAAATGTTTGGTTTACACACAGCTTGAGGAGACAGAGATATTATATGTCGTTCTTCCAAGTCAGATTTAAGTTACATTGGGAAGGCTGTAAAGGAAAAAGCACTGTTGTTGCATGGCTTATACCATAAATCATAAAATACTAAAAGGAGTGCTCCTTTACTATGTCTTCCACTGTAGCATAAGTAGAGAACACTGTTGAGTAGAGGGTCCTAATGCCACAGATTTCTATGTGTTGTTAAAAGGGATTTGTCTAGTCAAACTGGGTGATTATCTCTTTCAAAGACTTCTCTGTAAATGGAAATCAATATGGTTGTTAATGATAATAGGTTTCCAACAGTAGTATGAACGTACCTGGTAATTTCTAGGTAATTGAGTGATAAAAACAAGTTCCGTTATACTTGATTGCATTTATATTTTTTTTGTCCTCTTCACAAAAATGCCTCTAGGAAACCTGTGAATCTTGGATTAGCCAGCCAGTCTGACTTCAACCCTCAGGTGAAGACCAAGGTAGAATGCTGTTAGTTTTTTGTGTATATAATCAGTTTCTGCCTTTTTCTTCTTGAATATTGGCACAATCACTAATTCAGGATCTGCAGATGCGTATCACTAATTTCTGGATCTTTGCACCAAGTTTAGGTTGTCACTGGGAGCAAAACAAAACTTCTGTGGGAGATCATCAAGGCAAATGGTGGAAAATAGCTGTTTCCAATTAAATGCTGTGACAGTACTGTAAGGTTCCTACAAGCCTGAATTTTACTTCAAAGAACAAAGGGACTGAAAAAAGATCTTTAATTGCAAATTCTGTGTATATACATTTATATACATTTGATAAAATCCCTGCAATAAATGCTGTAACAAAATATTTACATGCTCCTTTTTGATACCCAGATCAGTCTTAACATTGTTTACAAAATACTGACAGTAAAGGTGTCTCTCTAAAATGGATTTTGACGCTGTTGTCTTCCGTTCATCGGAGCATAGCACCAGTAAATTGGTATGAATTTTTACAGACAATGGCATTTAAAATAATCCTTGACTCAGCCAACAGCTATGATTTATTGTCAGTCAGTTGGAGGTGCCAAAGCAACAGAAGCAAAGAAATGCTTTGGAAAAGGTTTGTATGGGTGATGTGCCTGCTTTTTGCCTCTGTGGATGGTGTCAACTCCAGTAAATTCTAGGAAAGAACTTATAGGGGAGTGATGAGACCCAGGTAGAAAAATAACCATCAGTGAGATGGGGTTTCATTTACATCACTACAAATTGGTAGATAGATCATTGGAAATGCTGTTGCTTATCAGCAGTATCCTGCATTACCGTAGGCTGTCCGCTCTGTCTCTTCCCCTGTACTTTGGTTAATATTTGTTCTTTCAGACCACCTGTGTAGGGGGGAGGATGAACTTTCTTTAATTTGGTGTGTCATGTAGCACTGAGATACTGTTTTCTCATCACTATGAGGAAAACATCGTGAGAGTGATGCTATATTTTTCCTGATCTTCCACAAAAGATACCAACATTTTTCCCTATGACGCTGTGTTAGTACTGAATGTTCACTGGTAGTGCTACAGGCAGCCTCACCACTGAATCAGCTGGTTGTGATATTCAGAGCATTAAGGAAAAAGATCCAACAAATGGAGTTTTTACCGTAACAGTCTTGCATGATTATTGCTGTAGACATCTTGCAGTGATTTAATCTGTTTACTAGAGACAGAAATGTGTAGCCGTTGCAAACTGTCTATAATAATTAGTTCATGATAACAAAGTTATGCCTGGATGATTGTGATGCAGACTCCTGAGTGCATTTTTATGGAAAAATATTAACCGTGCTGAGTTAGATGAAACTGAACTAATCCTGTTGTTATCTAGTCTATTTATATTTTATAAGCAAGAGCTGTCAGCTTGACCAATGCAATAGAAATGTCGTATATACAGTTATTTATGAAATTATTTGAATGAAATCTCAGTGGCAGGTAATGTCCCTGTGCTGAGGTGTGTGTCAGTGGGTGTTTCCTCAAGACCTGTCAGACAGAGGTACCCCAGTTTCTCCAATCAGGCTACTTCTTCTCTCCTCTGAGGTCTGCACTAAAGATGGCTAAAGGGATAGCCACAGTTTCTCATGAAAATAGACCTTACCTATTGTGGAATGTTATCTACTGTGGCATTTTTCCACTAACACCCTTTTTTCCTGACATTTTCCCCTTCTGATGCAAGGTTGCTGTGAGCAGCTTTGCCATCCTACTGTGAGGGTTCCAAAAATGCCTCCTGTGAGAAGCAGAAACTGGTTTTCATCAGAATTTCCATTCATTTTTTGAAGGGAAATAAATTGATCTACAGTTGTTAACACCATCTCTGTAGCATATATTTGAGAAGTCAGCACATGGAGAAGGACACTCGTCATCCTTTCTGTGGTGTGGAAGCAGTGTCTAAAGCCTTTTCATACTCTAAAACCCTGCCACTGAGCTGAGAGAAGTAGCTGCTGCTCCTTGCATGTCGTATGGGAAGGCTGGAAGGCCTCTTACCAGTGTCTGCAGAATGGTTTGCTAGAAACCAGGGACCATGTTTTGGGTTTTTTGAGGGGACACACTGAAGGAAGTGCGATGCTTAGTGGTCAGATGCTGCATGCTTACACAGGTGGCTTGCTCAGTTCTGACTTTCTACAGACAGCGGTGGTGTTTGGCATTGTCTAATTCAAACATTGATATGGCCTTCATCGGAAATGGAGTGAGACTTTCCTGCTTTCTGAAGAGGCAGGAGGAGATGTTCAGCCAGGAGCTGACACGACGAACTGCACAGACATTTTAATGCTGTTCAGGACAGCAATGGTAACTGAAGCTACAGTTTCTTAACTGACAAGTTTCCCTGAAATGGTGACTTCTGGAGAAAAGTGCATGTCTGTCATAGACTTATCCTTGCACAGGTTACAGGTCCCAAAAGAAGGACACAGAAATACTTGGCCCAGGGATTTACAAATCAGATTGAGCTGAGCTCCTCTTTTCTGCTTGCTCTTTTCCTGCTGTCCCTTTGAGATTTTCCAAAATGGTTCCCCAATCCAGTGGCAGTTTCTGTTGTAGCAGTGGTAGCCAACTGCTTGGTGGTTTCTCACTGAGAAGGGTACCTGGGCTATTTAGGGCTTTGTCTGCCAACCGTGTGGGAGGTAGGTGTTCCCTAATTCAGGAGAGCAATCCACCTTCCAGGAGACGAGTTGACTCTGCTCTGAGAAAGCTGCTGTGGGACTGGAAGGAAAAATAAAGGTCGAGGACCCATCTCTTCCAGCAGTGGGTCACAGGAGAGGTGGCTGTTCAGGGCAGATTGGGGGTGGAAGGAGCAGGGAGAGCTCCGGGGGCCGCAGAGCTCCCACTTAATGGTGCAGATGCTCAGCTTCAGTCTCTGCTTCTCCTTTTGCTCCAGCTCTGCTCCTCTTGGAGCTGGTGCCAGGGGAAGGGATTTGCATGTCTGACATCTTTCAGATGGTTTTAAAGCAAAGCCAGAAGCAGCTTTTGGGGAAGGAAGGGGAGCTTAAAAAAAAAAAAAAGTTTCATTTGCCCTTCTCTAAAACTGGCCCTTTCTGACCAATTATTTTTCTTTAATAATTCCTTTAGTATGGAAAGTGTAAGTGCCATTGGATCATCAGGCACTTGTCGCCTACATGTGGTTTAGCTGCATGGGGCACTTCTAGTCTTAATAGAGAAAAGAGAGATCAGATACTGCCTTTGGGAGAGCATGTGCCTCCAAGCTAGCTGTGTTCCTGGGGAGTGCCACGTAAGAGCATTCTCTGTTTTCTTATAAGTAAGGGCTTTAAGACCAAGGTAGAATTAAGCAAAATGTTAAATAGTTGTTGCAGTGACTACTTTAATCTGTTCATTATTAATCCATTTTCATTTAGAAAATATATTAATAATACTGTTCTTTATAATAAAGAAGCAGTGGATTCCCAATACGGTAATGTTTCAGCAAAGTTCAACTGACCTGGTATCTTCTCTTTCACAAGTCACTACAGAAATATTAACTGGGTAGCCTAGCCATGCATTTTAGGCCAAGGGAAGTCTCTCCAGTGTCTTGCCGTGTGCCTGTGTGCCTGTTAAGAGTTAGGTTTGAAAAAAGAATGTGATTCCCAAATGTTCAAATGGACTGTCCACTCAGCCAAGCAGTTAACTGCTCTAGATTTTACATTCATTGGTGTCATTGCTCATTCCTTGGTTACAGCTGATTAGAGGTGACAGGGCATTTACCTTTATCTTCTGAAGTACCTTAGGATGTCAGAAAACTAGATTTCCTTTGAAATTGAAGCAGTGAATGTGCCCACTACACTCATCCATTGCTGTGTGTTTTGCACAAAGTAGGCTTTTCTATTTTATAGATTGCTATGATAATTTATGTCTGTATAACTCTGTTTTTGTAGAGTAAGAGATATCCATAGCCATTACCAGTTACCTGCTATTTTATGTTGTAATTACGGTTCTGCCCACCCTGGGGGGTCACACTTGTCTGTTGTGAGCTGAAGCCACAGCTGTCTTTGGGGAATGATGACAAGAAGCTGCGATAGAAGTCCTCAAGGCAAATTTTGATCTGTGCTGTGGGATCTCGGAGAACATAAAGTTTGCTCTGGCACCATTTCTGTAGTGTGTGGGCAGGGCAATGTCTTGGCAGCTGGGTCACTGGGTAAGTGAGATTTTGTAGGCTATTGTGAACATGGGAAACCTTCCTGTAGCCCAGATCATGTGGTGAGGGTACATACGCATGAAGCTTTTAATACAGGATGGATTTACAGGTTGGGCCTCTTCATGCTGCTCTGCCATGCCCCTGGAAGGGGGCTTGGCTGGGACTGCAAGAGAAGGCAGTCAGTATAGGGGACCACGAGGAGAAAGCCTTCTGGAAAGCCTCATGGCTGCCTGCAGTTTGTGAACCAGTCTGTGGCCATTGTCACTGCAGATGTCACTGCTGCCATCCACTGAACTGTTCTTAGTGGTCAGCCCTTTGTAGCTGCTTGCTGGGCATTGCAATCACCTCTTCTTTGGCCAATCTCTGGTTCATGGCAGCAGCCAAGGAGACAGGGCAGGCTGTTGGCAAGATGCTTTGTGCTCAGCATCCCTTGCAGTGCCTTCCCTGTGCTCTCCCTGGCTCTGCCGTGGTACCTTGGCGGGGCTCCTTTAGTATCACCACTTGTCCATCCCCACACCATGACTCACAGGACACAAGACTCCTGTTGATTGAATTACCTAATAGTCTTTAGAACAAATGGTGCAAAACTGAGGTACTACAGGGCTCTTTAATCACTCAAGGTATTTTGCTTACTGGTGTGTGTGTGTGTAACATATGCGAGGATTCAAGGCTTAGCTCTGATCCTACTAAAGTAACATAAGGCCTAATCCTGTTCCTACCATGGCAGATTTATCAGAGCATGACTGTTAATGCTGTAAAGCTGACTGAGAGACAGCTACGTGCTGCGGACAGACAGCAGCCGAGAGTTCACTCCTACAGCTACCGCGGGAGCAGCAAAATAGCGATGAGTAATGAGAGTGAGTGGGGAATTTACAGCAATTTAACAGCAAGCGAGATGAATGTAAATTGATAATGTGCGCCCTGCATTAATATTAATTATTTCTCTCACCAAAATAAAAAAAAAACAACATTGGAAACACTCATTTTAGAATTTTAAGACTATATTATTAAGGCACTTATGTAATGCATTTGGGACCTGCTTTCCTGTTTTATATCAGAAATAAGAATTTTGGCACAAGATAAACAAGTGGAAAGGAAGAATAATACTCAGAAAATGAAAGTCATGACAATTTCTCCTTGTATTCTTTTTTTCCTTTCCTCCTTCCTGTTCAAGATGCTGCTCTGCCACTGTCTGTTCTGCAGTTCTTATTCTCTGAGAGTGTGATTGATTGCAGTAGGTCTCTTGCTAGAATTCAGTCCTGTAGAAGGAGTGATTTAACTTGGGGAGTATGGGATTCGGTCACAGTTCATAATCCTTCTGTAAATTGCAGTATATAGCTGTGCTGCCCCTCACAGCACCTTAGAAAAGATTTGCCATCCAAAAAAAAATTATCACTTCCCCACTTTTTTTCTGAGAAAATTGAAATTTGCAGCCTCCAGGAGAAGCATTGCATGTTATCTGTCCTGACTAGTGGGGTTTCTTTCCCTGTGCTGGGTGGCTGGTTCACTGGGGCAGGAGGTGAGGGCTGCCTCCATTGAATTTTGTCCCTGATCAGGCAGGCAGGCAGCTTGCTTCTCCCCACGTGTGCTCAAAGATGTCAGGAAGCAATTCAAGGCTCTCTCTGTGTGGTAGCTGTATAATACAGGACAGAACACCTCCCTTTAAGACAATGATTTTTCTTTTTACATGACTGTATAGCACACAGCATTCTTTGGGCCATGTTTAAACAATCAGCAATGACGGTGACATGTTCTGATAATAACACTGCAGATCCATGCCCATCAGCTGTCACAGATGGACAGTGGTTCCTCCCCATCTCGCTCTTTGCTACTGGTAAGGGTTCTTAAGTGCTGGACCACGTCTCAGGTGCACCGTAACCCCATGCCCTCTTCCAAGTGGATGATGTGGCTGTAGTTTGGGGTGTAGGTACAGACACAGGCAGAGACAGTCATCTGTCAGTGCTGAGCAGTCTTTCTCTATGGCTGTTCACAATCTCTTCTGAGGAAAACATAGTTACCCAGGTAGAAAAAATCCCGAAGGATCAATTTGGCCTACACAATTGCCAGCTGGACCATACAGATCTAGGCTAAAGTCTTCTAAGCATGCTGAAGTCATTTTCAATTTTCCATTGCAGAGGAGGAAAAAAAGCTGGAAAATCAATATAATTTCTGTTTTCCATAGGAGACAATGGACAGATTGTATGCTTTAAGGTCAAACAGATGTTTCTTCTTGAAGGATTTTTTTTAATCCATAAAAACAGTGGGAAAATATATAAAGAGGAAAAATGGTTCAAACAGATTAAGGGTATATTTTTGTTTTATTGCAAATATTTTAAAATGTCATCTAGAATGAAAAACATTTAGCTTTGATTTAGCTAATAAAGTCCAGTCATTTTCAAAGCTGTCTCTTTCCTCCTCCTTTTTATACAGAAGCAGGGTGAACTTTCTAAGTCACAAGTAAGGAAAACTGGGAAGATGATGATTTAATTCTTGTTAATAATTGTCAAAAGATGAGATTCTAAAATGGCTGGCATTTTGGTATTTAATATCAGGCCTACTTCAACAACTTGAAAAGCTATATGCTAAAATACTTGGAACAGTTGTGAAACCAAAAATTCTGATAGCATTCTTTAAAATCTCTCTACTAAGAGAAAGGCATGAAAGCAAGCTATGCATTACATGAAAATGGCAATGTATGGATAGTGGTATCAGAGCTGTCACCAGAATGCATTCACTGATTTTTTGGCACATTTAAGTTTGCAGGTGCAGCAATGTGGGGGTTTAGAGGATGGAAGTATGGAGTGGGTGTTATCCTGATTTCTGATAAATATCTGTGTTTCCACTGGGGTGATAGAGAACTTGTCTTTCTCTCCTGAGCATTTAGACCGAAGCTTATTGTGGAAAACATCAGCTATTATTTTGTGCTTGTACAAAGCCTAGTGAAAGAGCCCACATGTAGATCAATGGTTTCTTTCTAGCTTCTGAGCCCAGACTAACCTGTGCACTCAGCCTTTGAGTTAGGAGCTGGGGCAGCTAAACTTCTTCACAATCTATCCTCACTGGGAACTTGTGCAGACAATCCCAGGGACCTGCTGGTGATGTGTGGTGTAAGCGAAGGGAATAATACGTCCTTCATCAGGGTTGTGGTAAAGGCAGCACAGTTTAATACGCTCTGATCTGTAAGGTTTATGAAGACTTTGTTCAAAAAGCACTCTTGTGTGTCCTCTGCATTTTCTACATCAGATAAGAAGCTTTACAACCCTGAATTATTTATAGGTTGGTAATACAGTATATCTGACCTTTTTATAGGGTAGAATCATGCAGAAGGGAATGAAGTATTTCAACACAAGGGTCATGCATGCAAGGCACAATCTTTGTTTCAATTGTAATGTCCCCTAACTTTGCTCTCTCCTAGGCATTTTTTTTTTGCAATGGCATTTCTTTTGTCTTATGTGTGAAATGAGGGCAAATCATGCAAAAACATCTCTTAGATTTTGAAGGAGAGCTTTCCATTTCAGCTGTGATTGATCAAATGCAGTGTTATAAAACTTGTTTAAAAGTTGTACCCATTCTGCTCATCTCATAAGGATGAGCAATAAGGCCTGTATTTCCCAGTTTATTGAGCCTGAGCAATATCATTTACCTGCTGTAATGCAAAAGCACTGAATTGAAGAAAATTGGCATTGTACTCCCATGAGTCACCAGAACAGTAGTGGAATAAGATTTTATCTACAGCATAGGAAATCCAGTGTGTATCTCTAAAAAGTGATTTAATATGATCTTTCGGATTCAGAACCCACAAGTGTATGATGAATCCACATGCCTCTCGAGTGCTGTATGTTAGTTTCACATCTGATTTGCACAGATACTAGCTTGTAAAAAAACCCAACAAAACAAAACCCAAGCCAAACCCCTCAATGTATGCGCTTCTGAAAACTCCCAGGAAACTCATATTGTGTAGCACATGCAAGTGAGCTATCTAGCAAGTTCTACTATTATCTAGCAAGTTCTACAATTTATCATTGACATGAATGTCTTAAAAGTCTTTCTCATCTGCTCACTAATTGCTATTTTTATATCTGTTGGCTTTAGAATATGCCATATAATTGCTGCTTAGTCCCACTTCAGGTCAACCAATTTCTTCATTGTATCTTCCAACACAAATGTAAAAAACACATGGGCTGGACATATGCCTACTCTTCTTTATGAGATACACACACAGCAATACACAGAGATTGCTGATACCCCACTAAAAAACACATTTTGAACATCTGCATCTATGCTTTGGAGCAGCCCAACCCAGAAGAGCCTCTATCTAGATTGGGAAGGGGGCCTGGATACCCTGAATGGCAAGTGTGTGCATCTCCTTGCCTTCCTCTCAACCTTTGGGAGGATTTTAAAAGCAGGACAAAATGATAATATGTTAGGTGGGTTTCTGACTACCCTAGAGTTACTTTTCTGCAAAATGCAGGCTTGCATTTAGCCCTAGCGCATTAAATTTGTAGCAGATTTGCACTGCAGATCTGAAAGCAGATTTATGCTTTCAGGGCCCCTCAGGTGAGGGAAGCAAAGATAAATCTAATAGGAAGTAGTGTTACTCATTTGTGCACTGCTATCAGTAGGACTTTTTCACTTATCTAGGATGGTAAAATAGAGACACTAAAGATTCAGACTGAGCAAAATGTGAACATGATAAAGCTATATTCTGTCATTGGCTTCAACATCGTAGTGCAGTAAGGAAGTGATGTGGGTCAGTGAATAAAGGCAGAATAATGACTGCATGTAGGCAACTTTCAAACATCGCTATAAGATGCTGTTAGATACTTGAAATTTTTAATATTTTTTCTTAAATTTGTCACAAAGCCTTTTTTCCTTTAAAAACTTATGCTATAAAATATGTGGCACCTCAACAGAAGTGCTGGTGACTTGTAGGGAACTCGCACCTGTAAGTGCTGTGGCTCAGGTGTCCTAAGAGCTCCAGTACGGCTTTAACTACAGCTGCTTGCAGTACTTGGCCTCCCAATTTCAGCTTGCTGTGGAAGTTATTTCAACTAAAGCTTCTGTTGTGTTACTGTGAATCTTCTTTAGAGAAATTGGTAAGAGAAATATGATCATGCCAAGCTCTGAAGTGAGATAAGGGTTGAATGTCTTCCAAAATCACTCAGATATTTTTTCATTGGCTGGATTTTTGTATAATTTTATTCTTACTACTGAAACCAGGGGTTTCAGTGATTGGGTAACTGGTTGTCTCTTTAGGAAATTCCAGTAACTTTAGTGAGGCTACGGTGAACTTGCACCTCTGAAGGATGTACTCTGAAAGGTTTATAAGGCATCTTCTCAGCATCCTTATCCTTTCCTGCAAAATAAAAGAAGTGCAGCCAAGGCAAAATTATCTCCTCTAAGATTTTCATTGTAAAGGGTGATTGAAGCAATGGAGATTAAGTTATGTTTTGGACAAAATAATTTTAAAGGTGTGGGATAATTGATTCAAGTGTATCTGGGAAACCAAAACAAAGCAATGACATCTCTGAGGGATTAAATAGACTTCTGAAAATGTAATTCTGTTGCACCAGACAAACAAAGAAGTTGCCTTCTTGATGTGCTGAGGATTAGGTATCTTGCTTCAGCCATTTGTTGGACATTTAATTTCACTGTGGGTTAAGGAGCTCGGCTTTTGCTCCATACCCACCTTACAGTTTTCTTTTAGGAGCATCACAATCATGTTGTGGTACTTCACAGAGACATTCCAACTATGTTTTCCTAAAATTAAGAATAGGAGAAAATGAATGCAACTGATGGTGAAACAAGTGTGGAGAGTGAGAAAACCTGTAATGTTTTGGATTCTGTGTGACAGGTCTCAGAATTCTGGCCTTTTTGTATTGTCTAAGACGAGCTACCTGGTTATTCCACATGGATACACGATGAAACAAACTTTTAACTGAGAGCTTTTCTCAAAAGTTATCTGTCCAGGATGTGCTTCAATTATACTGTTGTCAGCAGTAGAAGCAGCTCCTTACTGGAGCTCAGTGGCATCTGGCTGCCTGTTTTTAATGAAATTCCCATCTTGTCTCCATTCTCCGGAGTTACAGCAGGTATCTGTTGGAAAGCCGACAGTTCCCTCTTTTCAGGGTAAGGGTGGCATTGCGCAGTGTGGGCATTGCAAACCATTCTTTGCTTGGTGTCAGTTGTATTAAAATAGAACAAATTACTTTTTTCAGCGTAGGAACCACTTTCTCGTTCTGGTTGCATGAAATCTTTGCAAACAATGTAAATATATTGTAACGTATAAATATATGATACAGATTTCCATACACATATGCTGTGTAAGAACAATGTAGTACCACTCATCTCACTATGACTGCAGGGTTTTTGCAAAACACCCGTTAATTCTGTCTGATCATTTCAAGTTGTATAGACTGAAGAAAGTATAATGTGCCTCAAGTTGCTTGCTTCTTGCTGCTTCTGTGTTTCAGAGGTTCTTCAAGCTCTTTTAAATCAAACAAAAGATGGATCCTGTCCTATTGCTGACTCATGCCTCTTATGTTTCTGTCCCATTGCATGGTGTTTTTAACACTCTTCAACGTAAATGTATCAAATTGATAAAATAGACATTTCAGAAAATAAATTTTCTTGAGTCATAGGTATTCTCTGTCTCCGTTTTCTTTAGACTCTAGAAAAATTTCTCCTGCCCTAGCATACAAATGTCTTTGGAGAGGGGTTGTTTTTCTTTTATTATTGTATTTTCACAGCACTGGTTCTCATTACAAAAAGAAAATTCAGTGCACATATGGTTTTCTTTCTTTTGGATTTCTTTTTTTTTAGATTTCTTGAAAATAGATTTTTCAGTCCCAGGAAATCCTTTGCTTCTGACTGCTGTTTCTTCCTTGTATCTATCGCTTCCTTGAAGAGCTGCCTAGAAAAAAAATTACAAAAAGCTATCTTACAGGAAAATAGATCACAGTACAGTTTGATGGGTTCTCCCTAAATTCTCACTTATATATAAAAAGGAGTATGGGTTGAGGTGTATGTGTAATTGTTGCATTGCAATATGCTTTAATAATTTCCAAAATCCTATTTAGTTTCTGGCATTCCTGAGAGGTGCACTTGGACTGACACTAGTTGATTACATTTCCCTCCTTTTCTGACTACTTGAAAATGTGCAACTTCCTGTACTTCCGACAAAGTCATCTTTCAGGCTCCACAAAATCCATACAGCTGTTTACAGACTGTCTGAAGCCTTTTTGTATGCATAGAAGTCAACCCGTTTTGATCCTTATTGATTTAAGGTAAAGGATGAACTACATGCATTGACATTAAAGAAGCAATCTGGCTCGATTATAAAGCATGAGTCTGTCCCGGGAGCACTCGTACAATCTTTCTTCTGCAGGTAAATGGGTAGTAATGTCACAGGGCATTGAAAAGGGGAATTCATTAATCTTTGGAAAGGATAAAGCTACTGTAACAAGAAAAGCCCATGAGGACATTGCTCTGTTGGTTGTGCAGGGTTTGGATGCTGCATATGCTAGTGCTTGATAGACCAGGTCATGCAAAATGCTGTGAAAAATAGCACCTGATGAGCTCAGTGCTGCTCATAAGGCAGGAGCCCTGGGTTAGAGGGCAGAGCTGTCACATATAATGACCGTGGCATAATGGGAGAGTTGTCTGAGGCAACCAGGGCTTGGTGTTTCTTAACCCTCCAGCCCTGCCCAAGCCTTGTGCCAGCGCAGGGAGTTTCTGATCGTGTGTGTGTGAGGGAGGGCAGGCTACCTGTGGAGGGTTTCACAGAGCCTGAGCAGCAGTGCTTGAGGGCTGCGCTGGGCCTGGGCACTCTGTGTAGCCACTGAGCTACGGGGAGGCTGAGGGTGTCCAGTTCCATTGGGAATCCAGCTGATTAAGCTTGTTTAGGCTTTTAGATCAAATTGGTTTTGATTTTGAAATTGCTGAAATACCTCAGCACTCAGAAGCTGAATTATCATTCTCTGGTGATGGAAAGATATGCAAATTCTGGACTTTATGTATGCACTATTTTCTACCTGAGAAACTCCACCTGGCAATACAAGCTTCTTTACAGCAATGCAAATTTAAGGGACCTGCACACAATTGTGGGAGTGAGATCGATTTGCATTACCTGAAGTGAATTTTTTTTTGTCTGTACATAAGTTTAATAGAGCATGGTCAAATGCTCTAATTGCAATGCTCGTGGTCTAGCCCTTGGATAAACTAACTCCTCCGATTTCCATTACGGTGATAGCAGTTAGAATCACTGCTTTATCTTCCTTTTTGCCTGAAAGCAACTGATCAGAGTGAACTAAATGCAGGGACTACTTATTCCTACTGCGTAACACAAGTCAAAATCATTTATTTACAGCACTGATAATTAAATGTACTGTATATAATTGTTCTGTAAGCAGATACAACTCCTTGGAATATTTATTCTTATAATAAATGTCCTATATTTCTGAGAGAATTAGTATTGCTTTTGTCTCTGTTGCAGACATCTAGTATAAAGGCTAGGCTGATTATTCACTCTCTTCATTCTCCATCCAGGCAGCAAAAGCAATAATATTTTCCTTGCCTCAGAAGCTGTTATGAAGTAAATCTACTTAAGATTTCCAGGTAAAAGGTGGTATTGAAGTGGACAGACACTATATAAGAGACTAAAGCTTATGCCACAGCCTAAAGAGGTAGTCCATAAAAAAAAAAAAAAAAAAAAAGGGCTGATTATTCACTCTCTTCATTCTCCATCCAGGCAGCAAAAGCAATAATATTTTCCTTGCCTCAGAAGCTGTTATGAAGTAAATCTACTTAAGATTTCCAGGTAAAAGGTGGTATTGAAGTGGACAGACACTATATAAGAGACTAAAGCTTATGCCACAGCCTAAAGAGGTAGTCAAAAAAAAAAAAAAAAAAAAAGGTGAAGCTGACTGTTGTTGTTTATAAACTCTGGATCAAATCCTAAAGTACTTATTTTTACTGGGATTTTTTACTGATTGTGTGCAGCAAGACCAATGTTTTGATAGTGCTCATTAGTTTTCCAGTTGAAATGAAGGACTTTACATATACCTCCTGTCTTCCTCCTCAGTGTCGTTACCCCAGCAGGAACTTCTGAATGCTTTTGTCTTGGAGCCTCCTGTGAGGAGGACAGTGGCGCCTGAGCTCCTGGAGCACACAAAAGTATCTTTCATGACTTAGAGACTATAGCTGGAGCTTTTTATTCTGATCTTAGAAAGATCTTTTCAGATGCAGGAGAAAGGCCTAAAAAGTTAAATGAGATGTGTTTAACTGTCCCATGGAGGGATTTAAGTATGATGATTCATGTTAATACCATAACTAGCTGTAAAAAACACACTCTGACACTTACCTTAGTAGAATTCTTTGTGGGTTTTTTTTGTCTTTCTGACTGGTATTTTTGTGTTAATTCTGGGTCTATTTCCTGTATATGACAGAGTGCAGGAGACATTTCGATTGCGAGATATTTACAGAATTGATAGAAAGTGGCCAGGAAATGAAGTGGTATGGACGATGCTTGCTGCTTCAGCTGAGGCCAGGATTTGATTTTCTGCTTGTGACACATACTTCCTGCCTGTTATGAAGCAGAATTCGTTATCTGTTAAACACTTTGAACTTTGTCTCTATTTTACTTGCTTGGTTGTCTACTGCTAATGCAAACTGGAAATGCTTTTGACAAAATCATGATGCTTTAAAGCTGTGTCCAGCAATGTGTTAGAGGCCATAGTGACATCTACTTGCCTAAAACTGCCAGCGCTAAGGGGGTGCCATCAGCTATAGTTAGACATGATATTTAGGTCTCAGTCTGGCAGTGAAGTGTGGGAAGAGGGAAGACACATCTGAGTCCAGATCCTATCTCCGCTTTGACAAAGTAAAGGAGAAAGTAGAGCTGTCACTTTGTCCTGTTCAGGCATTTAGGTTTGCTATTATAAACAGCTGACTTTAAAGAGCTAATTGGAGCAATGGCTTCATCAGAGATGATGAATTTTCCCATTGCATCTTCCACTGCCCAGGAGTGCTTGACCTGCCCAGCAGCAAGCTCAGCTCAGTCCTGACTCCCGACCTTAGAGCCTTTGGTAAAGCCAGATTAGCAAGCAAAGAAAACAGCCAAGCTGCTGCCATCAGCCACAGGGAGTCAGAAGTACCCTGGTCCTGGTTCCCTTATATGCAAAACACATCTCATTGCAGTGTGTTATGCATTTGCAAATTTGTTGCCCAGTTTGCTCCTGCAATTGAAGTGAGGACATAGGCTAGACAATATTCCCTTTGGGCATTTGGTCTTTGAATTGTTGCTGTGTTTGGAGCCGTTTTGGTGAGCCAGAAGCCTTCTGAGTTTAGCTTCTGTCTACAAATCCAGCAAGGCATAGCAGGATCATCATATTCCTACACCAGCCTATTGACATTATGCAGCACTATGCAGCATTTAGCTCCTGCAGGACCCCTGCAGTGGTTGGTATTACTGGGTGTGTAGAAAGATTCTGATCAGTTAATCCCAAACCTACAAGAGGAAGAGGGACCTTTGTGTAGTGCACTGATGTGAGACTTGGGATATACTACTCCACTTCTCTGCTCTGCAAAAAGATTTCTCTGGTAGCCTTTAACAAATAATTTATTTTCTTCTGTCTTCTGTTCCCTCTCTATAAAATAGTTATGGCATCATCATGCCAGACTGCGGCTAGGAGAATTAATGGTCTGTGTGTATAGAAAGCATAACGTGGTCTGTTCAGAGTTTTGATTTCATCTGTTTGGCAGGTGTCGCCACAGCCATCAAAATGTTTTCGTGCAGTTCAGGAGGATAGTTTGTGTCTCCTGAGGTACCCAGAAGGGAAAGGGAGCAGCCTTGCCATCAGGCTCCCATTTCATTGGGGTTGAACTAGAGGCTGCAGAGCAGCCGGGTCACATCTGTGATGTGTGATTGGTGAGTGAATTGCTGCATGGAGCTGGCAGGAGAGGAGCTGTGCTGTTTCCTTGCCCTACCACCCATTAGGGGCTGTAAACACAGTTAAAGTTCTGGATGCGGCAGTAATGGGGTAGCGCTCAGTCTCTGACAGCGTGAAAACCGGAAACAACTACAAAACCAACAGCAACAACAAATGTTGGTGTGCCTTAGCAAAGGGTGGCGTGCTTCCTCGTTGTTCACTTTGCTGTCAGTAATTGCTTGTGGTAGCTTTGTCCTTGAATAGGTTTTGAATGTGAAGAAGCCTCTCTGAGAACAAGAGCAGCATGTTGTATTGAAGCATGTAAAAGCCTTGGAAATTCTTAGGCAATTGAGAGTGGCTCACTACTTTAGCACTCGTACTGGGGATCATTTGGCATGGTGCAGTTTCAATAACCAGTGCGTGCACAAGGGCCAAATATTCTCAGCCCGTGGAGGCTTCGCCTAACCCAGTGTAGCTGGATGTGGTGCAGAGATGAGCCAAACTTCTCCCTGCCCCCACGGTACAGGCTAAAAGTATTCTCACTTTTAACTAAGTCATCTTGTCTGCCTGATAACTGCTTCTTCAAAGCTTTGCTGTGGTAGATGTATCCAGCAAATGATGGATTCAAGAAGGTAATCAAATACAACATGATATGCCAAACATCTATTAAGACAGAAAAAACGTCTGCCTTCTCTCTCAGGAATCCAGTTCTCTTGGGTCAGGGAAAAATGAGTTTTCTGTGCTGATTAATTACAATATCTCCTGTGAAGTAAATTCACTGAGCTCACAGGGAGCCACTGCAGCATCCTGTGCCTCTGCTAACTCCTTTTGGGTCTGCACGCTACAGCAGCAGCAGGCAGCCAGCCCTTCATGGCCAGCTCTACACCCCTTAATGGCTCTTCCAAGGGAGAAGCTCTAATAACAAAGTTAAAAGGATCTTCTTTTAATCACCACTGCACCTGAACAAGGTTGGAAGGCTGGATGCAGGTGATCTAGGTGTAAAAAAACCCCAAACAAACAAACAAAACCCCAACCAAAACCAAACCAAACCAAATACAGAAAAATCAGATGATGTTGTTGTAACTCATATTGTCAGCAAACTCAGTTCCAGACAGGCTGTGCTGAGGGCAGCTGTCTTGCAGAACCGATGATGATACATAACCATATTTAAGATAAATGCTGAAAAATTGCATGAATTCATTAAAAGCTTTTCAACTTAGAGTATTCTAAGGATGACTGTTTTGAAGGCAGCAGCTTGAATTTTACCTGTTACAACCCAAACTAACTAATAAACCAGATGCTTTCTTCCCAAGAAGTCATGTATGAAACAGCAAGTGCTAACTAAAAAAGAACCAAAAGACAAAATCTGGTTAAAATTTTGAATCTGGCAAATTTTCCTGTTAGAGAAATGTCTATTAGAGGCTGAGCTGGGCTTTTCCTAACCGGGTGAGAAAGATTGTTTGGGGCAAAGAGTGAATTTGGAAACACAACTGAAAAGATTCCTGAGTTGCACTTCTTCAAAGGGTGTTTCCATTCAGTCCAACATTGCAAGCAAAACCAACTTTATACTTTGGAGCTGCTGTGGAAGTTATTGCATCTGTCTGCGCGGGAATACCTGTTAGCAGCTGAGCTCATGTTCTGCCATGGTCTGCAGTCAAGAACTGCATGTCTGCCTGTAGACCATCCCACCACCCTCCACATCGCGCCCAGCCGGGCAGGAGGTGTTAGGGACACATCTCCCACTTCTCCCAACACCCACACTCAGTCTCCACGGTATGTTTCTGACAGAGCTTCCCCAGGGCCTTCTAAGACTTGAGAGGTCAAATATGAATGATTATTTTGTTGTGTGTGTGGGTTTGGTTGGGGTTTTTTTTGTTTGTTTTGTTTTGTTTTGTTTTCCTTAGAATGTTCCTTTTAGAAGTCTAGTCTGGCACAGTGTTGGAGATAAGGGGACTTCAGGTGAAACTGATGGTACCCAATGTTTCCCACTGTCTGTCAATGGGAAAGGGGCCTTGTGGTGGAAACATATTTTGGTGACCTGTCTGTTTTGCTGCTGAGCTTTAGGGAGTGGAGAGAGAAGAGGGCAGTTCGCAAGTATTTTAATTCTTCACCTCTTCTGATGCAAGACCCAGCTTCAAGAGACAAAGGCAGGTGGTTAATGTGCTTTTCTCACTCACTTTTTGGAGGCAGTGACAGCACGTGAACGTGCCAGCTCAACCATGTGCTGCCTGTGGTGAGGATGTCCTACCTGCCCTGTGTGCTGCCATGCCACCCTCTGCTGTGGGGCTGGTGCTCTGCTCTGAGCATGGGGATAGCCGCCTAGGCAAAGTATGTGGTGGGGGAGCTCATTTACCCACCACTGAGTTAGAGGACAACTTTTCCATGAAAAGAAAGCATGAGGTGTATCAAGAGATGCTCCAGTACTGGTATCCTGCTGAGTGACTTTTGTCCTGAGTGCCGGCATCAGATCCAAGTTACAAGTGAGGAGGTTTTGGAGTTCAGGGGGATTAAACGATCTCTGCCGGCATTGCCATGAAATCCTTGATGCTGTTTTCTAGAGCCTTCTGTCACTGAAGAACAAAAGCTGGATTCTGGCAGTTGCCTGGTGCTTCCATCCCTTTCAGCCAAACAGGCGTTTTGGGCTGGATGCCCCTGTAGCACAATGAGAATGATGGAAATTACAGCTGATTTACTAAGCAGCAATGCCTCAGAGCCAAATGGTTTCCATCTGAATACGAAGTAAATTTGCCAGTGCGCTGGTGTAACGAATGCACGATCTCTTTGCCCCTTCTCTGTCTCTGTAGTCAAATGTTTGCTAGAAAGTCCATTAGATAAAAATCAGGATGGGAAGGGGTAGAAGTCACAACTTTAAAAATTAAGTTTCTCTGGACTTGACTTAGTATATAATAGTAGATCAAAGTGTTGGGAAATGGATAAATTAGAAGGATGCAAACCTTCTTTGTGCAGAGTAGCCCAGGTGTGTACATGTGCCGCAGGCTGGCTTCAACAGGGACAACGGGGAGTCCCCACGCCAGGAGCTGTAGGAGTTGTGTTGTTTCATCTCAAGATAAAATGTTTGCTTCTGTGGCCTTTGAAAAACCTGCTTGAAATCTGAAAGCGCTGTAGCTTCTTTTTATGAATCCAGTGCCAAAACCTCTGCAGCGAGGCCCCTGTGCCATCAGTTGCAGAGAGCCAGACAAAGCCCTTTTAAGGACTTAATTTTGCAGCCCTATATAAATCTATACCGTGGGCAGATTGGTGATAAAGATGCATGTTGGGAGAGTTCAGGGGCATTCGAGAGGACAGTGGGGGTGGGGGAGCAGATGCATCCTCGATGAGTCTCTGAATTCTCTGAAATCCTCTGCCCCTGGACAGCTTGTGATTAGAAAGACACGACAATGGCTCGGGTCCCACCTGCTCTTGAGCTGTGATGTCAGTTCGACTTCTCGTAGAGAAGTGGCCGCATGGAAGTTAGGTGGCAAATCCTAATTGGCGGGTGAGTGCCCATGAGAAACAGGGTTATGGTGTCGTAAGGGAGATGGTCCTAAAAGCAGTTCATTTGATTAGGATGTCATTATGCAAAAAACTAAGAGCAGTTTTTATGTGGAACGCTGACGCTGTTGCCAAAATCCAGCTTTCAGTTGCTGGTGCTGGTTGTATAATGATGACTGCTCTGTGTTTCTGAGGACTGTAACCTCCTAGATGAAAACATCATCAGGAAGAGGCTCTTCAGTGTTGTTTGCTGTACGTGCAAACACTTTTATTTTCTCTGAGCTCTCTGTTAAATTGTTCAGCTATGTTATTGTAGATATGTACACCCAGTGGTAGCAGGTTGATCTAAATATTGTTTACCCAAAGTGATAAACTGGGACATTTCTGCTGTTGTCTTTGCTTGAGTTTAGATCCATGTCTAACATTATTTTGGATAATAATGGTTTTTTGGTCTCTAATTAGAAGTTTCCATTACATTACTCTTTCCAGTGTATTAAATTCTCTCTTCAAGGAGTCTGGTGTTATTTCTACATGTACTTAAGTGCTGAAGTGCCTGCTGCACTCTTCAGTTGCTAAGGAAATAGTTTCCTTTTCTCCATATATATTTTTCATGTCTCAGCTTATGCCTGTGGTATAAGATCATCCATCTTCTCACTTGAACATATTTAAGTGAGTTTTGGGACTAGCAATTCTTGCAGACTGTATGTGTTATAAAGGAATAAGAAAGAGCAGAAAGGAGAGCTCTCAGAGAAGCAGGAAGAGAATGATTTGGGGGTTTGTTTGCTTAATTCTGAAAAATTCAACAAATTTGTACACTGTAGTCAAATACTGTATACTGTAGTCATTGTCATACGAGCATCTATTGAAGTGTCCACTCTAAGGTTACGCTTTGCTTTGGGAACTCTTCCCAACTGGATCTCAAGTGCATGAGGCCCTGGTTGTGTACCCCAAGTTGTATAAGGTAGCTGGCAAACCTTTATTCTTCTCCCCATGTACACCACCACCATGTGATGGTGACAAAGGGGAATGTCACAGCACCTGCCAATGCTTTACGGCAGCATCAAACTCACTGGGCTTCCAGCAGTCGTTCCAATTCTCCGTGTCTGCATTTTCCCAGTTTTCAGGAAAGCAAGTGTATAGGATGCTGCTCACAGCCTTTACTTTTGATCGGGATGATTTATTTTCATATTTCTACACTTGGGATAAGACTCCATTTGTGTGAGATATCAGACTAGAAAATGGATAACATAAAACATCGTATGACAACCTCCTTGAAAAGGCATTTCTCTTGTTTTAAAAATAAGAAAATTAGTCTCTGTAAATATAAACCATAAATGCACACAGACAACTGAAGAGCCTGTGGTGCAGTATAACGGGGAGTTAAACCAAGATCACAAGGCTTCACTGCACTCCTAAATTGAGATATGGCTTTGGTGGTGTCTTCTGCTGGATACTGGTACAACTCTGAAACTCAAAATAAGCCATGTTTCAGAGAGGATTAGAGGTTGAGTTACCGTGCCAGTGTTACCAGTGGAAGACAGGCAGCTTGCTCAAGGGCAAGCTCTGTGTTACGTCTCTCTTTCCTCAGAACAGTGGATCGAGGAGAAAACTGTTTTGTGCTCCTTTGGAGGAAGCAAGGAGATGTCACCCCAGCTATTTAAGTTTAGCCCAATGTGACATTAGAACATGGAAGAGGTAGAGATGGCAAAGCACGATAGTTAAGCGATCAATATTTTATTGATCACTTAAAAGTGCATAACCACATCGATGTACAGTCTGTGCTCTGCCTCACTGAGCAGCTGAACTCTTAAAACCCGCCTCTGAAACAAAAATTAGACATTTTGCATTGCCTCAGTAAAGTGGAAAAACAGAAGAAGAGGAGAAAGCTTAATGAAAAGCTGACTATAAGATAAAATGAAAGGTTTTAGTTTGGGGAAATGAAGGGTTAGATTTGCAAAGCAGAAGGAAGTGCCTATTAGATAAAACTGGTTTATTAGTTAAAACTGGGATACCTTTCAGGCTCAGGAAGTTAATTTTCCCCATTGATTTGAGAAAATGAAGAGAATGGTGAAACTGTTGTCCAGGGGGGGTTCTGGGATTCACCAAACCAGAACACCCTCCAGCTGAGACTTTCACCATTTTGAACCAATGCTGAGGGTGTTTGCTAGAGCAGGAGCCAGAACGTGGGGATCCCACCTCCCAGTGAGGGTCTGTATCCCCAGGCTGGATCACTGTTTTTGTCACCTGCCTGAGGGGAGCTGGGGGACCTCAGTTCCAATCCCTGCTTTTGAAAGCAGGATGTCTTCCTTCAGCCCTTCCTGTTGGACTTGTTTGGAAACTTTATGGTGAAGATGAAGAATGGCTCCATAGGCTTGTTGTGTATCTGTTGTGTATCTGGAGTGAAGTGGCAGGGGAGACTGAGAGCAGCTCTCTCCAGAGTAACCTCAGCCGTTCTGGCCTGTGTCTTGCTTGCAGCAAGCAGGCACCTCTTGTCACAGTTGCCTCCTCACAGTGTGAAGCTCTGGGGTGGGCTGGAAGGGGAGGGAGAACTTCCATCATTGCATCTCCATGCACCTTGGAGCTTGAGATTCTGAGCTGGCTGGGCAGCCCTGCCCCACAACGTGGTGACTGAAAGGGGCCTTCAAATCCTTGTAGCAGAGGGGAAAAGGGAATTTGCTTTTTGCTCTCTGTGAATGCTCTCCACTACTCAGGAAAAGGGAGACAACAGCACGGACTGTTTAGTCCAAGAGTCAGATGAAAGCGCCTTTTTTTCTAAACAAAACCTTTTAACAAAAGTAGCTGCAAATGCAGTCTGAATTTATGATGACTGAAATAAAACACTATGAACACGTATCTGCCCATATCTCTATGCAAGTGGGAGAGGTGCGGTACAAATGAGGGCTGGGCCAAAGGCAGTTTTTAGGCTCGCATTTGATGGTGCCAGGGATTCCTGAGTTTGAGGTTCCTGCTGCTCCTGGTAATAGTGGTTGGCATGGAGAGGTTTTCAATATTCAGATTTAACTTTGGCATTTTTGAATGCCATACACATGATCACAAATATTTTTTAACTTAGTGTATCAATCTACTTGCCAGGAAACAATATGCTTGTGCTGAATTATCCTGGTTTTCCTCTTCTAGAGCTGCTGTTTTCTTCAGGAGAAACTCGGGAATGTTTAAGTGTGTTTGAAATCACAACTGTTTTGACAAATTATATTCAGGATCTCCTATCTGGAACTTTACCAGTCATAACAGAAAGGGACATCTCGCACAAGTAACGTTTCAAACTATTCATAAATTTTTGTGTGGCTGATATCAGTCATTGTGATATGTGTCGGGACTCTGATGTCTTCCCATGAAACAGAACATTTTACCTCATAGAATAACGGCGTTTTGCTTTATGTGTGTATATAAAACGAAACTCATACAACCCTAAGCATTGCTGCTATAAATAATAAGGAAAAGTAATGGCATTGATCATATTTGGAGGTTTGAGGAATTGCTGTTAAACACTTGGAGATGTGTGAATGAAATACACTGATAGGATGGAAAGCATCTACCTCTGTCAGTGTGTGAATCTGTGTTGGCCATGGGACCTAAGTGTCTGCTTTTACAGGCCAAAAATCCCTCCAACAAAATCAAAAACTACAGCTCTAAAGGGTTCTCTGTGAAGTTATTTGGAGGGATCTGACAATTCTTGGCTATTTTAATTAGTTCACCTGTGCATTTACCAGAGGGGGGACAGCTATCAGTTTTGACGCTTGACAAGGAAGACAGGGCCATCAGTTATCACCAGCTGGAACTGGACTGCGGCAAACTGGCAGAGACCTACTCCCAGCAGCTGCTAGCTAAGGGGAGCTCCTCATAATGAGAAGATCTGAGACAACTCGCTACAGTCAACTGTTTTCTTCCCTTCAAGGTTTTAAGCTCCTGGGTGTTAGTTAGGGCTGAAGAGATTTGACAGATGCTATGGGAAATAGCAAGCAATGTGCGTTTTATTGCTGATTCTCCTTCAGTTATTAGCAGTTTGTTTCATTCTCATGTGATGTTATCCAAGCAGTGCTCTTGAACAGGGAAAGGACAGACCAGCTGAGTGGCACTGAGTGTTTGGGTGTGCATGGCTGTGCTGCCATCCTGGGTTACCTCGTTTGGTAGAAGATTTATTCTCTTTTTATGCAGAGCTGCAGGTGAGTTTGTTTTTCTTCACTATTACAGCTGAACTTTAAGCTTGATAGCTCAGACAAGACACTTAAGGAAGAGTTCATACTGTCTTAGGCAATTTATGCAGGGAACTTCAGTTGAGCTTAATGTAATTCTCAGTTTATAATTTCAAGAGCTGCACAAGTCTTGCACATCAGGGACACTGAGCTTTGTGCTTGTGTGGATTGGTTTGTGAGTGGGCATTCCAAGGTAGCTGAATGACTCGTAAGCTCTTGGGACTGATGGCGTCTGATTGATTTGAATGCATTTGAAAATATATCTGATACTCTCTTGGAAAGTAAAATACCTGTCAATCGCTTTAAGCCCAACGAGAGAAAGCAGATAAATGAAAGCTGGGGAAAAAAAGTGCACGCAAGAGAGACACTGGCTAGGAGGAAAATATCTTAATGGCAAGCTAGTGCCTGAAATGTAATCACTGAAAACAAACTATACAATTTAACTATTATCTCAACACATAATTTCTTTCTTCAGCTCTACAACCCCTGCATCCATTTCAGATCTCAAGTGAAATTGAGGGGGGAAAATAATCCCAAATCCTTGACTCACACAAATTGCCTGATTTCTTTCAGGAAACACTTGGTAAATGGCAGCAAGCCACAGAGAGCTTGGGGAAACTCTGACTCTTGAGAAGGCACGTTGTACAGTTTATGTGACATTTTGTATAGTTGTAATTTAGGTGACAGGTAAGTTCCTGCTGTGCTTTGGATTCTCTTTAAAGCAATTTTTGAGTCAGTGTTGTCTGCCCAAAAATGAGGGTAGTATATTGATCTGGAGTAAAAGATGAGCCTATATGAGCTGTTTGTGTATCTGATGTGGGTACATAGATACAAAAGCTACCCATGTTTTAAAAATGAAAAAAAGGCATGCACACCCCCCCAAAAAACCCCCCATGAAAACAATATTTTATAGGTGTTGCTGCTGGAAACTGCTGAAATTTGGCAGGCAGGAAGCAGAAGCATTATTTTCTCCTCATTTACTACAAACAAGAAGTTTCTACAGAACATTTCATGTTTTGACGGACATAGTAGTTCTCAAGTGGTGAGAGAACCCGCTTGAGATCTGACAGAATTTCCCCAAAGCCCTTTGACTACCCCAGCTATTTGCTTGTAACAGCTACTTTTCCTCTCAGAAATAATGAAGTTCAAGTAGATCTTTAGCAATATATATTTCAGTCTTTTTCATATTATACTTTTAATAAGTTAGTGAAGGAAATTGCTAAATGAGCTGTAATGTGCTGTAATTGTGAATGTCTATCCAAACTATTGACCAGTATCAATGGTGTGGTTTTCAGTTTTAGTTGTGGTGTTGTCTAAGTTTATTGATGACCATGTTTTAGAGCCTGTTTTGGGGAACAGACATCTGATGCCTCAAAACTTGCTAGTGGATCTGTTGTAGATCAGGCAAGTTTTGTCTATTATTTCCACTAATTGCTCTGGACATATAATTCTGTCTTAATTTCAGTGGTATTTTTGTAAAATGTTTTCCCTTTTCTCTCAACACTAGCATAGCCTGTAAACATGAATTAGAATGAGGAGTTTGACATAAAGGAGTAGAGTCTTGAGTTGTGCAGAACTTCTAAATAAATAATGGTGACATGATTAAACACTAATATTCAAGTCAGTATTTCTAGAATTTGTAATTAGGCTACAAAATATGCTGTCACAGAGAAGAGCTTCAGTACTGTTGAAGCTGATGGTGCTCATGACAGTAACAGTTGGCCCAGATGTTGTTCTGTATAGACTAAAAACCTTGTTACCTCTATTCATTTGGATAGTGTGGATGCTCATTAAATTATGAAGTTGTGTTTCTTCCCAGTACTTGTATATTGATGATCCAGCAATGCACAGAAGTCTAATTTTTTGAAAGTAAGCAGGTACTGCTCTGTCTGAAGGGCTGGGTTGACTCCCCACAGGACAAAGACTTCCTGGACATCCAAAAGGGCTGTCCCATCCACATGTGGGCTCTTGGGCTGTGTGTGCCCAGGTATGTACCTGAGGTTTCCTGATACCAGCACTCCTTTACGGCCCCACTGATTGGAACTTCCAAATCTGAGTTTGCTTTGAGTTTTCAGATTATCACTCAAAACACAATGTTTGGGAGTGCTCTGCAGGGATGTGACATTAACCGGAGAGAAACCTGTTACTCTTCAGAAGCAGAAACCAAATTTTGCCGTTGTAGCCAGTAAATCTAAAGAGAACTTACTGACATCTGCAGCATTAGTGCAGACTTGTGCTTTTTTGTGTGGCCCTAATTCCCATGCACAAATCATTTGCTGAAAGCCAGGGTCAAAGCCAAACAACATGGGACTACAAACTGGGTAATTTGCATCAGCCTTTTAACAGGAATGTGGACTTTGAGGATTGTGCCTTGAAACTTGAACTGCATAATGGCATCTGCACTCTCACCTGTCATAAATGTGACCTGTGTACTTGTATACCTTCTCACACATCTACACCTCTACATGTCAGAGGTGCAACTAAGACCAGCATTTAACCCAGGAATTCTCTATGGTAATGAATAATGGAAGCAAAACTCATTTTAGATTTTGATGGGAAGCTTCACAAGCCTGAAATATTGATCCTATATTTTGTGAGAAGGTAGGACCAGAAATTCCTTCCTTTCTAACAAGCCATCCCATGTAATTGTAAAAGACATATTCTCCTTTCTCCACCATTTTCCCTGACACCTGCTAATACACTGCTACAGGATATATGTACTATAGACTGTTGATCTCATGCAGCTTTGGTTTCTTTAACATCAGCATCAAAAGCGTTTTTATTGTCAAGCCTTCTGTCTCTTTCCTTTTTTTTATCTCTTGCTTTCTTTTTAAAAAAAAAAAAAGAAAGATTGGAACCAATTTTCACCGGACTAACATGAGCCTGAAGATATTTTCATCAGTTCTTGGCAGATGCTAGATGGACTGCCTACTAATTGTGATTGTTTTCCTCACACCTAAGTCCATTTTCTGTGAGCACCATATGAAGTAATTTTAAGCTTTTAATTGTTTATGGTATCTGGCACTTCCAGACTCTGTGGATGTTTCTGTATCTGTGAAAGAGAATTATTAAGCACCAGAGAAAAATGCTGCTATGCTACTTGCTGTTAATGCTGAGGAAGACCTGCCAAATCTTGCAGTATTTGTGCATGCTACAGAGGTGGAAAGAAGGGACGCCTGCGGAGCTAATAATAGCAGAGGCTTTGTGTCTAGGAGCCTCATAATTGTAACTCCATGATGAAAGAATGATTCAAAACATGATGAAATCCGTATCTCTATCAATTTCTGTGGGTCTTGGATCAGTTCTTACAAATCAAAGTTGAAAAGAAATTTGGATGTTTTTACATAAGACCAAAAGATTCTTTCCACTTCAGATGCAGGATAAGGTTTTCAATATATTCATAATGTGTTTTAAATGAAGCATCCCCTGATCTTTAGGACTGTCTCATGCAGTGTTGGCACAGTGGTTGCATTTACAATCAGCTAACAACAAGACCAGAATGCAGTTGCTAATACAGAGTACTTCTGCCTTGTGCTGCTGTCGGTTACCTTCCTGGGAGTGCGCAGAGTGTTAAAGGACGTGACTTGGTACGGTTTGGCAGGCAGCATCATTCCACTACGTTTTGTGCTACCAACAGTTCAGAGGCGGTGAAACCCCTCAGTGTGCTGTTCATTACAAGAGTAGCGAGAGACAGTGGACTTCTTGATTCCCCACATGCACCAAGCGGTCTTCACTATTATATCAAAACAACATGCGGTTTTCAGTCGTTTCATTTGAACCACGCAAGCTCCAAAGCGATGTCAAATCTACATGGTACTACATATTAATGGCTCCTTGGTCCTGCCTCTCCCTATATGCAAGTGATGGGTGCAACGAGAGTAAACCTTTGTCTGAAACAGGTGAACAGCCTGCTCAGATATTTATGGCTCAAGTCTTTGAGTCTTTATTTTCTTCTCATGCTTTTCCCTCTGGCACTTCTTCTATCACCTCTATAGGGTATGTTTCCTCAGTAGTGAGTGAGATGGCAGTTCCAGATTTGGCCTATGTAGTTATTTAGGATTGCCCAGGGATGTCTAAGGAGACAATAAGAACAAAATGTTCCTATGTGGCAGTTACTACAAATATGTTTGCAGCTTCCAACTATTTTTAGCTTATGAGGATACCAGTGTTGTCTGTTTGGTAGCCCTCAATGACTTTCTCTACCAAGTATTTGCCTGGTCTATTGAATCTGTGCAGACCTTTTGCATTCAGAACATCCTTTATTAACATCTTTCATATGTCTAATACATTCAGATGATGAAACCATGAATTTGTCTTTGGTTTGTATGTGACTGCTCCTGCTGTCATTTGATGCTGTAGTTTTCATATTGGGTAAGACACTGTATAATCAATCCCTGCCTACCCCTGTTCATGCCATGTCTGATTTTATACACCCCTGTCATATTCTTCACGCCCTCATCCCTGTCTTTGTGTAAAGGAAGTAGGCACTTAAATTACTACATCTATATTTGTATCTGGTCAGATGTGATAGTGCTGTTGTTGAGCATTTCAGCCTTTTATCTTGTTGCAAGGCAGCCTTCAGTTTTAATGGCCAACTCAGCATAGGTTCCCTGAAATGTCTTCATGAAACAAAGTGAGTACCGCTGTGCCCATTGCCCTCTTGTTACTGCTCAAGAAAAACGATGTGGAGCTACGCTGCATAGTTCTGGAGAAACATCAGCTCAGTGCAAGTAGTGAGATGGGAAGAGCAGTGGGTAACAGAGTGAGCCAGCAGACGGAAACAGCTGGAGACTCATTGTAGTATTAGTTGTTCTACTTGACTTCCTAAAAGGAACCTTGCATGGAACTATATCAGCTACGTATTCTAGCTCTGTGCAAGAGTAAGAATTTAAGCACTAAGTACCACCTACTAAAGATGCTGGAAGGTAGGAAATAATTCAAACATCTCCAAAGAGTTAAAATTGAAAAGCTTAGAGTTAAATTGAAAATTCCACAGGTGTGAACTTTGCCTATTTCATACCAGTAAAACTATTGTCTCACTCTTTCATAGTAGTAACTGACTGAATGTAATACTTCTGCAGAGATTTTTAAACATGGGACTCTAGAATCAGTTTCTAAAAGTGAATTTTTAAGTGTCTGAGGGAGCAGGGAACAGAAATGTCACTGATGTCAGACAAACTCAGTCTTGAAGCAAAAATTGCAGGAATCTTTTATCAAGATGTGATAATGTATTCTTTATTGCCATCAAACTGGATGTTTTTCTAAAAGATACAATCTAGTTGTAACACGATTCCCTTTGGCAACCGCTCCTTCAGAGCAATCCTGTGGCCTGCCTTATGCTGGAGATCACATTGCAGCCTGTTCTTCTGGTCTGATCATAAAGAAATTATGGAGGTCATATTCATGACAAATGTCCATGTTGTGTTATTTAAATGACGCTTGGTTTTTAAGTGCTGAGCACAAGAAAATCCAAGTAACAGTTTCTGGGCGCTCCGCATTTGACAACCAAATATGATATTTCAAGTATTCATTTACGTCCACATAATTTTTTAATACTTTGGGGAGAAATCTTGACCTTAATCTCCAAAGAGATTGATTCTACACATACAGATTGAAAATCCTTTGATGATTAAAAAGAGGCAGAGTCTTCCCCAAAACCTACTAGAGACTGTGGCACTTTCACAACTAGTTAATCCTGAGGAAAGGGAAACATGCTGGGTGTAACCCCATCTTTCTTCCTTGGACACAGCTCATGCACAGGACGTGTCCAGGAGTGTGGCCACAGGGAGCGTGCTGTCATCGGTCAGTGGGACATGTGGATGCAGGAGTGCACCAGGTCGTGTCAGTGCAGTTCCCCACTTCTCTGAGTGCATTGTCCAAAATTAAAATTGCTGTTGAGTCATCATAGCTGCATGTCTCAGTTAAATGTTTTTATGATTGCAATAATCTGTGCCTAGCAGAGCTATTTTTCAAGATTTTAGCAAATCTAGGCTGATACCCCCACAATACTCACATTTCTGGCAGCTTGGAAGACTCTGTCATGGAGCTAAAAGATTCAGCACCTTTTTAATAAAAACAGAATTATGAAACAAGACTTGAGATTGGGCGTGTGAAGTATGCACTTTTAGGCCTAGTGTTTAAATTTCTAGTTATTTTATCTCAGTTCACATTCTTTGTCCTTATTTTGGTTGTCATGTACTGTTAAAATGCTCCCACTAGATTTTTTTCTGTGTGCTTAGGTCTTAAAGATGGTGTTGTTATGGAGAACTACATAGCTTGTAAAGCAGACATCCCTTGTGTTTGTGTGGCACATAGACTTTAAGGGTACAAAG
The DNA here is from genome assembly GCF_001431845.1 of Calidris pugnax. Lineage (NCBI taxonomy): Eukaryota > Metazoa > Chordata > Aves > Charadriiformes > Scolopacidae > Calidris > Calidris pugnax. The sequence continues at coordinate 7,807,561 of NW_015090922.1, forward strand.
GACTGTCCCTTCCCAGACAAAAATGAATGCTTGTAGAGAGCGAGAAAGACCAACTGCCCTAAAAACTGTCTTAGGATCTTTGCCATAATATTTTGGGCTTTAAGTTTGATTAAGATCTGCATTTGTAGCCCTATGAAATTTTGCATGAAAATTGCTGAGTAGGTCCAGACTTCTCTTCCTTATAACAAATGAAACTTACCTTCTTTTCCTTTGAACTCTTACTCCTTGTGGGAGCAGGTGTACATACATCAGCATAACAACCACATTTTCTGAATACTTTGGATGCTGCTGAAGCTTTTAAACCACTTAAAAATTGCTTTTTCCCTAATGATTGTAAGAAAGCAGTCCATTTAAGACAGTTATTTGTATTTTTATTGATAAGGACTTGCATTTAATCTTAAAAAAGATGGAAAAAATCCAAAATGCAGCTATGTAAAGTCTTTCCAATTACTGCTGAGCTTCGCATAGTTATAACACTTTTGCTTAATACAAAAATACAGCGCTGTCTTGAGAAAATATGGCTTTGGGGAGCTTGCAAAAAAAGGAGACCAGTGACAGCTTTGCCTGGGCTTCCCAAAGGCAAGTTGCTCTCTGACACGTATTTATCCAGTGTCTTAGGAGTTAGTTAAAAGAAGCCAGCCCAAGAGTTGGAGGCTGTGTCCCCTGGCAAACGTGCGTAGGTTTGATTTGCAACGCATGAGTGCAGCTTGTCACATAAATGTATACGTAGAAAAGATGTCAAGCACGATGGGAGACCTGAGGATTCATGCAGGTGTTGGCTGCTGTGGTGTACTTGCCTTGTAGCTGGTGTAAGGCCTTATGTGGAAAATGGAAATTAGGGGTCTCATTAGCGCGGCAGCGGTTACCCATGGCAAAGGCAGCATTTAGGTAATTGCTCCCTCTGCTTATGTTCCTGTGTCTGTTGCAGTCTGATCTCCTGAAGGTACAGGAGTGAAGGTATGTTCAGGGCCCTGAGGCCGACCACCACACAGCGGGAAAGCTGACGGCAGCTCCTCCGCAGCCGAATTTGCTGAGCATCAGCCAGGCTCCTCTGGGCGGTGCAGTGGGAAGCAGCGGGGGCTGCGGGGAGATAAGCACGACCAACGGCTTGTCTCTCGGCATTTGCCTTTTTGCATTTGGTGGTAAATTTGCTTCTCGTGTACTCCAGTATGGAGACCACGCTAGCAGCTGCATGAGATGCAATGGCTAGTACAAGTATTGGTTGGGCTAGGCTGTTAGCACGTTATTGCTTGAGACTTGCTCCATTGCCCTCCCACCTGTACGGTGCTGTAGCAGGAGCAACTTCTGTCAAATAACTTACCCATTTATGTTATAAAACAGCAGGAGGTACTCCAGTGCTTACCAGAAAAGCTGCTGAGCAGGCTGTGTGGAGCAGGGGTTGGACAAGACAAGGAATCTTCGAAGCAGCCTGGCTTCTAGCTCTTTCAGGCACCTAGGTGCCTGCCTTGGTGACATCTGCGAGGGTGACCACTGCACCACCCAGTCATACTCCCCTTCTCAGCATTTAAGGAAAGCATGCAGTCCAGATCCACAGGTCAGATGGAGACTGCTCACGTACAAAGACATGCTCATGTGCAAAGTGACATGAGCGTGGTTAACTGTGTGACCATCTGGCATAACGCCGTGCTGGACACGGATGTCCACACCAAGAGCAAACATGCAAGCTTCAGGAGAGGAGTGGGCTTGGGGACGGAATTTTGCATAGACAAATCAACCTGGTTTATAGTTGCCTTGGCTTTGTGGGCTTGCTGGGGCTTAGTGCCACCAGAGCCAGCCTCAGCTGCCTGCTGGAGTGACCCCCTGAGACCCTGCTGGCATGGCCAGGCTCCAGCAGAGCAGCCACCCTAATGCTGGGCTGATGATCTTCCTTCAATTAAAGTGGGGGCTGCCAGTGTGTGGGCAGCCATTAGCCTGGAGCATTGTATTGATTCTCCCTTCCCAGTGAGTAAGAGCGTTATTCTTTCACTTCTAAGGATTATGCTGCTTTGTCCGCTTTCTACTGAGCTCACTGCAGACTGAGTTTCCTGGGGAAAAAAAATACTGTCACGTACCCTGTTTTCTTATTCTTATCTCACATTTAGTTTCCTAATTGCAGCTTGGAAATAAAATATCCTTTCTGCTAATTTTATTCTTTTGTATTTGGGAAACGCTGCCAAGTCTGACAACTTCTTCCTTCCAAAGACTCAGTGTTAAGATGGTTTTTTCCCTGCTTCACAATGACAAAACTGTCAAGAAGCATTGGAGTCAGGAGAAACATGCATTTTGTGTGTGCCAGTGAAGCAGGGCTTTTTATGTTTAGTTTAATTTAAATCTGTCTGCAGCAGAGGGACGGATTTATTTACACATTTCTTAATAATGAATTGAATCTGAAAGTTGTTTCTGCATTGGAGTGTAAGGACTTTGAGTGGATTTTCCCAAAAGCAGCTAAAGAGATTAGGTATCAGCAATCAGTAGAAGCTGGGGGCTACATCTTTTATACTCTGTATTGAAAACTTCAGCTTAGGGGACCTCGCATTTTCAAACCAGACCACTTACAGGTGCTCCTTTAATACCTTACTGGAGTTTTTTGCTTGGAAAATACCACTGCCAATGTGAAATGCATGGAGCTTTTGAAGACGATGTGTTGCTATCATGTCCAGGGAAGAAACATTGCCTTGCTGTGCTTTGGGGTTGTACGGGGGCACTGTGGGCCGTCATCACCACCGTGAGACCCTTGGGCTGCTCCCAGACATTGCTTAGCCTACAAGTTCAGGAATTAATTAGGAGAGTAGGTTGAAAATTATTGTTTCTTTGTGTAAAAGTGCCCCTTTCTCCATACAAATAAAGAAATAAATCAAGATGTGAAACTGTTCAATCTGCTGCAGTAATCAAGCCACGAGCAGCCTCCCCTTGTCTCACAGGTCCCATTCCCCACTGTACCCTTAATCATGGGACTGCCTCGAGCTTTGCCTCATCCCTAAACTGCAAGTTGCTTCTAGAAGAGAGTTTGGGGGGGGTGGGAAGGGAGGGCAAGAAGTGCTTTGCAAACTGCCGCTGGGGAGTCCAGAATGGTCTCTGCTGTACTGACCCCATTAATGGCCAAGCTGCACTAAAATAATACCTTTTGCATGGCATGTAGTGAGTGAGCTCTGGGCTGAGACTGATGTAAGACATGGGAATGTTGTAATATTAGACACTTGGTGCTAAATCATGGAGTCAGGAAAACAAATTTAAGAAGTCACTTTTAACACAAAATAGAACAAGTAACTTTCTGGGATCATTATATTTACAATCGTGCTGCCTTGCTGACCTCTCAAAATGGGAGAAATAATTTTCTTCATTTTTTTTTTCTTTCTGGTGTTATAAGACAGATGGTGTATGCTCTTAAATAATGAAATAAGCCATGTTCCACACGAGATAAGACACTTGAAAATGTTGCTATAAATGCACAGAGGTTGTGCATTTGTCAGTTCAAATAAATTATTTCAAATAATTCTTTCTCTGCAACTTTCTCCCCTCAACAAACGTGCAGTTAATCACAGAGTGAAATCTCTCTCCCCCTGTAGATTGTGTTCCGGAAAATCAGCGATGTCAAGCGTGAAGAAGAGGAGAGAATGAAGAGGAAGAACGAAGCGCCTCTGATCCTACCCCCGGACCACCCCGTCCGCCGGCTGTTCCAGAGGTTCAGGCAGCAGAAGGAAGCCCGGCTGGCGGCAGAGAGGGGCAGAGACCCGGATGACCTGGACGTGGAGAAGGGCAACGTTTTAGGGGAGCACTCCTCCTCCCGCGCGGTGGTGAAAGCCAGCGTTGTGACTGTGCGGGAGAGCCCGGCCACCCCCGTGTCCTACCAGTCTGCTTCAACCTCGGGGGCCTCCGACCAGGCCAAGCTGCAGGCCCCGACATCGGAGCACACGGGATGTAAAGTGTCGGGGGACTACCCCCGGCGGAAGGGCTGGGCCAAGTTCAAAGAGGCCTGTGGGAAAGGTGAAGACTGGAACAAGGTCTCCAAAGCAGAGTCCATGGAGACTTTACCAGAGAGAACTAAAGCTTCGGGAGAAGCTACCCTGAAGAAGACGGACTCTTGTGACAGCGGCATTACAAAAAGTGACTTGCGCTTGGATAACGTCGGGGAGACAAGAAGCCCGCAGGACCGCAGCCCCGTCCTCACCGAGGTCAAGCATTCCTTTTATCCCATACCAGAACAGACTCTTCAAGCCACCATGCTAGAAGTTAAACACGAGCTGAAGGAGGACATTAAGGCTTTAAACACAAAAATGACCAATATAGAAAAACAGCTCGCTGAGATACTTAGGATATTAACCTCACGAAGAAGCTCCCAGTCGCCACAGGAGTTGTTTGAAATATCAAGGCCCCAGTCTCCAGAATCAGAAAAAGACGTGTTTGGAGCTAGCTGAGGTGTTTCTTTTTAAAAACAAACAAACAAACCAACCGACAAACAGCCCCCCTAACATTTTAAATTTAATCTTTCTTGAAAACGAGTGAGGGACCAGTTCACTAAGCATGTTCCCTGTGTCTAAAAAGGTACGGTAACAGGAATTGCAACCTCATGTCAAGATGGCAGCTGACTCTGAAGCCTTTTTGACAGCAAGGGTACAGTTTCTAAAGTTTTTCTTTTCTCCGTTGGTGCCCATTCCCCCTCGCTCCCCCTCTCTCCCTCGGCATGTTGGAATAAGAATTCTGACAGCAGCAGCCACCCCCGTGAGCCCCAGGTGACCTCTGAGGTTTTTGGAGCATGCCTTACGTCGTTAGCTCGGGTTTTGCCTATATGAATAAGCTCTTGCCAGGGTGCTTGTTTTCAGCATTTGGTGGGTTGTTGGTTTTTTTTTTTGCTGCTGCTGTCACAGTCTCAGTCAACTGTACAATGTCTTAAATGTCACAGGATATTTTCATATATCTATAATAATGCAAAGAACAGTAGGAGATGTGTATGTCATTTCAATAGAGTGTGTGCTACTCAGTACTGAAGTTATTTTTGGGTAGTCAAAGAACAGCTAAAAAGCTAAACAGCTAAAAAAAAATGGTAATTTTTAATTGCAAACTGACATATTGCTAAAGCAATTACATTTAACCTCACCAATAGCCACAGTATTTCAGGTCTGTTAATAAGTGGAATCTTCCACATTCCCGTTCACTAAGTCAAGGGTACTGGGTTTCAAAATCTTACCAGGCGTCTCAGATGTCTTTGAATGTTGTTACCTTTGCTTTTAACTCTGGGCACCAGAGAACAGAGGGTTGGGTGTGCAGTGTACTTGAGCACAGCCTACTGAACATCAATAACAAGTCCTGCAGATTTGCATCCCCATGAAAATATACTGTGGCATTTATGTCCTCATTTTGCTATGAATCTGCTCTTTTAATTCTTGATAAATTATTATTCTGAAGTTTCTGTTTTGATAATGTTCACTGTAGCCAAAGGCTTTCACAAAACCTCTAAAGATTTTCTCTACATCCAGATGTATCGTTCCTGATCTAATCCTGCTAGTAAGCAAATGGATAGTAGAGGTAGAAATACAGTGCTTACTGTATACAAGTGCTATTGTAGCAAGGAAACAAAAAGATCTGCTTCTTAAAGAAGGAGATGTTTCCAAAACTTATATTTTCATAACTTTTTTTGGAGGAAGATTGAAGCACTTTACCAAAACTACTGGTTCATTATTCATTAGATAGGGTAGCATAGCTGATGTCATCGCTTGGGTCATCACCTTGGGATATAGGTGTATATTCATAGTATATTCTCTCCACTGATCCACTATGTTCACTGTTTAACAGTAGCTTAGAGCACAGAAGCTTGGTGCAACACTTTTTTGGTTTTTCATTTTTAATGGCAATAGGTCTTAACACAACGTGGGAGTAGTTAAGTCTCATTCTTTTTCCATGGTACTAAGTCATTTACAAAAAAACCCCATTATTTTTTGGGGAAGATTTTTGTTCATGTTAAGTAAGGAAGAGGCAAGAAAAATGACCCATTTGAAAGGACTTCTGGTGACCTGATACTTGCACGGTGCAATGCAGAACTGTGTCAGATGTCCCTGGGGAAGTGTGAGGTCCACTGATGAACCGGCACAGTGGTGAGGCTGTGCTGTGCAAAGCTACTGGCTCAGGTCTTGAAGTCATTGTATTTGTATCTGTTCCTGTGGTAACTGCCCTGCTCTCACACATGCTGGTTATTCCAAGCACAGCACCAGGCTTTCCAGGTCCAGAGGCAGCTGGTTTAAGGTTGGCTTTCGATGATCTTATGTCTTGGTTCGGTATGGAAGTGCCCACAGCTTGTGAATTCTTACCCAAGGAGTGAAATGTTCCTGAGGAAGAGCTATTGGGATCAAATCTGTAGGTCACCTTTTCCCCTCATGCCAGAAAAGGCAGTAGGGAGGTGACCTTGCCAAGGTGCCATTTCCTTAATTTATTTCTGGTTCCGTGTCTAGATTTTTCTAGTGGTAACTGGTGCCTGTTACAGTCATGCACTGCAGACACGCAGTGCTGAGGAAGGCTCTCTTTTACCAAAGTCACCCTGTGTCTTTGGTGCATTAATCACTGTAAGTGGCAACAGTTACCTGTAATAGCTATGGCATGATTGCCATAAGAAATCCATACATCAATGGTTTCGGTGAGAAACGATTTAGTGATTTTTCTTTCTAGTCTCCTCGGTCAGTAAATTCATTGGATAGTGAAATTATGGCTAAGTAAATCACAGGTGTACAAGGATTTATAATTCATGCTCAAAAGTTCCAGCAAGGTTTTAGACACTGACTCGGAGCCAGTTTCCTAATCCAGGCAAATTGCTCATCAGCATTATGCTACTTTTGAAAGACTGAAAGTCTTGCTGAATTTAGCAAGCACTTTGCAAAAGTGACACTCATCATACCTGCAGGTGGATGAATATGGAAATTAGCTTATGCCAGGTGGATGAGAGAGGAGATGTTTGTAACCTCCAAAGAACATGCCTAATATTCCCAGCACTGCAGTGCAGAGGTAGTCCTGAACATGCAGCTGGAGATTACCTGGCCCTTTGTTGCTAATACTGAGTTGATGTTTTTTAGTGGTATTTTTGTGTGCCCTCAGGGATGTATTAAAGGTTATTCTGATCTTGCTGATTGCCCAAGCCTGGAGTCACGGCAGGGTCAGGCCTAGAAGCCCCATAATTAGCCACACCTGTGAACAAATGAAGCCAATTCCCCATTTGCTGGGGCGCTTCTAGAGCAGCCTGAAGTCCAGTAGGATATTGTATCCCTCCACTCCCTGTCTGATGACAGGTGGGTGCAGCACAGAGCCCATTTGTAAGGCTTTTATAACGCTAGTATAAAGGCCTATAAAGCCATTTATAATCCATTTGTAAAGCCTTCAAAGACTGTAATATATTCTGGAATTACACTTAGAATTTAACGTCTTTGAGGATTATGGCCAAATTTGATTTTGTTACAGTCATGAAACTCCAGAGAAACTCTACTCCTTACACTCCTTCAGGGTGTCTGCTCCAGGTCAGCACTGAGAGTGGTCAGACCCATTTTATGATGATTTTATGAACTGGCAAGTGCTAAAACCAGTTGTAGGAGACTGCATCATCCCTCAATAATGCGTATATGTCATAAGAGAATTAAAAAAAAATAATTCTGTCTAGGATGAGCTTTGGTCTTTGGATTCCCTGGGTTACCAAGTGGTTAAAAAGAGCAAAACCTTGCTCGCTATGGGACATTGCTCCTTTGAACCTCAGACTAAGTTGGCCCTGTGCTGTAGTGCCTGGGCTCTGCAGATGCAGCACGTCTCCTTTAGAGAGTGGTTGAACGCACCCGTGTTACAAATCTTTCTTCCTTGAGCCTTACACTCAGATGCCTACGGCTGGACAGGGTGCATACCCACCGTAATTGTTACTTGTTCTTTCATTTTATTTGTCAGCTTTTCCTTTTTCTTTTGTTTCTCTTTACATATTGGTTAAACCATTTCACTTAAATTATTTTCCAGGTTAGAAATGAATGATCTCTGAACATGAGACTCTGCCCCTTAACAAGCAAATGCTTGTACATACTATAAAAGACAAAAACAAAAAGCCTCAGTTTTAACTGTGTTCTAGCATAGTGCTTCTGCCATTTAACAGTCTGCTAAATAACCTGTATTAATCTAAAAAATATGGTGTGTTCCATTTTTACTCTATGATGGAATTAGATTTCAGTCAAAGGAAGGTAGTTGAGAGAAAGAGCCTGGGTTATGACTTGGTAAAATGGGAACTTCTAAAAGTTCACACTTAAACTGTTAGAAAGAATACCGATACGCAGCACAGGATTAAAAAAGCAAAACCCAGCTCTCACCCCTACCGTGTTCAGATACATTTACTTCTGTCTGGTATTACATGTATACTTTTAAAAACACCATTCTCGCTTTAAATCTCTTTCACAGTGCTGCCCTGAATCCCAGTGAACACCCTGTTTAACAGCTTCGAAGGTGATGTTCTGCTTCTACAGTACTTCACTTTAATGAACCGAGCAAGATATTTACTGTGAATATCTGGTGATATATTTTCAATCAATCTTAACCAGTCTGTGAAAGAATTTAATACATGATTTGTCTTTACTATTTAAACAACAATGTGTATTACACTTGCGCAGATGTGTGTACATACACATCTATATATATATCTCTATGTATAGCGAAGTCTATGGATTGCATTTCTGTTAAGTAAAAGCACATCCCTCATTTAATGATTCGAGTTCAAGAGGGAGCTTAAATCTTCCCAGTAGACATCCACTCAGTGTCCTACTGAGTATCTTGTTTGTTAACTGTTGAACTTATAAGGCCATGACTTTTGGTTTCTCTAGTTGGCCTCTTTTATACTGTTAGTCTGGCGAATATTGTGAGTGAGAGAAGATCTGTCAAGCGTTGTGATGGTCAGGAAACAGAAATACGTGTGAAATTGGGAAAATCTTTACCATAGTCGGTGGGAATAAGGCTCCTAAGCCACTCTTTGTTACTCCCAGTAACTCTGAAGCTAAGCTGCCCTGGTAGTGGCTTCTCCTGCAAGAGAGATGGGGGAATAAGTGGATTGCTTTTTTCCTGGTACTAGGGACTGTCTCAAAGGTGCTGAGCCTGTCCTCCTTCTCACTGACACACATGGTTGCTGCACCTCTGCTTTCTTGTCCTGGTGTTAGGTGGCAAAAAGCGTCTTCTACTGAATTCTTCATTTCCATGTAGTCTCCTGTGGGTGTATTGGCAATAACAAAGTCTGTGTTTCAGCTGCACTTGTGATTCATTAACACAAACCTTTTAGAGGGAGTCCTGTGCAGGGGAAGCTCCAGGAATTTGAGGTGAGGCACAGTAGGTTACTGTATCCTCCAATCTGACATAGTTTTGACCACATTGTTGTGGCAAGCATTTGATTCAATTAAATAAAAATAAAGCTTTTTGCAATAAGATATATCCAACATCTAGCCTTAAAACCCTTTCATAAGTGATATAATTCAAACTGTGATTCCATTGTCCTTCCTTCTTAATGTTCTGTAGTATTTACAGTGTTGCCTAAAGATGAAGCACTTTTTGATTAGCTTTCTAAATCTAATGGAAATCACTTGCTGGTAATCACATCTCTTTCTCCACTTATTGCCTTCTTATTAGAATAATGAATTACTCCAATAGCCCTCTCCCCTCACAAAACAGAGACGTAACTATTATGTAAACACTTTTGTGTATCAGGGAGCCAACCTGTCATATTGCAAAAGTGTTTGTTTCAAAGAGTTTTTTTACAGTTCCACACAGCTAATGTGAATTTACCTGCAACTGTAATTTGTTTCAAGCTGATTGTTGAGTGTTGTGTAAACATATTTGATGTGTAATCCCAGTACATCTCTGTAACTGGATCTAAATGCCTAATGTTAACAAAACAGTTTGGGGTTTTCACTAACTGTTCTGAAAAGCTAATGGTTTTTTTTATTTCTTCCCACTGAATCTGTGACCACTAACATAGAAAATGAATCATTTTAGCTGTAGATGAAAGAAGTTCAATAATCTTGTATCAGGATGAACTGCTATATAAAGAAATACCAAGTTTTCTAATGAATGTGTTATATTATTGTACCTACATGCAATCAATATTTGTACATCTGTTGGAGACCTGTCTGCGTTTCAGTATTTAGCCACCACTGCATGGACACTTTATTGATATGCAGTTAATGCAGTTGCTTTGGCGCTTTTCAATGTATTTCACTTGTTTTTATCCTTTCAGAAATCCACCAAATACTCTTGGTTCTTTTTCTTTGCATTTGTCACTTTGTTCAATGAAGCATGACTAGAAAAAGAGAACGAGTAGATACTATTTTTGTGGTCAGCGAAGCAGCTGCCAGTAGATAGACAGCGAGTGTACGTATGTATGTATGTATACGCACTGTCTGGGAATGTTTCAGTTACAAATGCAGGCACCTACATTAATGATATCCCTATTCAACATTTTTAAACAAGCACAAATAATATTTGTAAAAAAAAGTTTAATTTTATTTATTATAGTAATAAACTATTTTATACATTATGGTTGCTTTGGTGTGCTTTTCCGTGTGTTGAGGATTGTAAGATCAATAAGGGTTTTTTAAATTATTCTCTAGAACTTCTGGCTAGCCATTTTGTTGCTGTTGTTTTGTATCTTGAGTGTTATCAGTAGAGAAGTGTGATATTACTGTTTTGGTCATAAACAACCCAGGTTGTTTCCTCAGATTTCTATACAACATGTATCTATACAGTCAGGATTTACACTCCCACTGTAAACTGAACTCAGGTGTCCTATAAAGTGAGTATCCTGGCACCCCAGGCAGTGGCACACCTGCACTGTGGACTCCAGTCTGGGCCAAGTGTCTGCTAAGCAGGAGTGAGATCACCAGAGGACTTGCTGTGACTTATCTAAAATATAGATATCCAGAGGGCCCACGTGTCTGTAGCTGGTCTGTTGTTTAGATGGTGTTCACTATGGCAATATCTGAGAACTATTACAAAACCTCTGGAAACCAGAGTACTATAGATTAAACAGGCTTCTGCTGTCCATCATCTGCTGCAGAAGAAGGTGACCTTACCATGGACTTACATGAAAAGAAAACCATCAGGAATGAATCCCCTAGTAATGCGTCACCTGCCAGTGACACCACTGCAATGGGCAGCAATGACTGTTATTTTGTTGGCTACCTCAGCAAAGAAATCGATAACCAGAAGCGACAGGAACAGGAGATCCTTTCAGGTCATACATGAGAGGATCACGCGCAGCAGCTGTTTTGTGGACCTGTATACGAGGTTTTAGTCTTCAGGATGTCATCCGAGACCCCGTGAGCTTCACACCCGTTTTTGTGATTCATTCTCCATCGTCTCGTTTGAGGGTCTGGTGAAAGCGGCCGTCGCCTGCATTAAGACACTTCATGAGACTGTGAATCTCATCTCCAGAAGAGCAGCAATAAAGCATAACCTTTCAGGCTGCAGAGCCGAGGCTCAACGCTACAGAGAGCAGCCAAGGAGCACAATGAGGAGATATTTTTAACATCATTTCTGCATCCACTGTAGTATGTGGTGAGGCAGGATCTCTGGTCGCTAGTATTGTTTCACTGGCCAGTATAAAAATCCAGCTTTCTTTTGCCTAATGTTATGTACAGTCTTCCCTGTACTTGTTAGAAAAGGGAAAATTACCATAGTGAAGGCATGTACTTTTTTTTTTGTTGTTGTGGTCTCTAGAGGTGGCTGTTCTCATTTTCTGAGCTCTCCATTATTTTCTTTGCTCTGACTTTCTCTGCATTCTCAGCAGCCTCCTGGCTTGTGCTGCAAGCAAAAATTAGTGGAAAGAGGGGTAGCATTGCCCACGCAATATTACCCATCCCGGCTTCCCTCTCAGGTCCACAACATTTCAAACCAAAGGTTATTAACTATAGCACTTTTGGGCCCAGATTTGTGTGACAATTTGCAAAAGTTCATGTTCCAGGTGCTGGCCCGTCAGCCCAGCTGCGCAGCAGCAGTGAGTGCCCCCCGTCCCACCTGCACCAGCCCCTGCTCGTCATTCACTGCACCTGGGAGTGTGTTTGGGGCAGGGAAAAACAGTTCCCAGACTACAGGGTGTGAGCTGTGCCTTCTGGCTTCTCTCAGCAAAAATGTTGTTTTTGCTGTTTTGCTGTGAGTGAGTGTGCAAAGGGCAGCACCTACAAGGTGCCTGAAGGTGAGGAGCCAGAGGATCTTTGGGTGTTGGAGCGTGTGTGATGAGGAACAGCCTCCCTGGGGGCTGTAAAGGAACACCTGGCTGCTCAAACTGCATGGCAGAGGGTCTGGACCCCACACAGCCTGTGTGGCAGCTGCAAGGGACCCTTCCTGGCTTTACCTGGCCAGGGCTGTGGCTCAAGGGACACCAACAGCGACTCCTGGGACAGCCTGCGACGTCCAGCTTGTGGAGAGGTGAGTGCTGCTTACGCGGTTTTTAATTTTGCATTTGGTAATGGGGGCTCTTTAATTGCCTTGTGGTGCATTTCAGTATCTCTGCTGGGGTGAGGAGCATTTCAGTATCTCTGCTGGGGTGAGGAGCACTCAGGCTCCAATGTTTCTTTGCACTGGAGTAAATTCCACCAGCCCATGGGACTGGGTTGCAGGGGATCTACCCCCTCTCACATATGTGTACAATAGCAATGGCTTTTATTTGCTCCCCCCATCACTAAGGGAACACCAAAACCGTTTCTGCTCAGTGCCTGCCAGCAATGTGTCCGCCTGGAGTAGGTGGGCACCCAGGACAGCCCACTGAACTTGGGGGGAGCAATGAGCCCAGTGGCCATTGCAGTGGGGTGAGCAATGAGCCTGGTGGCCACCTGTCTGCCCCCTCACTGAGTGAGAGACAGGCAGCCATGATGCTCCAACCTGCCCAGCCACGGTGGGCTTGAGGAGATCTTGGTTGATGGGCTGCTTTCTGTGCTTGGCTCGTGCCCCACTGCAGTGGGGGGCAGGGGGTTAGTAAGGTTGCAGATCCAACTGGAAAATGCCAACAAGGATGTGGTGTTGCTGTGGTATTTGTTGCCAGAGGCAGTGGTGTGAGGGGCTTTGTTGCAACAGGCATATAGCGCATAAAGAATATCAGCAAATACAAATATTTTGCAGCTAGAAGATTGCATTTTTGCTCCTTTCGTTCTAACTCACCACAGCCTCGGTGTTGGCATGTGGAAGCTGGGGGGAATAACCCGTCCTGTTCTTGAAAGACAGAATGAGTAAAAACCTGTGAGAGATCCAAAGGCGGCATTAGAATAACTGAACTCCTAATATGTCTGTCAGAAGGAGATAGGAGGATGCTTGTGCACAGTCATATCTGCAAAATACATGTGCCTTCTTTTTTGGGTGGTTTTTTTATTCTTTTTCTCTTCCTTTTTCATTCCTGTACCCCCTTCCTAAGTTCAAGCCCTTGCGTAGCACAGCCAAGTTCAAATTTCAGCAGCTGCATGGCACAGGTGTGGGTTTAAAACAAGCTGAATTTGTGAAGTTAACAACACTCCTGGAGGCAGGAGTGTGAGAGTAACCTCCAAGAGTTTGCTTTTGAGACAAAATTTAGTTATCCTGCACAGTGTTTCCTTTATTTTTGTTGGGGCTTTTTTTGAGCTTTGTTCGTTTGTAGAGTTTTCCGTGAACGTTTCTATTCCTGTGGCTGAGGAATAAGGTGAAGGTTAATGAGGCTTTGCTGTTAATTCCTCCCTGGGGGGACGTGTAGCCCCTGCCAATGTCGCTGCAGTTTGTGTGTGCAAATCTGAGATGGATGTGCTTTGGTACTGCTATTTCATAGAATCAAGGAATGGTTTGGGTTGGAAGGGACCTTAAAGATCATCTAGTTCCACCCCCTTGCCATGGGCAGGGACACCTCCCACTAGACCAGGTTGCTCAAAACCCCATCAGCCTGGCCTTGAAAGCTTCCAGGGATCCCTGTTCTCCCAGCTGAAATACACAACTTAGGGAGAAAGAAACTGTGCTGGGGTATCTATTACACACGTGTATCTCCTAGAACAGGAGGACCATGGCCTCTTCTTCAGCAGGGGTTACCACTTACTGCTAAGCAGTGGCAGCACAGTGGTTGTGGTACAAGCCTGGGACCTGCTGTGTGCTCAGCTCAGCTCAACAAGAAGCAGTTCCCTGCAAGCAGTGGGTTACAGTGAAGGGAAATACAGACTGCTTTCAGACTCTCTGGTCTGAAATTGTTTTTTGGCGAGTTTTCGCCAAAATCACAGTCTTTTTTGGCGAGTTTTACGCTTAATCAGAAGGTATTTTAGAAGAACTAATGATAACAGGAAAATTTATTGGATGTTCTTAGCTGTGGCGTGAGGATAGAAAAGAAAAAGAAGATAATCCGTATGTAGCCCCAAGTCAAAATAAAGTATTTGGTTTGGTTTTCCTTTAGAACGATAACACTGCATGTGTAGTGCATTGAACCTGGCTATTGGACGTGTGTGGAGACAGAGATACAAGTTAAAATGGTTCCGCTGAAAGTGGAATTGAAAAAGGCACCTTTTAGGAAAGAGTGCAGAAACTGTGCATGAAATTACAGTTCTGGCAACAAGAATTGTAAACAGCTCTGTAACACGGAGGAGTGTGTCTCACACGTGAGCAGAGAAAAACGCAGCTGCAGTCAGATGTGCTGAGAAGCTGCAGGCTGGTTGTTCTGACCTCAGTGGTAAACCAGGAGTTGGGGGAAGAGTCTAAGGTCATGGTAGTAAACGGAAGAAGCATATAATGTAGCCAAAGTACAGCCTTGACACCTGTCCTGGTGGGTTGAATCTGTTGCATTTCCTTTGCCATGGAAAATCAGCTGTGGAGGAAACCTAGTTGTGGCTCAGGAAAGCTTCTGGGGAAAGCCAAGGAGAGCAGAGTGAGAGGGTATGCACAGGCTGCAAACCCACCGAGGGGCAGGCAGCAGGGAGGGAGCAGGAGCAGCTAAATGAAAGCAGGCTGCTGGCACAGGAGCAAATGGGACCGACTGCCCAGGAAGCTCGTCAGGGTGGGGGTTTATCAAGGGCTAGAGCCCTCTGAGTTATCTTCTGCCCAGCAGCTGCTGTAGTTTCATTACTGGAGTGTGGCTGTCTTCTGGAAGGAGCGGTGAGATACTTCACCCTGCCTAAGTTGTCACTACGGGTGTTGAAGGGTACCCTTGTGTCACTGCCAGCATCTTTAAAGTTTTAAAGATTTAGCTTGGAAACCTTATTACGAAAATATATATATATATTTTTTTTTAATGGAAGTTTCCTCAAGCAGCATTAAGTAATAAGCAGTTCATAGCCTCCAAGTGCTCCCAAAGCAGTACGCTATTGTATTTTTGAATGATTGTCATGCTTTTTTTAACCCTTGACAGGGCTTATACTAAACCTGCAGTTCTTTTGGTGCCAGTGGTTATTGAAATAACCATTGAAGGCAAGCAGGATGTCTTCAGAGACTGAAGACCCTTGTAGGTCTCATATTCTTAACAAGCGATGTTTGGTAGGGCTTGATCAGATTGAGGACCTCTGAGAATAAGAAACCTGAGCGAAGTTTGCTAAAGTCAAAGCACCCAGGGCTCGCTTGGTCACTCATCCCTGGTGACCTTCTGGGATATTGCTGTTTGGAGGGTTCAATACCTGTGTGGGGCTTGAAGGGGTTAAAAATACTGAGTTTCCCCAGACCCTTACACTCGTTGTCAGGCTGGAAGGAGGTGCAGTCAGAAGCTCCTGTGCCTTTGAGTCTCCAAGTCCTGTAGAAGGTTTTCTCCATGGTTCTTTCTCCTCTGTGGTTTGGCATTTCATGACATGAGTCATGATGGGTCTGTGGCAACTGGCTGGCGAAGTGGCACCCAGGGCGGGCTTGGGGGCTGCTGCTGTGTGGTGTTTTAGTGTGGGGTCCATGGTAAGGCCACCATATGTGGGGCGGGTACTAAAGGGGAGTTATTTCCCTCCCCACGCTACAGCTTTGCATGCACCAGAGACCCTGGTGGGCAGCAGTGGGGCTGGGCAAGTGCTGGGCTTGGTCGTTAGTCAGCCTGGTCCTGGGCAGATGTTTGCCAAGGCAGGACCTGGGCCGTGCCCCTTCTGTATTTGTAGCACCATCATGAGAACTGAACCTGATGAAGGGGTGGCCTTGGGGCCGGGTGCCAAGAGGTGGTGGTGGGGGAAGCAGATGACAGATCACTGGAGTAGCCTGGAGCGTAGATGTGACCAAATGAATGTTATTAGCCTGTAATTTCAGCATAAACTACCACCTCAGCACAAAACTACCACCACAAGAGTAAAGCAAGCCCATAACTATAAATTAGGAGTAACATCATTTAAAGAACTGTCTCGTAAATGCTTATTTTTATCTCTGCAATTTGGGTTACTATAGGGTGATCCTGCCACATATCTGAGCCCTTAAAACAACCTTAACCCTTCCAGCAACAGTCTGAAAAAAAAAATCAACTGGATCTTCTTTTTTTTTTTTTTCCTTGCCTTTTAAATTAATTTACCAACAGTGTAGATGTTTCTGGTCTTCTAATAGCATTTCCAGTTATTCTATTTTTTGCCACCTAATTTTGGAAACTGAAATGCACTAGTGCAGGGATGGAAGTTCTCTGGTCCATAAAAATTAATTAATTTTGTCAAGAAAGATCAGCTCTAGAGGGAGTGCTAATACAATTTAAACTTCACAGGTCATAACTGAAGTTATGTTTCTGTATTAGTTCTCCAGTAACCTTTAATTTTTCAGTGGTTGGCTGATGCACCTGTCAGCAATGATTCACCTCAGCTCCCCAACCAGCCACATGTAAAGTTCTTCTTAAATCCCTATAGATGGTGAGGCACTTCTACTACCTGTAGTTTGACCATTGCTGGGGAAGGCGTATGCCACCGGTAGCCCATCTCTTTTGATCCATGTTTGAAATGAGCTGGTACGCAGGTTCCTGAGGTTATTTACACTTAAACCAAACTGGCCCTGGATATAGTGAAAGGTGGTGCAGCCTAGACTGTGGTCAAAATTTGCCCGTTAAACTCTGATGTTAGCTTAATTTGCTCTCACCCAGACCTTTGTGGCTACCAGTGTAAGGAGCTGAGGAGTTTTTTGAGCACCTTGTAAGTGCGTTTGATTCCCCTGACTAATGCTGCCGCGTAGTTTCCATCCTGTCACTCTCGGTGTTGGGTGCTGAGCACAGGTCCCTGTTTCCCCCACGGAGCAGTAGTTTCCCAGGCCAGTGATGCTGCCACGTGGCTGGAGGACTGATGTTGCTAAAGCTTGTGGGAGATGCCCTGAATGAACCGGTGCTGAGGCTGCCTGACAGTTGGGCCTTGACACTCTTCAGCTCAGTCTCGCGCCGTGTCGAAAACAGACGGGTCAGACCTGTTAGATGTTTTCTTTTCCTCTCCTCCTGGGCAATGGTGGTATCCCTGAAAGCCTCTCGAGCTTGGATCTGCCAGTGCTTGCCCCCCGAGGCTGGGGATGCCCGAGCTGAGTTGGTCCAGCAGGATGCTCTGGTGTAGGTGACTTGTACCATAGGATACTGGGGACACGTCTCGTTCTCAGATGTTCTGGAAGGACCTGTGGTTGACATGATCGCATTTGTTGAAAGTGGAAATCTCAAATCAAATAGTTGTCTTGCTCTCTTCTTCCTTTTATATGCAACTAATGCAGGAACGGCTCCACAAGCAGCTGTTTGTGAAACTGCTGAAATCAGTGCACGTGCACACAACACTCCTGGGCATCTGCAGGGGGTCAGCGGCGATGCGCACTGGAGAGGGTTGATCTCAGAGGTCCCTCAGTACAAGAAATGAGCTATTGTAATGCAGATTTCCCCTAATTCCTCAAAGGTGTTACAGCCTCAGCGCTCTTCGCAGGCTTTGCGGCGAGCAGTATTTCAGCTGTCCCTGCTGGATTAAAATATACGCCTTGACTAACAAATGGCCGTGCGCCGAGAGAGATATTTTTGCAAAGCACTAACGGGCAGCGCTACTCGGGAAGGGGGGTGGTGGTGGACTACAAAGCGCAGGCAGGAGAAGCTCAGACAGACCGTGCATAGTAATCTCCTTGCTCTTCACAGCTCCTCGAGTAGAAAGGTGCCAGCAGGCCTTGGGGAAGGCAAGTCTCTGCTGAGCAAGCGGGAGCTGCAGCCAGCTCAAGGGTTAGCAGGGATGGAGGGTAAATTAAGCGGGTGCGCAAGAGGCCGGAGAGGCACTGTGTTACTGCTACGACTAATAACACAATTGCTGCAGGTTTTCACAGTTAAGCTGTTTTTCTTCTGCCCTGTGGTGAGCTGGTTATTCCAACTAAGCTGCTTTTAGCTCTGAGATGTGAAAGAGATATGTGGGCAAAGCCTGGCTGGCCCTCTAATCAATGCAGAATTAAAGAAAGAGCTACTTAGCATAATCTTACCGTCCCCAGTAGTAGCGATGGCTGGGAGGGCTTGTTGGCCAAGGAGGGGCCGAGGGGAAGGACACATGTGTGTGACAGAACTTGATTGCTACAGCTTAGTGGAAGCCACTAAAGCCATATATTGAGAAATGTTATGCTTGCTCATCGCTTAGGTGGTTTTTCAGAATGCCCAGCTCGGTTTCAGAGCCATCTTGTGTTTGGTCACTACACACTTGTGACTTTTAGGGTCTCTCAGCAGTAGTATCCCCCATCGGACTCGAAGTGTCTCCCCTTCAGTTCAAAATGGTCAATGTCTTCGCCAATTTCTGTCTTTGTCAACTGTGTCCTAGGCCCCTCAGCTAGATTTTCCTTAGTGTTTGGCAGTCTCCTCCTGCCTTCACCTTTATTTTTCTTGGTAAGCGGGGTGTCTACTTCAATCTCCTCCAGGCCTTTGCAAGCTCCCGCCCCCTCTAGGAGTGTCACTGAGGGCTTGCATGGAGGATGCACTTCTGGCTACTACATAATTTCAATTACTTCGGGTGCCATGTGATAATGTACAGGCAGTTCTTGGGTCATGCTGAGAAATGTGTCTCCAAGCTGAAGGTGTAACTGAGTTACCTACATGTGAAGTGTTTCAGGCACAGTCTGAGCTCTTGAGAGAGCTGTCTGTTTGACCAGGCATGCCCCATGCTTGCCTCATGCCTTGCCTACTGGTGCTTCTATCAGCAGGACAGCTCAGAAACTTTGTGAGTAGGCTTGTTCTTGAAATGCATGTTTCAAAATAGTGTGAAAAGAACCCCTGGAAAGACTGAGTGTGAAGGAAATCCATTTATTTCTCATACGATAAATATTTAAGCTATAAGAAAAATTGTGCATGCTTCGTGTTTCTGCCTGTGGCCCAAGATAGCAAGAGACTGAAGGGAAGCATCATTTTACTCGCATGCTACCCTCAGTGACCACTCCCAGAAGCTTCACGTGCTTGAGTCTCAGCTTAACTGATCTAGAAGGGCAACACACTGGTGAGGGGTCTGGAAAACATGTCTTATGAGAAGTGGCTGAGGAAGCTGGGGCTGCTCGGCCTGGAGAAAAGGAGGCTGAGGAGAGACCTTAGTGCTCTCTACAACTACCTGAAATTAGGTTGTAGAGAGGTGGGGGTCGGTCTCTTCTCCCATCACAGGTGATAGGACAAGAGGAAATAGTCTCAAGTTGCGCCAGGGGAGGTTCAGATTGGATATTAGGGAAAATTTTTTCACTGAAAGGGTTATTAAGCATTGGAATGGGCTGCCCGGGGAAGTGGTTGAGGCACCATCCCTGGAGGTGTTTAAAAGACAGGTTGACACGGTGCTTAGTGACATGGTTTAGTGATGGGTTTTTTTAATCAGAGTTAGGTTGATGGTTGGACTAGATGATTTTAAAGGTCCCTTTCAACCTAGACAATTCTATGGTTCTATGAAAGGTGTATTTCCTTTTTAAACTCCACCGTCAGGGAATGTGTGTTCCATGCAGTGCACCAGAGGGATAAAAGTGACCACTGCACATTGCACCCGTCCCACAGGCTTCCGGTGTGTAGTGGTGTCTCTTCATGGCAGGGAAGCACTTCTTTTTCTTACACCAAACCATCGCTTTCTAAGACACATTTCTCAAGCCAACTGTCCGTTTGAGCTTTATTTTTAGAAACAGAAATGGTTACAAAATTATGAAAAATACATAAAGCACTGAAAAAAAATATAAAACAATTTTAGTTTAGAAATAAGCATACTGTAGATGACCTTCAAGGTCACTCTAATATTAGAACAGGAAGTTTTGCACGCATACAAATTGGAATCTAATCACTTAGCAGCCCCTTGTTTCATGTAATAACAGTAATCAATAAGACTGAAGAACAGACTCATGACTTTTCACTCTAATTCTAATTCCGCTTAATTACAAAATTTGAGTTAAGTCTGAGGAAGTTCTTGTTCTTAGCTCAGTTCTACTCCAAAATGGAGGCCAACCTGACATGCTTTTAGTAAATTCAGAGGCTGAGAGCAATATACTTCTTTGCAGCTGAGAGGATCTCTGCAATCATCATAAGTCAGTCAGGAGGGACATGTCTCTGGCCAGGCAGCATTCAAGGTAAGTGTTATTTTCAACAGTCCACGGTATCTCCTAGAAATTACTTCCAGGGGAAATCACTGCATTCTCATGGTGGAAAAAAACTTTCCCTAAACATAAAAAGCTGGAGATTCTGCTTTGAAACAGCAAGAGATGGGTTTAGCCTCCAGAGGGGTAGAGAGCTGAAGCCTCTGCCCTTATTATATGAAGGGGAAAAAGAAGGCTGCCATAGTTCCGAGCAGCAGAGACATCAGAAATGTAGGCGCTAACCTGAAGCCTCTCTCGGGGACTGAATTTCTTTTTCAAGGGACGAGGTTGATCAGACTTGGCTGAAGGTGCAGGAATGATGGACAGTAGGACACTAACTGTACCTCCAAACAGGCCCAAATGGCTGGTGGTGGGGGGAGCACAGAACAGGTTTTGATAGAAGTCCTTCTGCTTCAGGTGCAAGAAGTTGCTCTTGGAAGAATCCCTCTCCAGGACTGGTGGCCTTTTGCCAGGCCCAGGGGGAACGTCTAACTTTACAAAGACTAAAGGACTTCTGGCTGCTCTTCAGTATTAGTTTAAGAAAGACCATCCTGGGAGACACCCCTTGTGCCAGACATGAGTAGGGGCTCCCCTTCCCTCAGAAAATCACCGTGTGCTGAGGCACTGCCGCAGCCCAACGCCTGCAGGCACGGCCTTCCCAGCTCTGGACAACACCAGAGGTTTGTCTTTTAGCAAAGGTGCTGCTGTAACAGGTCTGGCTGCGGGCAAAGGACACAGAGCTCTGGCTAATTTGGTACCACTCTGTTTGACCATTGTGTTGGAATTTTTTGGGTTTTTTTAAAGTTCTTAAAACACTACTCCTTTAATATTGCAGGAGTTGATTGCCTGGAGACCAGAGAACGAAGTGGACTGAACGGATTTACCATTCAGCCAGACCTGGGTTATCTCCTTTCATAACAGAAAAATACAAGAGGATGACTGACCAGTTCCCTTGAAGGTGGGATTCACCCCATAATAAAGGTAATATTATATGCTTTAGCTCTAACACAAGGCAGAGAGCACTTAAAGCCCAAGGAGCTGTAAGGTCATATTTGATTAAAAAGACAAGCTGTTCCTTAAGAAAATACCTGCTTCCCTACACCCTCTTTTTAAAGAAACAAACACAACAATTCCTAAGACTACCAAAAAAGGGTGGTGTTTTAAAGTCAAAATTTTAAATAAAGAAATTAAAAGTAAAAAGCAGACTTTGCTACAGTAAGTAAAGAGGTAGCTTAAGGCCGAACTACTGCTGTCACTTGGAATAGCAAAAAATGTTCTAACTTATATCAGAAAGCAATCAAGAAGAACTGATGAGCATCCTGCCCTTCCTTGAGGAATGTAAGTACAGGGCACAGCCCTGTGTGCCCCTGCACAGAAGCTGACAGAGATTGGGTTTTTTGAATTGTGCAAGGTAGGAAAAAATTCTTTCTTCAATACGTCAAAATAGGCAGTGAAACATTGGAAAAAACAAATACAATCTTCAACATATATAAAATATGCATTCTGAGATGCAGACTTCCAGTATACATAGGGTTACAGAGATACTGTTTTATAAAAATAACATAATTCAAAATGCTTCATCACTTCTCCCCAGCCGTAGCCCATCAGTGTTTCTGGTTCAATTCCTGCCTTCACAATCCAGAATCAATTACACGAGCTTTTGGTTTTAACACATTAACCAAATACTTGGGTCTGGCACATTCTTCTGCAGATAGAATATCTTGTGTAGAAAAGCCATCAACCTGTTTTAAAAATCATTGTTCTGCGTCGTTCCTAATTCACCGCGTACGTTTGCTCCCATTCAATTCCAACGTGAGAATAGCAGTACAGGAACCCAAGAACAGTCAGTGTCGCCCATGGCCAGCCTATAAATAGAAAGACAGACACTCCTAGTCACAATAATTAATGACTGCTTTGCGTATAAATACTCTTGGGATGACCAACCTATGATGCTTCTAATTACTTTTATTAGCAATTCAGTCTCATAAGTAAGTAGAGTGAACCCACTAAATTTGAAAGGAGAAACCTGGATTGTTTGAGCTTCTGGGATGCCTGAGCCCCTGCAGCCCCAGTCTTTTCCATTTTCAGGGAAGTGGATCAGGTTTATTCCCTCTCTGCACTACCAAAAAATGCTTGCTGAATAAAAGAAGTCTGCTTCAATCCTCTCCCTTTGCATTGGGCTTGTCTATGGAGCAGATCCACGAATGAACCCTGACGCTTTAAGCCAGCTACGGCGCTTTCTAGGCACAAAGGGATGCATGGCCACAATGCAGGTTATTAAAAATCAGAACAAACCCAGTCACCTGTTCTGCTACAAAAAGTCTGGGGAAACCTGATTAAGGCTGGTTTGGATACCCTGCAGCTGGGGGTAAAATTGATGTATGTCTACAGCTCTGTAAAAAACTCATGGGGTCAGAACACCATTGTGCCTGTGAAGAACAGACAGCCCCATTTACCTGATGTGTTCTTGTTAGATTATTTCTTTTCTTATTAACTAAAAAGACTAACTCCTCTCATATATAAAACTTTTGCTGGGGAAATGACATGTTTTGTTATTATTTCAAATTCTAGCGAAAGTCACCATCTTTTCACTTGAGCTCTTCAAAGCTAAAGCGGTAAGGAAGAGGTCACAAGCCAAAAGGTCTATTGCTTTCCAGTGGAGTTGTAGATGACTTGAAAAACCTTTATCTGTAGACTTCTGAATCAGGTAAATGCTTTTGCTGTTCTTGATACCTTTCCTGGCACCTCTGTTCCCCTTTTCCATCCTCCTCACCCCCTTAGAATTTATGAAATTTAGCGTTTATAGGCTGATAGCCCTAGCATTAGGCCCTGATGTTCTTCAGTGTGTTTTCTCTGTGAGAAGAGGGCAGGGGGGAAGGTGTTTGAGGGGGTTTTGGTGGCTTTTTTATTGCTGTTGTTGACATAGGAATTTTGGTTATGTGTAGGACTGGATTTCTGCATGCCATGGTTGAACTACGAGCAGCTGCTTCTGAAAGAAGGGCTTCAGTGCTCCCTCTTGGGGAAAACTCTGGTCTCAAGTCACCTGCTGGCAGAAATGAGATTCCACATTGGTCTGGAGAAGGGATGGAGAGAATGTGATACTCCAGGAAGAACTCTTTCTGAAGGTATGTTTATAAGGTATTTTGCAGGCTGGCTTTGTCCACGTGTCAAGCCAATGCCAGTCTGGAGACTTTAATTGTGTTAATGTGCAGTTAAGCTTTAGTTTAATTGCCTGCCCTCAATAGGGCTCACTGCCTCGGACTCAGTCCAAGGGACCGCACATGCTGGGACCCCTCCTCTGTGCCCCGAGAGCCCAGGGGGTGTAACCCTTCCCCCTGGAACGGGTTCAGAAAAAGTGACCAGCTGTGAGTTTGCTTTATGAATCTCTAATTGTTCTGGCTTAGCTTTGTGGTGAAATACAGTCTTGCAACCTGAATGATTTTCATGGAGACATTTACAAATATTAATCACTTGTTCTCACAACACCCTAAAGCAAAATTTTACTTTTTGTGTAATTATTTGTTTCACAAATGTAATTGCTGAAGTATTTTCAAAGGGATTTGTAACAATAAAATAGTCCCTTTTCTTCTTCAGTGAAATTAGGCTACTGTAGATTGGGTTTCACTTTCAACAGCAAGCTAAAGCCCAGCTGTGCTTTGTCTCTGATAAAATTCTATGTGAAAACATGTCAATAAGTGTAATAAAAAAAATACCTCTTCTGGCAGCAGAATTGTGGTAGCCACTTTCTACAGAGCCAGAAAGTTAAAAAAGGACTGTCTATAATGGCCCCCTTTTTTTTTTTTTATGGGCACTTTTGGAAATCTTGCTAGATACATATTTTGCATTTTTAAATACTTTAAAGCTCTGGCACACAGAAAATGTGCCAACAGTAGTCTTAGTCTTGCTTGTTATCCCTAGCCAACGTATAAGAGATCTTGTTGGAATACATAAGTATGCACTGGAAATCTTCCCTAGGTGCCTTGGATTGATGATAAGATTCCTCCATAGCGCCCAAGACCTGGGTTCATTGGGTTCATGGGGCTCTCCTGCCCCTATAATCAGGCTTGTGGTAATCCTCCTGGAACGCAGGGAGTCTCTCCTGCACACCAGCAGGTGTCAGGGGGTGCATTTGGCAGACCACCTCCTCCTGACCCAATTAAGATGAAAAGGAAGGGAGGAAGACAAAGCGACCCATGACGGGCAAGGGAAAAGGAGAAATTTTCTTAATTTAGTTTTGCTACTGCTATTCCAGGAGGAGCTGCACAGATCCCAAAGCATCTCTTGCTGCACGGGCAGGAGTGCCCTTCTCCACACCTGAGAAGAGGCCCAAGGACAGCCTGAAGCAAGCAGGTGAGCTTTTTTTTTATTTTACATTGTTTTCACTCACCTCTTCCATTTTAGGATTGTGTATAAAATAATAAACCTGTTGAAAAGACTGAAGAACTTGGTCTCCAGAAGGTGATGTTGTAGGAAAGACATATTGAGCAACGCTAATCCAGCAAGGACGCAATTTCAAATTCTGCCCAGGGTGTAAATGACCTCTGTGTCATCCCTGTGTGTGACTTTTATAATCAAACAGCAGCGTGAGCTGCTCTCTTGCAAGATGAGTTCACAGGAACCTTGTCCTCGCTTAAACAGTTCCTCCTTGTAAATGCAAACAACCAAGCAGTACTGATGGTCTCAGATCCACCTTTCCACGGAAATCACGCTTTTTGCCCTGGGCCAGCAGTGGCAGGTACGTTCTTCCCTCGGGCCTTTTGCTGACTCTTATTTTGCTCCCACCCTTAAATACAATTCAAGGGGCTCTTCCTTCTGGTGGCTCTCAAGCTTTACTTTACCACCCTAAAATATTTCATCCTCACCTATCGTTCTCCTGACTCTGCTTGGAAGCACGTGTGCCTGCATTCTAGATCAGTGTCTTTCTACAAAACCACATACATAAAACGTACTCTTAAAAACAACATCACCGGGGTCAAATCAAGTACTAACCTATTAGTAAATGACTGCGTTAAGTTTGCCTATTCAAAAACATGTCACATACCACCTTAAAATTTATTGATTGTCTTCAACAATTTGATTTTAGGCTTGAAGGCCAAGTTTCATGAGGCAACTCACATTTTCATAATCTTTTGTGGAAAGATGAATGAGTATTCATTAACATATGCTATTTCCCAATCTAAGAAAAAAAATCATATGCTATTTGCAAATGCAGTGATATTTGTGAGATGTACTTGCACAAACTTCTTTTAAAACAGCTGGACTTCTTTTAACAGAGGAATGTGGCTGAGGAAACTGATGGAATCATGACCAAATCCCGTGCTTATACAGAGATGCTGCTCCAAACAAGTCAAACATGGACTCCTTTGTGAAGAGGACTGCGAATTCTGTGGTGAGGTAACAGCAGCACTTTATCCATCTATCAAACAGCCTGTTCCCAAAGTAGGGAACCCCCAGTACCAATAGAGGCTGGTGGATGAAGGGATTGAGAGCAGCCCTGAGGAGAAGGACTTGGGGGTATTGGTGGATGAAAAGCTGGACACGAGCCAGCAATGTGCACTCGCAGCCCAGAAAGCCAACCATTTCCTGGGCTGCATTGAAAGAAGCGTGGCCAGCAGGTCAAGGGAGGTGATTCTGTCCCTCTACTCCATTCTGGTGAGACCCCACCTGGAACACTGTGTCCAGCTTTGGAGTCCTCAGCAAAGAAAAGATACGGACCTGTTAGAGCAGGTCCAGAGGAGGGCCCCAAAAATGATCAGAGAGATGGAACACATCTCCTATGAGGACAAGCTGAGAGAGTTGGGGTCATCCAGCTTAGGAAAGAGAAGGCTCCAGGGAGACCTTATAGCAGACTTTTCAGAACTTAAAGGGGCTTATAAGAAAGATGGCAGGGCCTGTTGCGATAGGACAAGGGGCAATGGTTTTAATCTAAAAGAGTGTAGATTTAGACTAGATAGAAGGAAGAAATTTTTTACCATGTGAAACTCTGGAACAGGTTGCCCAGAGATGCCCTATCCCTGGAGACATTCAAGGTCAGGTTGGATGGGACTTTGAGCAACCTGGTCTAGTTGAAGTTGTGGTGGAGTGGGGTGGGCTAGATGACCTTTTAATGTTCCTTCCAACCCAAATTATTCTATGATTCTAACTACAACAGGAACAGCTTTTAGAGTTACTCCTTGCTTTAAACTTCCTATCTCTTCAAGAACACATCTGGATATTTTGCAAACATCTAGCAAAGGTTGTGTTTCTGGCATGCTCTGGGTTTTGAAGGCAGTGGAGTAAAACTAAGCTTTCAATTCAAAAGTAACAGTCTGGATCACATCTCTCAAATGACCACTTATGTCCTCATTACTTCAGTTCAAACCATCTGAACCACCATTTAATCATGTGTCCATAAGGCAGCACTTTCAAATTTTCTAGTCACCTACATTAATGAAAAAGAATCACATCAGCAATGTTTCAGGCACACCCAGGTTTCACGTCATCATGAAAACATTAGGAAACAGCCCTTCGTTCCCTCCAAGCGGTGAAATGTAAGAGAAAGGTACTGTAGTTGCATTTTGCGTTTTCCAAAACTGCCTTAGCTTTGGGACCTTAATGCTATTTTCAGATGTGACTTGGCTGCACAGTCCTCCGACATCTTCAAGTACAGAGTAGTTATTAAATCAATAGAAGTCAGAAAAAGTCATCTCTTTGTAAAGCTTGACTTCAGGAGCGTACATCTTACTCTGACTTTGATTTGTAAGTACCTAAGTTGCTATTAGACTTAGCACTCTGGAAATTTATCCTTAAACAAAAGGTCACATGTGACAGGACACTGAAGCTACTCCCCTCTAAAGTGGAATTAAAGAGACACAACTGTGGGGAGGAGGAGGAACAGGCACTGGTTTGTCATGCAGAAAAAAAAAAGCCAAGGCAAAGCAGCATTTGAGGCCAAGTCCTCTCTTACCTACAATTACTAACATCCTTACAAGATCAGCAACATTGCCACATTTTCAGGAAGAATAACACATTCAAAACTAAAAATCAGTTGAGAGAAACGTATTATCTAGCCCAACATTTGAAGTAGAAGATAAAGTCTGAATTCTTTGATTTTAATTTCAGGTCTGTTTGTCACTTCCAGGTGGACCTTTGGTGACCTTTACAGCAGGGCACATCCAGCAGCATGTATTACAAGCACTGTGCAGTCTGATACCCAATCCCTCTTTATGCATTTGGAAAAGGAAACCCTATCTATTTTTCAGGTGTGTTAGCATTCAGCATGCACACGTGGGACTGGATAACTTCAAAGCCCATCAGAGGCGAACTAACTGGTTTATATAAAATTGCCCCACGCGTTGTGCATCCAGTTTTCCAACTTCTTGGTAAGCACAGACATGATACACACAGCTCTACCTAATGCTGGGTCTGGGCAGCACTGCATTACAGCACGTGCTGCATTTGCACAGCTGAACCAAAACTAACATTCATGGTACTATCTTTCCACAGATATTGTTCTTCTTCCAACAGACCAAGCTCAGTGTTTCAATGAAGGGAGAAATGAAAGGGACTTCTCTCTTTCTGCTGGAGTTCATTCCCTTTTCCCCCACCTGCCCCTTTCTTCAGTTTCTAATCACATTCTGTCATTGCCTCAGGTTGCTGGACTCACCCTTAGCAAGCTCTGCAGTGGTTTACTGGCAGCTGGCAGCTTTGTCCTAAGCACTTCTGTATTACAGCTCATCCTAAGAACAAAATTTGGAGATGGGAAGATGCAAGCAGAGCTGGTGGGAAGCTGGGAAAACCTCTCATATATGTTGAATTATACTCTCTCTACGGTAAAGTAAATTTACTGCAGTACCATGTAGGGCCACAAAGCACAGAAGAATAATCATGTAAAATATGAAAAGGGAAATTGCATGTCTTCCTTTGTGTGGCTGCAGCATATCTAAATTATTTGCTATACTGTAGGAACAGCAAGATATTAGATTGACAGAAAATGTATTAATGTATCTAAATCACCCAGCTGTACCCCATCTCCCTCTCACATCTGCCCCATCTCCCTCTCACATCTGCCCCATCTCCACTGATCTCTGTACACTCTGCTTGCACTGACCAGATTTGGCAGTGGTCTAAACCTGATTTAAAGATACTTTTTTTTCCCCCCCAGTTTATCCTCCCACTGCTCTGCAAGCTCTATACCACCTAAAGAATTTGACTAGAAATGCAGTTTTTCCACCAGCCTGTATTTTCCCTCACAGTGCTATTAAAAGGCGTTTTTTTCTGTGTGCATCAAGTGCTGTACAAAAAGCTTTGGTCAGGGAAGCAGTCTTCTCATTATTTAAATTCATCCTAATCTCCTGATGCTGGTGACCAAATCTTTTTTTTTTTTAATACTCCATATTTGAGGATAGGCTCTTCAAATATAAGTGTGTGCGTTACTCGCTGTAGCTGGTCCTCTTAAAATCCAGCAGAATAGTTAATACTTGAAATCTTAGCCTAAGGGCTAATTAAGGATCCCAGTTTCTGGGTTTAAAATTTAAAATGAAGAGTCTACTCATTTGTATTATTCAAGTGCTTAAATTCAACTGTGGTTGAATTAGTGGCTAACTTAGGCATTACTGTCTGCGAACAGCCTGTATCCTTTTGTAGGAGCTTTTCCTAATAAGCATTTTAGTTTTGCATGCTTCCAGTTCAGCTATGACATGTAAAATTCTGCTGCTGCCTGGAAAAAAAGAGTTGATGCAGAGAATTTCCCTTCCATTTAACTGGCTTCTTGGCTGTTACGTGGGAGCACTCAAACCAGGTATATCAAATCACCTCCCGCTGTTCAGTCAGGGATAACTGCAAGGATGGTAAGGTAAGATACCCTACATAGAAGATAATGAATTCAGTTTCAAATAATACATATGGCAAACAAAGCCCTAACCTGAGCCATGGCAGGGTTGTTGTTGGTTTTTTTTGCTGTTACTTTCAGCATCCATATTGCACACATTGCGAAGAATAAGCACCAAATTCTGCCAGCAAATGCACAGCCCAGGAGATGGGCATCTCCGTTCTCCCAGCCCAGGTAAAGCAGCACCCAGACCCACAGGGTCTGTATATTCAAGAAGCCATTATTAACCCCCAGCAAACAGCTCCTACATCTTTCCCTTCCAACCACTGCGTAGCCGGGGAGCAGAGCAGCTCAGCCAAGGGGAACCAGCCTGGGGGACTCCAGGCTGACCTGACTTATTGCTATAGAATTGCACGTGTTGAAGATACTTAAGCTTCAAGTGTGGGTAAGGTCCAAATATTCAGAAAAAGTATTACTTGTACAATAGGAGGTATTTTAAAGGAAAACCAAGGAAATGCTGTAAGGATAACCCAAAAGCTGTCCCATGCAGCATCTGGAAACAAGATAGAAAAGGACAAATCCTTAGCTGCCAGGTCTAGACCTGAACCTCAGCCAGATGCACTGGCAGTAACCGCAAAAGCTTCCTCCTCAGTAGACATAAAGTAGTTTCCAGCTAAAGACATTAACAAATATATAACAGAGTAGTCTGCTTATGTGAATTTTAAATTATACCATCCTGGAGAATGTGTACATCTGTGGCTTTCTGAGGAGTCCTTATCACTGCTGAGAAAAACTGAAAATGGATAGGTAACAGTCCAAGACCATCATCTGCAGTGCAGGATGACTGCAACTCACCCAGATCAGCATTACTGAGAGCAGAAAGCCATAGTCTCTGTTTTCATAATGCAAACAGGTTTTATTTAGCAGATAGAGGTCACAAAAGCTGGGGGTTTTCTGTGTTCTTACTGTGCACAGAACCACACTTTACCATAACTAAAATAGTTTTACTTCTATGCTTGACAGCAATGAAGGAAGTTGCATGCTGATAAAGAAGATACGGACCTGTTAGAGCAGGTCCAGAGGAGGGCCACAAAAATGATCAGAGGGCTGGACCACTGCTCCTGTGAGGACAGGCTGAGAGAGCTGGGGTTGTTCAGTTTAGAGAAGAGAAGGCTCCAGTGAGATCCTATTGCCCCTTCCAGTCCCTGAAGGGGGCTACAGGAGAGATGGGGAGGGACCTTTTATCAGGGAGTGGAGCCATAGGATGAGGGGTAATGGTTTTAAACTGAAAGTGGGAAGATTTAGATTAGATCTCAGGAAGAAATTCT
Source organism: Calidris pugnax (assembly GCF_001431845.1). Classification (NCBI taxonomy): domain Eukaryota; kingdom Metazoa; phylum Chordata; class Aves; order Charadriiformes; family Scolopacidae; genus Calidris; species Calidris pugnax. The sequence continues at coordinate 7,838,152 of NW_015090922.1, forward strand.
TTGCTGTGAGGGTGGTGAGAGCCTGGCCCAGGTTGCCCAGAGAAGCTGCGGCTGCCCCATCCCTGGAGGGGTTCAAGGCCAGGCCAGATGGAGCTTTGAGCAACCTGGTCTGGTGGGAGGTGTCCCTGGCCAGGGTAGGGGCTTTGAACTTGATGATCTCTAAGGTTCCTTCCAACACAAACCATTCTATGCAGTGAAGCTCAGGAGCCCATGAGTCCATAGTGTGCCCACGTGACCCAGCAGAAGGAGATTTTGGGGAGCTATGGCATCAGCAGTGATCTGGGCAGCATCTCCAGATTCTGCACTGAACCAGAAATCTTTCTCTCTCTGCTTCCTCATAAGTAGAACTTTAGCAGCAATAAGACTGTGCCCGTGTTTGCACTTAGGGGAAGTAATCTATTGTGGGAAGGCTTAATTAGAGAAATGAGCTTTGCAGATCACTTTGCAGTGAGGTGAGTCATTATTCTAACTGCTTCGGCTTCAGCGGATTGCACACACGTGTACATCCAGTTTTCTGCCCCTCTCATACCACATCTGTGATACCATATTTATGGTATCTTTTGTCCCACAGGCTGCCTCTGACACAGGGCAGCAGGTACTGCAATGAAGTTGATAAAACTTAGGTGTGAAGACAAGCTTGAAAGTTTTCTGAAACAAGATACTTTCTTCTCTTTTCACGAAAAAGAAACCCAACCATACTCTAATGTTTAGCCTTATTTTCCATTCTGCCCCAGGACTCGTGTTTTTATATCATTTAACCCCCTTGAAATTGCCAAAAAAAAAAAGTATGATACCATTTGTTCTCTCATTAGAAGTAAAAAAAGAGGACAGGCATCCCTATTCTTCCCATAGTCTCTAACACACTTATCAGTACAGTAAGTCTGATTTTCCCCTTACTCTTCCCATCAATATTTTCATACCTAGTGGTTTCAATTAGAAGGAAAAAAAAAAAAAAAAGAAAATCAGTTGAGAGAAACGTATTATCTAGCCCAACATTTGAAGTAGAAGATAAAGTCTGAATTCTTTGATTTTAATTTCAGGTCTGTTTGTCACTTCCAGGTGGACCTTTGGTGACCTTTACAGCAGGGCACATCCAGCAGCATGTATTACAAGCACTGTGCAGTCTGATACCCAATCCCTCTTTATGCATTTGGAAAAGGAAACCCTATCTATTTTTCAGGTGTGTTAGCATTCAGCATGCACACGTGGGACTGGATAACTTCAAAGCCCATCAGAGGCGAACTAACTGGTTTATATAAAATTGCCCCACGCGTTGTGCATCCAGTTTTCCAACTTCTTGGTAAGCACAGACATGATACACACAGCTCTACCTAATGCTGGGTCTGGGCAGCACTGCATTACAGCACGTGCTGCATTTGCACAGCTGAACCAAAACTAACATTCATGGTACTATCTTTCCACAGATATTGTTCTTCTTCCAACAGACCAAGCTCAGTGTTTCAATGAAGGGAGAAATGAAAGGGACTTCTCTCTTTCTGCTGGAGTTCATTCCCTTTTCCCCCACCTGCCCCTTTCTTCAGTTTCTAATCACATTCTGTCATTGCCTCAGGTTGCTGGACTCACCCTTAGCAAGCTCTGCAGTGGTTTGCTGGCAGCTTTGTCCTAAGCACTTCTGTATTACAGCTCATCCTAAGAACAAAATTTGGAGATGGGAAGATGCAAGCAGAGCTGGTGGGAAGCTGGGAAAACCTCTCATATATGTTGAATTATACTCTCTCTACGGTAAAGTAAATTTACTGCAGTACCATGTAGGGCCACAAAGCACAGAAGAATAATCATGTAAAATATGAAAAGGGAAATTGCATGTCTTCCTTTGTGTGGCTGCAGCATATCTAAATTATTTGCTATACTGTAGGAACAGCAAGATATTAGATTGACAGAAAATGTATTAATGTATCTAAATCACCCAGCTGTACCCCATCTCCCTCTCACATCTGCCCCATCTCCCTCTCACATCTGCCCCATCTCCACTGATCTCTGTACACTCTGCTTGCACTGACCAGATTTGGCAGTGGTCTAAACCTGATTTAAAGATACTTTTTTTTCCCCCCCAGTTTATCCTCCCACTGCTCTGCAAGCTCTATACCACCTAAAGAATTTGACTAGAAATGCAGTTTTTCCACCAGCCTGTATTTTCCCTCACAGTGCTATTAAAAGGCGTTTTTTTCTGTGTGCATCAAGTGCTGTACAAAAAGCTTTGGTCAGGGAAGCAGTCTTCTCATTATTTAAATTCATCCTAATCTCCTGATGCTGGTGACCAAATCTTTTTTTTTTTTAATACTCCATATTTGAGGATAGGCTCTTCAAATATAAGTGTGTGCGTTACTCGCTGTAGCTGGTCCTCTTAAAATCCAGCAGAATAGTTAATACTTGAAATCTTAGCCTAAGGGCTAATTAAGGATCCCAGTTTCTGGGTTTAAAATTTAAAATGAAGAGTCTACTCATTTGTATTATTCAAGTGCTTAAATTCAACTGTGGTTGAATTAGTGGCTAACTTAGGCATTACTGTCTGCGAACAGCCTGTATCCTTTTGTAGGAGCTTTTCCTAATAAGCATTTTAGTTTTGCATGCTTCCAGTTCAGCTATGACATGTAAAATTCTGCTGCTGCCTGGAAAAAAAGAGTTGATGCAGAGAATTTCCCTTCCATTTAACTGGCTTCTTGGCTGTTACGTGGGAGCACTCAAACCAGGTATATCAAATCACCTCCCGCTGTTCAGTCAGGGATAACTGCAAGGATGGTAAGGTAAGATACCCTACATAGAAGATAATGAATTCAGTTTCAAATAATACATATGGCAAACAAAGCCCTAACCTGAGCCATGGCAGGGTTGTTGTTGGATTTTTTTGCTGTTACTTTCAGCATCCATATTGCACACATTGCGAAGAATAAGCACCAAATTCTGCCAGCAAATGCACAGCCCAGGAGATGGGCATCTCCGTTCTCCCAGCCCAGGTAAAGCAGCACCCAGACCCACAGGGTCTGTATATTCAAGAAGCCATTATTAACCCCCAGCAAACAGCTCCTACATCTTTCCCTTCCAACCACTGCGTAGCCGGGGAGCAGAGCAGCTCAGCCAAGGGGAACCAGCCTGGGGGACTCCAGGCTGACCTGACTTATTGCTATAGAATTGCACGTGTTGAAGATACTTAAGCTTCAAGTGTGGGTAAGGTCCAAATATTCAGAAAAAGTATTACTTGTACAATAGGAGGTATTTTAAAGGAAAACCAAGGAAATGCTGTAAGGATAACCCAAAAGCTGTCCCATGCAGCATCTGGAAACAAGATAGAAAAGGACAAATCCTTAGCTGCCAGGTCTAGACCTGAACCTCAGCCAGATGCACTGGCAGTAACCGCAAAAGCTTCCTCCTCAGTAGACATAAAGTAGTTTCCAGCTAAAGACATTAACAAATATATAACAGAGTAGTCTGCTTATGTGAATTTTAAATTATACCATCCTGGAGAATGTGTACATCTGTGGCTTTCTGAGGAGTCCTTATCACTGCTGAGAAAAACTGAAAATGGATAGGTAACAGTCCAAGACCATCATCTGCAGTGCAGGATGACTGCAACTCACCCAGATCAGCATTACTGAGAGCAGAAAGCCATAGTCTCTGTTTTCATAATGCAAACAGGTTTTATTTAGCAGATAGAGGTCACAAAAGCTGGGGGTTTTCTGTGTTCTTACTGTGCACAGAACCACACTTTACCATAACTAAAATAGTTTTACTTCTATGCTTGACAGCAATGAAGGAAGTTGCATGCTGATAAAGACTTTCTTAAACAACAAGAAAACTATTCAACCTATATCAGGGCTACAGATGCTGAACATACTTTCTCCTATTAATTAGATAAGCTGCAAATAAACAGTTTCATAGGTAGAGCTGATACATCCAGCTTAGGAAAGAGAAGGCTCCAGGGAGACCTTATAGCACAGGCCTATCCTATAGCTTTTATAAGTGCTTCTCAACGCAATTCAATGATGCCAGAAGTATTTGCATTGCATTAAGTCTGTACATGAAAGAAGAAAAAAAAAACCTGCTGTGATATCTACAAATGTCAGAACTTAAAGGGGCTTATAAGAAAGATGGCAGGGCCTGTTGCGATAGGACAAGGGGCAATGGTTTTAATCTAAAAGAGTGTAGATTTAGACTAGATAGAAGGAAGAAATTTTTTACCATGTGAAACTCTGGAACAGGTTGCCCAGAGATGCCCTATCCCTGGAGACATTCAAGGTCAGGTTGGATGGGACTTTGAGCAACCTGGTCTAGTTGAAGTTGTGGTGGAGTGGGGTGGGCTAGATGACCTTTTAATGTTCCTTCCAACCCAAATTATTCTATGATTCTAACTACAACAGGAACAGCTTTTAGAGTTACTCCTTGCTTTAAACTTCCTATCTCTTCAAGAACACATCTGGATATTTTGCAAACATCTAGCAAAGGTTGTGTTTCTGGCATGCTCTGGGTTTTGAAGGCAGTGGAGTAAAACTAAGCTTTCAATTCAAAAGTAACAGTCTGGATCACATCTCTCAAATGACCACTTATGTCCTCATTACTTCAGTTCAAACCATCTGAACCACCATTTAATCATGTGTCCATAAGGCAGCACTTTCAAATTTTCTAGTCACCTACATTAATGAAAAAGAATCACATCAGCAATGTTTCAGGCACACCCAGGTTTCACGTCATCATGAAAACATTAGGAAACAGCCCTTCGTTCCCTCCAAGCGGTGAAATGTAAGAGAAAGGTACTGTAGTTGCATTTTGCGTTTTCCAAAACTGCCTTAGCTTTGGGACCTTAATGCTATTTTCAGATGTGACTTGGCTGCACAGTCCTCCGACATCTTCAAGTACAGAGTAGTTATTAAATCAATAGAAGTCAGAAAAAGTCATCTCTTTGTAAAGCTTGACTTCAGGAGCGTACATCTTACTCTGACTTTGATTTGTAAGTACCTAAGTTGCTATTAGACTTAGCACTCTGGAAATTTATCCTTAAACAAAAGGTCACATGTGACAGGACACTGAAGCTACTCCCCTCTAAAGTGGAATTAAGGAGACACAACTGTGGGGAGGAGGAGGAACAGGCACTGGTTTGTCATGCAGAAAAAAAAAAGCCAAGGCAAAGCAGCATTTGAGGCCAAGTCCTCTCTTACCTACAATTACTAACATCCTTACAAGATCAGCAACATTGCCACATTTTCAGGAAGAATAACACATTCAAAACTAAAAATCAGTTGAGAGAAACGTATTATCTAGCCCAACATTTGAAGTAGAAGATAAAGTCTGAATTCTTTGATTTTAATTTCAGGTCTGTTTGTCACTTCCAGGTGGACCTTTGGTGACCTTTACAGCAGGGCACATCCAGCAGCATGTATTACAAGCACTGTGCAGTCTGATACCCAATCCTTCTTTATGCATTTGGAAAAGGAACCCTATCTATTTTTCAGGTGTGTTAGCATTCAGCATGCACACGTGGGACTGGATAACTTCAAAGCCCATCAGAGGCGAACTAACTGGTTTATATAAAATTGCCCCACGCGTTGTGCATCCAGTTTTCCAACTTCTTGGTAAGCACAGACATGATACACACAGCTCTACCTAATGCTGGGTCTGGGCAGCACTGCATTACAGCACGTGCTGCATTTGCACAGCTGAACCAAAACTAACATTCATGGTACTATCTTTCCACAGATATTGTTCTTCTTCCAACAGACCAAGCTCAGTGTTTCAATGAAGGGAGAAATGAAAGGGACTTCTCTCTTTCTGCTGGAGTTCATTCCCTTTTCCCCCACCTGCCCCTTTCTTCAGTTTCTAATCACATTCTGTCATTGCCTCAGGTTGCTGGACTCACCCTTAGCAAGCTCTGCAGTGGTTTACTGGCAGCTGGCAGCTTTGTCCTAAGCACTTCTGTATTACAGCTCATCCTAAGAACAAAATTTGGAGATGGGAAGATGCAAGCAGAGCTGGTGGGAAGCTGGGAAAACCTCTCATATATGTTGAATTATACTCTCTCTACGGTAAAGTAAATTTACTGCAGTACCATGTAGGGCCACAAAGCACAGAAGAATAATCATGTAAAATATGAAAAGGGAAATTGCATGTCTTCCTTTGTGTGGCTGCAGCATATCTAAATTATTTGCTATACTGTAGGAACAGCAAGATATTAGATTGACAGAAAATGTATTAATGTATCTAAATCACCCAGCTGTACCCCATCTCCCTCTCACATCTGCCCCATCTCCCTCTCACATCTGCCCCATCTCCACTGATCTCTGTACACTCTGCTTGCACTGACCAGATTTGGCAGTGGTCTAAACCTGATTTAAAGATACTTTTTCCCCCCCCCCAGTTTATCCTCCCACTGCTCTGCAAGCTCTATACCACCTAAAGAATTTGACTAGAAATGCAGTTTTTCCACCAGCCTGTATTTTCCCTCACAGTGCTATTAAAAGGCGTTTTTTTCTGTGTGCATCAAGTGCTGTACAAAAAGCTTTGGTCAGGGAAGCAGTCTTCTCATTATTTAAATTCATCCTAATCTCCTGATGCTGGTGACCAAATCTTTTTTTTTTTTAATACTCCATATTTGAGGATAGGCTCTTCAAATATAAGTGTGTGCGTTACTCGCTGTAGCTGGTCCTCTTAAAATCCAGCAGAATAGTTAATACTTGAAATCTTAGCCTAAGGGCTAATTAAGGATCCCAGTTTCTGGGTTTAAAATTTAAAATGAAGAGTCTACTCATTTGTATTATTCAAGTGCTTAAATTCAACTGTGGTTGAATTAGTGGCTAACTTAGGCATTACTGTCTGCGAACAGCCTGTATCCTTTTGTAGGAGCTTTTCCTAATAAGCATTTTATTTTTGCATGCTTCCAGTTCAGCTATAACATGTAAAATTCTGCTGCTGCCTGGAAAAAAAGAGTTGATGCAGAGAATTTCCCTTCCATTTAACTGGCTTCTTGGCTGTTACGTGGGAGCACTCAAACCAGGTATATCAAATCACCTCCCGCTGTTCAGTCAGGGATAACTGCAAGGATGGTAAGGTAAGATACCCTACATAGAAGATAATGAATTCAGTTTCAAATAATACATATGGCAAACAAAGCCCTAACCTGAGCCATGGCAGGGTTGTTGTTGGTTTTTTTTGCTGTTACTTTCAGCATCCATATTGCACACATTGCGAAGAATAAGCACCAAATTCTGCCAGCAAATGCACAGCCCAGGAGATGGGCATCTCCGTTCTCCCAGCCCAGGTAAAGCAGCACCCAGACCCACAGGGTCTGTATATTCAAGAAGTCATTATTAACCCCCAGCAAACAGCTCCTACATCTTTCCCTTCCAACCACTGCGTAGCAGGGAGCAGAGCAGCTCAGCCAAGGGGAACCAGCCTGGGGGACTCCAGGCTGACCTGACTTATTGCTATAGAATTGCACGTGTTGAAGATACTTAAGCTTCAAGTGTGGGTAAGGTCCAAATATTCAGAAAAAGTATTACTGTACAATAGGAGGTATTTTAAAGGAAAACCAAGGAAATGCTGTAAGGATAACCCAAAAGCCGTCCCATGCAGCATCTGGAAACAAGCTAGAAAAGGACAAATCCTTAGCTGCCAGGTCTAGACCTGAACCTCAGCCAGATGCACTGGCAGTGACTGCAAAAGCTTCCTCCTCAGTAGACATAAATTAGTTTCCAGCTAAAGACATTAACAAATATGTAACAGAGTAGTCTACTTATGTGAATTTTAAATTATACCATCCTGGAGAATGTGTACATCTGTGGCTTTCTGAGGAGTCCTTATCACTGCTGAGAAAAACTGAAAATGGATAAGTAACAGCTCAAGACCGTCATCTGCAGTGCAGGATGACCGCAACTCACCCAGATCAGCATTACTGAGAGCAGAAAGCCATAGTCTCTGTTTTCATAATGCAAACAGGTTTTATTTAGCAGATAGAGGTCACAAAAGTTGTGGCTTTTCTGTGTTCTTACTGTGCACAGAACCACACTTTACCATAACTAAAATAGTTTTACTTCTGTGCTTGACAGCAATGAAGGAAGTTGCATGCTGATAAGGACTTTCTTAAACAACAAGAAATCAATTCAACCTATGTCAGGGCTACAGATGCTGAACATACTTTCTTCTATTAATTAGATAAGCTGCAAATAAACAGTTTCATAGGTAGAGCTGATAAGATAGGCCTATCCTATAGCTTTTGTAAGTGCTTCTCAACACAATTCAATGATGATGCCGGAAGTATTTGCATTGCTTTAAGTATGTACATGAAAGAAGAAAAAAAAACCTGCTGTGATATCTACAAATGCTGGTATATGCTCTGTGGATGCAGATATCCATACAGGATATGCCTACCTGCATGGATTTTCCAGTCTGTCTTTGAACCTCATTTAACGCTACTTAACCATGACACCAGCAGTTCTCCAGATGCTGTAGATTACAGGTATTATTTTCCCTGTATGTATCACAGGCAAGGATGTATCACAGCGCAGGATGATGCTGATAACTTCACTCTATATTTCTTGGGGTTCTTTTGTAGTATTATCTGACCATAATTCTACCTTAAATATTTTTACTTCTAAACATTGTATAAAGCACAAAGGAATCATAGGAGTTATGCCTTCTGCTTCACCTTTTAAAATAAAGCTTCACCCTCGACTAGTTTTTTCCAGCAGAGTTAGTTAGTGGAAAAAAGCCTGAGATTTTAGGCAGTAATCCTGGTTTCATGCATATCAAGTTGACTCTGGAGTAATTCAACTAAAATAAAAAGAATCATATTCGTGCTACTGCTGAATTTGAATTAACAGTAAGGAATATTGCTTAAAACTGCCTGCAGACTCTTTCAGCCACAACTACTAATAGGAAAGGAAAAGAGAACTAAGGAAACAGCTTTCATTTTCAGATTACTGGCAGCTGGCAGCTTTGTCCTAAGCACTTCTGTATTACAGCTCATCCTAAGAACAAAATTTGGAGATGGGAAGATGCAAGCAGAGCTGGTGGGAAGCTGGGAAAACCTCTCATATATGTTGAATTATACTCTCTCTACGGTAAAGTAAATTTACTGCAGTACCATGTAGGGCCACAAAGCACAGAAGAATAATCATGTAAAATATGAAAAGGGAAATTGCATGTCTTCCTTTGTGTGGCTGCAGCATATCTAAATTATTTGCTATACTGTAGGAACAGCAAGATATTAGATTGACAGAAAATGTATTAATGTATCTAAATCACCCAGCTGTACCCCATCTCCCTCTCACATCTGCCCCATCTCCCTCTCACATCTGCCCCATCTCCACTGATCTCTGTACACTCTGCTTGCACTGACCAGATTTGGCAGTGGTCTAAACCTGATTTAAAGATACTTTTTTTTCCCCCCCAGTTTATCCTCCCACTGCTCTGCAAGCTCTATACCACCTAAAGAATTTGACTAGAAATGCAGTTTTTCCACCAGCCTGTATTTTCCCTCACAGTGCTATTAAAAGGCGTTTTTTTCTGTGTGCATCAAGTGCTGTACAAAAAGCTTTGGTCAGGGAAGCAGTCTTCTCATTATTTAAATTCATCCTAATCTCCTGATGCTGGTGACCAAATCTTTTTTTTTTTAATACTCCATATTTGAGGATAGGCTCTTCAAATATAAGTGTGTGCGTTACTCGCTGTAGCTGGTCCTCTTAAAATCCAGCAGAATAGTTAATACTTGAAATCTTAGCCTAAGGGCTAATTAAGGATCCCAGTTTCTGGGTTTAAAATTTAAAATGAAGAGTCTACTCATTTGTATTATTCAAGTGCTTAAATTCAACTGTGGTTGAATTAGTGGCTAACTTAGGCATTACTGTCTGCGAACAGCCTGTATCCTTTTGTAGGAGCTTTTCCTAATAAGCATTTTAGTTTTGCATGCTTCCAGTTCAGCTATGACATGTAAAATTCTGCTGCTGCCTGGAAAAAAAGAGTTGATGCAGAGAATTTCCCTTCCATTTAACTGGCTTCTTGGCTGTTACGTGGGAGCACTCAAACCAGGTATATCAAATCACCTCCCGCTGTTCAGTCAGGGATAACTGCAAGGATGGTAAGGTAAGATACCCTACATAGAAGATAATGAATTCAGTTTCAAATAATACATATGGCAAACAAAGCCCTAACCTGAGCCATGGCAGGGTTGTTGTTGGATTTTTTTGCTGTTACTTTCAGCATCCATATTGCACACATTGCGAAGAATAAGCACCAAATTCTGCCAGCAAATGCACAGCCCAGGAGATGGGCATCTCCGTTCTCCCAGCCCAGGTAAAGCAGCACCCAGACCCACAGGGTCTGTATATTCAAGAAGCCATTATTAACCCCCAGCAAACAGCTCCTACATCTTTCCCTTCCAACCACTGCGTAGCCGGGGAGCAGAGCAGCTCAGCCAAGGGGAACCAGCCTGGGGGACTCCAGGCTGACCTGACTTATTGCTATAGAATTGCACGTGTTGAAGATACTTAAGCTTCAAGTGTGGGTAAGGTCCAAATATTCAGAAAAAGTATTACTTGTACAATAGGAGGTATTTTAAAGGAAAACCAAGGAAATGCTGTAAGGATAACCCAAAAGCTGTCCCATGCAGCATCTGGAAACAAGATAGAAAAGGACAAATCCTTAGCTGCCAGGTCTAGACCTGAACCTCAGCCAGATGCACTGGCAGTGACTGCAAAAGCTTCCTCCTCAGTAGACATAAATTAGTTTCCAGCTAAAGACATTAACAAATATGTAACAGAGTAGTCTACTTATGTGAATTTTAAATTATACCATCCTGGAGAATGTGTACATCTGTGGCTTTCTGAGGAGTCCTTATCACTGCTGAGAAAAACTGAAAATGGATAGGTAACAGTCCAAGACCATCATCTGCAGTGCAGGATGACTGCAACTCACCCAGATCAGCATTACTGAGAGCAGAAAGCCATAGTCTCTGTTTTCATAATGCAAACAGGTTTTATTTAGCAGATAGAGGTCACAAAAGCTGGGGGTTTTCTGTGTTCTTACTGTGCACAGAACCACACTTTACCATAACTAAAATAGTTTTACTTCTATGCTTGACAGCAATGAAGGAAGTTGCATGCTGATAAAGACTTTCTTAAACAACAAGAAAACTATTCAACCTATATCAGGGCTACAGATGCTGAACATACTTTCTCCTATTAATTAGATAAGCTGCAAATAAACAGTTTCATAGGTAGAGCTGATAAGACAGGCCTATCCTATAGCTTTTATAAGTGCTTCTCAACGCAATTCAATGATGCCAGAAGTATTTGCATTGCATTAAGTCTGTACATGAAAGAAGAAAAAAAAAACCTGCTGTGATATCTACAAATGCTGGTATATGCTCTGTGGATGCAGATATCCACACAGGATATGCCTACCTGCATGGATTTTCCAGTCTGTCTTTGAACCTCATTTAACGCTACTTAACCATGACACCAGCAGTTCTCCAGATGCTGTAGATTACAGGTATTATTTTCCCTGTATGTATCACAGGCAAGGATGTATCACAGCGCAGGATGATGCTGATAACTTCACTCTATATTTCTTGGGGTTCTTTTGTAGTATTATCTGACCATAATTCTACCTTAAATATTTTTACTTCTAAACATTGTATAAAGCACAAAGGAATCATAGGAGTTATGCCTTCTGCTTCACCTTTTAAAATAAAGCTTCACCCTCGACTAGTTTTTTCCAGCAGAGTTAGTTAGTGGAAAAAAGCCTGAGATTTTAGGCAGTAATCCTGGTTTCATGCATATCAAGTTGACTCTGGAGTAATTCAACTAAAATAAAAAGAATCATATTCGTGCTACTGCTGAATTTGAATTAACAGTAAGGAATATTGCTTAAAACTGCCTGCAGACTCTTTCAGCCACAACTACTAATAGGAAAGGAAAAGAGAACTAAGGAAACAGCTTTCATTTTCAGATTGAGAAGGGGTGAATCTGTAAATCAGAAGTGACCTTCCTTCTCCTCCCAGGTCTTTAGCTGACACCTGCACACAGCTGATGTGAAATCAAAGCCCATAAATCATGAAATCTCTATGTTTGTTCATTTAATTTTAGAATAGAGACAAAAGCTTTTGAAAGCATTATTGTAAACAAACATGCATCTTCACCCGGAAGCAAGGCAAAAGAGCTACCTCCTCCAAGTGTTATGCAAAGAAAACATTTTTGAATAATATATCTGGCTTGGTTTGCATAAGGACAGCACTATCCTTACCATTAAATGTCTACTCAGGTATTCCCAGCACAACCTCCCCTTAAATATGGTGTGAACAATTACGGAAAGATAACACTTGCAAAGATTTTATGGCATTTTCCATTTCTAATTATTTGCTGAGAGTGTTATAGACACCAATCAAAGCATCAGAGCCACGAGCCTCCTTTCATTACAGTTGCAAGAGGAAACAGGAGAAAAAAGAGCTAAGTCCCCAGAAGAACATCGACATCCCAAAGGCAGAGCTGGGAATGTGCTGCTGCTGCCTGGCAGGATCCTGAGGTGAGTGGCTGTCTCTCAGTGAGCAGAGAGATACCTGTGTTAAATATGGAAAGATGTGCTGAGCAGAAGGGTGAATTAACTTTCCCTCTACTAGAGCTTAAATTTCAGGAAGGTTTATATATCAATGTAATTTGGGTTCTTGGATTTAGGTTTGTATGTCAGCCTTTTTGCACACAGCAGAACTCCTTCTGTAGCCCTTCAGTGGTAGGGAGCTCCTGAAAATTAAGGCTATATACTTTCTAAAGCAGAGGATTTTAACCAGAGATTCAGACAAGTATCATCAATCACCAGCAAGGAAACATTTGGGTAAAAAGGTGAAGTACTATAATTAATTTCCCCAACCCAATTTCTGGCTAAGGTAATCTGGAATGGTCATGAATATAAGATGCTTAAGTGACCATTAAATAATTCATTTTTAAATGTGAAGAATTATTTAAGAATGAATTATTCACAGCCTCTTTCCTACCTGCAACACACTTTTTAATCTACAATTTTTCCTTGTCATCCTCCACTTGCATTCCCAGACCATTGCAGCAATTCTATGGCACTGTCTTGTCCCGTCACAGTGTTAAGAATAAGAAAAAAAGCAGACAGTGTGACAAATTTAACAACAAATTTTACAACCAGCTACGCTAGCAATAAACAAACTGCAACTTCTTATCACAGAGCTCTCATACCTGAAATGCTCTGTGTAATGAAAATTATATTACCTTTTAGAGCTTAATGCGGTAAGAGAAGGGCTGAGAGCACATGGGTAATTTATGGGAACACTGCACTTGGGATAATTGCTGTATCAGTGTAAAGCCAGGACTACAAGCGAGGCCACTGAGCTGAGTTCTCACTGAACAGAAATCCAAACATCTTGTGGGCAGTAAGTGCATAGATAAGGTAACCAGGCCATCTTGCAATCGCTTACCGAGCCCCAATCCATTTGGGACTGAGGCATTTGCAATGCTGCTGGTCTCAGGCTGTATGAAGTTACTCCCCTTCTGCTTGTGTCTTGTTTTCACAGTGTCACCAAAGAGGCAAAGAAAAGAGCTGATGCAGAGTTAAGGCAGGCAGCCCTGGAAGGACAGTGGTGCCTGAAGGTGACCATCAGTCACCACAAAATGTTGACAATGATCAACCCCCATCACACTGGCAGCACATCACACAAAATGTAATGGTGCAAGGTGTCTGTGGGAAAAGGCCCATACAGCGTTCACCATGGTTGACCACTTTGTGATAAAACAAGCTAATCTGACCCTGCTGCAGCCCATAGTCATAGCAACTAAATAGAAAAATTATCAGTAAAGTACAGATAAAATACAGATAGCTTGTGGGTAAGATAATTATTATTTAAAAAAAAAAGAAAAGTCTGTGTTAGTCTACCATCAAGACCATTTGAAACAAAGAAAACAATAATTTAAAATTATTTGAAAGATAGCAGTATTTAATTGACTTCAACATCAAAATTAGACAATCTACTTGTATAGTCTCAAAAAATCCATTCTGGATTTCAAGAGTACATCTAGTGAGTTTGGGGAGGAAATACCTTGTTCCCTGCTTTCTGTGTGAATTGCAAGTGTAGCTGGCTCAGAGGGAGGCACGTGGAAAGACTGACGTGTTGTTATAACAGCCTAGCTGCTCTCCTTGCTTTCCTGGTTTAAGAAAGCTTCCTGAACAGATGCTGAATGGGATTGTTCACAATGTTCCTTTCAGCTAAGGACGGCTGCACTGGTGAACCAAAGTATATACAGGAACAATCCTATGTCTGCAAAAACATTTTGAAAAAAAACCCCCTTTTTTAAAAAAAAATATCTTTAGCAGAAGAAAAAAAACCCCTCACAACCATCATCTCCTTTACATTACATCAAACTATAACCAGGTAGAACAGTATTACTATCCCTTGCCAGAAAGTTAGTGCCTATATTTAGATTGTCTTACTTAAGAAAGTGTAGCTTAGTGCAATGAGAGATAAACTTTCCATGAGCTTCCCTGGCCCACTACAGTTAGCAAGGAGCATGAGCTGACGCACAGCTGTTATACCCCCCGTCCCACCTGTGCTCTGCTAGTCAATGGAATCAAAGCAGTGCTGCAAACCTTTAATAAGGCTGCTTATAGAACCAATATAAACATCTCGCTCAAAACCTACACACACACATGCACTTCTCCAGAGGAAACTAGTGATCCATTTATATACATCAACTCTGTAACGTTCAACTAGTTTCTTGTCTCCCTGCCCAGGTGTGCAATGAAGTGACACTGCAGTGATTCACAGCCTTGATCGTGTTTGCTATTGATGGAAGCCAGGACCATATTAATTGAATTGAGCTGTACAACCCTGGACTAAGCAACACAGCCTGAGCCCTAAAGGCAGTGAGAGGTAGATTTGACTCCCTCACCAGAAGATCCACCCGAATGGATGTCAGGGACTTGAAAGCACCAGCAGGTTCTCATTGCCCTCACCAGACTTAGCAAGGCCTCAACATTGCCCCTGTATTTAACTGCATAAAACTACTGTTTACACATATACAAAAGCACACCATGCCTGATTGTGACTTGACTTCCCAGCTCCACTTTGCCCAGGCCTCATCACCACCACCTTGTGCAGCCCTGGCTGACCCCCTTGGCCAAACCTGGTTGACTCCAGTGGAGTGTCTCTGCCCCTTGCTGAGGTATTTTGGCCAGTGTAGGGTCCTGCCAGCCTTGCTGCCTCCCTGCTTCCCCTTCCAGCACAACAACAGCCCGAAGCCTGAGACTAGGCTTCAGCCCCAGCTACTGAGGGATTTCTCCTAATGCTAATTTTAGATCTCATGGGAGAGAAATATAATGAGAACTGGCTACAAAGCAGTCATTTCCATTTGTAAATGGGATAGCACAAAGGAAGAAATGAGAACAAATTTCCATATGTACAGTCCCTGCTAAACAATCATCTCTGCAAACCTCTCCAGAGCGTACGTGGTGCTTGCTGCCTTTCTTCATGGGGTCAGCTGCACAACTAGAATAATTAATTAATCTAGGCGCTGTCACACGAGCTCAGAGGATCAGAGCTGGACCTGATTTGTATTATTTGAGATCACAGTTCATGTGTGATGGTGTGACCGCACAGATTAGTCAGATTAAATACAATTTGCGGGCTAATTAATGAATGCTGCATCTCAAGCAGGCCCAGACCACGTTCAAACATCTTTGTCTACAATCATTGCATGTCAAAACAACATTTTCTCATATCCCCATTTAGAAACTAAAACACTAAGGTGGAGAAGTAACCCACGTGAAGAAGAGAAGACAGTGGTTACAGAGGACTGACCTGGCAAAGCCAGCATTGAAGCAGGATGGAGCTCCGGGCTTGCAGAAAAATGTATTGCCAAATGAAGATGTCAAGGTGTCCATCATTTCTACTGGTTAGCTAGAGAAGATCTGACACATTGCCATTTTTGAAGGGAGAGATGGAGAATATGGCTCTCCCTGCTGAAATATGCTATTTTTCTTCAGAAGGGAGTATTACACCGGATCTTGACAAGGATATTAATGCAAATTTCTTTGGCAATAATTAGGATACCTAATAGAGAGGATAGAGGGTTCATCTTCTCCCCTTACCTTTTATTTTCAGATCGATCTTCTACTGGATCTACACGAATTATTACTAAAAATTAATTCCTCATGCTGTGCTACAGATTCTGGATGAAATGGAAGAACTTCTCAAAAATTTATGCATGGTCATTTAATGCAGCTGATTTCTGCCCAGGAAAATGGAGAATAACATAACAGTATCCATGTATTTCATTGATTCTTAACTCTACTTGGAAATCTTGAAGGAACAATCTGGTTGTTCAGCCATCATATATCACCTTACTCACTTATTTCAACAGATCTTTTGAATGGATACTGGCACACCAAGTACAGATTTTGAAAGTCCTTCTTTTCAGATCGAATTTTACAACACAAGTGTCAGCATCCTTCATGTCTGCGCACGCTGTATTCCTATGTGCCAAGGCTGCTCAGATGACCCTCTGTTTCCCCTTTGAAGAATTATTTTGCATTGGCATTTGTCTCAGTGTTCACTTTTCTGCAGAACTGCAAGATAACTATGGATAAAAGACCTTCCTCTGTCCTTTCGTGTTTCACTGGACTCAAGTGAAGAGCTCAGCTGCAGTCAAAGTTTATCGTAACAAAGAAGCCTGATTAAACAAGAGAAATGCACCATTTGGCAGAATCCTTCAGCCATTCATAAAAGGAAGAGTCAGACATCATGCTTAATGTTTTGATCAGAAACTCTGCTTAGGTCTTTGACTTGCATCCCTGATGACCTTTAAATTGCATTTGAATACATTTCAATTATTAAGGCAGGAAAATTACCCTGTCAGATGGACCAAGGTCATTATCAATTTACTAACATCTCTACCTTCCTTTTTGCTGAAGCCCCTGTACATTCTATGGCTTTAAAATAATAAATCATTTTTTTATTCTTTAGAGAGTGATGTGGCTTAATTTGTTTTAAATCCTAACCCAAACTACAACAGATGTTATAATTGTTGGGTGAAATACTTGACAGGCTATGGCACATCTCCATTTTGATTTGCTTTTGGAAGCCTCAAAACAGAATAAATGAAAGTATAGAGAAGGACAGAAGCAGACAGGTGACTCAAATGTGTTGGCATCACTCTAGACAAAGACTCTGAAAAAGTAAAGATCAAAGGGTTAAAGTGATCACGTGAATTTCTAGTAAGAAGGGAGAAATATCAGAGGAAGACTGAGAACCAAACTAGGGAAACAGGGACAGAGAAAAGATGGGAAGCAAGAGACGAACTCACAGATGTGAACACATTAAATTTTCACTAAGAAAAAAAAAGTCACAAGAGGCTCCTCAAATCAGCAGTACTGATCTAACAGTCCAGTTAGAAAATGGGCAAAGAATGGGCACTATACACTACAACAACTAGACAACAAATGGTCTTAATCAAGTATGTCACGAGAGAGTACAAGAGACTACACTCTTGTTAAACAATACTTGTTTTTTAGCAAAGGAGACAGGAAAAAAAATTGATACAGTATTTTTTTTTCAAATCTAAGGTGGTTATTCTTAGTCTTACAAGTAAAAGCAAACAAAGCTCATATGCCAACATAAACTGCCCCCACTGCTCATGTGTGTGCCTCAGCAGGGACACTCACTAGCTTCACCTGCCTTGTGCCTTTGGTGCCTACGTGCATCGCCTCTGTGCAGAATGGATACCAAAGATCATTTGACGCCCCCAAAAAGATGCCCCCAAAAAGATGCCCCCAAAAATGATATATTTGTAAATTGCAGTTCCTACTAACTAGGCTGGCCTCTACCTGGTAAAAATGGGTCCAGTGTTTTGAGTCTTCTTTCAGAACTAATTATGCCAATTTTGTTTCAGAGTGAGACTTAAGTTAGTCCACAGTGAAGAGCTGTAGAGGTTGGTAGTGAAGGCTTCGTAGAGGTTGACCAGCAGCTTAATTATAGCCATAATCTTACTAATGCAGAAAAATTTTATTGTCTTCTCTTTTGGAGGTATAAGTGGACTTTATCTTCTATTTCAATCAAGCTTAACAGAACACTAAATACAAGTGCTGTCGTTAGCCAACTTCTTTAATGAAGGCAGCAGTACATAAAGCTGAATTGAATTATTAATGAAATTACTCCTGCAGAACTCACATGACGGTAGAAACACTCTGTAAAAAGTGTTGAGTAAATGTTAATGTCTTCTTAAAAAAAATAAGCACTATTTTTGATTAATGGGATCTAATGAGATTATACATTAACTTTGAACCATCTATAAATTGTCATGGAAGTAATTTGTGTCATCTTTCAAAACCAGTGCAAATTTGGTGAAGTACAACATGTAATACAGGGTCTTGATATAATTAACTTCAGTAACTAGAATGCTCACAAAATGTGTGTCCTCAGCTAAGCACAGCTCTGCTATGGTCTCAAGTTTTAGAAGAACTGATGGGTCAGCGCTTACTATTGTAACAGAAGTACAGGAAGGTTACTGTAGGAGAGCTCTACAGCTGCTTTATATACTACTGTGCATGCACTGAAATGGAATTATAGATATCTAATATAACACCATAGATAGTGGAAGATATAGGAAGTGCAAGGTATAAGCAGGACAAAAAAGAAATCAACCAACCCTTATTTTTTCACAATCACGCTGAAGATTCAGCATTTTAAGACATGACATTCGGGTATGCAGTGGGTTTTGTTGTTTGTTTTTTCACTTTGTCAGTGGCCATGCTCACAGTAGCCCCTGCACACCATGTTACAGCAACGATACCTACGGTAGGACCAGACTCGCAAAGGGGAACACGCTTCACCCCAGGGAGCTTTTGCAGGAGGTTTGCACTGGAGCTGCCCCCATTGCTGTGCTCAGCTCTCTGCCGCCTTTGGAAACTGCCCCACGGCTCAGTTAGAAACCACTACATAACCCCCCCTGGGTTTTCTGTACCCTCGTGGCTTGCACACTCCCCTTAGCAGAATGGAAGGGAGAGGTCCCCTCCCTGCTCCACAGACTACATTTTGTTTCTATCCAGTAACTGTTTAAAGCAAATCTGACTTTCCAGTAAGGCCCAACTGACAGAAACTAAAGCAAACACAGTCTACAGATTGTCTTTAGCGTTCCCTAGGAGGTATCAAAAGCCTAGACCACGCAGAGGACATCTCACTACTCCACTTTACCTGGGCAGCTGGCAGTAAAGGCAAGGGCAGACTTTCAGAGGAAGGAAAAAACCCACAAACAAAGACAAAAGCATCATAAAAGACTCCTAACAGACACGTACACTAAGACAGGCAATCTGGAGGAAAAATGGGGGACGGGACAGAAAGAGCCATTTCCTCCAGCCTATGAAAGCTGGCAAATGCTGACTCTCTCTCATAGTTTCTCCTGTCCTCATCCCACAACCTCTTGTCAGCAATAATGGTTGTTAAAAAGGAAGCACGATATAAAGCTTGTGTATTTGACTGTAATGCAGGAAGGTAGCTTTCCTGAGAGACAGATCAGCAATGCTTATGCAATGTAAAGAAGACACCTTCATGTCAGTGAGCAATCATGACTTAAGGACTTCTAAAATTGTCATGGGTCAAACAAACTGAGACATGCCTAATTCATGGCAACCCCTTCTATATACACTACAGTGGATATTTCATGCACTGCTATCACTAAAGACTTCACTGTCAGCTCAAGAAGCACAGAAACCAATTCACTGAAAAGATCTTCTAACACTACTGTGTTTCTGCTTCATGATCACTTCTGGCTCTTCCGTCTGTGCTCCATTCACAAACCGCAAAGAACTTGGTGTCTAAGCAGGGCTGTGAAAAAGCACATCACAGGGAGGAATACATGCTGAACTGCTGGTGACTGAGAGCAGGCACGACAGCCAAGATCTATTCCCAGTTCTGCTACTGACTTGCTGCTGCTTCTCTCTGTGCTTCTGTTTTCCTTTGTAATTTGTAAAGCAACTGGAATCACAAAACTTTTCAAATGTTTAGGTCAAACATACAATACAGGACAACAAAAGGATACACCTGCCAATTGCCACATTTTACTGCTCAGAAACCTGGCAACCTACTGCAACGTTGAAGTTGGCCAAAGCAGATTCAAATAACATTAGGAGAAGAAACCATGCTCGCTCTCTTCAGGAGCGGCAATTAGAAACAAAGCAGGTTTATAAGGATAGGTGTTTTGGGACAATTTTGAGCAGTTTTGTCTAACATGATGCCAGTGCAACACAGGTTTGCAAGTCTGCATCTCATCAAACAGGTTGGCTCATACAGCGATGTGCACAGAGTCACCATCAGTCAGCATCAGGCTCATTGGAAAGGATGTCTTATGAACAAGAGAATAATCTTGCTGCTCCTAGGAAAGACCTTTGATCCCGGCTGCTCTACAGGGTCTGGGATTTTACTGTTCAGCATATCAAAAGCCCAAGCAAAGCTATATGTCCCTTACAACTAAATTGCACACATAGGTAACACTACAATAAGGTTCAATCCCTGTTCTACATAATTTTGCCAGTAGAAGTTACAAGAATATTTCTGCCATTACATGCTTTTTCAATCCAGGGAAGAGTTTTACAGAACTGGCATAAAACATGGATTTATGTGAGATGTCCTACTGGTACAGCCTGTGGGTACTGCTGTACTTGCAAAGGTGCCCTCTGCCCCAGATGTATGAACTGAGAATACAGTCAGCTGGACAGAAATTCCTTTGTGGTTTTTCCCTCTTTGAAAAATGGTCCTCCAAAGAAAATCGGTGTGGCCCCAGATGTATGAACTGAGAATACAGTCAGCTGGACAGAAATTCCTTTGTGGGTTTTCCCTCTTTGAAAAATGGTCCTCCAAAGAAATCCCAGACTAACTCTAGATATTCTTAGGAAGTCATTAGTCCTGGAGAACTTTGGCATCCCTCAGGGCTAACCTCTCATAAATGCAGTGGACTGGTGGCTCTGACTCCAGCTAGAGCTAGCCTCTGTCCCTTACTCCAAGAGGGAGCCATTAGTAATTTTTCTCCAGGAAGCACAGTTTATTATATGCTGCTGTCAAGTCTAAAATAGCTTTTGGCTCCTTTAGATTTTTTCTTTCGTTTTGTTTTGCAGCATGACACAGAATAAAAGGCAATGTGCAGTGAACTGTTTATGTGATAAAAGGCACGACTGCCACTACACAAGTTGATGCAGCTCAATAGCTGAAAACAGCCGCTTCCTGCAGAGAATTGATGTGACAAAACTTGGACTCATTTTTGGAGTCAGGCAATAGATCTTCAGCCCAGTATAGAGCAGCAAGTGTATTGAACATCGGCTGTGAAAAATTCAGTATGCAGCTTACCCCAAATTAGATTTTTGTGAGATGGCCTCACCGCTTGGAGAGCATTTCTTAAGAACAACACCTTGATTGTGTTTTCTGAGGCTATGAAAGCGTATGTGAAAGAAACAAGGCCGACTGCAGAAAATGTAAGGTTTAATGTATCAGCTCCTACTGATAAGGATAAGCTCCTACTAAAATTTTCACATGACATAATAAGGCTCAGATTTAAGTGCTGTAGTCTTTGTAGAAAATGGGTTTACCTGAGAAAAAAAGATCCAGACATTTAAATCTGGTACTGACAAAATCAGTGGTGATTTTGCCACCAACCATAAAGGACTGGGTTGCCAGGGCTTGATGATCTCTGTTGTATGGCGATGACCACTCCCAGCAACTCAGGCAGAATTTAGAAGCACTCAATAATTTGGGGGACTTGGCTTGAAAATACATGAAATATTGATGCCTACCTCACCCTGGAAATATATCATTTGCTTGCGATTGCTACTGGGGGACTTCACATCTATGAATACAAGACAGGACCTTCTCTCGTAATCCCTGTCCCCTGATCCCCAAACTATCCCCCACATCTTCCCATCTGAGAAAAGCAGTACATTAAATATTTTAACAAACAGAAATGCTTCAGTATTAAAATGATGTATGTCTCCAGTAAAATAGTTCAAGTAGAGGACAGGAAAATAAACAGAACTTTTTATACACTTCAGTGAAAAAACGCAGACGATTTTGCATAGACAGATCGAAACACTTCTGTAAAATACAACTGTTTAACAAGTAAGTGCCCGACTCCTGCAAAGTGTTACATCTTCTACTCCTAATTTCATGAAAAGTGTTTAGAAAACAGGTGACACTTGTGTCTGCTCTGAATCTGTAACTCGAACAAACTTTGCTATAATTCCTCCATCTATGAACTTTTTCACTTCAGTATTTGGTTACCTTACAGCTACCAACTTATTTACCTGCATGACCCTTATGTGCATGGAAACTCTCCCACCTTTTCACCACCCCTGCTGTTCTTCTCCAAAACCTGCCAAGCACTGCCATACGCTTTCTCACACTGGGGGAAGGCTGCAGGGGCTGCAGAGCTCAACAGTAGCCTGAATACAAGCACCAGAGCTGCCTGTATCTGAATACTGAGGGGTGTAAAAGGAGCCCCATCCAGGACTGACAAACACCGCAGGGTAAAGCAGAAGGAGGAAGTCCAAATAAAGCAACAATCTGTAAAAGGAACAAGTTGTGGCAGGGATAGGAACAAATGCAGGTGGAACTGTCTATAGAGCAGATACTACAAGTGGAACAACTGTTTGAAGAGCAGGACCATACAGGCAAGCTGTCATGTCAAAATCAATGAGAAAAACTGGTGCAAAATAACACAGCGTCAGAGCAGGGAGAGCAGAAGGGCAAAAGCTACTTTCCATATTATGCAGACAGAAGTCTGCTATGCTGACTCAGAGCTATGCAATAAATCCATATATGCTTGAGTATTATGCTTATGCCTGATAAATGCTTATATGCCACGCATTTATAAACTTGCATAAACTCAAGCACTGCAGAAACCCAACCTAGAACTAGATGTGTCTCCAAGCCAGATGCTACTTTTGGAGCTTTTTACACCTACTTCCATATCAAGTCATAGACAAGTTTGCATCTGTCAAGATGTGTGCCCAGCAGAGCCTTGTACCATGGGAAAATGGCATTCCTAAGAATGGACAATGCTTGTGTTTGTTTTTTTTCTACTGCTGAGCTAATATTTCCTTTGTACTGTCACTGAGATAATGCCAGGTTCTCTCCTGGACAGTAATAGTCAGCTTAGAGATATGAAGAATGGATTTTGTTCCCTCCCTCTCCTCTGTCAACATGCAGTTAACGTATAAGTGAACTGTAGTTAACATATAAGTGAACCACATTTCATCTGCCGTTTTATTGCTATGCCACTGAAATCTCTTAAGACCTTTCTGCATCTATTAATGCTTGCTCTCTGTCTTTTTTACCATTAGTACTCAGTATGACCACCTAGCACAGAAAGTGAGCAGGCAAGTACTATATGCCTCCCAGGCACCCAGCAAAAATGTCTTCCACAAAAACAGAGAGAAAGCAGGAGAAAATCAGAGTCACATTGCCTTTATAGTTCCACAGATAACTAAGCCCCACAGATTTACTTTCCAATAAACTCTTGGAATTTTCATTAAGACTTTTTTTTTTCCTGATCTTTCCAATCTTCTTTCCACTTTAAAAGATCTCTGGAGGTGGCAGGAGAAATCACCGTCAGACTCTCCTAAATGAGCAGCTCCAGGCTTTCAAGGATTTGCTGAACACAGAAATACACCAACACAAACAAACAGCCCCAGGAACTCAGACAGAACTAAAAGATGGTTCTTAGCAAAGGACAAAGGGCTTTTCAAGAATAGCACAAAAATGTACAAAACAACCTCTACCCAGGATTGTTTCCCAAGACTTAGAACTGCAATTATAACATAACAGTCAAAATGTTATACTATATTTTTTATTCCTGAGAAAAAGAGGTCATTTCTGTTAGTTTACTGGATTCAGGTTCATTAGTTCAGCCCCAACCTTGGATGGACTCGGCAGCCTGGCACATGACATGCAGGCCCAGAGCAAGGAAGAGGAGTTCTTCCAGTTTCTCCTCCATGTGATTTCACATGGTAAATCCAGATTGTTCATCAGCCACCCACAGCTGATAGTCACCTTTCCAAAATCCTCTTTAATACTTAATTCTGAATTTTATCATTTTAAGCCAAGTCTGTGCAGCAGGAGACCATGTGTGAAAAAGATAAAATGGAAAGCTTAACAAAAACCAGCCTCCCCATGTCCACAAGAACTCTTAACCCAAAAGACTCAAAACAATAATGCCTGGCACTTAAATACAGCTCCCACATCAAAGCACTTTACAGACCCCACATACGCTGCAATAAAAGATTTGAGGAACATAAAATGCTCCTCTGTCGGGACGACCGTGTCAGTAATTCCAGTTTAAATACGCCATGTCAGAAGATTTCCACCAGCTTCCCTGAGGGCTTGCTCCTAATCTCACAGATTTCCCTGCAAAAATCTGTAACTAATTGAGCAACTGCTGTGTGCAAAACTTAGCACCGCACAGGTTTAGACAGAGCATCCAAACGGACAATGAACATACATATAACACATACATCTGTTGGCAGACTCTTACGGAAATTTGCTTCCATGGTAGACGTGAGGGATCTTAAAGGGGGAAAGAAGAGGTGCAGGAACAAGGTGTAAAGCAGCAAAAGACTTCAATACAGCAGTGGAGGGAGACAGAAAGGAGCAGCAGTTCAGATTTAGGACCGGAGATGCCAGTGGAGCAAAACCAGTGGAAATCTGCATATACTGGTCTAAGTGGTGCAGCGCAGGGTAGGGTTTGACTCGGGAGCTGGGACCCAGCTGGTAAGAGGAAAGATACAGTCCCAACACTCAAAGGAAGTTATTTTTAATAGTTGCATCCATGATTGGATGGAGATTAAGGAATTTATTTCAAAGGAAGTTTTAGTGTGTAAATTACATTTTAATACATTTTGCTTTCTAAACAAACTTGTTTAAAACTTAATAAGAAACCACTGAGTATCCTGAATATCTGATTTTTTTTTAATTCATTCAAATAATTTATATTAGAAATATTGCATTACTGAATCATGCTGTGAAGTTTAGTAAGTTAAAAGGTGATGATTTTATATGAGTGTAGAAATGGAATAAATAAGAGCTGTAGCTGTGGATGTCAATTCAAGCTTTATAAATAATGCAGCTAATAATACTGTGACAGAAGCATGAGTGAACTCCTGCCCTATTTTAAGTCCTTTTCTACCACAAATGCAAGTATTTTTTATTTTGAGCATGAAAATGAGTAAGTTTTGTCCTAACTAATTTTCAGTTTTCATTTTCTTAGGAGATATGCAGGAAGATTTTCTTTAAAGTAGCTGAAACTTAGAAATACAATGTGAAGTCTTCCTCTTCTCACCTACAAGCAAAAGCTGGCAGAGACTGCAAGAGCCTGCTGCTGAAGGATTCAGTACAGACCCGACTTTCTGAAGGTCTTAGGTATCCAAAGGTGCTGACAGGTTCTTTGGTGCTATTGAAAATCCCCATAAACACCATGTCTCCTACTGTCATTGCATTAGTATTTGTTTGGGAAGAAAACAAAGCTCTGAGTGTTGACACCAAGTAAAATCTTTGTTTACTCCACACAGTCTGTCTTATGACTTGCATAGGTGCAGTAATCTTTCTATATTCAGATCAGGAGCAATGCCCAAACATCATTTTAACCTTGAAGCTATGACAAATCAAAAAGCTCATGACCTCTTCCCAGTGGTAAAAAGCATCCGTCCTACTCCTAGCGGATTACAAGATGCTAAACAACAAAAATCCACACCATTTTTAACACCTGGGCTCCGCTTATCACTACATTACAGTTACAAGATGGTTTTAGCAGGTAGAAAAAGATGATCTCAAAATCCTCAAGATAAGCAAACCCTCTTCTCACTGTACAGACCTCTGGAGACAGTAACATTAAAATTATATAAGTAATAAAGTAACAAAGGGGGTTAGAAGACGGTTAAAATATAAACAGTGTTCAGACTTCACAACATTTACCTAAGTGCTCACAATAATCATATTAGACAATATTTGCCTTCTTTGCGTATTGCTCAAATTTTCTAACAAACAGCTGACGCTTTTTTATAAAATCATTTCAAAGAGAAGTTTTGTTTCAGTGAGGAGGGATAAATATGACAAAATACAACCTGTTCATCTATCTCCTAGGAGGCGAATGCTGCTATTTCTTGATTTAGTTATGGAAAAGAAATGTAATACTTAGCTTATTTAAAACTCATAATTTGATTTTGATTTTGAAATGTAGCACTCAGGCACTTTTAAGAACATTGCTTTAAAATATTTTAAATCAAACTTAGTAAAGACTATTTTCCTCAATAATGAGAGGATCTCCACAATCAATGTTTATTGCCCAAGTTTGTTTGACCAAATTAATATAATTTAATGTGGCTTTTGCATGAAATGCATGAGACTGGCTTGTGAGAAAAGTCCAGCTAGAAAGCTGAATCCCAGTGTTCCATTTCCAAAAGCCTGAGTTCCTGTGTCAGACAGGAGGTCTGAAGGAAATCTGGAGAATTCTGTTTATAATAAATTGAAGCAACTGATAAACATTACTGCACCTACTCAATTGTGTGACTGGAATGTCAAACTTCCTAGAATACTGGTAGTTAAATTGCCTCACTGAACAGAAATTATGTGGATTTGAAAGGATTATAAAAGGATAAATTATCCCAGCTGTTCTCATTCTCTTAAGTCACTTTTATTAAAATATTTGCTGGAAGCAATGTTGTCCTGATGCTTAATTTTCACAGACACTTTACAGCCACGTGTAACAGTAGAGCTCTTATTGAGTGGATATTGTTCACACATGGCAGCAAATACAAACAACTAGTATCATAACATTTTTCTCTTTTTCAAATATCAAATCAAGGGGTTACTGGTCTTAAGGTTGATTTTTTAGAAAATATATTATTGGTGAATAGGCATGCAACTCATTTCTCTCCCGTTTGAGGAGCAATGTGCTGTACTGATTGATAGTTATTACACACTTGCAATGTTAATCTTTCTATTACTTTAGTTCACTTATTTAAACAGGGTTTCATTAACACCACTAGAAATAAACTACTGCAAAAAGGACAGAAAGAGAAGCAAAAGAGGTGCTGATGCTCTGACCTTCAGCATTAGAGCACACAGATGGAAAAAAGGGCAATACCTTGTGACGCTACATACACTTGCATTTCCTCTCTTACACCATTCTCTAGATAAAACCACATTCTGGAATTCAATTGGATTAAAAAAAGAAAAAAATAAACTAAAAAAAGAAAAAGAAGAAGCTGGATCAAGAACTTTTCTTTCTTTTTTCTCTTACGAGTTTGTGTGAAAGCTCACGACCATCAACCAGTTATTTTTGCAAGTAATAAGCTAGGGACGCTCTCCAATTCTTAAAGGAAAACTTTATCTGGTATTAATCAGAATTACCCAGAATGAGATCTTACTCCAAATAACAGCTGAAAGAACAAAAATGAGCTGCTTTCTCATTAGTGGAGAAAGCCTCTGCCAGCTGAGTTTGAAAAAAGTGAGCCTGTGCCTGCACTGTTCTACCTCTTTGCTTGACAAACAGCTTTTCCATCTCCAAATCAGACGCTGCAGCTAATTTGCCATAACAGCAAATTCATTCAAGTGTGCGCACGCGTGTGCGTACACCTGCATGTGGAGATTTTCTTTCACACCCTAACAGCTAGATACACCCTGTTATAAGAGAGCATTTAACTGTGTTTACTGATTTTAAAAAGTGCCCAGCAATACTGAAGAGTAAAACAGTTTTCCTTCTCTGATAAGGTAAGACACTATATTTTAAAGTCAGAACCGTAACAAAAACATATTGCATTCACACTATTACATTTACAAAATATATGCTCAAACACACAGCAGCAGGGTGAAGTGGTAGCAAGAGACACAGGATAAAAAAGCCCCCTCCTTGTCAGTTAAGATTTTTTGTTATATTAACCACATTCATTACATATTCAAGGGGATTTTAATGGATGTCAGACCAAGAGAAATAACTTCAATTACTCTAATTAGTTTTCCTTCAAAACTACATATAAAAATGACAAATAGGAATGATGAAACTTATTTCCATATACTTGCCTCTTAGTCCTCAATGTCTGTGGGTTTCTCTCTCTCTCTCTCCATTTTCTTTTCCCTTTTGGTTTTATTTTCTCTTTTTATGACATCTGCAGCACAGAACAGATTGTCCCAAAAGGAACTACCATTCTTCTAAGTCACTGTCAGGGATACTGTGTTCTGGTAAAACCAACAGATTAATTAATGAACTGGAAATTCATTCTCCAAACATGGCTCTGGTTCACCTGCTGCCAAGTTAATGAATTGCTATATATACATTTAATAGGAAACAGCTGCTTTTAACTGGGAAACTTCTTATGATCAAAAAACCCAAGATCACACCAGGAAGATAATGCTGAAGTTTTGGGTTTTTTTTTTCCCCAACGCTTTCCTCTCTACTGCTTTATATTTTCAAGCTTTTCTGTGATAATTACAGTAATGTTTTTCATGTATGAATACACTAAGTTTTGGTTATAACTCAGAGAAAATTGAGCTTGTTATTATATTGTGCTGCTTTCTGGTAAAGAGAAAGTGCACTGTGATGCCAGTTACCACCATAGTGCTGATGAGCGTGCTGGTTCATCAAAAGGGTCTGAAGGGCAGCTGAGGGCTGCAGCAGAGCCAGCAGACTCATTCTGCCTCCTGAAATACTGCTGTGAGCAATCACAGCTCCTTTGCTTTGGGTCTTGAGCCCGGCCAGCTTCTCAGCAGCTCCAAGTTCTTTGTTTCTTTAAAAGCCTCGTGCCTTCATGAACATTTTGCTCTTCAGCAGGGGCAGCTCTGGCCGCCACGCTGTGACCCTGAGGCAGGTTGCAGCCAGCTGTGCTGCCAAATGCACTGATGGACACACGCTGCTGTGGCCTCTCCTTCATCTCCTGCACATGTACCTGCTGCCAGCATGGACTTACTGACCTGGTCACTGCTTGGCCTCGGGTGTTTTGAAGCTGCTGTTAAACTGACTCTTTGCATTTAGAGGTAGGGAGATCAGCTACTTCTGACTGAGAAGTTTTATGGCTTCATTATTTTAATTAAATATTTGTATGCGGACAGCAACAAAAGAACACATCTGTCTGCCAGAAAATTAGCAAAGTGAGGATAACAAGATGTAAGAATTAGAGAGAGCGCAGTGAGCTTGAGACCTGCTGAAATCCTTCTGCATCAATTGATCATTTAAAGCCTTGGACAGGTAAGGAACCAGTCAGTTACTTAAGTCAGAGCTGAAGGCACACAGTGGAAACACTCACCAACCAGATACAGCATTGCACAACATGAGATAGTAAGAAACCAGTTATAGACAGAGATATTTGTATTTCCCTATATGCCTGTAACTGCACCAATATCTAATCTTGTGTCTTCTACAGAGCTGCTAGAAATTGGTACATTTTCCTACAGACTGAGTATGTCCAGCTGTAAAACTCTGAATTGGTTGTCAGTGGTTAAAGAAGCAAAGATTGCTGAAGGACTGCAGTTGGAGGACTACAGGTGACTCACTGTTTTTGCAGTCTGCTGTCTCCATCCAGGACTTCTAATTCTTTGTAATCCTGATGGAAATTCTCTCTCTTTGAAGAATCTGATGCTGAACTTTCAGGAAGAAATGTTCAAACTTAACATGCACAAGCATGTTGCAGAAGGAGCCCACTGAAACGTCCTGGATTCAACACAAGGTATTTAGATAACTAGTAGCTGGCTGAGATATTTTCTGGCCCAAAATACAGTGTCACACTGACTCTGCAGCTTTAGACAGGAAGACAAATTTATATGAACCTTCTGTGTGTGGTTTCTCGTTAAAAAACCCGATGAAAAAGAACCTTTTACCATTTCTTACAGGAGGAAAAAAAAATATAGTCCCTGCTCCAAAAATCTTGTTTTGAAATGGAAGCTAAGATTTCATTCTTCAATTAAAAGAATTCAAGTCTAAATGAAATTTAAACTTAAGGCAAACACATCTCCCTGGACCCTATATGGCAGGTGAGGAAAACCAACTGCTTTTTGACTGGTTTTATCTCATATGAAGACAGGAAATTTTTTGGAGATTAAATATGTCCCTGAGACAGGAAAACCATTTCCTGTCCTGTTCTGGTTTCCAAGAAAGACTTTGCTGGATTAGGATGAGTCTAACACAGGACAGTGGCCAAAGATTGTCCATTTGAAGTGAAAGAATGCCCACTGCCTATCAGGAAGAGGAACGTTCAAGACCGTTACCTCCAGCCTTATGCTCTCCCAAAATGTCCAGATGACTGCTACAAACCTGGCTGTTTCCATCCAGGCCAAAGCATTTGCTGTTGCTGCAAAGGTGGCTCCATGAAGCCAAGCAGCCAGTGCTTGCCAAAGCACAGAGAATGAAGTGCTGCAACTGTCCTACCTGATTGATCATGCAGCTCTTTCAAAGCTGTTCCTTACTCACTTCTCTTACATCGCAGCCCTAATAGAGAAGCTTTCGCAGTGCTCACTTCCATCAAGGATATAAATAAACGTGACAAGCTTTTAGAAGCAACCTGTTAGCACTGTCCTTGCATTAGCAGACTATCATGAAGAAATGGCCTCAAGCTTTTAAAGATGAACTAAGAAGTGCCTCTTCAAAGAACTAAACTATTCAAATGCGAGAATTTAATTCCTGCTTAGTGACATTGACAACACTATGTGTTAAGCAGGAATTGAAAAAGGCCTTCAGTTTGCAGCTAAGCCATTTCTACTCAGTCCCCCAGCAGAAGCTTGGGAGTTAGGATTCCTCACAGGACTGAAAATCCTTCAAGTTCTTTGCATGGCTCTAGCTGCAAAAAGAAAAAAGAAGAATAATAATAAAAAGAAGTTTACAATAGGCATAGAGTCTTGCATCTTTAACGGGTCTTTTATATTTCATAGAATCATTGAATAGAATTATAGAATGGTTAAAGTTGGAAGGGACCTTAAAGATCATCAAGTTCCAACCCCCCTGCTATGGGCAGGGACGCTTCCCACTAGACCAGGTTGGATATTTACAAACCTTTAGACTCTAGCACTGTATTTTCAGCAGGGATAAGGCTTAGAAGAACTTGCTCCCACTATCTACAGTGCAGTGACAAAAGCAGGGCAACAAGGCAATGCACTAACTCCCAGCTTTGTGTTGTTTCCAGAAAGTGAGGCTGCCTCGCTGCAGGGCTTGATGAGTGTATAAGCAATCACCTACGTGTGCACTGAACGGAGCTCTGATGATCAGGTGGGTACCAGCACATTAGGGAGCCGCCGATACAGTCCATTATTCCTCTACAGGCCCAGAGCTGCAATCCACCAGCTTGCAGGTGCTGTGCGATCAATGTGCTCATCACCTGAAGCTTTTCTCATTCCTGTCTTGAAGACGCACTTTAATCACCTTAATAGAAGAGCTGACCTTAAGAGAAAACAAGAACAGAAACTGCTATGAAAGACAGCCACAGGCACACAAAAGCTTCCTGTGAAGCAGCGTTACTCATAGCCAGCTGCTTATGATGAGCATCAGCACTCTTCCCAGCTGGTGAGTCAGCAGCACCTGCTCCCCATCACCTTCCTGGAGGGTACGTCACACAGCACCCTGCTCAGCAGCCCTCTTCTGCACCCAGCCTTCTGCAGTAGCACCCAGCCCAAAGGAGGTGCACTACATGTCAGCCAGCATGCCCTGCTAAATATAAAGCATGCTTTATACTAGTGCCTGTACATTTTGCACACATGCAGTAGACACCAAACTAAACACTCACTAGAGCATCACGTCTAAACAGAACCAGATTTGAGCAGAATTAGGAAAGAAAACTTTGAGGATACTTTAGGAATTTTTAGTTTTTAAGGATTCAGTAGGTAATACTTTAATCTGTGTGCAGTCCTGAACCATTGCTCCAGTTTAAGCACATCTCTGCAATGATGCATACACAGAAACCGCACACGACTCCACTACTCAACCCAAAAGCTTCCCTTATTTTGATTGTAAGACTGTGCAATTCAATTGTGTCTGGTGTTCAGCTGAAGCAAATGGGAATAATTTAAGAATCCCACGTAGAATTTCCACACAATAATATTTCATGTGCATATTACAGTTCTTCAGGAGTGCTCTAGTCCATACATCAATGGCTGTAATTCCTATAGATGTGAAAAGTCTTGACAGATAACAGGCTTACTGTACTTTCTGACTACCTCCAGTGGTAAGTAATTTACCATCCATCCTGTAAAGTTGTGATAAGCCTAATGTCCTGTTGCTTATTAATTATCAGCTCAACAAGCCATTTAAGCAGGATTGAAATGCACAGCACGATGCTTCCTGCCATTCCACTTACTTGCTGTAACAAATGGTTGCAGAGTTTACAACACATCACATTGAGCAAACCGGGCAGGATTCCTGAATGCAGCATTGTTCAAATTACATCCCTGCATCTAACTTCGGCATATTTATTCTGGCACTGTGAAGTCTTCCTTCCTGCACCACAAGAACCGAGATGGTCTAAGGAGGTTGTTTTAGGTGACTGAAAGAAACCCTCCCACCCCTGTGCAGCCTCCCAAAATTAATTCCCTGTCTACAGAGTACTAACAAAGCTAGAGCTGAGCCCTCAACCTCAAACAAAAGTAGCTTTGCCTTTTAATGTGAACTGACTCCACTGGATATTGCTGTATTTCATAGCGGAGATACTGATCTTGAATTGTTTTAAACTGATCTCATATTTGCCTATTTTGGACACCATAGTTTTTGGTGGAGTCCTGACATAACTGAAAACACCAGAAATTT
The DNA here is from genome assembly GCF_001431845.1 of Calidris pugnax. Classification (NCBI taxonomy): domain Eukaryota; kingdom Metazoa; phylum Chordata; class Aves; order Charadriiformes; family Scolopacidae; genus Calidris; species Calidris pugnax. The sequence continues at coordinate 7,870,929 of NW_015090922.1, forward strand.
CTCTCGTTCCGATCATTCAGCCTCTTAACTTTAGGCACAGTAGCACAAACTAGTTATCTATCTACTTGACAGAATCCACTTCTGTATCCAGTTTGACCTAGACTATACCTGTACAGCTTTAAAGATAAATTGAGCTCAAATAAGCACTGCCTTCATAGCTTTATTTTTTTCAAAGTTGCCCTGCAGAATTTGAGTATTGCACAGAGGAAAACCAGAACAGGCAATCCATGTCTTCTTTCTGGCCCTGCAGCAGCCACATCAAGGAGCAGAAATCATCCAACATCTCATTGTTTCCTCTTCCATTAAATTAAAAATAAAAATTATCCATTTCACTGGATCTTGTAAGAATTCCTGCACCATCTACAAGTTTTGTGTTCTTGGTATAGAGGGTGAATGGAATCATAATATATAAACATCACGCTACAGTCAGTCACATATGCTACGGTCCGTACACAGATTGCTCTTCCTGGAAGAATTCCCAAGTTACCATTGCTGATACTCACCTTGACAGCTCTAATTTTTGTTCTGGAGCTCTCTTTCTAGAGGAGAAAATGGCAATGATCCCCAAACACTGATAATGTGCATAATAAAAAGCAGACCTCACTATCATTCTCATTTGTATGGCAGTATATTCGCATTTTGATTTGTCCCGTTTGCAACACCAGTTTGTGGACCAGCCCTGGAAGTTTCCTCCTCATTTCAGTGAGGGCTTCCTAACTTCTCATTTCTAGGGATTAGAGAACTTCTGTTCTGCAGCACAAAGAACTTCCTGGACACCAGCAGGAATCAGAGAAAATTAAAACTGTGCCTATTCGTTTCCTCTGCCTCGTTAATTGCAGTGGAATTTAAATACTGGGAACCACACACTAATGACAACACAACAGAGGTTTTCCTACTCTCTGAGAAACCATTCTTTCACAGATGTGGTCTTTATTTGACAAGCTCTCTACTGAGCATGAGATCAAGCAAAGCAGACCAGAATCGACTTTCAATTAAAGTCAACAGCTTTCCTTGATTCATGTAGGACTTGACTCCAAGCATAAGACATCTGGCACAAGATTTGGATGCTAGGATGTCATGTTTACTCATTTCTTCCTTTTGAATACACACAGATACATGCATATGGAAGTGGCATGAGATAATTTTGTTAAAACCCCATCTATTTATTTAGTGCATTCACTTCCCACCATTCATTATTGCTTCCTAAAGTACTTCATCTCAGGGAGAAGCTTGTTAGAACCCAACGATGTAACATATGGTCATGTTTGCTGCTCTGTACACAGACTACTTTGATAAAAGAGCAGAATAATCACAAGATATAAAAAGCACAGGTTCAGAAGGTGAGTTTTGTTATGCATGTATAAGAATCTGAGTTTTTTTATACTTGCCCTATACAGAATATTTTGCTCAGAATGGCTGTGGCTTATGCCATAACTGTATCATGTATTTTCTTATAATATGTCTATGAACCAAAGCCAAGGGATGAATGCAGGGCAGTCTCCATCTTACATGTGACAATGAGAAAACAACCCCACCTCTCATGTTCTGCATGAGCCTATTTTTTATCACTTGTCTATATAACTCCCCATAGTTCAGGCATATGACAAGGATATCAGAATCAACAGCTTACATCATCAGCAAAGGCTTTTGTGCTGTACTGTGTATGTAGCAAAATTCAAACCAGGGTAAAAGGATGGAGCATTAGACCAGGATTAGAAAATCTCATTTCCATTTGTGGCTCTGCTAGAGCCTTGATACGACAGCATAAGACAAATCATTCACCTCTATGTGAGGTCTACTGAAAGCAGGAATTCTCTGCAGGAGTGGAGAAAAACAGAAAGTTCATGTAAGTAACATCTGCAAAATGCAGGAAGGTAATGGGCTTAAGGCTCTCAGCCTTTCAAATAAATAAAGGTGATGGCCAGAGCCCATCTACATTAAATATCTCTTCTCTTCTTGTGAAATGACCAGACTGAAAATCCTGAGACATTTTTGGCAGGGCAAAATTTGCAGGACATATTTGTTATAAAAAAGAACAAAACAAAGAAATCCTACTGTTCTTAAAATAGCACTAAGAATCAACAAAAAATGATGTACTTTGGAAAGAAACAGCTTAACACTGGCATGTAGAAAGGAATACATTTCCCCTATGGCCTCTGCAAGTCCATTTGAGTACTCCTGATATGATTACTTGCACCTTCAAACTTTTTTTTGAGCTGGAAATTAGGTTCAAGATGAAGACAAACACAAATAGTAATGCTGAACTTCCAGCTGAAGCTATCAGAATCAAAATTCCTATCTTGGGAAAACAAGATTTATTTTTTTAAAGCCCCAGATCCTGGAGTAGCATAAAAATTTCAGCTTTTCATTGCAACTTGAGTTTGTGTTCAGCCTTCCTATTTATAGAAAGCTACCTGAAACACAGATGGACTGCAGCCAAAAACCAAGAAATCAAAATTATGACAGAAAACACAAATGAAGGAAAGCTCTAAAATTATTTTTAAGACATTAACACATTTTTTGTGATCAGACCTCTGATAATTTGCTATTCACATTTGGCAATGCCGAGGAGGAGATCTAAGTGACACCAGTTCGCAATCCACTGTAAAATCAGTTTGTGATACTTTTGCTTTACCGTTTAATAGTGTTTGCTCAGTGAGGAGGGAAAGGTAGATGGGGACTGCCTCAGTTATTTGAAATAATATCTGAAATTTTCATTTTAATTACTACCCTGAAAATTCAAGGTAACTGCTTTGGAAAGTAATACAATAAAAAAAGGAGAAGCTGTTCTACAGGAAAACCAGGCTAGTACATTTAGCAGGCAAAACATTCAACAAAACCAGAGGAATTGTATAATTTTGTTTTATATCACATCACGTTTCCAGTTGAATTTATAATTAGCTACAATTTATTCAAACTTGGCCTTTACTAGATTTAATAAAGCATGATGTTTCCTACTGCCCTTTAACAAAACTGCATGGCAACAAGAAGTAATGGAGTTAATGAGGGACATCACAGAAATAGTACTAGACAAGCTGATAAACTCATCTGTACATCATGATACAGCTATTTTTTTCCCAACGTCTGATTTTGCTCAATTAGAGAAGAACTGGGAGATGTGCTGAACGTTAGAAAGCCAGTGTCAAATACTATAAGGTAAGACATGAAGTTTGGCTCACTAATACAATTTGCATCCAAAAATGAAATGCCAGGGAAGCGAGGGTTTCAACAGGGTCAACTGCTACACCTGAGCTGGCAGAGAAGCGCCAGGACAGCAGCCACTGCTTCCTGAGCTCCAGTTCTGCTAAGTGCCATGGCCACCTGCCCATCGCTGCCTGCCAAATCTATGCTGCTACTAATTATAACTAGTGCAAATACAAATGAGTAAAGAGAAGCAGGGAGCCTGTTATTACAGACAACTGCTACAAAGCACGGCCTTATTTTACCTACATGAAAGACAGATTTTTGTCACTCAATAGCGGCGTGAGCAGAATCCCACTAATTTCCATGTAGCAAACCCAGTGACTCTCAGCAACAAAACTCCTGCGGTTCCTGCTCTTTCTCTCAGATAAGACTTATTAGGCAGGTGCTACAGTGAAGTCTCCTATTCCTTGCATTTTATCAGCTGTATAATTTGGGTTCAATATCCTGAGTATTGGGTGGTCTTGTTCCATTTTACCCAGTAACTTGCTGAATTCTGTAATAAATAACTCTTTGCAGTCTGAGTTCTATGGGTCTAACTCTTCCACCTGGGTGCCAGCCACTAAAACACTTGCCAATGTTTCCAGGTATTCAATTTCTCCTGGATTGCAGATTCTGCAGTTTGAGTCCCATTTGACAGTGCCAGTCCCCTGGCCAGGTAGAGACAGAGAAGGAAGACACTCAATGTACTGCGTGCACATTGTCATCACATCTTTTTGTTTGCTTTTTTACAAAGAAGGAACAATTTCTACAAGGCTCATTTCCTCCATCAGACTCGGAACTATGGAACAGCCCCTACGACCTTGCAATTGTGTCTCGTGGGCAAGACACGATCAAGACAGGAACAAAAGATTTCTCAAAGAAATGTTTCCAGGGTGATACCATGCACTGTAATCCTGCAGCACGGTGATCGTCCATTCTGCTGACTCTAAGCACAGAGACACAGCATTCCTGCCCATTACTTAGAACAGTACAGACACACAGTGTTGAGATGCTCAGGGTCACTGCTTTTCCTCAGCTCCTTCTTTTATAGGACACCAGGGCCACCCACTTTCCTGGTCTGCACCTTCCACTATGCCACCATTTCCTTTCTCTCCTTGGCCTCAGCACTTGACATCAGGAGCTGGCACTGCCTGTCGTAACCAGACCTGCATTTGGTTCATCCCCCCGTCTCTCACAACTTATTACCTCTACTTCAGCCCTTACACCAAGTTTGCACAAGCCCAGGATGGGAACCCAAGGTGTATGTGTATGTGTTGGGTTTGCGTGACAAGTTTTTGGTAGCTAGGGGTGTCCTGGTTTTGGCTGGGAGAGTGCTAATTTTCCTACTAATGTCTGGTATAGTGCTGTGGTTTGGATTTAGGATGAGAATAATGTTGGTAACACACTAATATTTTAGCTGTTGCGAAGCAGTTAAGGACGTTTCAGCTTCTCACATTGGCCTGCTAGGAGGGGACACCACCGGGACAGCTGACCCCAACTGACCAAAGGGACATTCCATACCATGTGATGTCATGCTCAGCATATAAAGCTGGTGGAAGAAGGAGGAACGGGGGACTTTCAGAGTGATGGTGTTTGTCTTCCCAAGTAACTGTTACACATGATGGATCCCTGCTTTCCTGGAGATGGCTGAGCACCTGCCTGCCCATGGGAAGCAGGGAATGAATTCCTTGTTTTGCTTTGCTTCTGTGCGCAGCTTTTACTTTGCTTATTAAACTGCCTTTAAGTCAACCCACGAGTTTTCTCACTTTTACTCTTCTGATTCTCTTCCCCATGCCAACCTGGGGGAACCAGTGGGCAGCTGCGTGGTGCTTAGTTGCCAGCTGGGGTTAAGCCATAAGAGGGTTCTACAGTGGTGGCTTCTCTGAGAAGCTGCTAGAAGTTTCCCTCATGTCCAACAGAGCCAATGCCAGCCAGGTCCAAGCTGCCACTGTCCAAGGCTGAGCCCATCAGTGACGATGGTATAGTGCCTCTGTAATAACATATTGAAGAAGGGGGGAAAAAAACAACCTGAGCAATTGGTGAGGCAGGCTGTCCCTCTGCAGTCCATGGTGGTTAATAGTGGAGCAGATATCCACCTGCAGCTTATGGAGGACACAATGCCAGAGCAGGTTGATGCCTGATGGAGGCTGTGACCCCTTGGGAAGCCTGTGCTGGAGCAGGCTCCTAGCAGGACCTGTGGATCCATGAAAAAAAGACCTCGTGCTGGAGCAGGTTTGCTGGCAGGTCTTGTGACCCCATGGGTATCCACTTTAGAGCAGTGTGTTCCTGAAGGACTGCACCCCATGGAAGGGACCCACGCTGGGGCGGTTCATGAAGAACTGAAGCCTGTGGGTAGGACTCATGTTGGAGAAGTTTGTGAAGAATTGTCTCCCATGGGAGGGACCCCATGGGAACAGGGGAAAAGCGTAGGAGTCCTCCCCGTGAGGAGAAAGGATTGACAGGGACAGCGTGTGACGAACCAACCACAACCCCCATTCCCCATCCCCCTGTGCCACACAGGGGGAGGAGATAGAGAAAATTGGGAGTGAATTCATGAAGAACTGAAGCCTGTGGGTAGGACTCATGTTGGAGAAGTTTGTGAAGAATTGTCTCCCATGGGAGGGACCCCATGGGAACAGGGGAAAAGCGTAGGAGTCCTCCCCGTGAGGAGAAAGGATTGACAGGGACAGCGTGTGACGAACCAACCACAACCCCCATTCCCCATCCCCCTGTGCCACACAGGGGGAGGAGATAGAGAAAATTGGGAGTGAAGTTGAGCCTGAGAAGTAGGGAGGGATGGGCGGAAGGTGGTTTTAAGATTTGATGTTATTTCTCATTATCTTACTCTGATTTCATTGGTAATAATTTAAATTACTTTTTCCACAAGTCAAGTCTGTTTTGCCCGTGACAGTAATTGCTGAGAGATTGCTCATTGTCCTTATCTCAATCCATAAGCCATTTGTATATTTTCTCTCCCCCATCCAGCTGAGGAGGGGGAGTGACAGAGCAGCTTTGGTGGGCACCTGGTGTCCAGCCAGGGTCAATCCATCACAGTGTACAGCTTATTTTCTTCCCTAGAGCCCTGTCTGTGCAAGAAGACCCAGGAATGCATACCACTGCTGATCAATACCCACCAATAAAACGGGCCATTTCATTAGCATCAGAGCTCTGGAGGCAGCCTCTCTTGCTGTGAGCTGGCTGGAGGCCACCACGAGCCTCTCTCAATTTCATCCCCTGTAACTTGACACATCATTGGCAGATAACAGATGAAAAAGGTAGGCAAATTGTGTTCATTACATCACTAATTTTACTGTAAAAAAAAAGGCAACTTGGGAAATAAAACATTTCCTCAATTTCTCCTTTTAATATGTGAAATTCAATAATTCAAGTCAAAAGCTAGAAGGTTTTCAAGCATACAAAGCCATATAAGTCACAATGAAGATGACAAGCACTGTTGATGACAGGACTCTGGCAACTTTCAATATCACTGTATTGGCTTGGGACCTGACACTGACAGCCAGCAAAACCAGGAGCTGAACGCACAATGCTTCTCTGCTTCCATCTTTCTAAGTACCAGGTTCAGGAGCCAAAGCCATAACTCATTTAAGGTCTACCGCTGACCTGTCATTTAGATGACTGCTCCAAAGCAAAGAGTATCAGATAATGAAAAATTGTGTGGGGGGAAGTGATTTATAAAACTAAGTTAACATGCAGAAACGAAGCTGAGCAATTAAACTTTAAAGAGGCTGCCATTGATCAGAATCTATCAGTGGCAGTCAGAAAAGTGAATAAACACCTTTTCACATCAGGCTAATTGGAGGTGACAAGGAAGAGAAACCTGTTTTGGAAAGGACTCCTGGAACAGGTCACCCTTGACAGCCATAAGAGAAAGCCTACAGAGACATCAGTACAGCACTTTGCTGCACAGCAAGGGCATGTTCAGGGGAAGCTCAGCAACACAAACCTCACAGCTAATTCCCTGCTCCAAAGACCCCTCAGTCTCTGCAGACCCCCAGGACCTGCACCCAGTTATGTGCTGCTTGTTATTTCAGTACTATCCTGGAGTGGGGAGGCCTGAGGTCTCTGGGATGATTACTGTTAGCAAACAGCCATTTCAGTGGACTGCTGGGGATTTTACTTTTCTGCAGGAGCAAAATCACATCCTTCCCTGCTTGAAAATGGAATAAAGAAAAGAATACACAATTGTACAACAATAACTAAAGGTACAAATGAAACCGGGCTGGTGCAGAGATATTGCTGAGGATGGTTTAAAAAATTGGCAGAGAAGATATCAGGAAAAAGGTAGCAGAAGAAGAAATAAAGAAGGGAAAGGAGGAAAAACCTGCAGGATAAGCAGATAAGCACATAGCAAAACAAAAATGCTGGGGACAGAGTAGGAGAAAATAGGACATGCAAAGGGAAAGGAAAATGAGAATGGAAATGGAAGAGGAGACAAAAAAACCCAAACGAGCAGATATTTGGGCCAGAATAAAGAGAAACATTGAACTCTGTCAGCGTCCTTACACTGCACCCATCTTTAAGGTACCTCAGACAGTAAGTGTTTCAGCCTGGATGCCTCTGCATCTCGTTTGCACTGTTTTGTTGCATTTGTTAAGACAAAGCTAATCCTCTCTGTATTGTTCCCATTTGAAACTAGAAGCAACTTTTAAAATATTGAATAATACAGTAGGAGAGAGATATGCTTTTTATCTGCCATATTCAATTGCAAGCCTCACCAAATAACAACCACATTTCACTGTTACAGCAGCTCAAGTAAATCCAAAAGCTAAACTGAAATCTGAGAAACCAAAGATCTATCACAATACCAGACAGCATGAAAACATACGAGCATGAGAAGCAAGCCGGAGCTTTTCCAATCTGCTGTAGACTGCTGACTCTTCCAGACTGTAACACAGAATGGTTCTGCAACAGCAGTTTTTCACCTGTGATTCATCTTAAACAATAGATCTGATCCTGAGTAAGTTCGTGCTGTATGTTCCTGACACAGTGCGTTAGGGAAAGTTTAAATAATAATAATAAAAAATAAAATAACTTTAAAAAAGAAAAGATACACTCTGGAAATGAATCCTCTGATTGCCTCTGCTTACAGCACTTTGATTTGCATCATAGAGTGACATGATCTGCCTGAATTGGATTGCTCTCTACTAAAATGAAAATCTTAAAATGCTATCCAACAAACTCCGTCTGAAGTAATCTCTTCTCTTCGCGAGGCGCCCCATGCATGGAAGTGTGGATGTAGTCTAGGACCATAGACTAATTTAGGTCAGAAGGGACCTCTAGAGGTCACCTGCTCCAGATGCCAGCAGTACCAGTTTAGGTTGCTCAGGGCTTTGTTCAGCTAAGCTCCACAACTTCTCTGGCCAATCTTTTCCAGCATGTAAATATCCTAATTTTGAAACCCTTTTCCTTAATATTTAATTGGATATTCCTTTGTTGCAGCCAGACACAGCCGTACCCCACCGGTCTGCGTGCAGCGGGCACAGGGACAGCGTGCCCAGGAGCACTGCAGCACACTGACACAGGTATTTTTTTGGCTTGGCTATAAGCTGTAAGAAGCTTAATTACATTAACCCAAATAAGTCATTCAGCAAAACCTCTCCAGCAGACGGCCCATAAACACACCCTTTGAATACAAACTCATCCCGTCAGTATTGGTTCTGGATAGGAATTAAGGAGAATTAAAATATTTCAGCTCTTATAAATACCAGACTGAAAAGGCAGTTATCTATATGGCCGGTGGGATTTTGCCACCGTCACAATTTCATGGTCATCCTCAACCTCAACACTAATACAAAGCTAATTTGGTACAGTTCTGAGTCATCACTACTTTTTTATGTGTTTAAAATCTCAGTTGCTTCCAGCAGCAACTAATTGTTTATTAATTCCACCACAGAAGATGCTGTGAGGGATTTACAGTAATTAATAGAAGCTAATCTGCTTTCTGCCCTGAACTGTCACTCCTGCACATGAACTAATGAAGCAGTGACTGACCCCCGAGCCCCAGAGCTGCAAATAAGAAGCTGAGTTCTGTGCTACCTTTTCCCTGGTACTCAGGAAAGGTATCGGCTTTGTGCTAAATGCAATATATATAAAAAAAATATCTTTCCCTTTTTAAAAAGCAACCGAGAGAAGACAATTGCATTCATGAGCTCTCCATCCATCACCTTCCTGTCATCTTTCATTTTATTTCTGTCACTCTCTGTGGGAGGAAAGGTGTGTAAATACAACTCACAGTCATGAACTTCAGTGACTATTTATAATTGCAAACCACTCCACTGCTAACCCCTTACGATGCCTGTTCCAGATTTATTTACCTTTGCAATAAAGCTAAGAGATTCACAGAATTGGCTGCATTTGCAGGGCATTCTTTACTCTGTACTGGTAAATATCATGAGCGGAGAGATATATGGGGGAAAAAACCCTGTAAATCAGAAGGGCTGAATTGGCTCAACTTTACGTTCTAGGTATGCAGACAACATCCGACCCACCATTCATCAGATACTGCAATACTTAGATGTACTTATGATTAGTAAGACAGGAAACAGTAAAAAGAAGCCCTCCTTTTTCTGCTTGACCCAGCCTGTCATCCAACAGACATACCCTTGCTGACATACCCGAATGCTTCTCCACTGACACCAGCACAGCGTTTCCAAAGAGCTGGACACACTTTTGCAAAGGGTGCCAAGTGAGTTGATCCCCCTTCCAAATCACAAACCAGTTTTTCTTAAATGATGAAAATGTGTTTGCAGAGTGTTTTTTTTAATGGAGAGCAGCTGTAAATGCTGGTGTGTATAATTAGTAAAATAATGCTGCAAATATTTAGATAACAAGAACTACACACAACCTCTATGATGACAAAGGTAAGAGTGATAAGCAGCCATGATTTAAAACAAACTAATCACGTCTGATAAATCTATTCTCTTTCTGGATAAAGAACATAGGAAATTTACTAAATCTGGTCATGAGCAAAACATAGTGGGATGGAGTGCAGCTGCAGAAATGTCAAACTATCCTCACAAGGTTATACTTGACATTCTGGGAGAAATGCAAACAACAGAAACTTGGAAGAAGAGTTCCTAAGTGTCCTTAAAGAACTATAATTAGTTATTGAAGGTCCAAACTATACCAAATAGCAAGACGTTGATGAGAGCAAAAGGAAAGTGGATTTTGCCTCTTAAACTTTGCCATTAAGTAAAAGAAATAAATGACAGGCAACCCAAAATTCAGACGCTAATACAGTATTCTGGAGCAATCTAACATAGTAATAATCATATTGGTATGCAAAGCTGTACAACTGATTTTTGCTTCTTCTTTCAATTTATGGAACAAAATCTTGCTCTTCAACGCAAATTCTACTTCAGCTTCAATTCAATTTTATCTATGCATTTTAATTGCCACAAAAAAAATACAATTTTTTTACATAGTGACTTTTAAAAATGGTCTAAAACTGCTGCCCACTTTAAAAAAAAAAAAAGAAAAAAAACAACAACAAACCCCTACAAAACAAGCACAGAATATTATTTTTCCTATGAGGTTCCTGTCTTTTTTTTGCAGCAACATGAAGACATGGTGAAAGCATGGCCTCAGTGAATGACTTCCACATACACACTCTTGTGTACAGTCACTTGGTTAACATACATTTAGCATAATGACAAAGACATATTTTCCCATCCCCTAGCAAGTTTTTCCTTCTGCACTACAAGGCAAGACAATACCTGAAGTTCAAACCCACAGCAGTGGGGAGCAGTTTCAATGCCTTAAGGTCCTACTGTTGACTGCCTACACACCTGACAGATGTGCCACAAGTAAACAGAGACTATGTAAAAACCCCAAACCCTTTGTAATTATTTTGATGTTAAACTCATATTCTGAAAAAAAATACTGTATGCTTGCAAGTCTAGGGACCCCACCCCCTACCCCCCCAACAAACCTGCTGCACCATCATGGGCATCTATTTGTGGTGTAGCTACAGGGCTTCTTCAACATTGCTCCAAAAGTCAGAAGAGAACTTTGCTTTACAAGAACAATGTACTTGCCCTTTATCTGAAGTGACAAAGATCACAATATTTCTAATAAAATATATTTTAAAATATAAGGGTTTTAGCAGAAAAGACTCATTCAAGAGTCCCCACAGATTCGCTCTCACCTGCCCCTCACTCACTTCTAACATTGTTGAGCTATTTTTTCACTTGCCATAATCCAGGCTGCCTAAGACATATCAGTTCTGTGTGTCCTTCAGTACTATGAGGTATTAAACTCTTTGTCGGGATAAAAAGCTCCATGCCACGACTCCAGAAACCTGGCTTTTCCTCCATTTTTCAAGGGAAAAATGCCATGCTGTTACAACTAGATTAAAAGAAACCAGAGCTCGACTGCCAGACAACCAGCTCGCATTTATGATTTGGAGGCCAAACAATGCCTGTGCTTCACTTGAAATATAATAAAGAATGGAGAGGCCACCTGCTCAGTAGCATTGACCGAGAATATGTTATTCTGTAGTAACTCTGGCACTTTAAATTGAGGACTCCTTCATTTGGAATTTTGTCATTACTTTTCTACACAGATGAGCTGTAAGAACCACTGAAACTGAAAACATTGCAACATAATGATTATTTTAAGAAACAAGAAATTGGTAGCATGACAAATTAAGAGATAAACCCAGAAAACTAATTACTGTCATAAAGGAAAAGAGATGAAATCATGGATCATGCCCATAACATTTCAGATAAATTATGTGGAAACAGCAAGAAGCACAGTGAATTCACCACTACTCCCTGGGAGACCTGGGGAGCATCGATATGGGAGGAGGTTAGAGCTACCACAAAGAAACAAAACACAAACATTACAAAATGTAAAAAGCAATGCCAGCACATCAAATTCAAGCAAAGTTACGTGTAAGAAGGTTTCCCCAGGGCATCTCATAGAACACGTTTAGCATTTTAACACTCCTTTTTTTCTATTTGAAAACTTGAACTTTAAGAAATTTGTCAGACGATATTCAAGGCAAACTACCTGACTTGAGCACACAGGTAATCTCAGGCACTTGATCTACCCTTAAAAGCTGCTGTGTATAAATTAGTGTGTGACAGTTACCTCAGGAGCTTTCCCTCAGCGTATGGTAAATAAAAGGCAAAATGGCAGAGCCATTGTAGTTTAAGGTTTTATGTATCTATGTATCTATTTGGATCAGAGTTATATCAATGCTAATATTCAATGCCTATTTAGTGTTCTGCTTTTACCTAAATGAAACTGTAGCTTAATATTGGCCTAATGAAAAGGTATGTTTTCAGCTCATTTTAATGACCATCTAATGACCATGTGAGCACTCCTACTCTAGCTCAGTAAAACTGATGCCAACAATTGCACAAGCAAACCTGTTTCTAATCTGTTCAGGGTAAACTGGAATACTCAGTCAGCCTCTTTTTACGACAGCTCTGGGACTGTGATTAAAGCTTCTTCAAAACCAAGTACCTGACTACACTCATAAAATTTACCTGGTTTATCTTCATTACCTGAAATTAGCCTATGGTAAAATGATGCCAGGTAAGCATTTTACCCTTCTCCTTTAGTCAATGGGAAGACAATTGTATTCAAACCAATTCTGCATGGGTAGATATTTCAATGAATTTGAAATGGAAACTTTGAACCTGAAATTACCCCATTATAGCTGGAGCCAGACTGTGATTTAAACAAAATATAAATACTGCATTTGTACAGCATCACTAGGTTACCTAACAAGAGCATGTGGGCATACTGGAAAGCATCCAGTAAGAGATATAAGAGACCTGGAGACAACATAAAAGAAAGACTGATGGAAAGACACATGGAAAAAATAAGGGAGGGGTGTAGCTGAATGTGTAAAAGACCACCTAAAACCAGAAGGAAATAATCTGTCCCACCAGCTCATGGAAAGGAGAAGAGCCCCTTGCACCAGCAAAGCTTGGGTTGCCTGACAGGGATGTTGGAAGGGCAGGCACTGGCAACCTGAAAAGCAGCCTGGAAGCCCAGCACCGGAGGGCTGAGGGACCACCTTGTACAAGTACCTGTCCCAGGTTACATAGGTAAAGGACACGTATGCTGCCTTGAGGCAACAGATAGCAAGAACATCTGCCTGAAGGCCCTGCCTGGGCCTACTTAGCCAAGTCCACCTATGACACAGAGAGAGCACACACAGTTATAACCATCTAATCAAGCCATGTTTTCAATTGCATTTTCTGGTGTATGATGGAGTGTCTGTACTCAATTCAGGTGTCCCTCTCCTCGCCCGACATGTTCATGTATAACAAGGAGGAAAATAAAACCTGTTCAATCTGCAGTCACAGACTGGTAAAGCCTATATATGTACCAAGCAAACGAGTTCAATGATCCTATTGGTTCGCTGTTTTCCAGAGATTTTAAATTATAAGAGCAGCTTAGTTTCACATAGGAAAATAATTGTCCTAACTATTACAATCCCAAGACAGTGAATGAAGGAAACCCAGTTACCATGCTTCACATGCATAGGCTTCCAGAAGTCATTTAGTAAGGTGATTCACAAGAAGGTACTGAAGAATACCAAGCAGTCCAGTAAAAAACCAAAATATTTTGAAAACAGAAAGAACTGTCCAGAAACAGAATGCAAAGAAGGAAGATCAATTGCTTTCTGTGAAAACTAGCAAGTTGAGGGGCTTGAAGATTTCATGTTAGTACTGTTTGCTTCCATAAAACAATCGAGAAATTCGGTGAGGAGTGAGATAGATAATTTCAGGTGCCATGAGATTACCAGATTCTTCACAGAGACAGCAATAAAGATCTGAAATTTCTTACACAGTGGCGAAACTTACTCAGTTCCCTATAGGAGTAGGGTGAATGATGAAAGTAATGGAAAGCACTAATGCCATCTTCAACAGATACTGTACCGCTCAACGGAGGTAGAAATCTGGGTACGGTGTTTGCAGTTCACACAAAAATCCTCCATGCTTCTGTAATATTTACAGATATTTGATAACACCTATTTATTATATTGAAATCTCCTTTTGTGCTTCTTAAATCCAATTACGGATTTACTTCCTCCTGAATACACTATCAAAAAATATTGCTAGCAGTGCCAAGTACATCACTTCATTAATCTTTTGTATGCTGCTTAGTCTCCTCAGGCAGTTGTTTGCTCTTCCGTGTCCTCAAACTATTCTTACTCCCCTATAACAAGACACGTTCAGGGTGACATTGGGATTGAGGGGTGGAGTGACCCACACAACACATGATATCCTAAATGATCACTGATCTGTGACTGTGATCAGCCAAGAGTGAGAGGCCACCCATCACACATCCTCTAGCCCAGAGCAAAGTCTTTCAATAACCACCAGTAAAATCTGAAACTGTGAAAAGAAACCATCTGACAAAGAGTTAACAGAAATAAAAATAGTCACAAAAATAGTCAAGCATTTAATTCTTCCCTGGAAAAGACTAAGAAAAAGGATTTAAAAGGATTAAAATTTGAACAAAAGAACAAAATAAGGGCAACGTGCCTGCTTTCATTCCTTGCAAGTACGCTGTCTGCTAAACACAAAGCCTCACTAATGTCATAAGGTATTTCAGCAAAATGTAAGTATTGATGAAGTCAAACTCATATATGTTTTCCTGGAGCCAGCTCTGCTAACAACAGTGATAATAAAGGCTCACCCCATTGGCTGGGTGGTTGGTTTGTTTGTTGAGGGAATTAGGGAAAGAACATACAGAAAGGGATATTATCAGGGACAGCACATAGTTGTAAAAATTTGGCTGAATATGGTTTGGGTTTTATTCCAGATGACACTATTTTGTAGGAAAGGACATACTTTTGGATCCTTTCTAAGGATTTTGTATTCTTTTTAGGGTAAATGAAAGAGAAATACATCCAAAAGGTGTTATACTTTATGATGTTTCACTTCAAAATGGTGGACATAGCAGAGAAACAAGTCACTCTACATGTGATAAATGAGTATTTTTTGGTTTAGAAATAAAGTGAAAGAACAAATGGTTGGTGGTTGCACAGCCAGAGTGGGCGGGCTTTACATCTTCACTACACCTTAGCTGGACTTTATTAAACTACAATAGAGTCTACGGCATTCAGGGATCTCTAGGCTGCTGACATCTGTTGTGGGTTATCAATTTCAGCAGAAACTGGAAAAACTTTACAGCTGCTCCAACCTCTACCAGCAATGAAAAAGTTGTCTTCATTACTGGGGAGTCCAAAGAGCTGTTTCTCTCCAATCCACCCAACTCTCTCTTTTTGAGAGAATCAACTTTGGCAAGAAAAAAGCTCTGTTTTCAGCTGTAATGGACATGAGAGCTTTGCTGGCTGAAGCAACTTCTGCAGTCTGGGTATGTTTCTCTAGCTAACATTAACAATCAGAAAAGATTCAGTTTACACTTCAAATTAAAAAAAGCACGCAAGCAGTTCATGGGCTGCATTAATGCACCCTGTACTTTGTCCTCCCAGTACATACAACACAAACAAGGGCTACAGTCGAACACCAAACCAGTACTAGCCCAAACTAAAGTTGTCTGTCAAAGTGTTCTTGGACATCTATTGGATTTGTTAACTGGAATTCATGGTTATGTGCTGTTATACATATTGAAAAGGATTAAACTATGATCTGCCTTGATGCTCTTCCTTAACTCTGGCCCCACAATCGTGCAGCCTCAGGAGATGTCCTTTCCAGATGACTGTCAACTATCAAGCGAGAGCTGCCAGCAAGGCCAGTCAGAACAGTCATGATGATTGAAAGTGTTTACGAAGAAAAGAAATAGTAAAAGAATCCTTTTAAAAATCAGAAGAGAAGGGGTGAACAACAATTCAGAAGTCAGAACCAAACTTCCTTGGATATATTGGTATCTCTGACGGCAGATGCCAATTTCACAGGTTTAGATCTTTACCAGAGGCTCTGAACTGCCCCTGGTGCTACAGAAGCCAATTTGTACCTAACTCTTTACACAACATGAAAAGAAAAAAGAAAAATAAAAATGCACCTAACTACAGTTGGTATTAGCTGCGTTAAAGTGCCAAGGTCAGTTACCTGTTCAGTTTATTCTTGGCAGTTGTATCAGTGCCAGCCAGGCAAGGTAGAGCAGCCACCCGTGAGATGCGAATCTGCACTCTGCTTTTATAGATTGAAAGTGTTGGTCCATATTACATTTTTAAGTAGGTATAACTTATTTATTCAACAAAATGTGCTCTTGCAGCGAGTTGCTGATCCCACTGGTATCTTGCACTGCATGATACACCATCCGTGTTCCTTGTGCTACTTTGCAGTGAGACTGTCTGCTCCACAAACCAGCCCAGTAAAAGTAACTGGACAAAAGCTTTTCTCCAAGCAAAGACAGTAACAGCCTATGCAAAAGCCATGGAGGAAATCTGCAAAGATAGAGTAGGCGTCAATGCAGGTTTCTCCTCAAGGTTTATTTTGCATGAATTTGCAGCGTGAAGTAATGCTTAGGCCAGACCTTTTTTTTTTGGCTGGATCTGCCTTGTTTCCATTTCTTTTTTTCTGTCCTCCCTCGTAGTAATTGTCTTCTTTTAATCTCCACTGGAGCTTAAGAAGGAGCTGACAATACAGCTCCATTCTTTCAGAGCAGCAGTCAAAAGAACACTAATTAGCTTTTGTCTTCTGTTGTTCTCAGACTTTAGTCATAGTTAAGCCAAAATATGACTCCTCTGCCAACAACAGAAGACTGTATAGACCAAACATATATTTTTAAGATAAAGAAATAATGACTGCTTCTTTAGTTCCATAAGAGAAATTAAATCCTGCTGTTTCAGGGACGTGTAACATTATGTACTGCCCTATGCAACTCTGCAGTACTGCCCAGCAATTATGTCCTGCCCTGGGCATGAGGGTGTTCACTGTAGTCAAAGTCAGCAAGACATTCACTGACCAGATTTTTAATGAGCCCCAAGTAGCTTTCATCCCTGCCAAGAGCTTCCCCAGTCCTACTAAAAGAGAAGCAAAAGGACCATGTTTACACAACCTTGCCCCTCCTGGCTTGCACTGCTCAAACTGAGATGTGCACTGGCTCTCACTGTAACAAAAGCTTTTGCTGTTCTGCACTCTCCAGACCTGGGCTGTTCCTCAAGCACTCTTCCCCCGAGTATCTGGTTTGGGTGCAAGCATGATACATGATACCACAGAAGACAGACCTTTGAGTGTGCCAGGACTGGCCAATGTACTAAAACTCGGTCCATGTGACACTTTGCCACAGTGCTGAAAGAATATTTGCACTTTTCAAAAAGACTTTTGAGGGTCTTTAGCCACAGCTTGCTTGTGATACCTGAATCAGTCCCATTTAACTAACAAATACTGCTTTCTCTATTTCTCCTGCATGCTCATCCAAGAACAATGATGACAGACCCTCAATGTCTAGCATGAAACCCTTACTCTGCACTGGCAAGGTTAGCCATTACCAGTACATCACATCTCCAGTCAGCAACAAGATATTAATTATAGAGCTCAAGCTATAACCATTAAGTTTTCATGGAAGGAGGATTTAGTGAGTAGGACTCATGATTCCTGCTTTCTCCATCTACTTGTGCCCCTGACTTAATATGCAACATTGGCCAAATCACATTATGAGAACTGTATTAAACTGGGTACAATACTGTTGACACACCTCAGTGAGCACTATGAGGGATTTTGGCACATGGGCAAAAATAAGGTGTTTAAAGTAATGTGCTCTTGTAGAATTATGAGTCAAATAATGTTAAAAGGCTCTTTGGGGGATACTGGTGGTTTTCCATCAGGGCTCTAGTGATGGTTTTCCCCTGAGGGTCTTGATGAGCCTTCTTTTGGCTCTATGTGTCGACTCACAGCACTTTGCTGTATTAGTCATGCAGATCTCCTGTTATTTCTGATGAAGAGGCAACCAATCTGTGTAAAAAAATGCTGGAAAACAGAATCTCATTTCACTAGGACATCTTTAGTAAGGCTAGAAATAAGATCAGCAAGAGGGAAACTGCTTTTGCAGGAAATAGTATCCAAACTGCTGTGCAAATACTCCTTCAAGCATACCTGGGGTGTGACAAAACCTGAATTGCTAACTTATTTCATAGTGTTTATGCAATAGCTGTGGTTTCAAATGGCCAGATTATTGACAAGAGAAGGACTTCAGTCTCCAAGCTCCACTGCTAGAGCAGTCTGCAGGCTCACCTTGATACTGCTGAGTTCCCGCTAAACAACAGCAACTTTGTCCAAACCCTTCTTCCCAGTTTGTATACCAGACACACAGAAAAAAACAGGTTGTACAAACTCTCAGTTGCTCCTGACCTGGAAAAAATTTGAACTTAAACTAAGGCGAAAGACTACACATGCCATTAGCAATTCTCTAGAGTTTTTCAGTCATTTCATTTTCAACATTTCTAATCAGTCTACAGGGTAACTGTTCTTAAGCATTTAAACATGCTATTTGGGCAGGAATGAGCAAATTGTCTCCTGTCTCAATATTGAGGTAAAAAAAGAAGATATACACGTTGGGCTTCATCTGTAATGAACGGTGCCCATGTCTTGAAGATTATCTTGTTCCACATGTAAGTTTTAATTTCTGATTTGCTACACTGAAAACGTAACTGAGGCAGTTTTTATATACAAAAAGCAAGGAAGTAATATATAAGACATTCTCAGTTGCATGCAACAGACATGCTAGAACAAAGATCACTGTTTTAAGCATTTTAAATTGAAGGTAATAGCAACTGGAACAATATTAAAATTCTGTGATATGCTGGTTTTCAGCCTTTTACATACAAACTATTTGTTAAACAGAAGATGCCTTTACTATTTACTAATGGACAGAGGGGTTGGCAAAACATTATAGTCACAATGTTCAAATTTAAAATATTTTCAATTATTTGCAAACTATTCCTCACTGTAGGGTGCATATTAACCTGCAGGTAAGGGAACAATACACTTAAACTTCTTTTTCAATTTCAAGAACTACTAAAGAAGGTATTTTTACATCTGAACAATGCAACTACTTCAATAACACTTTACCACTATTTCGAAAGAGACAAACAAACCTCTCCCACAACAATACTCCACCACACAAGTACCATGATTTGAGTTTTTGTCCAATCCAGATGCAAGATAAATCTTTATTCAGACATAAAAGTCCCACCAGTGGGAGTATTTTTATCGATAATTTGTATTATAATACACAAGTCACTCTTCTCCCAGTATTGCTTCAAAGCCTAAGTTAGAATTTGCACAAGGATTATTATATTTGATAGAAGGCTTAGCTATGGGTCTAATAAAAATCACATGAAAGAGGGCAGAAGTAATAAAAATCAATAGTCTACTGTTGATGTATGGTTAGGAGCATGGCTGATAACAATACAAAAAACCCCTACCATGTTATTATTACCATGCTACCAGTTTTGCATGCAAGCTGCAAAAATATGGAAGTAGCTTTAAAAAAAATCAAAATAACTAAATCAGTTATTAACAACAGAGCATATTTTCTGCTTATGACACTGAAATACTGGTGTGCTACTCTATAGCTACAAATGACTCCCACCATTTACTGCTAACCAGTAGAATGAGCAGAAATACACAGGTCTGGCAGCTTGACAGAGATTCGTGGAAAAAAAGACTTGGGTATCTCAACAACTGTCAGAAATAAAACGGATCTTGTTAAAAAGCATGGAGGGCTAAGACACTTGTATCAGGCTTTTAAGCTAAACTACTAACAGTGAAAATTCAACACCTAGGAAGATAGCCGCAACCTAAGAAGTCACAACTGGGTGTAAGCACATGCTCTCCTTAAATTAGGAATTTTAGAAATAATAAGTAAGAAAAGGGAAAGATAATATGGAATACAGATTATCAAATAAAAACTAC
Organism: Calidris pugnax; assembly: GCF_001431845.1. Taxonomy (NCBI): domain Eukaryota; kingdom Metazoa; phylum Chordata; class Aves; order Charadriiformes; family Scolopacidae; genus Calidris; species Calidris pugnax. The sequence goes on from NW_015090922.1 coordinate 7,890,980, forward strand.
TCTAAATACTTGAAGTCCATTACATTCTTGGAAGAAATATTCTTGAGGAATTTCCCTGCTCTGAAAATTATCACAGAACCATAGAATGGTTTGGGTTGGAAGGGACCTTAAAGATCATAGAGTTCCCAGCCCCCTGCGATGGGCAGGGGCACCTCCCACTAGACCAGGTTGCTCAAATGTTTTCGCAACACAACAAACAGTAGGCATCAGATGTAATTTGCCATGATAACTGGGGATGCTTATGATGATGTTCGACTTCACAGCTGGATTTAAGACATTAATATTTCTTGTATTTATTTAGCCTAATATCTCAGTTGCATACTGTTACGCACACATGCTAACAGAAAAATTTAGCATTTCCAGGATTACTGAAGTTAAGTCTGGGAACTGTGCCATTTAGTACTCTGACTCTAACCAGTCTCACTTAGCTTAGGTGGGCCTGGACCATGCACTTCAAAACCATGTATTTAAATGGTCATTGGATGTCACACACATGACAGCAGTGGAGAGCACTGTATCCCAGGGGTGCAGCCTCTGCAGCACAGACCTTAGGTTTTACAAGTCAGAGATAGACATCTCTGCATTTCCTCAGGGAAAGACGGTGCCGAAAGAGATAAGAAAAGTAGTAAAGCCACGTTCCTCCCTGCTCATCCATTCTTTCTTTACAGGTGCCACACTAGATAGCAACAGAGTGGTATAAAACCAAGCAAAAAGTCCCAGTTGTTTGGGAAGGAGACATGCTTCTGCCCTCATAGTGCTTCCTTAGGAAAATCAAAGCTAAGTTTGCCCCTCTGTATGGTGCCATTTCTCAAAGGGTTTGATCAGGTCCACATAAAATTTAATATATTCTAAGTTGGGCATGAACTTAAATCTCAACTCTGCAGTTTTGGGTCTTTGTGGTCTGGGACCAAGCGCACCAAGAAAGCATGTCACAGCATGCAATTCAGTAAGAAACATAATGACAGGGGCTAGAAGACATTTTACAGAACTGTCAGTATTTCTGAGGATGTAAGTCTATGAATTTTATCACATATGGGTACAATGTTTCACTCCCTCCCTCTCAAAAAAAACCCCACCAAAACCTCAACCGAAACCCTATCCCAAAAAACAACTGTCAAGACAATGAGAGAATGCCTAATCGAATCAGTCACTCTTTCATAGGATTCTTGCACTTTTAGTTTTCCTATTCTTTAAAGCAGTGGCTGTTTAAGGATGGTTGAAATTAATTCATTCAAAGATAAAAAGAAAGATGCTAAAATAGTCTGAGACAACAATTTTTATTTGTGAACCTAGAATAGAATTCTAGACAAAAAAGGATTAATGTAAAAATGTTGCCTACTTATGCAGCAGAACCATGCTTCCTCAGTAAAAAAAGTAAGCTCTTATCTGCTTTTCATTCCTGCTGCACAGGCAACCCAAGTTTTAGAAGAGAATCTGCCTCCTCTGTGGCCCATGCATCTTCACAACAGAATTGTTAAGTACATCTCTGACTTGGTTGCTAAAGATGCAAGAGCCAGAATGAACACAGCTTGAATTTCTGATCTCAAGCTGATAAGCAGGGTTGGCATTTGGGGGAAAAAAAGTGGCTTTTTTTCCTATAAGCTGCGAAAATTTGATCTAGCAGGCTCCAAGTGGCAGTAATTGTGGAACACCACAATGCTGTTTCAACATCACTTTTCATGAAACAAACAACTTAGAAAGTTGTCATGAAAGTCTCAATGATTGCAAAGCTAAATACAGCTGGTGTGTTCCAGTTCCTGCTGTTAGATGGTTACTTTCTGCATTTGGGAACTGTTCTCTCAACGAGCATTTGTAAAAAGTGAAAGAGTCAGGACTAGTTCAAATTTGAAGACAGATGAAAGGAGCTGACAGAAGGAAGAATTGGGATTCAATGATGAGAAAAAGTAGTAGCTACAAGATTCCTGGAAATTTCTGAATAAGTGAAAAGAGAAAGATTGCCTCATTCTTCAGAGAACTTTTCTCGACGGTTGCAAGCTTAGCTGAAATTATTGCTTTTACTAATGAGTTACATACATGCCACCATATTCATTTATGTATGAATTTCCCAATAAGCATAGTGACACAGTAAGTATAAAACAGCAATTCAAGTATTTTATACCAGGCTACGTTAATGTGAGTCATTGTGAGGCTTTTGCTGTGTATGGCAAAAAAAACAGGGGAATGAGAAGTCAAAACTGTGAGCATCCTCTGCCTTCCTAAGGTTCTTGGCTGGGTTATTTCGCACAGCAAGAGCCAGGAAGTACAATGGCAGGGAAGAGAAGCAGTCGTGGTCAGTGTGGATCACTACACTTCTTCTTCTGCAAGATAAGGCCAAAATTATACCTCTCCCCTCAACACTCAGGATGAGCAGAGCATGAAGTGGAAAAGGAAGTTAATGGTCCTCAAAAATTACTCTTGCTGGTCATGCATGACAAAAAAAAGATCTGGCACAACCACAGCCACACTCTCATCTTGAAGTGTTGCTTCTGGAAGCATCAACACTGATCCTTCTGGCAGCCCTCAGCCCCAGTCCCTACAGGTTAATCTGTAATTCACAGGGGAAACGAGGAGCACTATAACTGTCTTTGCTCATAATTCCCAATGATAAGAAAAAGGTTGTATGAACCTTCCCCAAGTCATTGAAAATCTGGAGGCTTTTTGACTGTGATCAGCAAAACTCATTACATAGCAAACTTGTTGCCTTTTTATAAAAGAGCTGTAGAATGCCATGAAGGCAGTGTGATGTAGGAACAATTCCCCATTTTCTGTAAACTGCAGTGTGGTTTACTTAGTTCTGTGTGTCACATAATGCACAACAGTGAATTCTGTACATGCAGTCATAGTGTAGACTCTCCTGCATTTTTGTACTTGTACATGCCATAAGTAAAGGCTTTAACATAGTAGATGAGATGTACATTATTTTGTGACTGATTCTGACACTGCCATTGTCATTGACCCTGGAGGTTCAGACCAACGTGATTCAACAGAAAATGGCAGAACATGCTTTATTATTTCAACTCTAAAGTAACCCCACAAAAACCATAAGAATATTTGCTCTTATACAGCTCTCATCCCTTGGTAGGTGAAGGGGGGAAAAAATCACTGCCTCCTTATTAATGCAGACCAAAATCCATTTTTCTTGGCATTTTTCCAGTTCACTTCCCAATGAACTTCACCCACCAAGCAAGGTCATATAAATGATTGGAAAAACAAGTTTCTTTTCAGCATGAAGAGGAATGAATCATTTGGAAAAATGTGACATCTTCAGCACTATTCCTGCCACTATGCAATATTTCTCTAAATTATGCAATCTATCAATATTGCATTCATAAATGTATTTTGGGGAAAAATGACCTTAAGCAAGTTTCTGCATAACAGCAGCAAGTGGGATTTCACGGGAAAAGTGAAAATCTGGAGGAACAAGAATGCTGGAAGACCATATGCCAGCTATTCTACAGCAGAAGCTTCCAAAAGAAAACAAGGGCCATCTGAAAACACAAACGATGAAAACTCTGAACAGTCAATGATTGAAGTAGCTCTCCTTTTTCTCTCAGCTGCAAAGAAATTTGAATGAAGGCTTCGCAAGAGACAGACAGCAACAGAACAGACAGCAAAGTCTGCTGTGTGACAGCACAGTCACAGGGACGCGTTAACTGACAGGTCTTGTGGCCTCCTTTGAGGTCCTTCCCTACATGATTCATTCCTCCTGCACCTTTAAGCCCCTTCATAGCTAGATATTTACAGATATCACTGCTACCAGCAGTTGTTGAAGTGCTATATGGCTCCTAATACATCATTGTATGTTATCCAGCAACACTTCAGAGTTAAAAAGTCCAACAAAACCCTGTTTATTAACCAGTTCTAACTACTTTGCTCTAACTTTTTTTTATTAGTTTCCTTCAGCCCTTAAAATGTGTTCAATCTGTTAACTAAGCCAACTAGCAAGATTCAGGTTTTGAAGGTAGAGATGCTGTTGTATGAACTGTTGATCATCCTGAGATGTTTTTCCTACACTCATTATTGCAGGAAATGAGGCATATGATCAGCAACATATCTAATGGGTAGTCATGATCTCACACGAGCCAGACAAGAGCGTACAACACCTGGTACAGGAACCTCTCATCTTTTTTTGTTACTGACATCTCATACAGCAGCAAAGCTACACAATAAGTAGTGGTTTTTAAATGATTCAGTTGTTGAACATAGAAAGGCATCTCAATCACTAACATACAAGTCATTTTTTTGTAGAAAAAGGACCTAGTTTCATTGTCTTCAAAATCAAGGGAAAACTTATAGAGGTAACAGCAGTCCAGGACGACGCCTTGAAGGATCCTGATACCCTTTCAATTCCCAATTCATTCATTATGTGATTTGCATAAAATGAAACAAATACAAATTCTGAGAATAATCTTCAATACTGCATCATTTAAATTTAATATCATAAGATAATTGTCTGCTGTTTCTGCCAAAGGAAGCCAAAATTTCCACATTTGTGCATGATACACCAAATATGTTACACCAAACTCTTTGGTTCACTCAGACCTCTGAACCTTGCACCTTGTATCATGGAAATTCCCACTTGCAAATCAACGTCTAAGATGTCCTGTGAAACATAATCTGAGACAGCGCTGGACAACTGGGAAGAAGTCCAGAGGCTTTCTGTTTCCATAAAGTAGGTAGGTAAAAGCCTAGTAGTGATGAGAAAATCTTTTCTTTTCTCTATAACCAAATAACTGAATTCTGATCAGCATAAAACCTGGTTTTGCTTCAAAGCAAGCTGAAAGAGAAAACTGGAGGGAAAATAAAGGCTTCACCATCTTCAACTAGCAAACAAATACTAGACACTGAGAAATCAGCTTTAGTTTTGCATATTACAATTGATTTTAAATGCTCTCAGAAATTTATCTAATGAAATATTCATATATGTCACTATGCATTTCATCCTAAATGCTAGAAAAAAAGAATCATAGCATCATAGAATGGTTTAGGTTGGACTTCTCCATGAGAGTATCTGTCAGTAGTTTAAAATTGCACCATGACTTCCACTAAGTTGCACCTCAACCACAGCACTAAAGGCTTTTTTTCACCCATCAGACCATCAAACTTCAAAAAGAAACTGTTATAAAATGTTACTGAAACTGCATTTTTGTACATTACCATGGTTCTTAACTTACTGAAGAAATATATAAATCCAAACAAAAAACCTGCTGTGCTGTACACAGACTTCTCTTCCATGTAAACAGCTGTATCTGCTGACGAACCACCAAAAGAGGGCTTAGAATGGGTCTAGGGGACATTCAGAGGTTCCTCCCACACCATGATTACACCAGTATTTTCTACATTGCTTGACAGATTTTTGTCTACCTGAGCACTGTCCTCCAAAGATGGCAATGCAACAGCTTATCTAGGTAATGTGTTTCAATACTTTTCATGCCTTACAGTTTGAAAGTTTCTCCTACCTCAACTAAAGCTTCCTTCCTACATTTCACAGGTTTTTTTTTTCTTCTCCTGACCTCACTGGCGATACAGAATAGCTTGTTAACATTTTCTTTGCAGAAACTTCTATGTACTTATTTCCACCCTCAATACGTTCCTCTCAAAATAAAACAATGCTAATTATTTCAGGTTCATGGCTCCTAGCCTTCCAATCATGTTGCTGTATTTCCTTCACCCTAATTGTCAGGTGATCTTTTTTTTTTTTTTAATGCAGTAACCAAAACTGGACATATTTTCACTTTAACCTTCAGAGCATCATGTAGGAGAAGAGGTCATTTTATGCATTTTACGCTGCTGTCAATGCACCTTGGTGTAAGGTCTATTTTTGTTGTAAGTGGTGTGATGCTGTTGATGCACAAATTTTGCAATCTGGTGGAACAGTCAGGTACCCTTCACTGCAGGACTTCCGCCCAGCCAGCCATTCCGTGCTCCTGTGGTAAATCATTTCTAACCAAGGGTGAAACTCACTCTTAGCTGGATGTCCACTGAAGGACACCTTTTCAAAGGCTGGATGTCCAATCTGATCTAAACTAACCTCTACAAAATGCCCCTAAACTCAGTGAAGAGTGACAGTGCATCTCACCCCATGCTAAAATAGATGTATGTGGGACGAACTGCCCTAAAGAGAGGCACTTCTCACAATTTAGCAAGGTAAACTGGACAGTTAAAGTACTGTTTTACAGTTGAAGTTAAATGATGGCTGTCCAGTTTTCAGACAGCTATTCAAAGTAAAACACACCTGACATGCACTGTGTGCTTTCCTCATTAATCTGGGCTCTGTTCCTCAAAAACTAGAGAAAGTGCAGGAAGCATTTTATCACCCAGTATACTTGTGTCTCCCCCCAGCTTACTGCCTAAGACAATTCAGCCTCCTAACCAAAAGCACTGCACAGCTGGTCCCAGGAGACAGCCCTTCCAAAAAGAACCCCCCTTGTTGGAGCCTCTCATTTTGAAGTGAAGTATTAATTATTAACTCTGAATAGAGGATTAAAACCAGTTTTTTCCTGCTTTCTTATTAAAATGACACTGTCTCATATGAGAAAAGTCTTACTAAAAAAAGTCAAAGGAAATGCTTGTTGCAGGAACATGTTTCTCTGCAAATAACTTACGGGGTCAAGTTAAGTTTTAGAAACCAGCACTAAGGTTGGTCCAAACAGTTTGACAACAAATTTAAGAACAAATATTCATACATGTAAGACACACACAACCCTGCTCTTGTAATTTTGACAATAGTAATTTTAATGATGCACAGGGCCTTGGAACTTCAGAGCTGACCTCTAAACCATTGCAAGGAACACGAGGAGAAAACACTGCACGAAGGAAAACCAGACTGGTGGTCTTTGTAGGAGAGTGCTTGTAGGCACAGAAGCCCATTAGCACCTCCCTCACGAGGAAGAAATATTCCTCTACAAGACCTTTATTTGACAACGGGGGGCTCTGGCAGCAATAAGAACCTAAAAAGAAAACTGGTCCTGCTTACACTGAACTCTGGCCAAAAAAAAATTAAAGCTGGATTTGTCTTCCAAGTCAGCTCACAGCACAACACTGCATATTGCTTATCTGGCAACACCACAGGCTGATACTGTCACCCAAGTTCCCCTGTCCTCAAACTTTGTCTTCAATAGTCAGAAGGTCCCAATCCTGACAAAAGATCCACTACGAAAAAACCTTAATTACTCAATTATGCTGTATTATGCAGATCTCATTCACTAACCTTCCATAGAATCTATGGGGTTGGCTTTAGTATGCCTGTTTTTACTGATGTACCTGAAATGCAGAGCAGAAAAATAAAATCTAATGTGGCTAACTTGACACACGTTTATTATTTGCTCTCCAGTGATTTCACTGACAAGAGAAGCCCGATAACTCTTTTTCTAGACTTGATGGGAGAAAAACAATGTTTCTTTGTAGACACACAGCCTGCATAGTTATTTAATTTTTTTCAGATTTTTGATGGTTTTGAACAGGAACAGAAAGAAAGTTACTCCCAGTTAGCGCAGTATGAAAAGAACCTGGCCCAGCCCACCCAAGGTAATATTTGGAAAGTTCAGTTACCTAGAAAGCACATAAAAATAAACTTGCCTTCCATAAAGATCCTGTTCCAGTAGATTTTTCCAACGTGATTTCCTCCAAGAAATATTAGATTTGATAAAATCAACATTGAAGTGCTAACAGATGCTAGGACAGCATGAAGTCGACGACGAATTCTGGGCGAGAAGAAACTCTCCTAAGGGGCAAAACAAAAGGTGCAGATGAAGTTAACAACCCCTACAATTTTTCAAGCAATGTTAGAAAAAGACATTGACAAACAACTTTTATACAGAAGTTCAAATACTTATGGAACGGATCCCAGAGCTTTTAAAACATCTAGCAGAACTCCCACCGATGCCATTTAAGTTTGAGTACGACTTCACAATAAAAACCAGTGTTGAATCATAGTTGAGGTTGGAAGGGGCCTCTGGAGGTTACCTAGGAAGGTCATCAGAGCAGGGTCAGCTAGAGCAGGCTGCTCAGGACTGTGTCCAGTTAGGTTTTGAATATCTTCAACAATGGAGACTGCACAACCTCACTGGGCAACCTGTGCCAGTGTTTGACTGCCCTCACAGTAAAAAAAAGTTTTCTTATGTTTAAATGGAATTTCTTGTATTTCAGTTTGTGCCTGTTGCCTTTTTTCCTGTCACTAAATACCACTGAGAAGAGTCTGGCTTTTGTCTTCTTCCCCTCTACAGTTAGTTATTTATACATATGGATAAGTTCCCCCCTGAACCTTGTCTTCTCTGGGCTGAGGTCCCACCAGCTCTCTTAGCCTCTCCTCTTATAACAGATGCTCCAGTCCCTTTGCCATCTTTGTGGCCCTTTGGTGGACTCACTCTGCATGTCCATGTCTGTCTTCTAGTGAGGAGCCCAGAACTGGACACAGTTCTACACATTCTATGTTTTAATTCTTTTCTTATTAAATGTACTCCTTGATGATTTTTTGCTCATGGACATAAACAGTAGCAACACGCTTCTGTGATGGATAATACTATCCAATAGGTTCCAATATGGACCTCAGTATAAAACAAACCACATCAAACAAGTTCAGAAGTCACTAATGCTTTGGTTGATTAGTAAGACTTCACTGAAAGATTCTAGAATCAGATTAGAACTGGTTACCACAATGAGTCTTAATAAACAGGTACTTCCTATAAAAAAATATTTAAATCCACATACAATCCCCAATATTTTTTTTTCAGTGCAAATATTACTGCTCATGTTCGAGAAGTGTAAAGATCTGTGGTAAAGTTTTTGGTACTTTGATCTAATGATACAAATAAAGTGGGTCTTTCTCCACCATATATTAGTCTACATTTTTCTGAATCCATATTTTGCATTATCACCTGAGGTGTGAGCGCAGCATAGACTGCAAGAAGATGGTGAAAGAAGGATGAGAAAGTTTTAGCTTCCTCCAATATTCAGCTATTAGAACAAATTTTAAAGTGCATTATAGCACATCACATGGAAATACAGTCTCATTACTGTGTAAGAAAATTATCTCGTTCATCATGGCCCCAGGCTGAAAGCCTCTTTACATAGTGCCTGAATCTGCAAAAGACTGAATGCTTTGTGTGAAGTGATGAGATTTGCCAGGGCATGGGAACTAAGGAAAATATGAGGAGCTGCTCAGCCTTCACGTCATAAACGTTGATGTTGCAGAAAACAGTGTCTTGTGACTGCAGCACCAAAAAAAAAAGAGCAGTAATTAGTCTTTAATATCTGCAGCCAGACCAGAATTCATGCTCAGATACCTGAAACAACATAAACACATGCTCAAAGCAGACCTAGAAATTAATTCCTAGCAAATTAAATTTTGTAAGTTTCATAAACATCAAAACAAATGTTTCAACTGCTAGATTATAAAGTGACAAATCTTCAAATAAATCACAGCTATGAGTATAAAAATACAATTTTAACATATTACTGCAAAGTGGATCTCTGGTAAATTGAATGTTAGCCCCAGACACAACTATATCTAGTGTATGAGTCAGTTTGAGTCAGCACAAAAATGGGGATAGATAAGCTGTATCGGGCTGTGTGCGCAATACAGCCATAGTCAATCTTCCATACAAGGCTATGAAAAATATTCACGTATGAAAACAGAGACTGAAATTTTTTTCTGAAAGTTCTGGATGAAAACTAGGGCATCGTAGAAGAGCGGTAGGGAATATATGATAATTATGGTTACTTAGTGAAACTACTTTTTCCCTTTCTAGTACTTTGTTCTAAGTAGACCTGGTAAGTTTGTCAGGTGTGCCTGTTTTACAATCAAAAGCAGTACCACTAAGACAAACACCATGAATAGCTGAAAAAGTTCTGCCACTTTAGAAAAAAAAATTAATACCGTTACTAGAAAATAAATAAAACTGTCACATATAATACATTACCCTCTACGAAAGTGCTATATGTTAAACAATGCAAGTTAACTGTAGTACAGACCATAAAAGCCTTTGGTCATTTATAAGGTATAAGGGAATAGTTTAAGACACAAACAGTTAGACAAACACTGAACCCTTTCTGGGTTTTGCTGTAGCTAATTTCCATTAACTTTGCCAGGCATTGATCCAAAAAGCAGTACGCTTTTTCCTTAGAGTCTTTGATGTCAATGCAGCTTTTACCCAGCTGCAAAGAAGGTAAAAAAAAGAAAACATTCTTTAGACATCTCATGTCATCTAGAAAAAGCTAACTATGAAAGTACCTGAGCAGCTATTGTGCTCAAATTAATACACTGGAAGCATTAATTTACCCGTGAAAAAAGAATGCGGTTAGTCTAGATAATCCATAATAACATTTGTGATTTAAATACCAACCACCATGTGGATTTTTCTGAATATACAGCAAGTTGTTTTCATCCGCAGACAAAATTAAAAAAACCCTCCACACCCACAACTCTTCATTATGCTATTTAACGCTTTTAACAACATGTTCCATTGCAACAATACAAGCAGCTGCTATGGATTTGTGGTGTTTCTCTGGATTTTACTGCTGCCTCTTTCTCTCTCCTCTTTTCCTGTTGGAAACATGGACAAAAGATAAAGTGGCAAAAGAGCACCTAATATTAAAATCACAATGCAGACATGGCTGTCTGGCTGAAACCCTTATATTTACATCCATCCTCAATGCTCCATCTTACTAGTAATCTCACATCAATACTTTGTCATATTTTACTTTTACTAATCACTCTTTGTTTTCTTCCACACACTGTGAAATAAATGGACTGTGGCACTTAAACTACACAAAAACCCCAGACTTATTGTCAAGGCATGTGGCATGACATAGGAGGTGACCTACACAGGCTGGCTCAGGCCATATTTCTTGGAACTGAATGGAGTTTGGGTTATTATAACAATCCAATTCCTGCTGTAAATCAAAATCAGCCTCAGACATTTTTGCCAGATGTTGGGAAAAACCTCTCTCTGCACATTGTTGGGCCTAGCAAAATTGGCTACTGTCAGATCTCTATCAACTGGGCCTTCTCAGTCATCTTACAAAAATAAAAGATACTATCATGTAGTGCAGTATCCTGAAAAGTAAAACTGTATGTTTTTGAGAGGGGTGGAAGAAGACAGGCATGAAAAGAATCATAGAATACCAGGTTGGAAGGGACCTCAAGGATCATCTGGCCCAACCTTTCTTGGCAAGAGCATGGTCTAGACAAGGTGGTCCAGTGCTCTGTCCAGCTGAATCTTAAAAGTATCCAATTTTGGGGAATCCACCACTTCCCTGGGGAGATTATTCCAGGGGCCAGTTTTTCTCATTGTGAAAAATTTTGCCCTTGTGTCGAATCAGATTCTTCCCAGGAGTAACTTGTACCCATTACCCCTCATCTTTTCCATGTGACTCTTTGTAAAAAGGGAGTCTCCAGCTTCTTTATAGCCACCTTTTAAATACTGGAATGTGGTGATGAGGTGTCCCCCAGACCTTCTTTTTTCAAGGCTGATCAAACCCAATTCTCTCAGCCTTTCCTCATATGGAAGGCTTCCCAGTCACCTTTGTGGCCCTTCTCTGCTTTGCAAGGAACTTAGAGCACTATGAGTGAAAAACAAAGAAACATGGCAGAAGTCGCTTCAGGCAGTGGAGCATAATTTAAAAGAACTTCTCTCTAAGGTGAGCTAGAGATAATCAACAACAAATTTGCATTTTCACTGATTTATAGGACTGAGTACAACAATATTACTGAATGGCATGGAGAGATGAAATTGAGGGTCCAGAAGTGTTTTTCCTAAATGCATTACATCTCCTAGGTAGCCAACGACAGAGATAATACTTTGGGGATTACTGACCAGAATAAGTCATCCACCCAAGACTGAATTCCATACAGCAGTTAAAACTAGGCAGTTCTATACAAAATACCATGCTGAAGTCTTCTACTGAAATATATTCCCCAGTATTCTATCAGGGACCCAACACTACATATTCCTACAGCAATCATTCTTAAACTTTTTCTAGCAATAGTGGTGGCCCCATGGTGACTTGGCACGTCCCAAATGCTCTCTATTCAGAGGGCTACTGAATCCATTTGCAGTAGCTTGTTCTGGGAACAGGTCACATACATCATGGTGTTTTAGGGAGGGCTTGGGAACTGTCTTCCACCACACCGCAAACCCAGCCTCATGACAGGGTGACATGTGGGAAAAAGCCTCCCCTGACAGACATCAGCTGCTGGTAACTTCTTGGCACGTGCTGAGAAGATGGAAATTATCTATGTCTGCTGCATTTGTAATGCATCTCATTTATATAGCTGTTCTGGGGCAGATTAAAGAAAAGTTCTGTATACGTCAGTGAAGTTATCAAGCTTGCTCATACTAAAAATACTTCAACAAGTGCCATGTAAGGAAATTAAATTTGCTGCAATTTCAACAGGAGTCTATCTTCATGGAGAAAAACAGAGATTCACAACATTTATTTCTTTTTTAACCACCCTTCCAGAGACTTGATAATCCAAGCACATGGTAAAATAAGAGCGTATGGTAAAATTGGAGAAGCAGTTGAATATTTTTTATGGGAACATATGCACTGTGGAATAAGACTGTCAAATACTATGGCCAGAGTGACATGAAACATGTGCTTACTACTACAAACTGCAACATTACAGATTACATTATTCTATTTTCATCTGCCTTTCGATTTTAAAGGGTCAAAATAATCTAGAACAATTTTTAGAAGAGTTGCCTTTTTTAAATGTGTAATATTTAATTACTATCTGTTCTACGGGTTTCATCCTCTCCCACTTAGACCTATCAGCCAACTTATCCACGATAATTTTAAACTAAGATACATAAACTGCACTATTTGTTGTGTTGACAAAATCAAGTAAATTAACTACCATGAATGTTACACTTAGTCCTGCATTATCTTTCACTGCCTTTCCTAGTGTGTGAGAGGGGCGTAAATGTGCTTTCTACAGTTATTAAAGCTCCATCCTTTCAATTTCTTGGAGCTTTTTACTAGAGAAACAATGCTTAAAAGCTGATGTAATTGTCCTAGTTACATCACAAAAACGAAATGAAATATTCTTTGCAATGGCCCATTACATAGGTTTTACAAGGATTTTGGAGGGGAGGGGGTAAAATATTTGTGGGTAAGGTTGCTGCAGTACAGGAGCGACACAGGTGGTACCATTACAAGGATCAGGAAAATGCCTGGAAAAAACCTCAAATCGCTTCCTGTGGCTCCTTTTACCAGAGCAATTTAAGGATCTGAACTTTGGTTTTCACCCCCATTGCATCACAACTGAAGAGTAAGGTCCGAATTTGTTTATTTCTCTACAGAAGCAACAGAGACCAGCCAGTCTATCTTAAAAGCACTTCTAAGTGCTTCCTTTTAGAAAATGGTCTTAGATAAATGACAAGCCAACTCTTCAATGTCTATCCCTGACCCCTGGTAATCAACCCATTACCACAAGAGTGAACACCTCAATGCCTCCCTTGAATCTGGGTCATCCGCAATGCAGCCATTTGCCAAAAATAACGGGCCAGCATAAAAACAAGAGCACGGGTGAAAAGCTGAAAGAGAGCGAGGAGCAGATGGGACAGTGGGAAGGGAAGCGACACATCCTGACTAACAGTTCCCGGCTATTTTATCTGCCTGCAGTCAGGCACACTGAAAATGGAGGGCAGGGTGTGACAGAGCAGCTGGGGGAGCAGATGGGGCGGAGGAAAGGCTGAAAATTGTGACAAAGCTCTGCTAAACAGAATGTCAATTTATTTAATTTTTGAAGTGAGCAGTAGAAATGAAGATGGGTTGGGTCCAAGCTGCGGGGCAACTTCTAAAAATGTTTGTTAATACACATTGTCAAAGGGTAATAATGACAAAAGCGTGTTTGGGAGATTGCAGAAATGGAGGGAGGGACTACATGTGCTCATTGATGTTGGTAGAAGTTGGGCTCGACGAGCAGCAGGAGCAAGGGAAAGGCAGCTGATGAGGGGCTGAGATGTCAATATAAAACCTAATCCTGCACTCTGAAGCTGAGGGACAGATGTTGAATAGGATAAGAGTAGAGACAGTATCACAGAATAGAAAAGCAACAAAAATAAAGAATTCTGGCTGAATACACATGCAAAATATCCATTTATAAAATAATCCAAAAGAAATTATGGAATTCCCAGAGGTCTAACAGTAACAAGAAAAGGAACAAGCAGAAAGTGAATGAGATGTGCTACCAGATCTTACGCATCAACAACTGCCACACCAAATGGAAGAATAAATTTAATTTCTCATCAACATATACTGTACCCTTCAGTAATCAATGGCAATCATTCCTGTTTGTCCCGTTCTTCATCTAGCTCTAATCCAGAACCACTTCCCTTTACTTTGCTTTATTTTTCTGGCATTATGTTTTGCTTGCAGTTGTTCCCTCCCTGCTCCCCAAGCTGAACTGTGGCCTGAGGTCAGCTCCTGTTTCTTTTCAAGGTATATACCATCCTTCCAAAGCAAAGGTAAAAATTAGCTCCTGGAAAGTTCACACATGAAGGCGGGAACTGACAACATTTTTCCAAGAGACAGGATGATGCAAATGACCTGTAATTCCCTACATCACTCCTATAAAAAGAGGACCACACAATTAAAATCAAGCAGCTGTCAGTTAAGATCTATTTTCATAAATAGAACTTGTTTCTGAATTTAGGAATAAATGCTATATATAGTATTTGAGAAGATACTCATCTTCTCTATTGATGTCTTACTAAACATTCACTCAACAAAACGCTGTCTTGCACTCGCACCAGTTCATTTTTAGATTTTCCAAAAGATCTACATTTATAGCATCTCTCAGCAAAGAGCCAACCCCCCCTTCTGTTGGAAGAAAGCCTCCTACCAGCCCGTATGTATGCACTACACTTACAGATGCATGTGTGAAAGTTTGACATACACAGAAGTAAATTTCTGTACTTGCTCCTACACTTACTCTTCACCCTCAAAGAACCTGCCCAAACATATTTTTTTTTCAAAAAGTGGCAGCTTGTGAAAAGCGTCAAATGAACAGCATTGAGATGCACCATCCCCTTTTCTGTTTTATGTTTAAAGCAGGGAATTTAACCAAGCAATGGCAGCGCGTATACTCCTATAAATGTGTCTCAGCTGTCACCAAGGAGGACAGGTCGAGAGACACAAGGACTGTCCTCTGTGTCCAGGTCCTTGACATCCTTAATTTTTGTTTTTCTGGTTTCCTTTCTGCCCATTACACTTCTCTCAGTTCCTGCATCTACATTTTAACATTTTTACCTTTTAAATTTTACTCAAATTGGGAAAGGATCTAACTTCACACATCATTAGTGCTGCATTTTGGTCCTGCCCTTACAGCCATCGCACACGGCCACTGTGAAACCCTTAACAAATAAGTAATACACAGTAATAATCCCCATGGAGACATCTGATAAACACTCTCAGCAAATACAGACCTCGCTTTCCCTGTGGCCCGTTTCTGTATCTCAAGACACAGCAGAAAGACGAGTGTGACCACTCTGTAATTTGCATTTCTCTAACTGCTGACATCTATTGTCTGGACTAATTTTTGAGGTGAACAACAGAGGGAGGCTGCATTCACGTAACAGTAACAAAGAAGCATCTAACCAGCATCACTCTGTGGTGTTTTCACCCCATATCATGATGTACTTGCTTTTCAAACTGCATTATGGCCTGAGCACCAGAAAACTGCCTGATGTCTCCAAAACAGAAGAGGAAGTAAACAATGCTGGTAAGCGGGAGAAACATTTTTTTGTTATGACAACTGAGCAAGGAGCTTCCCAGCTGGCACTGGAGTCTGAAGGAGAGCAGCAATCATCCGGTTAAAGACAGATGGAAAATCATGATAGTTTCTCCGCCACTGACATAAAATATATTTCTTGCACAGATTTGACAAAAAAAGGAGGCTTGTATTCAAAAGGTAGGAAATGCTAGAATGTTATCTCTGAAATCTTACTGCAGCCACTTTTGTCATTCACAGCATAAAAGCCTGTATCATATCGCATATGCCTGTCCCTCACACAAAGCAACACCTACTGGATTTTCAGTCTTTATTACTGAGTCTGAGGCAAGAAGTTCCCTTGGTTAAAAAAAACAACCCAGAGTGGAAGTGTGTTGTACATTTTTAGCAAGGCTCCCAAAATGTTATGGGATCCACTTCCATGAAGACAAATGAAGCCTTACAAGAAAAGGGTGGAGAAGTGAGGAAAAAAATAAAATCAAGCAAAAGCAGAAACATGGCAACAATTACTTAACTCAGAATTATTGTTGGCAAAGCTAAAAGTCAGTGGAAAAATCCTAGAATGCATCAGCCAGCCCATATTCACATTTGATGGCCATTCAGCGGCTCAGTACAAAAGAGCGCCTCAATAACTCAGCTTGCTGCTTCTAGGTACAAACACAAAGACCAGTTGTCACAAGTCTGCCCTGGCTAATGTTCACACCTAGGGAAAGGAGTTTCCATTTATTTTGAGACCAAGTACATTTACTGTGGATAGTAGAGACTTCTGGTTAGAACGATGATATGGCTGAACTCAAGGTTAGGATAAGGGGTGTGGGGCAAGCCCCATCCACTGGTCTGGGTTGTGACATTACGGGTGATGCCTATATCTCAAAACCAAACTCTGTACTAACGAGTAAGAACCTGATTAAGGGACTTTGTTCAACCACCCCACCTTACATTCTTACAGATTGTTGGGAGTGAAGTGACAAGCCCAACAGAAGTCTACAGCAAGCACATAAAAATGTTATGAAGGAAATATCACTGGTAATGCTTCCCACTTAATTGAATCACTATGTTGCAATGAAAGTATGTATGAATGACACCAAACTGTTGGTAAAAAAGAAAAGGCCAGACAGGCTTGACATTAGCAAACCAGTGGCATAAATACTCTTTCCACCAAATGAAGCAAAATAAAGATCAAAGCCTAGTGTGTGGTGAAGAACAGCTGAGCTCTTGAATGAGTTCCTACTGTTTGGTCAGATCTTGCCTCGGACAGCTGCAGAAGGCAGCTTTACAGCTACCTCATGGCAGTTTTAAGTGAGTTATACTTAAAAAAAAGAAATTTTGTCATTGAAGGAGATAGTTACACATTTGCTCAATACATATACAGGATATAGTTTGAAATTCACAGGAATCTTTATCCCGGCTAGGCTGAATTTGACCCTAACATAGGGCTGAGCAACTACTACAGCAGGACCCAATTGGTTTTTTTGTCCCACTGACTTTAAACACAGAGGCTCAGCCTCGTACCCTGTACTGCTTATGTACATTTGCAAGGGGGGAGGTTTACAAGTAGTTGAGCTCCTCCTTTTCCTTTCCTTGGCTTTTGTCTCTCACATTGTACTGCTTTGGGTCCTTGTCAGATTCCTCTCCATGTGGCAAATCACCCAGCAATAAAATAACCAGAGGAAGTAAGGCTTTCTGCTGGGGTAAAGAGCTAGGTCAGCTCAGCAAAATTCCAGCAGGAAGGCCTGCAGAGGAAGAAGTAGTGAGACTGCAAGGAAGGTTTAATTTCTCTTTCCTCCCTTTCTCACTTCAATAGCAGTGAGCTGTTAGATCAGCTTAATTCCCTGTCAAACCACAGCCCAGAGGTCAGGCTCACCAGGCAGTACCTTTCCATGCTCCGCACCAGCTGTCTGCAGGATCACTGCATAATGCATAACTTATTATGAATAACTGTAGAAATTTTAATGCGCCTAGCAGAAGAAACAGGGCAAACAAAATTAAACAGAGAAAAAAAGGAACAAAAACCCCTCACTGCAGCCAACTTTTTGAAAGACATCTAAAATTCTCTTCTCTGTGAACCTGAGGGTGTCAATTGTCATTGACCACACCTCTGTGTGACAATATCACCAACAATGGTGATATTTTAACTATAGAGACAAAAGTATGGAG
The DNA here is from genome assembly GCF_001431845.1 of Calidris pugnax. Lineage (NCBI taxonomy): Eukaryota > Metazoa > Chordata > Aves > Charadriiformes > Scolopacidae > Calidris > Calidris pugnax. Next base: position 7,908,873 of record NW_015090922.1, read on the forward strand.
TTTATTCTTCTGGGAAAAAAGGAGTAATCTAACAGACTCACCAAATCTAACCTAACACACTAATGAAAACATAGACATCACACAAAATATTTCTCCTTTTGCAAAGGGGGGTTGGGAAGGCAATTACAGTGTATTGAAATGGACTTAATTAGTGTACCTCATTAGAGCCATAAATGAAAATGTTGAAATCAAAGTATTTTATGCTTTAAAAAAACAGAACACTTAACAATGATAGTACAAATTACTTTAAAATAACTCATGCTTAAAATTAGTTGGATGCTCAAATTGAATTGTTTATGGTGCGTTCTGTTTATTACTAAATAAAGCTAGAAAGATCTTAAACTAGAAATTCATCATAGCATGATTTTCAGATGCGAGATCTTTATGTCTCAATTTAAAAAATTCTTAATAGACTACATGACATGTTTTCACTTTACAAAAGAACTAAGAAGATAAATGTTACTGTTTCAATTGAGATTAAAACATTAATTTTAACAAAATGCCAACTTCACCTCCCTTGCTACATCTCTCCTTTTGGAAAATTTCCAAATTTTTTTTTTTTTTTAAATCTATTGATTTAAAGATGTTGTCAGCTATTCTAAGGTTTAAATCATTCTAAATCTATTTTTATACCAAAACCTAATTTCTTATCTAGATCTATATCTTGTTTTCCTTAAGGAAAAAGCAGTAAGAAATAAATTTGTATCACTGGAAGAATGATAGCCATTAGCATTTTCTTTCAGAATTCTGATGCATTATTCATTAAAAATCAATACAAATTCTGTCATTGATTTCAAATGAGTTATTACTGGAGTCTCTGTTCATCTGTAAGACCTTAATATAGAATCATTGAAACAGAGCACTACTTTGCTTAGCACAGGACTAAACATCTCCTGAAAAAGTAAAAAAATAAACCAACTGACAAAAATACAATAAAACTCCTTCAGTTCAATAAAAAGCTCCCAGATACGCTCTAGCTTATGATACATAGCATTTATTGTTGTTTCATATGCAATGTTTTAATGAAAAGACAGTATTACTTAATTGAGCTCTAATTTACTGATAGTTGTTACAAGTAACCTCTAGGGGAAAAAAAGATACGTAGATAATTACTCACAACACAACTCACTGAAACATGAAAGTTCAGAGCAATGTAAGCTGAAAAGTATGTAAGAAGAAGCATCAGGAAATCAGAAAGCCAGGCACTGGTTTGCAACCAGTCCAAATGAGAAGTTTCACATCCAACTTTCTGGGTTGGGAAATTTACTGTTTTTAGTAAATATTGGTTTATATGCTGATTTTACTTCTCACAAATAATGCCCATGCTTCTTTGTTCATTCTAGTTAAATATGCCTGAGATGACATTTAAAACCTGTCAGACTGCTACAAAAGTGTTATTTATCCATATTGTGCTAGGTTTCAAGCACTGAGATTTAAACTACCATAAAATATGCATAAATATAGGGTCCAATTCTTTTTATATATATTCTTTGTCAGCAAAGGGCTTCAGTGAACGACAAGACTCAAATGGGCTTTATTTAGATTTCTAAATCTTTCCTTTGCAAGAGAATTGAGACAATATAGTGGAAGCAGTTTGAATATAATTCTTGCTATTCTTTGTGATCAATTCAATTTTAAAAACAGAGCAGAATTTAGATTCAACTTATTCTCCAAGATTTTTTTTAATGTATCTTCTGCTAATTAAACACGCCTACTCAACTGAATTATGTAACTCAACTTTAACATATATGAGGAGGTTTGGTAAATAGTATGGGCTAAAAAAGGCATACACCTGTGCTTTTTATTCTTTCAGAAACTCATCTTCTATTCCATGGACAAAAATAAACTTTCATTTTCAAAAATAGCCTCCAAGAGCCAACATCACAAGTGAGTGAAGCACAAGAATCTAAAGGATTTCAGCTTGTCAACTGATGAAATTTAAGTGAAAAACCCATCCCCCAGAACGGGGTTCTCAACACCACAGTCACCAGGCTTGCAGTATACCTCTCGCGGAGGCAGAATTATGGGAATGCTTCCAAAAGCTAGACTACAAGGGAAAAAATGAAATCTATACAGGGCTTTAGGGAATTTGCAGTTAATTTTAAACGTAAAACTTCTTAGAGAATGTCACATCACTCCACCCCTTGATAAGGAAGGGTCAAAGTCCAACTACTCATCTGCTCCCAAGTCTCAGTGTTCAAGAAAATGGAAGTTTGTTAGAAAAGTGAGGAGAGAACAAAGAGGGGTAGTTTGCAAAGACTGTATCTCATGTTGTAGAGAAACCTTCAAGGCACAAGGCAAAGCATGACTCAGCCAGAACCAAATGCAGCAAGATCTGCCTAATGCACTAATTTGGATGTCAAAACTATTAATATTAAAATTTTTGGTTTCAGAAATATTTCAGGGGAAGATGTATCTTCTAAGGAAGTTCTACAGGCATGTTACCAAGGGAGACACGGAAGACATTGGACAGGCCTTTAAAAGCACTGCATGGAAACAAAGGGGAAGAAAGGGATAAAATGCATGTGGTTCATTGTCAGGGAGCCAACGTTACTGCCAGCAAAGGTTAACTGTAATTAGAACTACATGTTAGAAATTAATCCAGTACATATAACCCCACCTTCATAACGCCACTTCCTTTTAATTTCTATGGTATTTAAGCACTTAATTCCTTAAGGGTTTTTTCAAAATTTCTAATACAGTGACATCAAATACAAGAAGTCCCTACACTTATATTTCCTCATACAGCTGGATGCCTAAAAAACTATGTTGTCTTCCAGTCCAGAGACAAATGTAGCCGGTCAGATGGTGAAGCTCAGTTTCACCCTTGAGGGAGGATTAATGGCTCCGATAAACTCATTCTCTAGGAAGCAAAAAAGCTGCTTCCAGACTGTCACTGAATTCGCAGTGATGGACAGTTGGATGATATAAGGTAGCACTGGCTGTTGCTGGCTACTAAATTACTTGCTGTATCAGCTGCCACACATGGGATGCCACAACACTGAAAACTGAAATGGGTGGGATGGAGAACAAGCGTAATTACTTGAGCATCAGGACTTCATCAGGCTGCAGAGCGAGTCACCACTACCACATTATATAGGAGTAGGAAATCTGTACACTTGTCACTACTAAGGAAGCAAGACATAGGAATTATTTTTTCTTACAAACAGCTATTAGAAGATTTTGGATTTAATAGTGAGCAAACCTGCAGACTAAAATGACTGTCAAAATTAAAATAGGGCTTTTTACATATGATTGCATGTCAAAGACGATTTTGTCCTTTGGAAACGACAGTATATAGATCAAAGTATAAAAGTGAAAATATCAGAGGTCCTCAAAGCAAAACAGTATTTTCTTTACTTGGCTCTTTAGTGGTATAAGATTTCCCAGTGTAAGCTTGTTCCCAGATGCAAGCAGCTGCTACACACACAATTGTCCAGGAAACACATGGTTAGAAATATACACTCCTAATTTTAGTGAAGATGAATATTTTAAGGACATCCTGAGTGAAATCAGAATACAAATGTTAAATCCAGCTTCTGTTCAGCCATATACAAAGCAGTTGCTTACTCCAGGACTGCAGAGGAAGCTTTTAAGACCATGCATATTTCAGTGTTTGCTTTGCTGATACTTTGGAACGTCCTAGTTACAGAGCTTACCTCAAATACTGGAGGGCAGGCAAGGGAATGCTAACTCTTTTATCTGTTATCCACAATTTCAATCTAGATTAAACCTAACTAGCAAGCAGAAATTTCAGACCATGAAACAAGAACACGAAATGAAGAGAGATTCAACTTACAATTAAATCTTGAATAAGTGAAATAGAAAGTATCCTCTTGACACCATTTTCCACAATCACTCCAAGCCAATTAAGGGCACCCCAGTACCACAGATAACTCTGTCCTCCGTGCCAATAGCTTACAAAAGCAAAAGTAAGGGCTGTGGAAAAGAGTGTTCCCAGCAGACTGGACTGAGATCCTCCCATTGGAACATAAATGTACCTGTAGGTGAAACAACAGATAAGCAATATTATTAGAGATTTCACAGAAATCACAGAAAAGAATCCACTATGGAACAAATTTGTCATTTTTTGGCATAAAAAAGGAATTTGAATAATTACCTGGCATTCTCTTTTACAGAGCTTGCCCTAGTTTCTGCAAAGCTGTAGACCACTTCATGAAATATGTGCATATAACATTTGGCAAAAAGACAATTTTATGGTCATGGGAACTCTGCATTAGGCAAATGTATAGCATAAGCTATATTCTTAAAATCACAAAAGACTAACGTTCAGGTTTTTTAAGCTGCAGTAGTTGGAAGTCAACTTATATGCACAGAAATTACATGTATTCTTCATGTGAATTTAAAATACAAGACTCTAAAAAATTTAAAACGTTATATAAAGTCATATACAGTCATAGCCCACAGAATGTTTTCCACTTGTCAGAAATGTAGACACACGCAAACATGTTTTATTTTTAAAAGCTTGTAATTTCTTTCTTTTAAAATCTTTCATTAAAAATTATATGAACTGAAAATATTTCCTATCTGGTTCTCCTATTATGCACTCAGTATCATGTCTGCCTAATGACCTTCAGAGCACATGTACCAAAAATATCCCCAAAACCTGGATGAAGCATCCTGCATGCAATTATATTCTGTATTTAAACTGAATCCAGGAGTCAGAACCTTAGTCTTTAATTGTCCTGAAAGCAGTACTCGTTCAGTAAAAATACCAGAAGCAATGTGATTCTGAAAGCTGACGCTCTTTTCTGGGTCACTCCACTTCCTTCCTGCCTAGAGAGCTACATCCACTCCTGGCATTTTCTAAGTTAAGCATGGCCACTGGCCAGCCTTTATCTGAAAAAGTTGCATATTTCTGTCAACACTTTAAAGAAGCTCATCAGGCAACGAGGTTCACCATCCAGCTCATGGATACCAGCAAGGAGATGCAGTGTATGAGAACTGCCGGTGACAGTTCTCACCTGTCATTCCCTTGGCATGATGCTCTGTACTCATACTTGACACTATTCCTACTTCTAAGATAATTAAAGGAAATTTTTTTCAGTGAAATTTTTATCTCTGGTTATCAGTTTTTATATTCAGAGATAAACAGTAGTTTAAAAAAATAAAAGGGAAAATAGCATAGTGCTTTATTCCTAATCTTACGAAGTAAGAGAGTGCAGTAAGAGGGTAAAATAAAGTGATGAAAGTAATTAAAAGGCAATCAGAAAAGTCATAAAAAATATAACTGTCAAGCATTCAAAATTCTCCCTAAGCATAACACCAATACAGCTTTTCATTTCAACCTGCTACAGGGAACATCTGACTACATTTATCGTGATTTTCAGTATAAGTGTGCTTTTTACTAAGCATATGAAAATAAATAGAAATTAAGATCAATAGTTTTTATTTATGTTGTGGTTTTCTTCTCTCTCCCCTTCCTATGTTTTGCTCGGGTCTAGTCTTTTCTCCTCACATATATAAAGAAACAGCATGGCAATAACAGACACTTGCAATTGCAGTCTATTAGCCTGATAGCAGGGAGGTATGTCTCAGCAGCCCATAACCAGGGGGATGCCCTGCAGGGCTCTGGCACCGAGGCTGAAGGCAGCAGAGCCACAGACCCTGCTGCTTCGGGGACTACAGAAATGAAAGACCAAAGCAGCTCATCCCCTCTTAGGACATACTTTCCCAACACCTTTCCCTCTCCCTTTTTAAAGGCTGGCTGGTTTATATTTTAGGCAGGGCCTGTGGCCATTACCGGTTCCCCTGGAAGGCTTGGCTGGAGGAGGGCTGGCAGCCCAGCTCCGCAGCTGAGAAACCCCAACCCCAAAAGCAGCACCTCGGGGCCCCTGTGAGCGTGGCAGAACCTCCTTTTGCAGAGCTTCACCCACAGGAGCCTGGAACAGGGCACTGCTGGCCCTGCCAATCTCAGCAACGCTCACCCTCTCTCGCACATTGACTGAAACACGGCACTTAAAATTAACCCTGGCACCACTGAAGAGACGCATCTCTGCAACGGAGACCTTACTCTAAGCCCTCAGGAAACCTTTGTGCTGACCTCATAGGGTCCTGGGTTAAATCCACGGCACAGAAGGTAGCTTTTCTTGCAGAAGTAGCTCTGGGTTTCCCTGCACTGAAACAGACCTGCTGTTGTGTAGGCACCAGCCATCCTGTCCGCACAGGCAGCCTCTGCTGGCACCGGCATGGCCAGGAATGGCCCGGCAGCACCAGCCTCTGCATTTGCAAATGCAGCTCCGTTTAGGTTGGTCCGAACGGCTTTCAGATTACTTCTGCAGAGAAAAATGGGCTATTTTCTGCTTTTTGGTGTTTAACATCAGCAGCTAGATAACTGAGCAGCAATAACTCTGATGAACACTCCAGGTGAGTGAAGTTTTAGCTCCTCCTAAGGCCCACGGCAATTGTGCAATGAAAACTCACTTGTGCTAACGATGTGAGGACCTGTCTGAAGAGGGTCTGCCCCCTCACCCGGAGGAGAAATGCAAAGCACAAATCAACACCTCTCTCCTCCCCTGCTGGCTGCCATATGAAAATAGAACGAAGGCGGCTGCCATATTTTGTCACAAGGCCACTAACTCCCCTCCGACAGCGTGGCCTTACCTTCCGCTGCCAGGGCATGCCCACTGGAAATTTAGAGTAGGTACAAAGGGCTGATGGACGTTGAGCCATTTTTCTTAAGCAGCATGAAGTGCAGTTCTGTACGTTCCAATGCTTTTTACACAGAAAAAATCATGACAATCCATTATTACGTTACAGAACACATCAGGGGGAAAAAAAGTAGCTTTGCTACCTCGTCACCCCCGCACATCATGTCTTGTGCTCACACCTGTACATTGGCAGGCCCCCGTACCAGCAATGGGCGACCCAGCAAGCAGCCGGGGCCAGCTCCTGGATACCTGAGAGCTGCTTTGTGCTCCCTCATGCAGCCAGAACTGTCTTGTGAAAGAGCCCTTGTCGTTACAAAAATGCATTTTGCTTATTTTTGAGCCATCGTGGTAGTTTAGAATCTAATTTCTCAATACCTTCCCTGTGTGTTTTACATTTACATTTAATTGTGAGGTAGAACAAACCAGTGACCGGTATTAAGCCAGAAGATAGAAGAAACGTGTTACTTCTGTATTATCATTTATGACATAATATCTGCTTTCAGACTGAATTTGTTGTGATTTAAAGCCCTACACAGCCCCTCATTCACATCCCCCCCGTGGCATGGGGAAGAAAAGGAGTGTCTTACAGTACGTTAGGAAAGTTTTTCTGTCCTCCCGTTCACTAAGAAAATCCACGACGAAGGAAGGAGGAAGAGAGAGAGACTAAGGGGCAATGGCTACTACAATTTGATGTCTTATATATCTGCATGCTTCCCAACTTTTTTCCTCCTTACCAGTGCTACCATCTACCTTCCATCTATCCTACATCCTACAGTGCTTCTTGTCCTGCGATTAGAAACTTGGGGTTTACACAGAGAGGTCGCTGTAAAGCACGCTGATCTGCTGCGCCATATGCGGAATAGCATTACATAAATATCTCATTTTAAGCTTCCACGCAGTTTTTAAGACTATTTCCATCTCTAATCACAGAAAATCCATGGAGAAGCTCAAAACCCCCAGTTCAGAGACTATTAGCACATGAAAGTAATCGAGGTTCCCCATGGCAGACTAACACAACTCAAAGGAACACCCTTGTAGCAGAATTTCTTAACAGCTCATAAGCAGATTACACATTTACCGTAGATGTGCAAGGAAGGCAGATTTAGCTGAAAAACACAGTGCTAATGTGCAATAACTTTATCTAAATTTACATACTCACAGAAAAAGAAAACTCAACAGTTATTTGGTGGTCAACGCACCACAGACAGATAAATGAAGAAGCAACAAAGTATTTTGCAAAGAGAAAAGGGTGTTAAGGGGGGTAGATCTGGGGATGGTAATTGGTCATGTCCCTCCAGGTTATTTTAGAGGGATGGGTAACACTGGTCCCCCTTAAGATCCATGAAAATTACCAACAGGAAGATCAGACCTGTGAAAGATGCTTAGTATCAAAACAATAAAAAAATGCAGGCTAGGTGAATATATAAAAATAAAACATCAATTTAGGGGATCAAAAGTCAATCCCTGCCAAAAGTTCAAAGGTGAAATTTGAAGGTGAAAGAACAGAGATTTCCACGCCGTCTGTCAAAGAGGAACTCGTGAATGCCACAGGCCAGGTCTTTACCAACCATTCCTATAATAACAACAAGGAAAGGCACTTCACCTTGTCTGAAGAAAAAGTTGTGCATATTAGACAGGGAGAAGAGAAGGGGGAAGAGAACTCTATGTAGATTAAATATCTCAAAACATCTGGGGAGCATTTGAGGCACATAAACAAAAGTAGATATTGAGAGAATGTTATATAGTAAAAATTACTTGAACACACACCTGAGACAACTATACATACATTCTTAGCCTTCCCCACCCAAGGCAAAGATGCTTTCAGTCTTTACCACATATCCATAGACTGTTTTGAATTCAAACTAAAACTTATGTGCTATTAAACATGTTATTTTCACAAAGAAAGCTTAACTGTGTATGTGTCTTCTGAATAACCAAGTGCCTTACTTTTAGTCCCATTTACAGTAGCTTAAATCATGTTATCTACAGCCAGAAAGCTGTTCCATTTACACAACTTATCTTAATTTTAACTCACTAAGTGAACATTGGAGAATTGGATAAAATATGTAAATGGTACCATTTAAATCCCTAAAGTAATGCGAACACAAACATAATAGCTGAGGTATTTAAAAGTGACATTTACTTACAGAGAAATCCAATAACCATTTTGTTAGTTTTCTTGAAGTGGTAATCTACAGAACACTCTTAAGACATCTGACAATAATTCCCTTGGAAAACACATTGTTTTCTTTTTTTTATGTTATAAAGTTTTAATTCTGATAACTTTAGAAAACCACTAAGAGGAGCATTTGCAACTAGTTAAGGATCACTCTGAAGGGCTTTTATTCCTTGAGGCCTCAATGCACTGCTCTTACTTCCACATGCATGTAATTTTAAACATATTTCTATCTTGAAGTAAGTGCAAGTAGAGCACCTGTTCAAATGTTATTCTATTCAGGGGATTTCTTTAATATGTGCTTAAATTTCTTCCTGAAGTAAGGCCATACACCAAGATGCATGCTATCTGTGATTTTTCTTCCCCTCTTCTTAGCTCTTGGTCTTCAACCGTCTTATCTAGAACCAGGTGAAATGTAATTTTTTAAAAGGTGTTAATTTGCTTGTAATGGCAAACTATTTGTAAATAAAATTAATTTAAGAGCTTTTGTGTTTCATTTCAAGGAATATTTGGAGTTCAAAATTCCAATGTCTCTCTGAATTTCAAGCATTAGCCATACTGTTTTGAGTTGGACAGTTACACTGTCAACACAGTAAAAGTTAAAAAAGCAATAATAAACCCTTCCATCTTACATCTAGACAACAGAAATCACTTGAGGTTCTGTACAGTGATGGTGTCCATTCCTGGAAATATATACAAAGTTTCATCTAGGCAGTGTTATGCCTGGAGAATTTGACTCTTTAAGTCAATAAAAAGTTCTTCATCATTACTTATGAAATCAACGCTCAACATGAGCGTGAACAATTTTGAGTTACCATTCATTTTGCTTCTAAATTATCCCAAGGATTGTCACCTCAAAGGAGATTTGATTGAAATGAAAAGTGTGGCAGAACACAGGGTGAGAACTAGAAGGGAATTCCCTCTACAACTGAGGTTGGGCTTCGTTCATTTATTTGTTTTTAATCCTGTGCTTTCTTTTTGTGACCTTACACCATTGATTTAAAACGTTTTCTCTACTGCATAATGAAAAAGATTTCAGGCCGAGTTCTGCAAGTTCTTACTTCTGGGTGAGGTCTTACAATTCCTGTTTTGTCAGTTCAAGCTTTCACTGACTTGGATGGAGCTACGCAGAGTGCATATGTAAAGCACACCTGTAAGTCTTTGCAAGACTGGGTCCTACATTAATAAGTCTGCTTTAAATCACAGAAACATCTCCTGTAAACAAGACTTTGAAGGCTGAGCCCCGCATACTTGCACCTGAAAGGAGTAATAACCAGAGGTATTTGGAATACCATTTGGCAAAATTTCTATTAGGAGAGGTAAGCCTTGTTCTTATTGTGAAACTCAATTTTTAACATGGTCTAATAATTTTGCTGGGCTGTTGGCAAAGCCTTTTAAGCTCTTTAAGATTCTCTCACCTCACCAGCTTAATGTGATGTTTAGAGAGACCCTGAGAAATGCAGACCCTTTAAAATATTTAAGCTAATGTTGGCTCCAGGCAAGCCTTGTTAAATTACCACAAAAATGTTTAATGAGAAATTAAGTCCATTTGGGTTACAAAGCATTAATGAGAATACTCATATGCAAGAATACTCAGCTTTGCAAATATGACCTGAATTTTGGTTCACTTTCCAGTTACTAGCATGTTTCCCAGCAAGGACTGAGTGTGCAGTTTCCTACTAATAAACTGAAAAGTGTTTAATGTATTTTAGTTCCCTTGCATTCAACACCAAAAATTATCTGAGCCAAGTCCATATGTCAAAGGGCAGATAAGTGGGGAATATTGAACAAATCATTTTGAATTCACTCTTCCAAGGAAGCTCATGTTTTCAAAGAGATTCATTTATTTCAAATGAAATTTTAATCTAAATCATAATACTTCCTTTTAATAGAAAAAGTTTCATTACTGATGGACTGCTGTGTTTAGTTTTCTCCCAGCCGTATCTAGGAAAGAAAGAAACCCTGCCCACCACCTGTTACTGGTCAAACGCAAAACTACCAGTCATCTACCTTTGATCGCAATGGAAATGGGAGAGATTCCAGATGACCAAAGAGCCAAAAGTTAAATCACTAAATCCAAAACAGGGCCCCAACTTTTTCACTGACAGTAGGAGCCTATATGTTATTGCCAAAACGGCCTAGAGTTAAGTGCCTACAGCTCAGCTACTGGGCGGGAGGGGGCTGTGTCCCAGCTGGCTGATGGAGCTGGGAAGCTGGTGCCTCCTCCCATGCAGAGTTTGCAAAGCTCCCTGAAGCCATTCTGAACTTAACTCCCCTCAGGGACCCAGTTCATTCCTGATACTCACAATACACCTACCATGTGCTGATAATATCTAAGCTCAGCACGAAGCACAGCAACCAGGCTGTACTCCTTTGAAAACCCGGCTGGAGGAGGGATCTATTAATAGCACTGTCACTCTTTACTTATAAATCGGTAGAGGTCAGGCTCTTTGCCAGGGAGACCGACATATCTTGTCTCCCAGAGGAGTGCTCCAGCTGTCTGTTACCAGGCTGCCACCAGGCAGAAAAGAAAATGAGATTCAGAGAGTGAATATGCAAGAAAAAACAAGTCTGTGGCTGAAGCATTACCCAGAGAGACGCAGAGATCCCAGACCTGCTTCCTGCACTAGGAAATGCTCGCTGTGCTCTAAAGAATCATTAGACAAAACGCATAACCAACACCATGAACAAAAGAATTAATTTTTTTTCCCCTCATTTTCTTTACTTCTCCTGACTCTTGCACTGGAGGGGCCACCTCAAAACTCAGAGCTCTGCAAATCTGCACTGGAGGCTCAATAGGCATAATTTTCCCAAACAAATAAACCCTTTGCATCAAATCTCTTCCCTTGCCATCTCCCCTCTCGTCATAAGCAGGCATTCAAAACAGCACATTTTACAGTAGTTTTCAACTACAGCTAAAGCAACAGAGACCAGTTCTTCCTATGTGTGTCCGCACATAGCAAACTATCTGTGGCTTAGTTAGTGAAAAACTGTTAAGTACATGTCATTTGTTGCTTTGACCATGCCAAGAATAAAGTACTACATTTTCTCCCCCTTCTTAGAAAGCCACTTTAAATTCCACAGGTGTAAGCACAAGCTATTTAGCCATCCTGCTAATCTTACTATGCCAGGTACATCAGACAAAATGCAGATGCATCTGCATCTGTGGATTCAGATGTTTAAAATACACGCATCACCATGCACTTAACACCTACGTTTTCCAGCACGCCTTTGTCAAAGAAGCGCATGAAATGTAGTCATTACAACAGTATCCGTATTATTTTTGTTATTAAAATATTTTTCCTTTGAGACAAGGTGATAAAAGTTAAAGAGCCCTCTGCAATTTGCTAGGTAACAGGAAAGATTGTTTAATCTTCACTGGTCCCTTTGTGGAGAGCTTGATGATCCTTTTGCATTTATATATTGGTTTATACACATGCATGTCAAGAGGCTTAGCATCCACACAGCAGTTTCACCAAACCATGCAATACCTTTTCCTCACTGGGCTGTACAGTTCTATAGATAAGCAGAAAACAGGGCATCAGAAGACTTTCACCTGGGTACATCAGAAATACAAATTTTTCGTGAGACTAGAGTAATGTTTGAGATCCTAAGTTCCAAAGTCAGTGAAGACTTGGTAAGCATTACAACCTTCAGATTATAAATCAACGTCAACAAAATGTAATTCAAATGTATCTCTGAAAAAAGTGAATATGTGTAATTAATGAAAAGCAAAAACATAGAAGAGACGTTGCTTAAATATTGCAGGATACTTGATGAATACCAACATATCTGCTTAAACATTGAGTAGCATTGCATATTCCTCCAAGTTGCATGTGCACAATTTAAGGAGTTAAGACTCTTGACATTATTCCAAGCTGAGTAACTCACCTCTCCTGAGTTCACATTTCTTAGAAAATACTGTCTGTAGTTCCAGGAAAAGACTATTTATGAAATACAGCCAAGCCATTGAGATGTCTATGCAAAGCTGGGATGACTGAAATTAAGATTATATGGAATCTTCCACACTAAAGAACTTTTAAACACTCTCCAGCCTGTGTCAAAAACCCTTCAAACACCAGCAGAGTTCAATCCCCTCTGATGTAGTGTCCAATCCCTATTTATCAGCCCAAATCAATATTGCTTAATTTTATATAAGTGAGAATGTATATCAAATTTAATTAAGCAGAGTGAAGAAAATATTTACTTTTCTTGAAGCAGCATCCTTAAATAATGATGATCTCATACTTTTTCTCATTTTTAAAGAAAGCATAGACACAATCTCCTAACACCAGTTGGGAACAAGGTTCAATCCAGACAAAAACTTAAGGGTGAAATGTCAGTTCCTGTGAAGTCAGCACCAAAAGGGAACCAGAGCTAGACAAACCGGTATGTTTTAAACACACAGCAACAAATTATCCTCTCGGTATGTTTTAAACACACAGCAACAAATTATCCTAATACAGAGGTAACACTTGAGTAAGAAGCTGTAGCTACAGTACTTAAATATATATTTAAATATTTATGTAAGGAGGGGAAAGAAATGGGAAAAGAAAAGGTGCATCCTGGAGGGAAAAGGAATGGTAAAAGCCTGTCAGAGGAAAAACATCAGTTAGGGTATCACAGAAAGGTAAGTAGAAAATGTACCATGTATCTTCTTATTCTCCTACAACACTTAGCTATATATCTGTCCAGTTGTCTAAAGGCAGGCTGTTTGTTACAAAGAGAGAATGGATAACGATTGATAAAATGAAAAGCCCTATGACGACAAATCAACAAAACTGGTTTTAACTGGGAAGTACAAGTATATGTCAGAAAAGGGAGAAAACAGGTTAAAGACCACTAAGACTGCCTGCAGCATTCCAGTCAGTGTGCCTTCATTAAATTCTCTGAAAGGCATTCAAGGAAGCATCTAGTTTACCCATTGGGTCATCAGTGACTGTTTTCCCTGTTTTCTGCTTCTTGAGATTTCAACAGACCATAAAAAGCAAACAAACTCCTTTTCTTTCTTCCAAAGTGGGGGGAACGAAGCAGGAGCAAGAAAACCCCACCCAGCTTGGGGACTGCCCAACAAATTCCTGGTGGGGCTTGGAAATGGACTATGAAGAAGCAGCTTGTGCTCACATCACCCTTAGTACTTGTGGTTGGCCAGCAAAGAAATAGCATGTACTTTCAAAGAGTTAAATAGAAACAGTAACACCAAACTGGCATGATTTCCCTGAAAAACCTCAACTAAAAAAAAATCCATCAGTTAAAGTCTAACAATATAAAGAACATCATAGTAGGATAGCTTTGGTTTAGCTTTGAAACTGCTTGAACTATTCACCAAATACTGAATGAAGCATTTAAACTGCTTCAGTGTTCAGTAACACACACCCCATCAGCAACAGGGTGTGAGCACCTCCCAGGGCCGTAAGCTTCACACACACCCACAAACCATGGGTGACACTGGATGGAAGTGGAACACGAGTCCTTGACTCCAGCCTCAACTGGGAGGCAGTGGGCAACCAACTGCTCTTAGCTGTTGATTTTCCACCATCTTGCAGAGGCTGTTCCTTGACTGAAAAATGGCTTCTCCCCATCAAAAATCACCACTTGCACAGGTGTCACTTGACTTGAAAAGCTACAAGCAGAACAATATTGCCCGGTGCTTTCTGCCTCCAAGCTAAGACAGACCTCTGCCTCCAGAAGCACTTTTCCCTCTCACAGATGGGTTACTTCAGAAGGAAGGATGTGGGGGTACAGCATTTACACAGCTACTAGGCATCCATCAGCTCCTGGCTGAGACCTAAAGCTGAGAGGCAGTGAAAACGACCCTGAGTTTCAGGTGCACCCTCACCAGTGATTTAACTGTTTGCCCTGAAGTAGACTAGAAACGCTCAGCCAGGTAAAGGAGGAGTCTCCCATTCTCCCCCAGCTTTCACCTAAAACTCATGATTCTAAATTATGAGCTCATACAGTGGCAGAGCACAGCCATACAGACAGAATTCATGCATACCAAAAAGTCAAATATAATTGTCAACACACTTGACCCCAGACAATGTCCTGGAATATCTTCTGCTTACATTGCAAATGTTTTGTTTAACAGCACCACTGCAGAGATTGACAACGATGATCCATCTCTACAGTACTGTTTACTGATGTTCAGTGAGAATTAATGTGAAATTGAGTGGCCATAAAATGATACTTTCTCATTTTTACTTGCTCACGCATTTGATTATTAGTGATACTGGTCTTCTTCATTTGTATTTCTCACCTTCTTCTACAAACTAAAGAGCCCCCAGTACCACAACAGCAACCCACTACATCCTGTCTTCCTTACCATCTGTCCTAAAAGACAATTCTTCTATGACTGTCTCAGTCTCCATTCTATCCTGTACACTTTAACACTGTTGAACAGATACTAAACACAGTAATGTGAAAGTTTAGAGTCGATTCACCAAATGTAGAGACAATAACAGGCTGAAACTGCCAACTGAAAAACATTAATGATGATTGATAGCTACAAACACTTCACCGGCTACACAAATCATTAGTTCAGATTGCTAGGTTACTCATAAAACAAAGGGCAAAATGCAAGTGTTCTGTTGATGCACATGCACCAAAACATTACCAAGGTGAGCACTGGATTTCTTGGACAGTGATAAGTAAGATCTATTTATTTGCTAGTAAGAGAAAAGGCCAGAGCATCTCTTATTGCCAGCAAGATTTTCTTCATCAGTTTCAGATGGATAGGGATCTGGTTCTGTGCTTGTTTTTAATGCCAACTACCTTTTACACCAAGCTTCTTCTACTCTACTCCTAAAATTAGCCAAATCAAAACCTTTTCAAAATTTGAGGACAGAAGAATCAGTAAGATTTCGTGGCCTTTCCATAGTTACAGCAATGATGACACAACTCATTGTTATTTTAAGAGAAAAAAAAAGTATTATGGAATAATTGTGTGGTTGTATTTCTTTTTCTACATGTGTTCACACAAATGTTTCAGCTGGATGCCTGCATGTTTTGTGGGTTTTGTGGATGCAGGGGTGGGGTTCATTAAGCAGAGCATACACTTAGCAGGGCAGCAAGACAAATTACATTCTTTCAGCACTAACTTAGTCTGGAGATTGGATTTAGCTGAGTGAACTTGACAGATATTTTTTCCAATTCAAATGTTATTTCAGTTTGTTCAATTTCCGGAGTATACGCATTAAAGGATTTCCATTTTAATCTTAAAAAACAATGTTTCTTCCATTAAAAATTCTTTATCATAAAAACCTGATACCACGTGCAAGATACAATGATTTTCTTGTCTTTTATGCTGAGCAGAATAGCCATACATAATTATGACCTGGCTGTCCAGCTTTAATCTTCTAAGCATTTCTGTACGAGAACTCATATGCTTCCATGATCTATTGATATTTTTATATGCATATTGATTGAGAAGTAATTATCTCCGGTAAGGGGGAGAAACCATCAAGAAAAAATCGTACAAACTGAACTGCATTCCTAAACATCAAGCCTGCCAGTTAAATCCTTTTCTGAGAACACGCATGGTGCTAACTTTGCAGCTAAGCTGTGAGGTGCCAGTGTTAAGCTCAAATTTTAACATACAAACACTCTTCTCTGTATCTCAGACTCTTCTCTGTGCCTTTGTGGGATAAAATGGGTGTACGACACTGAGGTAATCCCTCTCAGACAGCTGTTGTTCCCTCGCTCCCTCATCACCTCCCCTCTGAGCCGGAAAGCCCAAGCTGCTGAGGCCACTCCTGAGATCCCAATAGATAATGGCTTCTCTGCTCCTGCCTGGCAAGAGGAGAAAGCAGTAAGGCTGGAAGGCAAAGGATCCTATCACAGACTCATTTCAGCAAGCTCCAACATCCCTTTAAAGCTATAGGGGATAATAAAAAGCCAACTATAACACTCGGTGTTAAAGCCTTTGAAGCGTCCAATGCTGGCAGAAGGTTGAGGATTTTAGACATTCAGAACAGGAGGTGATTTTAACTCCTAAAGTAACAAGAACAGAGTGGACAAAACTGAGTGCAGGCAAAATTTAAATTGCACATTGAGTTTTAGACCTAATTCTAGTTCTGAAATACATATTTCTTAATAATGATAACCCCTGTGATCAACAGGCTCTTTGGACAGGATAGGTATTTTCTTTGCTAGCTGTATCTGAGCAAGAAAACCTGGTCCTAGTTATCATGCAACATTTTTTTTAATGTTGTTACTAGAGTTCAATATTAAATATGAATACATTCTGTGAAGGAAGCCTAGCTGTGATTCCAATGGCCCTTATTTTACTGCGTAGGTAGAGTTTAAATCAATATCAAGGTCATTCTTCTCCATCTTCTCGCTTCAGCCACCTCTACTGTGCTCCTTCACTTTCCAAAAGAGAATAGCAGTACAAGAAACCACCACGCTGTTCCATTTTTACTCAGAATTTATGTGTTTATAATCAGTCTTTGGGTTTGTGAACAAAACATGTATCAAATACCTTTTGTATGCTTCAAAGGACTGAATCAACTATTCAAGAAAGAGAGAGAGAAGGAAAACAGAAGTACTGACCACTGGTCCTTGACAAACTCTAACACCCACAG
Organism: Calidris pugnax; assembly: GCF_001431845.1. Lineage (NCBI taxonomy): Eukaryota > Metazoa > Chordata > Aves > Charadriiformes > Scolopacidae > Calidris > Calidris pugnax. Next base: position 7,926,302 of record NW_015090922.1, read on the forward strand.
ACCACTGCAGGAAAGAGCCGGGTTGCCAGTGTATCCAGCATCCCTGGCTCAACACCCAGCGTATCTCACGCTTTGGCAGGAAACTAATAACCCCTGGGAAGGATTTTACAACACTATCCTGATTCTCTTTCTGAGGAATACTTAATAGCTTAATGCCACGTAAGGCTATACTTGGCTTATTAGGCTACTAACGCGCACTGCAAGGCCTGCACCCCCCCCAACTACCATTCAGCTAACTCCATGTGCATTTTTGCATGCTTGTGGGAGAGAAAAAGGGCCAAGAGGAAAGAAGAGAATGTTTTACTGACAACACTTGACCAGTCCAAAGATAGGCACGAATCAATATCTCTCATTTATGTTTGCTGCTCGCAAAAGATGATCGGGTATGCAAAATATTCAAGTTGTCAAACATGACCAAGAGCTCTATTACAATAAGAAAATAATTGCTTGACATACCTTCAAATTCTAGGCTTTCTTAAGTCATCGTGATTCCAACATTAACAACAGATATAACATGACTAAACAAACTCCCACAAGCATTTTACATAGACCCAAAGTTTTAACCCGTACTACGTTGCATTGGGATCGGCTTCGTCTGATAGCAAAGTGATTGAACACACATTCTTCAAAGAAAACACAGATCAGGATCTTGCTAACTGTGCTGGCACTGCTGGCAAGCTTCTTGTTTTCATCAGCAGGTTTGCAGAAGCAGAGAAAAGAAAAGAAGTCTATGGAAATGAACTGCAGAAGGGAAAAAAACACCATGCTTTTTGTTCCTTTTCAGCATCTTTTTCTTCCTATGCAACTAAAATACAAGACTCAATTTATGAAAATTAAAGCAGAGCTAAAGAAGGAATGAGAGACAGAAATTAAGTGTATCTTCAAAATTTGCCATTTGACCGATAACGATGGAAATGGTTTTACTGCCCAGATGGTAATTATGTTTTCAAATTATATCATAATTATTCAAGTGCAAGTGACCTTGACATGTGTAAGTCTCAAGAACTGCTTGTACATCAGAAAGAACAGATTTTAGACTCTTTGCAAGCTGGAAGTTGATTATGCCGAACATTGCATTCCGAGGAATAATGTAGTATGACTCAGTGAGTATGAGCTGACTGGAAGCAAGGTGAGACAATAATTTAAATCTGTGCTGGACCTGGAAATTATAAAGTGATTTAAGGATAAAGTGTCATTAGTCTCATTGTAAGAATTTGCACCTCTTCATGGGTGAAAGAACATATAGGAAGAACACAGCTAAGAGCCCTTTATTCCCTAGACCCTTCAGCTTACGTATGAATTCTGTACTGATGTGTCTGATGCTAAAGATTATTTTTAATAAGTTTCTCATTATCTTTATAAAAAAACATTATTTCCCTCTGCGTACTTGGGAAGAGAGACTTATTTTCAAGGTTGATAAATTATCATGTTGCACTCTTAAAATGCACAGAAAAATGCCTTTAAAATATGGAATCTGATCTAACAGGGTTCAGGTGGTTCACATTCTCTCAATAAGGTCCAGTGAAGCTTCCCATACATTGTCTGCATGAAATAAATACATGGAAAGCCACATTAAGTCAGATAAAAGGTAAACAAAAGAAGATTTGTCATAATCATAATGGTTAAAAATGCAGATTCCATTATTTTTACTTATCTCACTTGGACAAGAAAGTTACATTGAATGTCATCTTAACATACCGTTTATTCTCTCCGTGTCATATGTAGGTGATCCAGGATTGTGTATCTATTGAAAACAATACTCAAAAGATTTCTGTTTGTTCCAAAGTTATTTTCAGGCACTGGTAAGCGTTCTGTATTTTATTTGAAATAGTCTGTGCTTGTCAAACCACATTCTTATTTTTTCTATAAAAATGCTATCCCCTATCCCTGTCACTACAGTATCTGAATGCAATCTGGTACTGTATTAAAAGAAAACCAAAAAACCTTAGCTCACCATACACTGTGGTTTATTCCCTTTTTATGTGTGCGACACAGCAGAGCACTCTGGCGTGGAAGGAGACTGTGCATACATTTTTCAAAGTGCATTTGGAAATGAAGCAAGGCAGGCCTGAGAACACTGCTCTGCCTATAGACTAAAAGGTGATACCGTGGCCCCTTAGTTTGGATAGCTGCTCACTACAAAAGCAAGACATATATCTGTCATATTACTAGACAGAATAAACTCCTGAAAAGACCATCTTTAACTTGCAGGTAGAAGGCCTCAGTACCTTTGAAGATTAGGGTAACTGACCCTGGTCTGCCTTCTAGACCTTTACAAAGATAGCTTTTGGATGTCTCAGCCCCACAGAGCCCAAACCTTGAACTTGATTAGTACTTAGTAAGGCAAGGAAATATAGAGAATGCAGATTAGCTTTTATGTGCTAGTGGTAGCCCACAGTAGTGAAAATATGCACTAGAGTATTCAGCGCCAACTGAACCATTCGATGTACATCATCACATTGTAGCACTATCCAGGAATAATAGAAGTTTCTCAGCAATGAAAGTTTAAAAGACAGAGCACTCTCTGTACGTAACAATACCATTTCAAATGCACACTGCATTGTGCTGCTGAAGATAGCTAAGCTAGAGGCTATCTGCATGGTAAAAAAGGCAATCGTTAAAAAAAATAACCCTAACCCCTATAGGAAATGAAGCAGTGTGGCCCTAGAATCCAGTTCCAAATGCTGTCCCATCCTCCCCTGACACTTGAGTTGTATGTGCTAGTACTTGACTGCACCAGAGGAAGAAATTGCTTATTATATTACCCATTGTACTTCAATAACTGTGTATGTAAATATGGATGCCATCTATAGATATGAAACATTGCATCGTGACAGCCCACAAACATATTATGCCAGCAGGGAGAAAAAAAAAACAAACCCAATGACAAGGAGGTTGTAAACAATCTAAATCACTCCATTGCAGGGATAATAAGAACCATCCTCAAAGTCACCCTTCCAGGGCTAAAGCCAATTGTTCATAATTTGTAACTTGTATCTAAAACATGTACCTTGGAGGCAGGGAGAAGTGGGAGATAAATACTTGAACTACCACAAAATGAGCAGATCTTGCCCCCATTTTCCCACCCAAACAAGCCACTGCACTGAGTAACAGCAAATAACCTGCATGAGCCATATGGAGCCTAGTTTACATTTACAGTGTTTCCATATGCGTTGGATGTATATACATTGCTCGACAAATATATTTTTAGAGAAACCCTGAAATGTTCATCAGGACACAGGAACACTTCTAGAACATCATAGAAATACAGTGATGTAACAAACACATCCAGAATAGCCAACAATGCCATGTACAGTGTCCGCCAGGGCTACGTCTGCTCCAGCACCTACATGGGAGTTAACGAGATGGACCTCTGGAAAGGAAGCAAAGAGCATGGGGAGAATGCACAGTAGGGCTGATCGACAAGGACCAGACACTGTAATTAGCTGGAATTACTGGTCATCTTTGCTACTGTTCATTTTATAATCATCATCATCAAGAACTATTTTGAGACAGCAGTTAGATAAGGGCACCGCAGCACTAAGCAGGCCAGCTGAAGGGGCAAAAACCAAAAGTTAAATTATAAAGACTAGAAATAACTCAGCTGACTGAGAATAAGAAAAAAAGAAAAGCAGAGATAACACGAACAGAGGTTTTAAAAAGAGGCAAAATAAATTTATACATCATCCTCCAAATTCCAAACCCTTAAATGCACCGAACGAAAAAGCTGATGTTAAAGAATTAAAACGGATTTAAAAGGCAGAGGGAGAGCAGCTACCAGAAGAAAACAAGCAATAGAAACAAAGAGAGATTGCACTGCAACAGAAAAGTCAGCCCAGGTGCCATGATACAAAAATGTTATTTTTAGCAATTTTCAGTAATTTTCATAATCAGTGGTCATTTTTTAGGCAAAAAGTCTCAAAACCTGTGAAAAATCTGAGACAAAATTTAGGATTGACAGCAAGGAGACATAAATTAATAATGTTTCACTGTCTACAATTCTCTACCATGTAAACATGGTATAATGCTTTTTTTTTTTTTCTGCAGTCAAAACCTACTACATGTCGTTTTCTACAATTCTATTCATTAGATGTACCTGCTGCAAATAAGATGTTAGAAGTTTTTGATGTTGTACCAGAAAAACATGACTGGGACAAAATTTTATGTAACTGGTGTCTAAGTGAAAATAGCCTACCCATTTCAATGTTAAGAACGTCAGGTATTTGTTTTATGCAAACACGTCAAAAAGTAGGATATTGAACCTACAATTCCTAAACCCAGGGTAAGGTACTTAATAGGTATCTCCATTTACAGTATGCAGGTTTTTGGACAAATCTAAGAAAAGGCAGGATAATTATAGCAAATCTTATACCAAATTTATGTACATGCCTCACAACACTGCCACATTTAAAATGTAGTTCACCTTAAAGATATATTTCTTTCATCTTTCATATGTCTTTGACATATACCATAAGAATTCCAAGGACCAGGCCAGAGCAATCTGAGCTTGAATTTAGTGTAATTATCTAGGGAGCAGGCAAAGATCATGTTACCAACTTCTTCACCTTTCCTCACCGTGGCAGCTGCATTCTAGTGATTGAACTGCCCTTTTTGGGCAAGTTGCTGGGCAAACGAGGAGAGGGTGCACAGATGACCAAAGGAAAATTGGTCATTGGAGGACTTCCAGATAGCTTAAGACAAACGGCTGCAAAGGAACTAAAAGACAATGGAAGTTTCACTCTCAGCTTCAATTATAGTTCACAGTGAAAGTGACTGGTATGAACATTGAGTTAAAGTAAGACAGGCAAATGCAGTAATCTGCTTAGAAGCTACTTCTAGGATACAGCGAGAGGTTTAAATGACCAATGTTAGAAGTAACTAATAGATTGAGATCCTAATACTAAAAATAATGAAGTAATACAAGACCTGGCTGTAGAAAATTTCCTAAATCAACTTGTGAATCCTAAACAATTCTCTTAGAGCATCCACAGCAGCTGGGAATGTAGGGACAAGGAGAGACTCCATCGGCCTTTCCTGTTTCTCTGTCCAGGGGACAGTTACACAGCCCAGCGCAGTGGCCTCACCATACAGGAATTCTGGCTCAAAACAGGGGTTCAAGGAGGAGACACAGAAGATGGCCTAAAGAATCATCATAATATATAGGATGAATTAAGCACCATGAGGATGGATGACCAGAATTTTTTAACAGCCAGACTGCTGAAAATTAGACACCAGAGCCAAGTGTTCCTGACACAAAACTGTCCCATGGCACCTGAGACAAGGATTCACAGCCAAAGAACTGTTTTAAATTCAGATGGAAAGCCACAGAAAAGCAAAGTAAAGCAGATATTGCATCTATAGACAGACTACTTTTACCTTCACACACGCACACCTATTACTACAGTATTCAGTAGGCCCATCAGTTTTGATAATACACAAATAATGCATCCAGGGACACAGACAGCTAGGACTCAGCAAGCAGTGCTTATTTTATAAGATAAAGGCAACACATTTCTCTATTATATAGTGCTTTATTGGCCAGCCTTTATGATTTACCAGGATTGCAGAATCCAGACGTTAGCAAAATACTTACAGGAAAATATATGAACACCATTCTTAGGGAGTGGGGTTTTTATCTTTAAGGACCAGGAAAATAGATGGTCCTGCTATAACAGCAAATGCTGCAAAGATGCTGGACATCAGCTGAGGAAGAATACTCTCACCTAAAACAATCAAAAAGAACCTATTTCAAAGCAGCTCTCGAGTAACTTGGAAAGAGACTTTCTGGAAACCTTTTCCAAGCAAAGAAGGTTTTCCTTTCCCAGATCAGAAAGGCGGGATTGAAAGATTCATTCATTTCTGCCATTATTTAAATAATTGAGAGTCTGTTAACTAAAGTGGTTGTGGCAGTCTCCTGCCAGGGCTGAAAGACAGGGCGATAAGCCTAACATAGCTAATTACAGCAGCAACCATCCTAAATCCTCTCAGAATCTGTTTCATAGAAATATCACTTTTCTGTGAAATAATTACCTCTTACATGCCCAATCCTATTCCTGACAGGCATATTTTAATGCTCTGACATTTTAATGCCATCTGCTGCCAAGAAGCCCAGCCTGCCACGCTGTCAGAACTCAATCCACGCACCGCCTTCTTCCTACTCCCCATCATTTCACTCTTCCCCTGAATACAGAGGAATTGCTTCTCCAGTGCCCAGTGTTATGATTTACCCTTTGGCAGCGTGGGTAGGAGACACTACCAAAAGCAAATGATAGCAATTTTCAGCCTATTTGTACATTTTTGTGGCTACAGTTTCTGTAAAGTGAAGTGGAATCAAAGCCCATTGCTCTTGGAAGCACCGACCGCCTTTAGATCATGTCTTCAAAGGCATTTGTGTATGCAATAGAGAGAATGAAGAGTCCTGTTTTCTCCTCCTCCATCCATGGCAACCTCCTCTAGAGTCATTTACCTCAAATCAGTGAAGGGGCAGGTACCATGGAATTATAAAGTGCCATCAACCAGATGGGATTAGTTTAGGCTCTTATCTTCACTTTCCAAGATCTTAAACATTGACAACATTACCTTGCATACAAAAAAAGGACAGAGAAACAAGCACATACACCACCGAGAGACAAAGTTTAGTCTCAGACAGCTTGCATAGTAGGAACAGATTTATTTTTTTTTCCCCTCTGATTTGAGAAGTCTAAACTGTGTGGCTTTACATTTCAGATTAAATCAAAAAAGTACTAATGTGCAAAAGCAAGGAGAACCTATACTTACGTCCCTATGTGTGGTAAACAGTGATTTTTAAAAACAATGCACTCAATCCTGTTTCCAGGTATGTCAGTTGTGAGATAAGAGTGCTTCTACAAAGATGAAAGACTAAAAATAATCATTAATCATGAAGTTATTGAAAATACAGAAGCATTTTCCAAGACAACTATATTGCCAGTACTATATATAAGACAAGAAGTAAAACTATCATAGTCATATCTACTGTCATAGAATCATAGAATGGTTTGGGTTGGAAGGGACCTTAAAGATCATCAAGTTCCAGCCCCCCTGCCCATGGGCAGGGACCCCTCACACTAGACCTGATTGCTCTGTTCATTCTCCCTTGCTGTTTTCCCATTTGCTAAATCTAGTGACTGATAACACATATTACACATTCTTACCAAGACTGGAAGACCATTGACACTGCCGTGTCACTGCTACCCTCCTTGCAGGCTGCCACTAGTAACTTTTCTGACCTGAGTTTTCTCACAAAGTTGGCAAAATTGCACTGCACAACTGGTTGCCAGGTGCTTGTATATAAATATTTCATTGATACTTTTTTGTTTAGTAGCAACTCAAAAAGCACAGATGGAATGATATTAAACCCAGAATAAATTAATATAGACAGATTGCAAACTGGTTTATTACATATAAAAGAATGCAAATATACCAGCTCTCTTTAGAGCTTCCTTTTGTTTCTTTGTATTAAAAAAGTGTTCATTAATTAGACATATTTAAAAAAAAAATCACACTGCTCTGATAATTATAACCAAGATAAACCAACAAAACAGAGGAAGCTGTGCTCATCATCCAGCGTACATCTAAACAGACTCATTCGGGAGCTTTCTTCATTACCGTAATTTCCTAAGGGCTAGTACTAAACTGATTACATAGAAAAAGAACCCCATAACCCTTAAATGTTGATCATAAATTAAAAACAAATAAAAATGTAGGAAAAATAGATATGTCCAACAAAGGATAATGGCTTGAAACATTTCTGTAATTTGTTTCAGGACTATTAAGGTACATTCTGTATACTTTACATTTTGTTCAAAAGACAACAATAACAATGTGAAACAGTCTTACGGGGAAAGCTTTCAGGACCACACTGGGGACTCAGCCTGCTCAGGTGGGTCTCTGAAACACCCCTGCGCTGATGCAGGTAGGATGAAGAATGAACAGGAGGAGCTAGGAGTCTGTGTGCAGTTACATGAATGCTGTGATGGATGGACACAGCCTCTTCAGGAAGGACAGGATGGGAAGGCCAGGAAGGGGACTTGCCCAAAATATGTAGGAGCAGCTGGGGATGGGTGTCACTCTACTGGGTATCTGGTATAGACCTCCTGATCATGAAGAAGAAAATAAGGTCTTCAACCAACCAGAATAAGCCTCATGTTCACAGACCCTGGTTCTCATGGAGGACTTCAACAACCCAAATATCTGCTAGAAGGACAATGCAGCAGCCCTCTAGTAATCTAGCATGCTTCCGGAGTGCAATTCCCAACACAGATGATTAAAGAACCAACAAGGAAAGGTGCTCTGCTGGACCTTACACTTGCAAACAATGAAGAACTGGCCAGGGATGGGAAAGTCAGAGGCAGCCTTTACTGCACTAACCATAAGATGATGGGCTTCAGGATACTGAGAGAAGGGAGCAGGATAGAAAACAGGACCACAGCCTTGGATTTCAAGAGAGCAGACACCATCCTTTTCAGAGATCTGTTTAAAAGAATCTCATGGGATATGGCTCTGGAGAGAAGAGGGGTCCAGAAAAGCTGGTTGATATTCATGGATCACCTCCTCCAAGCTCAAGAAAGGTCCATCCCGACAAATAAGAAATCAAGCAAAGGTAGGAAGAAGCCTGCATGGATGAGCAAGGAGCTCTCTAACTGAGCTTGGACATCAAAAGGAAGCATAAAAGAGGTAGAGGTACTAATTTCACTGTTAGTCTTATGACACCTTATGAGTCTGAGCTATGGGACATTTTGATTGCTGATTCATTTTTAAATGATGCTTCTGAGAAGACTAGGACTACTGCATGCACCTCTGGGCAGATTTTTGCATCAGTAGTTCTTGGGGGCAGCAGGACCTAAAGTCACACAGTTCTTCAGAGAGAAACAAAATATTTATTTCTATAAAACACATAGAAACAGAACAAAAAGTCTGATGATCTCAACACAAGCACAAGTACCTTTTTGAAGAAAACTGCGTGTATTTTCAAGGACAGGCTGTATGTTACGATGACACAAACAAAACACAAAATAGTGATCCAATACCATGGCATTAATAACTTTGTGGTTAAATAATGAGAAGAAAAAAAATCATTTTACTCCTGTGGAAAGCAGCCTAATTTATTCACACATGCACAATTATTCACGTTACTACACTTTAAAAAAAGTTCTCTTCTTACTATAGCCTGGTATGAAGTGTCAAGTCAGGAATTCTGTGGAACGATGATATAAGTATTTAACATCTACATAAAAGGTCATAACAATATGTTTCCAACATATTGGCCTCAAGAGATTTCTGTAGGATACACGAGAGGAGTCAGCATGCTGTGACCACTTTGCACAGGTTCTGGAGGGTCTATACTACTCCAGTGAAACGATAATCATCCAGTCAAGATGTATGCTGCCTCCCAGGACTGATCATACTCAGCATAAAGATATGTATGCTTTCTGTGATTAAATGATTTGTCAGTCTGTTCCTAAAAATGACTTGTGCCTCTACAGCTCTAGCCTAACCATGTAACTCCAACACATTTCCTTCCACAGTTGAAACATCTTAATGAACGCAGTCATTATTTTTCTAAATTACTTCTGAACTCTTCAGAGACACCATCAGCTGAAGCGAGACAGTTCTGCCTGAACATCATTTTCTGAACCTTTTATTATAAGCCACGCTTAAGGTGAAAGAAATTTGAGAAAAATAATTTCAGGCTTTCCCCATTGATTTGGTCTGTGCACTTGACAGCACTTCATAAAACCTTGTGTCACTGCTTCTTGTTTGAGGTGGATCAAGTTTCCATCTTTTCTCAGTTCAACAGAAGAGGAAGAAAAACATTGAAATCAAAAAAATAATTTAGAATAATTTAGAGGAATCAAGGGCACGTACGGTACTAGAAGACACTTTTTAAAACTCACTTTTTAACACTACGCCTCTGACCTGCCCACCCTTCCCTAAGCACTGCCCCAAAAGCAACAAAGGTTAATGTTCTTTAATAGATACTTGTCTCCTATCACCAAAACATCTTTTAACTTGGTAACGTTAAACAAATAAGACCATGTTTACTTTGAGCAATCTTTGTGTCACTGTATCATATCTGCAGTTTTGTTGGCATGTCTCAACACTTCTTCACAGATTGTGCCTAGAAGTTCAACCACAGACAATTCAATCACAACTCTTCACTTAGTTATAGCTATACTAACATTCCCACTATTAATTTTTGAGAATCAAAAACCAGAAAAGCGAGCTTGATATCGCACCTACAGAAAAGTACAAATAACAGAAGATTGGCCTGCAGGTGCAATTTCTGCCTGGCGTATTCAACACTTTATCCCTATTAAGGCTTTATTTTATTTTTTATGATGGCTTCTATACAATTTCTTTACTTAAGTCAGGGCTTAACTCCTACCTGCTATAACAAATCCTCTAGTCAACAGGAAACCTGCACAAGACAGAATGCCCTGCAGTATCACAAACCAAAACCCAAGGCAAAAACGTGAGTAAGAAATTGCAAAATTATTCATTATAACTTTTTCTTCTTAACCACTGCTTTTGAACCATGCAAAGCTCTAATCAGACAGCTCAAAACATCCACAAATCTTCTGTTCTGAAATCAGGAATCAGAGAAGACAGAAAAATTTGCAAAGGTGGATATCTCAAAGAAATGGAACTGTTGCCCTTATAAGCAAGGCAAAATTTCCAAGAAACGTGATGGAAATCTTGGCAACTGAAATTCTTACAACCACATTGAATGCGGTACAACCAGTACTGTAACAAACAACAGAGTAATGTTCCAGTCCACAGGAGGACCACTAAGAAGTTATTATCCAACTCCAAATTATGGAATTCAAAGGACAATAAAAGCATTCAGGTAATAGATGTCTCATTGTATCCAATCACTGAAAAGAAGTTAATCTAAGAAATAAAATATTTTTATAAAATACTTTTACATTACTGAAATCAGCTGTTCATTTGACAAAAACTAAGACCACTAACTCTTTCTGCAGAGTTTAAACTTACTATCATGGCAATACACAGAGAATCATCTTCAAATAATACTCCAGAATTAAAATATGGATCTGAAGCACTGTCACCAAGTTTTAATACACTTAGGTGTTTCTTAGAATTGTCTCAGATTATGTAAAATATGCATTTTGTATTTGCAATTGTCATTTTTTCAGGAAGTAATTGGAAAAGCAAATTATACCTAACACTGGTTTTCCTTCTTCCGACACTTCTAATCATAAAGCCTAGAGATTTCTAAATATAAAACATTATTTCCTTTCATATTCCTCTTTGTCCGTTCTGTAGATTCAGGGTTGATCAGCTCTGCTAAACCTGCCTGTATTTCAGGAACGGGCTGTATGATCCTACCAGTAAGCAACGCTCCCCCATCTAAAAACTGCTGAGTGACTGCAAGTGATGAGAGCGTGGCTCCTGCCCTCACAGTTCAAAAAGACCAAAGTGCTGCCCCTCAGAGGGCATCACACCTACATGGCTGTATTTCTCATCTAAAACAGTCCATAAACCAGCCCACACTACAAACCATCGCACATGAATTTGCCACTCCTGACGTGAAGTTCACGAACCACAAATTTGCTGAAGACAGTTTACTGACCAGGCTTGACCAGGCTGTAGACACCTCCCGGCGAGGTGCCAGCAAAGACAGAGGGCTTGGCCAGGGTGAGCTGAGCTCTGACCCCGCACGGCTGCTCTTATACTTGTAATCAACTTTTGCTCTGACCTACCAGGGTCCCCAAAGGAAGGTGTCCCAAAATCACAGGAACTAAACAAGACTTTAGGTAACCTTTATTTCTTCAAAGCGGAGGCACCGTCTCCAGTTTAAGAATCTTCCCCCTTAAAAAGGTACAATAATGTTGTCTAATGATGCTTTGATCTTATGCAAGTTAGCACTCATACCCTTGAAATATCAATAAAAAATTCAAATGATTGCTTATCTGTTTTCCTCATCCAGCACTTCACAATGGAAAAAGCCATCACAAATTTGAAGATCCCATTCTTTAGAAACATATTTTGTCCAGTCACGGCTTGCTACTTGCGTTACATAAAGTTACTTGGTACAACTTAGTTTCTTCATGCAGTGCTAACCCCAAATAAAGAGTATGAATGCAAACTCTCTCTTTACGCTCATCATATAAATATTGGTCTATTGGTTGTGACTAGATAACCAACAACTTAAAATGCAATTTTTAATGGGTTATTTTGTTGGTTCAGTTCAAATCACAGTGAGGGAAAGACATCATAAATATCATCAAAAAACATTTCCACCGAGATAGGGAGAGAAAGAAGATAGAGTGGGTTTCCATGGTTACTTTGTTAACCATCTCCATTTTGCTGTTTACATAGTTTAAAAACTACAAGACACTGTAAACAAGAAGAAATGAAATATTTATTAGGATCTACTTTACACAAAGCTCCCACCATGTCACGTCTGTTTCAACAGCTGACTGTCTGATGAAGCTCTGAAAGACACACTGACATCTACTACTTACTGGTGCTATTGGGTACATTATATAGGACAAACCCTTATTGAATACGCACAGAGGAAGCCCTTGCCTCAAGTTCATTTACTAATATTTCATCTGCAATTTATTTTCAGTAGAAGATGATCCCTTGCCTTGAGACTAATGATAAAATTGCAGGTGTCTCACTTATACACAAAAGCTCTTGCTTGGCTGTCAGCTAAACCTGACCACCAAAGGCTGCTCTCAAGCTCTATCAATTTCAACAGCTGCAGTTCCAACCGTTTACTTCTAATGCAAAAGAAGTTCCTCGAGTCCTCACCCTAAATGAAAGGTTAATTCTGTATAACAGCGCTTTTCAGCAAAAAAAAAAGGACATCTAAATCAGGTCATTTTAATTTTGATTTCCTGGAAACTTATATTTTAGTGAGGCTTTTTACTGTTTGGGTGAGGAATGACAAGTAACTCTGCGATACCATTAGTACTGGGAAGACTCCAGACGTGTGCACCCAAAAGCTGAGAAGTTCTATACAGGAAAGTCCAGGGGCATTTTGGAGCCCTTGGTATTTGGATACTGACTGCACTCCGTTCAGAGGCAGCACACAGCCTTAGGTCCTGTATGCACAGTCATCACGCAGCAACGGAGCGCAAATAAAGCCAAGGGAGCTAACTCTTGCACAGATAGCAGTCCCGCAGCACTGATTTCCATACAAAGTGGTAAGTAGAACCACAGAACCACTCAGATTGAGTCCAGCCATTAACCTAACACTGCCAAGCCCTCACCTAACACTGCTAAGCCCACCACTAAACCATGTCCCTAAGCGCCATGTCTCCACATCTTTTAAATACCTCCAGGGATAGTGACCCAAGTACAGTCCATTTAAGTAGCACACAGAGACCAAGACAGACGTATTTTTCTAAGAAGCAGCATTTTTCTCTGCTGTGTTTTAGCCAAAAATTGTCCTGGAAACTGTTGTGCAACTTGAACACAATCAGCCTCTCCACCCTCCTACAGGCAAACTTCTGCATTTCACTGTTGCTGTGTGTTTGAGAAAACTTCTATCACTGAACATATTTATTATTCTTTTAGACAATCTGTGAATCCCGTTGAGGTCAGTTAATCTCTCCTCCATGGCAGGATCAACTCTACCAAGGTTACTCTTGAACAAGCTTTGCTCCTCAGTTGTTGCTACACTCTGAGGGCACAGAAATGACAAAATTTACCTGACCAACTCATGGCCTGTTTTGGCTCCCCTTTTCAGTCCAACCAGAAAAGATACTTTATATATATAATATATATGTGTGTGTGTATATATATTTGAGCTTGGCAGAACTCAGAGAAAAACATTACTGAAGTTTACATTCTAATGTTAGATTCCTATCACTGATCAAAAAAATTAAGGTCAATATTTAAAACTATTCTACCTCACTAGCAAGTTGTAGATGTCTAATATTTAATATTTTCAGAGCAAGTCTAATCCAGATTTGAAAAGCAATTCATTGTACCAAAATGCCAGATACGTTTTGAAATAATCTCTAAATCTACCAGAACTGCCTCTGAAAAGCACTAGCACACAGAATGCCATTATCCTTATAGCTAGGAGGAGATAATGTTCATTATATAATATCAGTATTCACAAAAATAGTAGAGCAATACTTATAGATCCTGATTCTCTTTACATCAGTCAAGGTGGAATTCCGATTTATTTAATGCTTTTTAAGAGTGAGGTAACACCACATAACTCAGGCAAGCAAACTGCATTTTGCTATTCCCATAGAGCAGAACACCAGAGGCTGGCTGGAAAGTGGAGTTACTTTTCAAGTATCCAGCTCTGTTGCTTGCAAGAAAATGCCAAATCTTCTCCAGGAGAAAGCAAACAGGAACTGTGTGACGGCTGATAAAGAGTATTATCCTTTGGTTATCATGACCTTAGCTCGTTCTTCAGCACTGCAGGGAGGTACTGCAATTACATTTTTGGGATATACTAGGAAGCCTACAGCATATTACTTTACTCTCTTATTTCAGACAGTGAGATAAACAGAAGTTTGCAGGTTTTGACCTGTCATTCCTTCAAAAATACGAGTTTTACCCAATTATTTATTTGTGACATTTAAGATGGTAGTCTGCATGAGATTTTGATTCACATGGGCTAATTTCTTCAGAAGCTGGAGGAGTGCTTCCCTTTAAACTGCACATCATAAACAACATATATTTGCAAAGATGTTAACTGACATAGTTTATACATGCTTTATTGATTTTTCCTTAGCTGCTTAAAAGATCACTTTTTATTACAGTTCGCCATTTACATTTATAATCCGCCCAAGTAAATGCAATCAAAAGCACATACAAATTGCAAAAAACCCATAGTACTTCCTCTTTTTTTTTTTTACTCCAAATTTATATCTATGATAGAACAATTCCAAATCCAATAGTTACTTCCTGTCCTGTTTTATCATCTGTTCTTGGTGTTACGTAAAGAGCTTATACTAAATATCAACACTGAGCTCTTATATAGCATTCTTAATCCATAGATCTCAAAGCATTTTACAAAGGATGATCATTATCCTGCTTCAGCTATGAAAAGAAAAAACATGCAGATCTTCAGGGTGAAATTCAGATCTCACCGAATTCCTACAGCCCACGGGGAAGGCAGGATTGCACTTTACATCGCAGTACCACCGCTAAGCCAGAACAGCATCCATGTCCTCAGAGGGATCCCAGAGCCTTCCATAGCATTGGTGGCCTGTGAATGGCACTCAACGACTCCACACATCATTTAGGAATCAATCCAGAGAAAATATGGCTTTCAATATGGTATCTTATGCAGCTTGACATTCACTAAAATGCCTCCCTTCCCATATAGGCAGCACTTTTTAAGTGTACTCTACACCTTCGCCGGGTATCTTTCTTTCAGCTTTAAACACAGTAATGTTATCACCAGGGCTTTACTACTGAAATCAATACTACTGCAGACACATACACAGATATCAAGGTCTAACGATGCCACTCAGGCATCTCAAAGTACTTTCACTTCCACACTGAAACCCTCAAAGCACCTGATCCATGGGTAACTAGGTACCAGTTATCCAGCCTCCTGCCTTCATCCTTTCCTCCCTTTGTTTCTCATGCCCACTCTGCACCTTGCTCTAAGGCACATGTTTAAATTCAGACTTCCTTAACTCTGTAAACTCCCCTGGACTATTCAGAGAACCTAGAACCATGTCCGTGTGTTGGAGCTTACCCACTCAGGGAAAAGGACTGAAAGCAGGCTGTGTGTTAACAACCACACAGGTTACCAGGGTATTGATCTGACTGCAACTGTTGCGTGCTACTGCAGTGCCATAAAATAACAGTACAGCAAACTACTCCAGTGACACATCTGATGATGTTCTATTCCAGGTGTGATGGGTCGGAGAACACGCTGTAAAGTGTGTTACTTTAAGGGGTTAAGGGGTTGTTGTTAAGGGGTTAAGGGGTTGTTGTTTTGACATGCTATATCACAAACAACCTCAAAAAAACTTTGGACAAAGGCAAAGTCAAGCAAGCTGACCCTGAGCACAAACTTGAGCTGAAGAGCCATGGTCTTCAGCAGAGGATTCAGAGCACTTCACTCCCCAGAGCGCTCCATGCAGTTAGGTAGCCAAGGAGGAGAAACACGGGCAAGCTTTCCTGCCCATGGGGATGGAGGGAGCCATTCTGTGCTCCACTGTGTTAACCCACCCAGATGGGTCATTCTGAGCGGTTGTTCCTAGAACCCCACGTGCTACATGAACTACCTACTGCCTCAACTTCTTTCAGGAAGAAAAGGCACAAAAGCAGAGGAGGCCGCGTAACAGACTACATCTTCTGGGACAGTCTTCCAAAAAACATAAAGGCAGCCTTACGGACTCCCTGGTCGTTCCCTGCAACGCTTGCCAGGCTGAGAAAGATGCTACAGAGAACGCACAGCTTAAACATGCAAAGTTTCATCCATTGCCAAGCCTAGCCGGGTACAAAGGCAGAAGAGACAACCTGCAGCTGTGCGGGTGCTGCCAGGGGGCTCCGGGGGCCCGGCGGGTGGGCAGACGGCAGCAGAGGCAGCTCTCCGGGACGCGGGCTCCGGACGGGCCGGCCGAGCCCCGGCGCGCTGCGGCGGCCACGCCAGCCTCCTCCCCGGCCAGCGCCGGGGCAAGGGCGCCCCCTGGCGGCGGCGGCGGGGGGAGCGGAGGGCGCTGTGGGAACCGGGGGTCCCCCCCCGCAGGGAACCAGCGGGCAGCCAGAGACCCCCCCGCTGGAAGCTAAGGATGCTCCTGCATGGGGCAGGAGGGCCATAACAGATTTCTTTTTCAAGGGGAGGATGAAAGGTAACCTCAGAGCCGCCCGGCGGGTGGGCAGACGGCAGCAGAGGCAGCTCTCCGGGACGCGGGCTCCGGACGGGCCGGCCGAGCCCCGGCGCGCTGCGGCGGCCACGCCAGCCTCCTCCCCGGCCAGCGCCGGGGCAAGGGCGCCCCCTGGCGGCGGCGGCGGGGGGAGCGGAGGGCGCTGTGGGAACCGGGGGTCCCCCCCCGCAGGGAACCAGCGGGCAGCCAGAGACCCCCCCGCTGGAAGCTAAGGATGCTCCTGCATGGGGCAGGAGGTCCATAACAGATTTCTTTTTCAAGGGGAGGATGAAAGGTAACCTCAGAGCAGCAGCGATTCAGGTTACATTTTAGCCAGCGCGTGATTCAGACTAAACCTTTGTAACCCCCAGCATCTGGGCGGCACACATCTCAGTTACCAGAAGCTGGGAGTAGAAAAGAATGCTCCTTTCATCCTGTTTTTCTCCAGCGGTCTACATCTTAACAATTCCGATAGACTACCGTGCAAAAATAGCACGCGGCTTACCGAAACACATCTAAAACACAGAACAAGAAATAACTGCACCACTGACGTTTGTACCAACTGCATCCTGCTATTTGGAAGTTGTAATCACGTCTCTCAGCATGCCAAAGGACAAATATGGACTACAACACATGGAATTAAAAAAAAAGACAACACTAAAATTGAGAAAGATGACAGAATGAAAATGAAAACAAAGTTAAGCAAAAATCTGTAAACTTATACTGTAGGTCATATGAAATCTTTATACAGACTTAGCTTTAGCTACAAGTGCTGGGTGGAACTGGAAGTACTACATAAATGATATTTTTAATATAAATAACTTTTCTTATATATTCAGCTTTGTGACTCTGAAATGCAGGTTCCTTCAGTTATAAAAGAGGCAAAGTCCCTCTGACTGAAATCACATGTAAACTCCTGCCAAATTCAAGCCCTTACAGTCAGAGTCAGGGATAAAAATGTTCCCCTGATATAATTTCCTGGACTTCGCAAAGAATAAATTCAGAATCCTTGCAATCTCAGGTGCTTCAAGACTCCTGGGAACAAACTTTATTCCATTATATTGAAATACAACCTTTGATCCAGCTCCATTAAACTACTCAGTGAAATTATTTAAAAGCAGCCTGAACTGAATCTCAAAATACTTCATGTTCCACAAACAGCGTATTTCTTGCTCACAGATAGTAACTCAAACACCCTGCAACAAAAATAACAAACTGTTTTAATTCACAGTTGCAACACATAAACACGATGAGATCTGTACCTTGTTAATCCCAACTTCCCCACTCCAACAGTTTAAGTTAAATGTCACATTTACATAACATTTACATAAAGATTCAGTTTTGTTTATACAAAACCCAGCCTTATTTTTGCAACACGCTCAATGCTAATTCATTATGTAACAACAGATTGTTTTCTCTATTAGAAAAAAAAAAAAGTTAATTCTGAGACAGCATTTGAGATACAGCAGTTGCTCTGAAGCAATTTAGCATCATTCTTCATTACTGTCTGATCAAGGTGGGTTTGTTGTTTGGTTTTTGGGTGTTTTTTAAAAAAAAATAATGAAGTTTTTGGACATTGTCCTACTCTAAGCAAAGTGCCTCCTACTCTAAGCAAAATGAGGGTCACTTGTACATTTCATACATGCTGGGCTTATGTATGAAATGTACAAGTTAGCCCAGCACGCACACGTGGCAGAAGTAAGGCTGGATCTTCTGGTCAGGAATATTTTAGAAGCTTCCAAGCACTGCCCAACTTGTTGGTTGGTTTTTGAGGTGGTGGGTTTTTTTAATATCATTTCAGTCTTATCTCTGCTTTCAATATGAACACAATTAGACAGATGCTAACCCCTTCAAAGATTGCCAACACTGCAAACAGCGAACGCTGCAAAACTTCCAGCACATCTGGAAGCAGAGCTCATGGGAATCTGATGCAGCTGGATGCAACTGCAATACTTTTTATAAAGAGCTCCAGCTTTCAGCTCCTCCATGCAGGGGTCTCTACAGATAGATTGATTACTGTTCTCTTCTGTGTTTTAGAACTTTCAAATGACTTCTGCAGAAACCCCAAGGCCTCATATTGAAAATAAATTTAAGCAAGAAGTAATTCCTGTGCTAATACCAATAACTCCTTACAGTAATAAAATAAACACTTTAACCTTAAAACTACTTATTAATTAGACACAAAGCCATTCAATCACATCTAGTGATTACTATAATTGCTTTTATTAGCAACAAGACTACATTCCTGGGTTTTCAGTGTGCTAACTTAATCACAAAATTTCAAGCAAGTCTCTACAAGGGCCATCTGCTGCACATCATATCTCCATCACAAGATATACAAAAGATGGCAAGAATCACCTTTCGTTTTTCCTAGCTCCCTGAATAAGGAGGTATTGCTACAATGGGGCTTTTTTGTCCAAAAGGATGTTTTTGTAGCGCAACTTGGAAAGAGCCTGTTTCCGTGTTAGTCTGCTCTAGAAGCTTGTTTCACAGCTGGACACCCTTGACTGAAATCACTATTCCTGTTACTCCCACTGGCTTTATCTGCACTGCTCCTGAAGGGCACAGAGGTCCAAAGGAGTCAAGACTGGTGAATACTTGCCATAGTATTGTGCCCTACTAGTCCTCGCTTGGTTTAGAGGCTGAGGATTGGAGGAAGAAAGGACCCAAAAGAGAAAGCCAGCACAGCAGCTGCACACATCCTACACACAGTGGTCCTACCTGCACATCAACTAAGTGCCAGCATCACTGGATTCTTCCCCAGAAAGTGTATCAGTACATTTAAGCGGAATGATGCAGTGCATGACTTGCATCTTTGGCAGTTTTTACCCTGTGCATTACTTTGATGACTACAGATAGATATAAATTGTTTTCCTTCCTCCAGATACAGCACCTTTGTGCCAGCACTGACCCAAGTGAGATAAATGAGATGGAGACATAAAATTGTCATAGAAATGCTACAGGTAACAGTAAAGAAGAGAGCACTGCTTATTCGGTGGGTCTCCCATAGACACACAGACGATGTATAAAAGGTCAAACACATCCACTCCAACCACTCATCCAGGACTCCTGGGCAAAGCAGTACAAAGATTTGGCAAAACTGGTTTGGATTAACCTTGTTTGGACCAGATCGGCCAAATCCACATAATGCAGAAGTCGCCCCTTAGGGCACTGCGTTTTTCTCAAGGTGGCTGAAGGAAGGTGAGGGCAGCACTGTGCCCATTTATTGGGGCAAAAGACTGAGGTCAAGCATGGCTTGAAAAGAGATGGGAGGTCCTAAGGGTGAAAGCTACTGGGCAATGCTAAGGAACTGCGCAGGAAGACAAAGTTGTTGTACTTGCATCCACACCACCTACCGCAAAGGGTCTGTAGCATGACCTGATCCCCAGAACCATACTCAGATTTTTGTTCTCAAGGAAATGATTGGGTTGCTCCAGCAGAGAGTTTGTGGTTACATTGCTGTGCATGCAGTAAGGCTGACTGGGTGACCAGGACACAGAGAGAACCAAAAAGCCAAACTCCTTGACAGAGCAGAAGAGAAAGAAATCATCCTTGTGGGACTTTACACCTAGCGATTTCAAAGGCAGAGGGGGTTATCCAAATACTTCTATTGATCCTGCTGCAAGAAGAGTGGAATCTCTTTAATACTGTGCTGCCTGGCCCAGCTACACTATATTGGAACATCAATACTATTTTATGAGCAGCCACATTCAAAGCAGCAGCGAGACTGTACAGCATTAGCACTGGTATTTGGCTCCCAAAGTGAGAGCCGTCTCTGCTTTACGCTGCATCCCATGTGGCACCCCAGCAGAGAACCTGTGTCTAGCTGTTGGAGCCCAGAACCACCTCTGATCTTCTCTAGCAATGGAGTTAGAGGAAGGATGCAACACAGACTGAAAGGGGCAGTTGCATCAGATGTTGACTTTCCAAGACCTGGGTGTGTTTGAGACGATAAAGCTCAGATATGTTGGGTTGTGTTGGTGGTGGCTATTTTTGGTTGGGGGTGAGTGTGGGGAAGTGGGGAAAGAGATTTCTTGTTTATTCGTTGTTGGTTGAGGGAGAATGTTGGATTTTTAAATTTTATTTTAAGAGAAACAGCAATAGCAAAAACTGCTTGGTTTTTTTAAGCAGTGGCATAGATTTCTTCAGCTTGGGATGGCTTGAATATTGTTGAGCACTTCAGTGAGTCTAGACTTCCCATGGGGGTTATGCTTAGATAGTGACTTATCTTAAGTAAAGAGCTGTAATGTCTTTTGGGACAAAATGTCTGCACTTTACGAAAAGTTTGACCTCACAGAAACTGACCTCAGTGGTGCATTTCTGAACAGGTTAGATTAACAAGGAAAAAAAATGACTTTTTTAAAGTTTACTTAAACCAGTTACCAGATAGTTCATTAACATCATTATTCTGTTTTTCTTTTGGGTAGCATGGAAATACATGGGGTCCTATGGATTCCACAGAGAACAAAAACAGGAGTTGAGCCAGCTGATGAACAGACTTTTACTTATCTTCTTTCAGGAGTGTATCTATTTAGAACTATAATCCCTCTTTTGCCATGGGACCATTCTACCCTTACATGAAGGTGCCCTGTTTCTAACTAAAAATCAATAGAGGTGGCAACACATATTAAATTCTGATCCCAGAGCTAAACTATGCCCTGATTCACCTGAGAAAACTAGAAAAGGGGATGATTTTCCAGTTTTGTATTTGGAGACACTTTGCACCAGGTAATAAGCTAAACCTAAATAACCTGCAACTCTGAACAAGCTGAAGTAATTGCAAACCACGGGGTGAGCTGTCAGCGCTGCTAACAGATGGACACCTTTGGGAGACACTGGGGGTGTCTGGTCCTGCAGCTCTTTTCAAAGCCAGATCTGTACTGGAATCAGTATGATTCACACTTTTTCAAAGGCACAGCAGTGCTGAAAGCGTGGAGATTTTTCAAAAGGATCATGCCTCCAGGAACCATCACTCTTCTCTACTGCCCTCATAGACACTACCCTAAAGGAAGCACTGTTTGGCATTAAGACAGTAAATATTCTCATATGTTCACAATTCTGTGTCATCCAATGCCCTGTTCTCAGCACTGGATGAAATGCCTGGATAAAATAGCTTCAGTGAGCAAACAGTACCAAGCAGCCTCTCTTGCTCTTTCCCCTCTGAACCGCTACCCCAAAGGCTATTTTTGCACATTTTGAACTCTGAAAATACATTTATTGCTTCATTCTGAAAATGCCTAGGTTTAGGAAACACAGCATATTTGTCCTATAGTGGCAAATAAAAAAATTACTGTGTTTATATAGTACTTGTGTCATTTAAACAACATTGATTAATAATTTTGCTGATCCTAAAAGAAGTAACAAATGCTTTCTTTTATATCAGTGTGTGAAAACAGTGGGCAAATGGCCTTTCAAGTGCAGTAGTACATTTTTAATGGGGAGTATCAAAACTCAATTTTCATCATGAAATTACTGATCTTTTCCCCATGAATTTCCAGCATCCCTGCTTAAACACGTGGGGATCCTAACAAATGTTCAAGGCCCAGACCCCAACATACTTACACTTTAATTTCACATATAGTAAGTCCATGATGCCACCATATTTTAGCAAGCAAATGATTAGAAATCTAGTCCTACAATCCGTTTCAGCCCAAACCAGTACACACCACATAATTAGCCATTTCAATACGATATACGCTTTTCAATAACAAATAAATTTTAAAAGAGGGGATTTTTAAAACTTTCTGAGCTATTTGAACCATCAGAAGCCACAGCTTGTGGTTCAAGCCACAGCTAGATGGATGGACAGAATTATTTTTTTTCATAAGAACACAGAAGAAGCTGTGTAGCTGTAATTGTGTCATACTTTGTGTCAGGCTTCACTCGGGCAAGCCATTGACTGTGTATGCCAGGCTACGGACTGTTCTAGTGCCTTCAATCAGTATTTTAGTGAGTAATTAGGCATAGATTGACCTTTTAGCAGAGACTGGGTTTACTGCTGTTGGCCTCACTTTTACATTTGAAAGTGTAATGCTTCTTTCCCTGTTCCACTTTAGGGTGGCATCTTTCTATTTAAAACAATGAATTATCTCTTGAGCATTTAAAATTTTCATTCATAGATTTTCAACACTTCCTACAACTCTGGTTTGTTTGGGTTTTGTTGGGGTTTGTGTTGGGTGTTTTTTCCCCCACTGTTTGTATTTCACACATAGAAACCCAAACTGTGAAGAGAACCATTTATGACAGATACTATGTGAACACAGAAGAGAAGAACTGCAAGTTCTCAAGAGCAGAGACTGTCTAAATAGGCAAAACCAAAGGCAATAACTTTCTAAAGGTCACATGGCAGACCAACAACAGAGATGTAACACCAAGTCCTCTGTTTCCTAGTCCAAAATTCATCTACTAAACAAAGGGGAATGTTTTTTTTAGTTAAGAAAATCCAAGCAAAACTCATATTGCTGCAACAGAAGGGAATAATATTTCTTCCTCAGCAGCACAGTTACAGAAAAAGTATCTGATGGCTCCAAGTTGTTAACAGGGGTAGGTGACAGACTGAGAATTAAGTATTAAAGCTGTCTAAGGTTAGAACACCACACTGCAGAGAAACCATAGTGGGCTTTGAAAAAAATGGCACATTAGTCAAAGGTGACACTCAACTCATTCAAATTCAATGGCGATTTGCGGTCCAGTGATTGCATGAGCATACAATTCCAATACTGCATCTCCACAGGATGTAAAACAATACAGTATAAGAGAATAATATCTTACTACTTCTTCATATGAAGCAAGTGAAAGCAAATTTTGTGGCAGAAGCTTTACCAGGGGCTCAAACTTAGTACATCAATGCTTATCACGATTCTCTTCTTGATTAAGGAGTTGTCCACATCTCCAGAAGACCTTATTGTGCACTGTATTCCTTTACAATAGTAGCATATTTTTAAACAATTTCTTAACATGGTGACTTCAATTTCTTACATGATTATTAAAAAAAATTAAAAAATCAAACTGCTGGTCAAAATATAGATGCAACTGATTTTATAGAACAGATACCAGAACTTAAATACTTTCAGTAGTAACTGTATCTACAGACTGAAATACACATATCTTCAGTAATATTGACACTGTGGCTTTAGTGAAGAGAGTTGTCTGTTAAAAGCTGTCATGTTGTCATGTTGCACGCAAAGAAATACATAAGATCATCCTAATGTTACAAAGCCTACTGTTCAAAGGTTATGAAATGTCAGGATGGGGGTTTTCCTGCACAACCTTAAAACAAACCTGACTTTCCCTGTGACACAGGCTTTGTGTGATCCCATCTCTTTCATGTTTTTATGTTTAAACCACAAAAGCATGGTGTTCAATATGATACTACCTTGTATTCTTCCCTTTAAGATATACGCTTTGTATTACTGGCACCCAGAACCTGGGCAGAGAATTACTATTTTTTTCCTGGATTTTGCCATGGTACTGATAACCTAGGGGAGAAGATTAATCTGAAAGGGGGATCTGAGATAGGCATTTATCATCCTGTCTGGAGCTGCAGGCTTCTTGTACTAGCTACAATCAACAGCTATTAGCAGGGTTCTGAAAACAATAAAAAATACATGCTTCAAGTAAGCAACCAGAGGATTGAAAAGCAAATCAGGAGTGACCAGCAAATCAGGAGTTAGAGTTCTGGGACCCTGTGAATCAGTGCTGAAAACCTTTGCATTAAGGATTTGTGAGTGTGAAGGCTTAATAGAGTCTTTGCCCAGGAAATACGACAAAGTAGCCAAAAATATGAGTTCAGTAATAAGGCCAAATCAAGGGAAGACTAAGATCACCTGATCCTTACAGTAGGACCCAAAAAGCATGCTCTGGCTCATATACTGTGTTCATTCGTCCAAGGTAAAGTTCTTCACAGGTGGATATTGCAACATTTCAGTGGGATGAAATAACCGACAGAACGTATTTTCTAAGGGCCTGATGACCATGGCAAACTTCATCTTTCATGGTACACATCACACTTTTTTATAAAGATCAGTAGATAGTGAAAGGTAGTTATCAAAAATGAATGCAAACACATTCTTAGTGAACACCCGCGACTTTGCTCACACAAAAGAACTCCCAACAGCAAAAAACAGTTCCTCGGTGAAACATTCAAATGCATTAACCTCCCTTTTCTTGTTGAACAGTTCTGCTTTAATCACTGCACTCCTCTAAATGTCAGCAAACAAAGCACGCAACAATTATTCCACTTTCCTTATTCATCATCAGAACACAGTCCACCCCAAGCATTGAATCAATCAAGCTTTTAATGAGAAAAACAAAAGAATCCCCTCCACAATCTAAATTTTCTACAAAATTCAAGTTCCCATTAGAAGATGCGAAGGTACTTGAGTTTCCAGTGGAAAAAAAACTTTAAGAAGTTTTTCTTCAGTGCGAGAAAACTTAAGATTTCCTCAGGAATGAGTGGAACATTACCACTGAAATTTCCTGAGTCAAGGTTTTCCTGAATGACACTTGGGTAGATATCCAAGCCAAATAGTTAAAGTTTCTCAAACTAACATATAAATAGAAGACTAAAGAGAATCTTGCCATAGAAAATAACAAGTAGCATTATAAGAAATGTTTTTTAATATAGAATTGCAATTCAAAACAAACATTAGCTTACCTGACCAGAAAGCGATGCAGTCCAACGTCAAAGCTTCTGTAAGAGAAAAGATTCACCATAGTTTAGTTATAAAAAACCCACTGCTCACTTGGGTATTGTACCAACATTGTGTTTCAAAACAATCAGTAATACCAAAGATAAATGTAAGATTACTGAATTGATAAAAACAGAAGTAGAAGTGTAATATACAATCTCCTTTCTGCAATGACACATGAAATTTAAGATAATCATCATACAGAAAGATTTAGATTCATATTTAAAAGCTCACAAATTCCTTGTTTGAGTATCTCTTCAATAAAGCAGTAACATTCAGAGTAGTATAACCCACATAAAGCATAAATTGTGTATATTCTATTACTGGAAATAATTTTTTAAGCAACCTGATGACCAGAGAGTCTACGTGTTTCCTGCCATATGTGCAGACAGATCCTCTATCCAAAACTACTGTGGAATCCTTTCTTTCCCCTCTTCTGCTCTGGACTGCACTAAAATGCAAGAGATTGCTGTGAATTCTCTCCATGATACAGATTAATCAAAGAACCTCCTTATGTCTCCTTCAGATACACAGAATATACCGAGAAGTGGGCCTTGCAAGTGTGTTCCACTCCGTGTCCCACAGATCTGGTGAGGAAAATAACTTTGAGGACTTTTGACAGTAAGAACAAGTTAGATCAGACTAGAATACAAGAACCATGCCTGAAAACTTCAGCACTAACAACATACATTGGCAGTTACTGACAGTGTTTCTTTACTTTTCTGTTTCCTCCCTGCCTCAGCCAGCTCAGAAAAATCAAGCTCACGAGCAACGTACCAGCAAATCCTTGACACTACAGGAAGGTACCTACTGATTTGACATATTTATCTAATATCTGACATATGTGCTGTTTTTACAGGACTATCAATCAATATAATCCCAGATTAACAGCGTGCATAACAGCACAATTGGAAAATGGAAATGTGCTCTTTCTAGTGCTGGACTTGCCCCGAAACGGGCTTACATTCTGTACACAGAAAATATTTTGGCATATACTAAGCTCTTGAGCATCCTGTTCCAAAAACCTAATTGGTCATTTGAGTACAACATGGTTTAATTTTAACAGTATTGCTTGCAGTGTGGCACCTTCTACCTGAAACAACAAGAGAAGTCATCAGATAGTTAATGGCATCCTGGTAACAGCAGATAGATAATGAGCTGCAGAAATTCTAGGAGTTACCAGGGAGGGAAAGTCCACACTGGTTCAGCAGGGTGGAGAGGAGGGGAGCGAATTTCTCACTCAAGAGCTGCCTCGCAACAGAAAAAAATATTCTTCCAAAAACATGCACATGGTCATAATTAAACCTGTATTTTCACTTTTTTTTTTTTCCTAAAATCATTACCCGTTGTACATGATTGTTATATTATTGTGTAATTATTCTGCATGAAGTGTATCCAGTTATCCTTCTGCATTCCTCCTGTCTGGACGCATACTGTAATTTGGCCCTCCCCCTTCACTAAAATATTCTGTGTTGTGCAGGCAACATTCTATATCAGAGCTGGCCACAGTCCATATTATAGCTCTAAAAAAAACTTTTCTTCCTAGGACCAAGCAGTTCAGTATGTTTGTGCAGGGATGGGGAGAAAAGGAAACCTGTACAGTTCCAGGAAACTACTGTATGCTAAACAGCCATCATCACCCAGCTTATCTTCTCAGGTTCTCCTTGCTACCCCCCTGATGGCAATGACCAAACCTGCTCTAGTCTCTGCTGGGACACATCATCTGAGCTTCCTGTGGACAGGGATGTGGAGCGTAAAAACATCACCACTTTTGGCACTGAACCAAAAGCCAAAGGACTTAGGGTACAACAGGCACAGAAACTGAATGGTCCTGCTAACTTGAGATGATCGGAGCCAAAGGAGGTTGGGCTGGACAAAGCTGAGGCAGAGTCAGTTCAGACAGGGAGGGAGAATGAGACACTGCTGTGAACTTACATGCCATTCTTTCCTCTCATTTTTCACTCTTTCGAAAACATAATGCAACTGTTATCAAAAAAGATAGTAACTTTATTTCATATAGGCTATACCTATTAAAATTTTTCCACAAAATCTTCCATAAGTATTGAAAAAATGAACATGCATAGAACCAATTTATTAGACTAAATGAAAAGGAGGAAAGAAGATCAGAGCCTCACTAGCTACAAGTCGGCACAGACAGACAGGCCCCATTATTCCTCAATTTGATGCTGCACTGATACATTTCACCTGACTGCCCAAGATCCTGAATTCTCAGCAGTGTAAGCCGTCATTTAAAGATGTAACTACACTATGTCCAACAGAATTATGAGAATATACAGAAGCATCAGAGTGTGCACTGAGGTCTTAAAGATACCTCGGGACAGTATCATTGATTAGTTCCAAAAGCAAGAACAAGGCCAAACAATTTCAAACTCTAAATGGGAGAAATAGTTGCATTACTTAAGGCTATGGATATTGGGTACCTACATTTTTAAGCACCTAGGATAACGATTAGAGACATCGTGCAAGGCAGAAATACTGGAATACTGATTCTGGGAGGCTGGTTTTGACAAAACACTACCACAGACACTTTCAACTATTCTGTTTGTTCACAGTTAAATACGCACCGCGTTCAAGTCTACACGCAAAGTGAAAATACAGTGCAGTAGCAATGAAAACAGATCTGATAGATGTAACTAATCCCTCCATTCTCAGGTGGAAAAAGGTAACAAGGGATAAAAAGGGTCTGTATAGCAGTGTTCAGACTGCAACTTGGGGTGGAATAAGCGACTACATTAAATGAAAAAAGAGAACAAGTAATCACACTGCACTAGTATTAAAAATTTCACAGTGATCCCTTCAACATCACAGGAATCTACCTCTCGGGCATGACCCCCCCCATGACTAATTCAGAATGACATCTGCCATATGCACATGGACATGATTCTCTACTGCCTATAAAGTACACCCATATTTATTTGATATTGCAACATAATTTACAATCAACTTCATACAGCTTATTCAATCCTGAGCTGCTCTGCAAAATAGAGGATTTATCTGGTAGCCCTTGCAACTTAGGGTGCCTCGGTTACATAAAAGTTTCACAAAATGCTTTTTTAAACCCTGTAACAAGCACCATTTTCTGAAAGAAAGGTTATTTTAGATTAAAAGAAGGGAAAGGATATCCACTGCAAGATGAGTAAAAATTGATTTGCCAGTTAAATTTTCTATACTGCTCAGATGTCAGAAGCAACATATTACTTTAATTTTTTTGAGAAATAATGGGTAAAATCTAGTTTAATAATATTAGTCTTCAAACAGGGAAAAATCTTGAATAGCTGGTGGAACAATAAAGAGGAGGTATTTAATCTCCATTTCCTAACAGTGTTACTCATTGCAGACAATTTGATAGCTATTTTCTTTATAAAAATGTCTCTAGTTCTGCTCCCCTAAAGGGCATCAATTTTGAATCTGTTCTCTACGCAACTTTAATGCTTTCGTTAAACACAGAAGTTCTAGTTTCTGATGCATTTTGATGAAAGATTATACATCGAATCCTTTCTAATCAAATTAACCTTTTCCCAGTATGTTAACTAGAAATCAGTGACCAACAATATACATCTACTAAACCAACAAGGCCCCTTTCCAAAATACAATCTCTGAAATCTCTGCCTCCCAGCATACATCTCTCTCCCCAAGGTACATTTTAAAAATTATTTCAGACAGACAGTTTCTGCTTTGAAAGTGAAATGCATAATGCAACAAGCTGCCTCCAAATTTGCATTGAGTAGAAAGCTTAGAGGGGGGAAGAGGAAAAAAAAACTCTTCTCGTATAGAAGAGATATGAAAAGGCAGTAACACGCTGGTATGAACCACAGTCAGCAGCAATAGCACATGCACTGAAATTATAATCATGATGGTTCTCAGGAAAAAAAAATAAATAAATAAACCCCTCTTTTTGTCCCCAGGATGTAAGAGTCGTGTGTACGTATGTGAAAGCAAAATGCGCAAAAACTGTGATAAGTTTTTCATTCATGCTGCAATCACCTGTTTCCTCCTTGTGTGGATACTTTGGACTTGCTCTGAGATTTCCATGTGTTCAATTTCCTTATAGTCTGTACTTATTTTGAAATCCTGTGTCTGTCACTTGCTACGTAACAGTGCTGTAGAGCACAGTTTTCCAACCATATCTACCTACTGCCGGCTGGCGCATACTAATATAAAATCAGGATCAAAAACTGGTCAGGACCTTCTCCTAGGAGCTGTTTCACATTTTCCTGACTGCATGCTCTGCACCCAGCACAGGCCAGCAGACAGGGTGGCTCCCAGTGGAGCTACAGATTGACATGCAATGACAAACCTTTCTTTACTGAGCATCACCATCCAAATACTCACCCTGGTCAGCACTACGTGCAGGTGTTATCTGATGGACTTGTTATGGTCCTGCTTTGCAAGCCTGTGTCTTCCTTTAACTGAGGTCTAAACTCTGCTTCCCTGATAGAGGAGTTATATGAGCCTTTAGAATATAACTTTTGAATTCAATGAAGTTACACCAGCTTATGTCACTTAAGGACCTGACTCCGCACCAACCTAGATGAAAACTGCTACTCATTAGCTGTGTTAGGGACCACAATTCCATTGTGCTGGCCAAAGGACCCCATCTCACAACACAGCTTGATTGTAAGACCTCATTCCCAATGATTTACAGCATGAAAAAAAATAAGTGCCAAGTACATGTCAGCATCATATGAATCAATTTAAAGCTATGCTCATTATCGGAACATTTTTTAATGAAGCTAAGTTGCAATAATTTGAGTTGTCAAACCCTGACTTTGTATATACATATTTTAAAGTAAGTACAGAAGAGAAAGCAGCACAGCTTTGTTTTCCATTAGTTCCTCCCCAGGATTGTTGGGCTGCATGCTATTCCTAGAAACAAAGCACAAAAATCATGCCTCTTGTAGGATGACCTACATCTGGCTACCTGCACTTCAGCAGAGGTTCCCATTGCAACCACATGGGATGTCACCACTCTGAAAACGCTTATGCATAGACTAAAGACAGGACACTTCAGAGAAAGAAGTGAGGGCTAATTATCCCCTGGTTTTCATTAAGACAAAAATAATAAAAAAATAAATATTGAGAGTTAGTTCCCTGACATTGCTTAGATGAGGGACAAGAATCAAATCCACATTCCCTAAAGAGCAAAAAATAATTACTTTCACAACACATGCAGCACCTGTACAGGTCTCTTATACACACCACCAGGGTTGTGATCAGTCTAAAGGCATAGAGAGAGTAAGATTTCAAAGGATTTTTCTTTGTTACAGGATAAAGTACTATGTGGAGAAAACTCACATACAAAGCACAATCTCTTCCATACTAAGAAAGTAACAGGTTAGATACCAAGACTGGCATATATCTAACACTCTTGGTGAGCTCAAAATAACTGCATACATCAGCCATATATATGGAAAACAAATGAATTTGTAATAGGGAAAGGACATAAGGAGAGCTCTCATGGCTAATATGAAGTATATTCTGCACACTTTTGAACAGACAAAAAAAATCCATCACTCATAATAGCAACCCTTCATAATTCCGGAGATTCAGTACTAGAATCACATGTGTTCTCAAAAATATCAATATTTTTATTGAAAAATTGAGAACATTTGTCTGTGTCAGTTCTGTCATGGATTAATAAATCCTTTTTGCAGCAGCTAAAACATAACAGGACAACAATTCAGACTAGCAGCATGCAGAGGGATAGTGGCACAATTCTAACTTTGGCCTCTGCCTTCAGGGGGATGGATCTAGGTGGACAATCTGCCATTTGTGATGAGTTAAAAGTCAGCAAGGTAGATGGAGACAGGTAAACGTGAGATTGGGTGCCCAGGGACTGTATTGTATTGTAGACAGAAATATTCCAAGCATGTTGCCTTGGACACAAATACTTCTGAACACAGAAAAGTAGTAGTATAATTTCTGCACGCTGGAAAGGAGTTCAACCAGTACCACTATCCCACATTTCACTTTAGCAAACAATACAATAACTGTAATTAGAGCTCTTCAAATCAGCGAGACTAGTGGCCACTTATGTTGGTGTTGAAATCCAACAAGTGAGTTGTTTATTACAGCTTCAGTACTCTGTACCCTGTGGGTATTCACCATCTCTTAAAAGAAGCATTGTAGTTGCTGCAATGTTTCAACAGCGGTTCTCAGCCTGCCCTTTTACAAATGTGGCCAAACTTGGCATTAGAAAGTCTAAGTCAATCACATATCCTCGGAGGAGCCCATCCCACTTAGCTATAGAACAGTGTTTGCAAGACCAGCACTTCCATTAGCAGTCTTTGCAAATAAATCTGGCATTTTGCCGGTGAGCTGCTGACGAAGAGTCTCTCCGCACCAGAACATTTTGCACTGGAGACTGAGAGGTCATTGAATGACAGCTGCTTTCACCAACAAAATGCTCTTAAATTGCTTCACTGTACTTCTTTCGCAAGCAGTATCTTACAGCAGGGATGCCCAGAAGACTGTGTAAAGAGAGAACCCCACCATTTAGCAGTCCTAAACTACTTTTCCTGATCCTCCTACTTCTGCTCATCTTTCCTCCAGCGCTGTGTGTGGCAACCTCCCCAGCTGGCAATCCCTCAAAGATGAAAGCTTCTAAATTACAAATAATTACAAGTGTGCAACATAAGTCTGAAACATGTTTTAGAGTCTTGTCTGAAGAATAAGATTATTACTGGGGAAGCAGATAGCAAAGTCAATATGCAGGTTTTGTAAGTTCTATTATTTAATGTCTCAATGAACTATAAAACTTTGCTAGAGCAAATCCCCTCAAGGGAGTATGCCTACCAAGTAAAATAAGTATTTTTCAAGTAGTGACTGCTACCAATTGATTCTTCATCATCTTCATTTTTAAATAAAGATCTGGAAAAGCCAATCCGTATTTTTAAAAGACATTTTTACCTGCCTATAGCTTGCACAGACTCAGTCATACTGTTTTCTGCAAGTTTACTTGAAGCCTACATCTTCATAGCAAAGCTTATCTCTTCAGTGACAATCAGCACATCTCTTCCTAAATAATATAGCTGCCACCATGCAAAGATACACTATTTAGAAAGCAGATACATAACTTAAAATAGAAAAATAACAATTAAATTGTCACAAGATATCATACAGTAGAGATAAACATATCATGCCAATTCAAAATATTCAGCTAAAAAGCCCAGACTGTTTAGTGGCGTAAGTTTTTCAAATCAAGATGGGAAGATGGATGATGACACAGATAACACAGAAAAATGAGATGCAATGCAATACAACCTGTTTGGGTTTATCTGTTACCCAAACTATGGAATATACTTTCAGACCTTGAGCCTTGAAAGTCACATTTTCTGGAGAATCTTTTGCCACATACAAGTATGTTGTTGGAGCTCTCATTTTCACCCAGCCTTTCAATTAGTGCGAGAGTTGGTGAATTCCACCCACAAGGATTTTACAGTCTGCCCACTGACACGGTATTGGAATCAGGAAAAAAAATACATATATGCAGCTCTTTCAGCATTCCTTCAGGATAAACAATAACAAATCCTATCATTTCCTATTTAAAAACAAAACAGTTCTTACTGTGCAACATGCAGTGAAACAATCCCAGGGTCAACTGAATTAGAAAATTCCTGTTTAATTGAATTCAACATTCTTTTAAACATCAAGATCTTAAGAATCTGCTTGAGCCTAGATCTCAAGCTTCCATGGACTGCTTTTTGTTTGCGAGCTTTGATTTTAAGTTTTAACCACCTGCAATGCAGCAAACTAGTAGTAGCAGCTTTCTTTCATCTCGATTTAAAAATGCAACTAAGAGTAAAAAGGAAAACCAATGTCATTTGAAAGAAAAATATGAAGACTGTCAAATGCTTTTATATCAAGTCTTTGACAAGCAATTTCTTGTTACAGTAATAATAAGCAAGACTTGTATATACATGAAGATATCTTTATCATATTCTCTGACACTTGCTTAAGGACATAGCAGAATTTTAACACTTCACACTTAGATAAAACACTTTGCACTTCTGTTTCTTCCTGGCATGATTCAGCAGTACCACGTTGCCTTTTGGTCTCCTCCATTATTAGAATAATTAAAGCTGCCACTGCATTCAGCCTGTGCCGGACGCCTCTGGCCAAAGCTCCCGCTCAGAGCTGTACAGCTCTTCAGCACCAATACAGCCAGTGCATAAACATTCACCTTACTCCACAAAAGAGTACTTTGTAAATACGTGATTACTGTAAGGTTGAAGAGAGCAAACCCTAAGCATTTTACTTGCCAAGTATTTCCTGCATAGCACCACAAAAAGTTAGGGCTTTCCGTTCCTGTAAGAATGGTGGGAATCCACAATCAAATCCTGACTCACCACAATCAGCAGCAAAACCCTCACAGATTTTGACAGAGGCAGAAATACCTGGACTGACTCTGGACAGCCTGTATAATACAGGATACAGTCCAAATTTGGTATACATTTTGTTAGGGAAACCTTCACCTCCAAGTAGAAAATATCACTAAAAGTCCCAAAGCTTCTTCTGTGGATTATCGGTTATTAGCTGGGAGCTCAGGATGGAGACCTGCATAGCAAGAATAATCTACAGTAAGATGGCTGCAAGGAGAAAGTTCTTTTGTGGACCACATAAAAAGACTTCACAAAGTGCTAGTGGCCTCCAGCCTAACGAATTGGATCCATGATCTAATATGTTTTGTTGTTTCATTTATATTTCAACACACTACTTGTATTATATGAGAAAGCCTAAGGAAAATTTTAATGATTCTAGCCAGTGACATCTCTCCACCCCTGCAATCTCCTGGAAAGAGACACAAGCAGAACTTTAAGGAGACATGAGTCATTGACAGTGTTGATGTAAGATTACATACAGGTCTGCCTGCTTAGGAGGCTTTAAGACAAGAAATTAGTTCTGTTTCTCATATCTCCCTCACACTGGATCTTGGTGATACGGTTCAGCAGAATGCTTTCTTTAAAAGAGCAAATCTCATTTATATTCTGTTAATCTCTGCTAGAACTCTTCTGAAGAAATATTACTTTAATTTTGTACCTTCCCCGATTCTTCAAAAGCCCGTGGTGAGTGGGTGAAACCTAACGCCCATTAGTGGCAAACTGCCATAGGGTAAGTTCTCCTTCGGTTTTCCTCGAGTAAGACTCTTGCGATGCAGCGTGACTGCCCAATCGCTGTGAGATCCCTATCCTTACTGCAAACACAACAGTGAAGTTTATTAATAGCCATTACTCATTTGCTACAGTGGTTATGAGCAGGCAGAGTGCTGCTTGCCAAACGCGAGCAGCAGCGATAGTTTGTCTCTGTGCAGACCTCATGTCAAATACTGTGAAGAATGGGCTTCACGGGTGATCAGCAGTAGGTGGGCTTAGCTTGTTTGTTAGAAAAGCCCAGGAATTTCAGATTACAGTAACAAAGCAGTCACCACACAAATAAATTTCCAGTAATTATGCAATTTAGACCCAAGAAGGATTAGGGTGCTTTATTATTGCCTCTTTTTACACTCCAAAGAGACAAATAATAGATATTTTTTTTCCTCTACTGAAGAGATTTAAGGAGTCTTTTAAAGCTTTAATGTAACCAGCAAATTGAGCTGTACAGCAGATAAGAACTGTAGCATGCACTAATTTGGCTGACGTCAAAAGCAGTTAAATCTTTTGTCTCTATCAGTGAAAGAATGACTAACCAGTCCAGAACTAAAGCATCTTTCATATATTCAGGTGACACGCTAGCTAAAAACAATGTGTCACAGATCAGTGCCCAGCTTTAAGTATCACAACAGTTAATGGAAAAATACAAGTCAGTCAGGAAAAGTGTCATTTTTCAACTCAGAAACAACTTATTCCACGACTGAAAAAATGTGCACTGATTCTGCAATTAAATGCCCAACTTTTGGGCAAACAGCTTAAGTATTCCAACACTGGCAAGCAGATGTAATGTTTAAAGATTGTTTAACACCTTTCTAAGGAGTGCTCTCCTCTTCAAAAGACCACCCTCAGTCCAGCTGTTACTCTGCACAGCAGCTGTGCATTTCATACGGGAGCATGCTTGAAAGTACCATAGAGGTTGTAGGGTGGGAATGACATACAGTGAGACCTGGAGCATGAGGCCATTTCAACACTGCAGGTGCAATTCTATTTAATTCAACTATCCTTTAAAATAATCATTTTTCATATTTAAGAGATCTTGTCTAAAAACATAGGGTGGGGAAAAGGCACTTTTTTATTTTTAGATAGAAATGTTGCATGATTAACATACAGTGAGATGCCAGATCATTAGAAGACATTTTTGTTTCACCTGATACACTAAAACACACTGGA
The DNA here is from genome assembly GCF_001431845.1 of Calidris pugnax. Lineage (NCBI taxonomy): Eukaryota > Metazoa > Chordata > Aves > Charadriiformes > Scolopacidae > Calidris > Calidris pugnax. The sequence continues at coordinate 7,962,170 of NW_015090922.1, forward strand.
CAACTTCTGCTTTGAAAATATCAACGGCTGGAAATATACCAGAAGTGACGCTCCTAATCTCCAGAGGAAAGGGAAATATGCATAAGTCTGTCCTTCCTTTTTTTGTCTGTCAGTTCCAGCAGCTGGGTAAGTCCCATCAGAGGCATGGAGTTGAGTGCTTTCAAGAACACAGCTGTCTAGAAGTAGAGGACAGACTCAAAACAAATCACCTCAAAATACCTGAACCTCTTGAAGCTGACTGCTTTATAGCACTTAAAATGAGATTTTCTGTAGCACAAAGCAGGCTTGGCTCAGCATGCCTGCTCTGGTCCCCAGGCAGCATCCTCTCCCCATGCACAGAACCTCAGTGAAGGTCTTCCTGCAGCTTTGGGAAGTGGCTGTTGCTGCCGCCGCAACCCCTTCCACTCCACAGCAAGGTGGGCAGCAGGTCTGAGCCACAGATCTGGATGTGCCATTCAAATTTCTATCAGGCTCCGGGTGATTCACACTAAATCCCTTCTTCACACTGCCACGGAGGTGTGGAGTTCTCTTTCACTGCTCACCACTCCTCCTCTCAAGCAAGTTTTTCAAGGATTTGTAACTTCAATGACTCCTGAGGATATATCCCATGGGAAGGAGTTTACCATCCATCATTTAGTATCCCTCCTTTCCTCTGTGTAATTACCTCCAAATGACATATTGCACAACAGTGACTTGCCGTGATTACTAGCATATAATCAGAGAGCTAAAGTCAAAAGAATGAAATTTAGGGAGTAAACCTGCTCTCTCAAATTTCAGGCCACTCACCAACTTATCCAGAAACACCACAACAAAAGAGCATTATGATACTCAAACAGAAAGCAAAAGCCTTCCATGAGAGTTTGTTAAGAGTACAAGCCCCTAAGCTTGGAAAAGGCACTTTTTCTGAGCCCAGCGGCAGAGATGTCATCCTGACCTACACATGGCTGTAGCACAGTTACAGTGAAACAATTATGTTTGCGTTAACTTGTGCCAGGTGTTGGCTATTTGGGAATTTAAGGAGGCAAGCTTCCCAAATCAAGCATTGATAGAAAAACCATTTCTGATCTTATTTCAGTTTCCTTAGTGATATCATATAACAAAGCCTTTCAGCAGCTTACTCATCTTGACACATTAAATAGTTCACTCCCATAATGATTTATTCCAAGACAAAAATCAGAAGCCCAAAGATGGGAAACACATGGTAAACTGGTTTGAGATCATGAGAAGCACAGGTGAAAATGGACTTAAATAATTACTTTCCTCCCCCCCTACAAGTCAGAAAATCCATTTTCTTTGTTTAAAAATATATTCCCGTCCTCACCACAAACTAAGAATAAGCAATTAGATGCAAATACTATCAAGTGTTCAAGCCAGAAATAAGAGATGGTAAATTTTTGCTTGGTAGTCATAATTCTAAAATTACTGCATGTGGTCACAGTGATCTCTTGTGGCTCACACTCACACATAGCATCAGTACCAGACTTATCTTTCCCCAGAAAAGAATCTGAAAGAAAGTGAAATACCCTATACAGTCCTTTCTGACAGACATACACAAGAAAATGTTTCCAGACAGGGGAAAGATTTCAAGAACAACAGTGAAGGTAGACAGGTGAGGAAGCAAGAGATGCAGAGGAGATTACATTTTCATTTGTAGATCCATTTTCTGCGGGATGGTTATAGCTGAGAATGATTAGCCTACAGCAAAATTCTAATCCATAATTTGGAGCAATTCACTGAGAGCTTGCATATAGAACACTTTTCTAATACAAGGCAAGCAATGCTTTTCCAATAATGAGGCATGTAAATCAGATTGAATTGCAGACAATTTCTTTCAAATAATAAGCCAGACACCATTTCTGGATGTCACCAAAACATATCTGGGATAAACTTAACAAGTGTTCATATAAAAGTGTGTGTGTCTGTACATGCAAAATATAGCCCTCCTAAACGACCCATTAGCATGCAAGAAAGTGGGTGGTTGACCTATGTCAGACTCCGGTCTTGTTAAGAATTGGGGTGTTAAATACAAGACACAATCTTTACAGCATGGTAGTTGAAAATAGCCAGACCTTTCCCCTATCATTGCATTATTTTATTTATCTGGCAGCATTTCTTAAACTCCATTTTCTTTACTCTGAATGAAATTCCATTTCCTGTGAAGTTTGCCTTTCAAGTACTACTTCTTACTGCCCTCCTAAAGAACCTCCACCCCTGCTAAGGCTAACCTATATCAAACATGCATAAAGTTTTAGCACAATTTGTTCCCAACACACTTGTCTCCAAATTATTTTGGGAGAAGATACTTGGGAACATGCAAATTCTAAGGTGAAAAGGCAAAGAAAAGTTGTACTTCTGCACATCTCATCAGTCTATGACCAGAGATAACTGGTTTCTTATGCCATGCTGTTCCCACAGCATGTCAAAACATATCTGATTAATGTGTCCAACATCTTTGCAGAAGAGCACTTGCCACTCAGTAACAGTATTGGAAACAAAAATGGAAGCATGATTTTTTTCCATGAACAGCACCTGTGCTAAATGTTGTCCTAATTTATGAACTGAGAAGTTTCTTTGTGGAATACCTTGCCAAAGTCATTCACCAACATGTCAAAATTGATACAGCATTTAGTTAAGTGCTATCTTTTATTTCTGTAGTTTCCACACCCTTACTCTTCCGCTAGGATATTTTTCCATATTGAACCAATTTGCAAGTTTCAGCAGTAGCACAACTTTTTCCAGTTGCACTGCGCAATCTGCCCCCCACCTCAGAAGCTGCATGGTCAGCCTTGACCAACTCTTTAAAAGCACTTACAGGTTCACAACATCACTGGTCGCTCTCACACGATTCATTACTTTGCTTTTAACCTTGGTAACAAAAGCCAAGCTTTAATTCCTCATGACTTAAGACAAAGCAGACATTAAAAACTCTAAGTTAGTGTGTCACTGAACTGCTGCCCTATCTGGGAATCAGGAGCTCAGAAACTGCTTTCCACAGCTATAATCGAGCTTCTGAATAGGAATTAATTTATCCTACATTTATTAGCTATGCAGCTGCATATTTAGCAAGATAATGATATCCTGGTAAAATGAAACCACAGTAACACATTCAACACCTGTATTTGTCTTGAGACAGTAAACAAGATTGCTAATTTTTTGACTTGAGATTGTCTTGATTAAATAAAATGCAAATTAGGCAGAATCTACAATAGTGTTCATAACTCCTTTTTAATTAAAGCCTTTAATTTTTAAGTTTGAATGGCCACAATTTGGTTTATTGTTTAGCACCATAAATAGGGAGACGGAATACCTGATTTGTTTTTCTAATACCCGCTTTGCTTTTCAGCTCTAGAGAAATTTTAGACACACTGTGGTATCTTTCTTACCTTCCTCGCTGAAAGCTCTTCCACCTGCTGTATCACATAGTGAATTATCTCGGCATATACTGATTATAAGTGACACTGGTCTGGATGTATCAGATCAAAAGCTCTGTTGTTATGCTCAAAGGACACCAGGTGGTGGAGGAAGACTCCTCAGTAGCACATTTGCATTCCTTTCATTGTGACACTCACGTTGTCTTTCTCTTCAAGGCTACCTTCTCTTCTTCAAAATCTGCACTGCTAATAGCTTTGAGGCCTAAAAATAGCAATACTAAGTCTTCCAGAAGCCTAGCTAGCACGATACTCTGTTTCTGAGAGTACCCTAAAGTGGACACCAGCAAGAAGGGCAAGAGCAAGTCAAGGATACACAACCTTTTTTCTCCTGAGCAGCCTCCCAGATGTGAGCCAGCAGTTAACGGCGCTGCACTCCATGTCATCTGGCTCATTCCACCCCACTCCATTTCCCAAACTGGCCCTCAGGGGCCTTTAATAAGCTTTACCAGGCTACCATTGTATGAAAACAGTCTCTCTCACTCTCCCAGCTTAAAACTGTTATTAACATTTAAACTTGACCCACTCTTTAGGAACATTCACTTAGAAGTCCCCATATTCAGAAATGACAAAAAAGTATTTAGCACTTTAAGGAAACAAGAGTGTTGCTGTTCCTAAGGCTTCACAACACAAGCTATTTACTTTTACCATCTTTTGCTAGCTTTTATGCTAAACCCATCATTTCCACACTTCCTGTCCTGTTCAGACAGTCAAACAGTTTAGAAAAAAAGGCTATTCCCACTTCTAACACTGACATTCCTACACAACATACCAAAGACTGCAAAGCTTCTGGGTAGTAGTGATTGAAGAATTTAATTGTAAAGGCATAAGGACAGAATCATCACAGAATGGTTTGGGTTGGAAGGGACCTTAAAGATCATTGAATTCCAACCCCCCTGCCAGGGGCAGGGACACTTCCCACTAGACCAGGTTGCTCAAAGCCCCACCTCCAGGGATGGGGCATCCACAACTTCTCTGGGCAACCTGTTCCAGTGCCTCACCACCCTCACAGGAAAGAATTTCTTCCTGATATCTAATATAAATCTCCCCTAGTTTAGTTTAAAACTGTTCCCCCTCATCCTATTGCTACACTCCCTAATAAAGAGTCCCTCCCCATCTCTCCTTGTAGGGCTCTTTAGATATTGGAAGGCTGCTATAAGGTGTCCCCAGAGCTTTCTCTTCTCCAGGCTGAACAACCCCAACTCTCTCAGCCCATCCTCATAGAAGAGGTGCTCCAGCCCTCTCATCATCCTCCTGGCCCTCCGCTGGACTCATTCCAGGGATTCAGAGGGCAAGCTACATGAGATTTCTTAGATAACTGAGAACAACCCATAATTCACTAGCAGTCATAGGAAATTCTACTATCCACGCAGCTTTGAGAGCAAGGAATGAAGTCAGCTGTACGTGAACTGACTTTTTCCAACCTTCAAAGCAAACAAACAAATCCTATCAGATAATTTTATTATTTCAGGCAGTGAAGGTTTGATACATATATGAATGAAATACTTGGGCAAATTGCAATTATCAGCAGCTGACTTTTTTCCTTCTGTAAAAACTTAATTTCTGCTTAGACACTAGATTCAATTTTCTTATGTGTTATGAATATTGTTTTCCAAATACCCTATATTTTCACTTTGATCACCACACATCTCTGCAGGAGCAGAGGACCTTGTCATGGTCTGTTACAACTACTTGACACAGCAGTGTCATCAGTATTTGTGCTGAAGTTCAGTTTCATTTTACACCTCGGGAGCAATACACATTCCCTGGAATACTAACTGGGAGAGGAGGCAAACACACTGCTGCTGTTTGCAACTCTGCTGACAAGGGCCAGCAGGCCATTAAATGCTGTTCTTAGGAGAGTGTCTGGTAAAAACCACAGATTTCTGTATTAAAACTGTAGGTCATGAGTTCAGCTCAAACTCCGGAAGAGAATTTAAACTAAGGCACTTGCTAGTAGCTCAAATAGTTTTTAACAGTTCATATGTTTTCTACACTCTATTTCTGCTGCGTTTCTTTGAACACTACGTATCTACAGTTGCCAACTATTATAAACTCTAAAGCCTTCTTGTTACAACGAGCTTCAAGCTGAAAACAAAATTAAAATCTCATCCAATAAAGCCCTGATAATAGTAGGCCCACTGTTTTTATGACCAAAATGAAAAAGCTTTATTCATATCCCAAAGCAGCTGGAGACAAAACAGAGTAAGCACCATTGTGCTAGGCTCTGCTCTAACAGAACACAAGAGAAGTCTCTGGACTAAAAAGCTGACAAATCTAATTCATTTCAGGTATTGTTTCTAGAAGTCTGGGGCACAGTGTCCCACACACTGGAGGAACTAGAGATAGTGCAGAGGAAAACACAAGAAGGGAGAAGTCAAGTGAATCCACTGTTACAGCATAAACAGCAAGTAGAATTCCACCCGGGAAACAATTTTCAGGGAAAATACTTCTGTGAACACTGACTTAAAGCAACTGTAAGATTCAAAACTGATAGTTTTTAGTGAAATATTGTGCTGAAGCTCTTTAAAAGCAAATAGGATCCAGAAATTCATCCTACATTAATAATATTGTGAAAAATTGTAATTGATTATAATGTGCTGAAGACTTTTTCTACTGTGTGACTCTAGAGTATTGTAAGTATAGCTTTCCTCACAGGGTGATCAATCAACCATTTACTTTCCTTCCCTGGAAAAATATCTGAATAGATAGATTTTAGACCAAGACTGAAAAATGAACCATTTAACAGATATCTGGAAAAAAATAATTACTATGTTAGTGAAGCCTCGTAGGCTGAGTTTAATTCTAATAATTAAGAGGATGAAAATGCTGAAAGGGATGCTTGCCCCTTCCCTCTGCAGCGTGAAAAAAGTAACCATCAAATTGAAGTTCATTTAGAAAGTGCTAAAGATGAATAATGGGGGTGAGAGAAAAAGCACAAGGACATGAAAGCAAGCATGATTACCATGGTTACCATGAAAACACACAAGCATGTTCTTATATACTGACTACCATATATCAGTAATAAACTACCTGAAAAGCAATAATGACTAACCTCCACATTTTAGTGAAACTGTGCATCAGGCTCACACAGCAAGGCAGAGCTGGAGGTTTGAGTCCATCCATTTGAAGGAGGAGGGCAGGAACACCATACAGAACCAGGTACTTCACATAAAAAAATAGTACTTGAGCTAAAGCCAGGCCACCTAAAAGAAAAAACACATAGAACTTAAACAAGTCCTGAAATACTTTTAAAATCTGTTAATACTGATTACTTCTAAAGAGCCATTATTCAAAGAACTAAAACAAGTATCATCATTTGCTGGGATATACAATACCTACTTTTGAAACAGCTCTAGGACACAAGCACATGCAATTATGACTGTAGCTGCACACCCATGAAAAACAGTACCATCATTGCAAGATGAAGGCATCTGTAGTTCTACTTTCAAAAAAATCTTTGAACTGTGGGTATTGACTGCTGTGAAAAACAAATACTGACTTATGTTGAGCTAAAAATCAGAACATACTGATATAATCAATAAACATTCCCCACAGAGACAAGTTTTACCCTAGCAAAAAACCCCAACAACCACTCTTCCCTTGTGCCTCCAGAACTGGTACAAACAACGGTTATCTTTGCAGCTTATCCTGACAGCTCCACAAACATCACATCTACTGTCAGGTTATTTGTGTCCCCTAAAGCACTCCCTACAAGATCCCTCCTGCTGCAGCCCAGGTGTAGAAGACTGGAACGCCACTTGGCAAAATGTTTCGGGAATATTTCAGTTTTTAAACCCACAGGACAAAGTTTGCCTTAAGGCACTTCAGCTGCCAGATTTCCAAAGGATAAATTTTGCCAGTGCATGTGCTCACAGCTTAATGGCACAACATGAAGCATCTTGCACAGATGTGAGATAAAAAATCATACCAGCTATTCTCAGAGTTATTACTCATGCAAGTAACAACCTCAGAACACATTAGAAATAAAGCAAGATGATTCATATTAATATCCTAAATGTTTTCTACCAAATAAAAATGCTATGTGATCAATAATCATAAGAAAAAATATCAGTAAAAAGCAGAGGCCAACACCTTTATAGAAACTGGTGAGAGTTCACTCCTTAAAGATCCATTCACTTTGGTGAACTTTTCTGACTAACAGCTGACGTAAGTAAAAACTAATCCCAAAGGAAGGAAAGTAAAATTATAATTGTGAAGAGTAAAAATTATAAAATACAATTGTTATCTCCTTCCTTTCCAGTGTTTTGATTTCCCTCTCTCATATTAACTTGTTATTTGACTGGAGTACTTTAGATATTTAGTGTAATTTTAAAACCTTCCAGCAGATTTTCCTTGGAGACAAGTTTTCAATTTGACTCCAGCAGTACAAGGCCACGAACATCTAAATCTGTTGTGGGGATTTTTGGCAAACATCCTTTTTGCATTCTGCTGACTAATGAGTATACTATGGATGACAGTGAAAAGTTAAACATTAAAAATTCATCCAATATATTATAACCTAGGGTGAAATCCTGGCAATAATAATGCAAGTAGCAAAACTCCTTTTCACTTTTAATATCATGGTCCACATGCATGATATAAGAAACAGTTGTGCCATACAAAATAGAAATTGATGTTAGAACAAAATACCTAGACAAGAAGCTTATGGCATTTTCCTTCAGGGAAGCAGTGATCTAGTATTCAGTAACATTCTTCCCCAGAGGAAAACAAACAATCAGAAGCACAATTTGGATACTAGCCAATTAGCTACACATTAGATTACTGCTAAATCATCTATACAGACAACTTTCTGCTTTAATTCCCATCTCATTCAATTTCTTGTTTCTTTTCTGACAAATTTCATTGGAGAGCTGAATGCTGACACCCACACAAACCAATTACAAAGACCACAGCTGTCTGTGCACTGGTAGAAGTCAAAATCCTTTGGCTGTGCATGATGAAAAGAGACTGAGAGACACAGACTACCACTCTCTTGAGACCTGAGAATCAATACATTTCATTTTAAATGCAACAATGAAAGAGTCTGAGTTCTCAAATACAAAGTTATCATAAGTTTCATTTAAAAGAACCCCGCATTTTCACCATATCTAACAACAGACATCTAAGTTTTAATTACTGTTAATTAGCAGAGAGCTCAATAGCACTGGTATCTTAAATAAATGTAGATGTCACATAACCAGTCATTACCTGGCAGGCACTAGCTACTCTGCATGTGGCAATTCTAAGCCTCACAACACCAGCAATGTGAAGGTCCCTATAAAATTATGCAGATAAAGTCCTCATTGGTCTTCAGCTCACCCCAGCTGTGTGAGAGTTCTGGCCACCCACGGAAGACCAAGGCAAGACTCACAGCCACACAACAGCTGGGCTGCACTGGCAACAGGTACAGGCTTTACACCTTCTTGCATTCCAGCTGCTTTGCATTTGCTCCATTGAAGCACAAAGCAGCCGGAACGACACTGCTTTACCTGATTTAAAAACATGAAATAATAAAAATAAATTTAAGAGCAATGCTAAATTTCTCAACTTCATTAACAATATCACATAATTCGTTCTCCAGCGTTCAATTTTAAGCTTAAAAAGAACTTGCACATGAGCATTATCTTAAATTGGAAACAAGCTATACCAAGTGTATATTAAAAACACACTGAAGAGAAAAAGTAATGCAAAATTGTTATCTTTTCCCCAGAATAAATTAATTCAAAGGGTTCAGAGTCAAGGTTAATGTTTGTTAAAACTGAAATGTGTTAAGGGATTAAAAAAAAAAAATCAAGTTAAAGTAGCTATACAATCTTAAACACATGCACTTCAACAGTAAGCCTTTTGAAGTCCAAGATTAAATTGACTGTTATACAAATTGATATTTTCAATTTATCGTCTTGCAATCCTTAAAACATCCTATGCTTTAAGAATATATCCACAGACCATCAAACATTTACGTTCCTTAAATTTACCGCAATTTCTAAGTTTCATAGATCTTTGTTGTTTCAAGGATAATCAGAATTTAGAATGCTCGAATAATTTTTTTACTTTTTGTATTCTCAAAACTCTGCCTGATATTTTTTGACAGAAGTTATCAAGCAGAACACTTTCATAAGTAAGACACAATAGATTTGGATCAAGGCATTAGAAACAACATTTGGCAATTTTCTGTCCATAAGCCATCGCCAAAAGTCATGGTCAAGAACTGTAACTTAGCAGGCAATTTTATTACAAGCACAAATTTTTCTTTTTTGTAGCTATACTGACCCTATGGCATTAATAATTGCAGATGCCCCTTTGTGTACGACACGTTCAACTAGAAAACACGTATCATAGATAAATATGCAGTAATATTTCAAGAAGGTTACTGACACAAGTCTAATAGGAAACAGACATTTAAAACAGCTCAGAACGTGGAACCATATCATCAAGTTTAAAATATCAGGCTTTAAGCAGTTCATTTACCCTTTCTGTTACTTTTTACATGCCTTTTCTCCTACAGGAAAAAAAAATATTATGCAGGGATTCCCTCAAATGAAAGCCACCATGAAAGCATGTGGCTCTGCACAGATAGACTACAGATGTATCTCAACAATAATGCCAACAATCATAAGATGCTTCAAGAGTTTCCAGCTCCATTAATCAATCAGTAACAGCACAATTTTCGACAAGCTTTACATGCTGGGCTACAGCATTTTCTTCACAGCAGGACACTCCTCCCTGACAAGAGCCCCAAAATCAGATCTACTGTGACCTTCTTAATTTGGTACTGACCACAGCAGGAGGCTACACCTCATGGTGGGGGAAGCTTTCATGTGAATGTACGACTACCATGGCACCAACTCAACTGGTCACAAGCTGCCAGGTAAGCCGAGCTCTGCAGCCATTGCCAGAAGTCCCACATGCCTCACGCCATACTGACCTGTCCCCAGTGAGGACCAACCACCCACTCCCACCTGTTACACTGACCTGAACTAATGCGAGTGATAACTCAATTCTCTTATTCCTGTCTCCAGCCACTGAAACAGAGCATCATGCAAGAAACATAAAGCATCCCAATTTCATTCCTTGAGCGGCAAACAATGCAATTAATAATTAGGCTCATATTGCTCAGGAGTGTTTTTCACTGCTGCTTGGCAGTGCTTTAAAAGAGGTGCTGGCTCACAAAATCAAAAGGAATGATGAAAGAAAAAAGTACTACAGAGACTCATGCAGCCTGGCTTAATATCCCAGCCTTCCAGGAGCACACAAGAAGCAAAAAAATCCTAAAACATATGGAGCAGTGGCAGGAAAGCACATACCACAATGCTTGCCCTGGAGGCTAAGTGCTTCTTTTAAGACAAAGGTGAATGGACATAAAGATCTCAAAGTGAAGAGCTGCCAATTGACTCTAGGTCAAGGCATAGATGTGTCTTCCAGGTTAGAGAAAACCCTACTGGTTTTTTCAAGGATACACATGCCTCAAAGCCACCTACCTTGAACACTCCCAAAACATCTACAGTAGGCATTATGTGTATTAGTAAATACTTGCAGGAATGAGCTCTCTAAGTAAATCAACATTTATCACATCGTGCTGGCTTTGACTGGGACAAAGTTAATTTCATTAGTAAATACCTGCAGGAATGAGCTAAGGAAATCAACATTTATCACATTGTGCTGGCTTTGACTGGGACAAAGTTAATTTCTCCATAAGTAGCAAGTGTGGGGCTATGTTTGGATTTGTGCTGAAAACAGCGTTGATAATAACAGGGGTGTTTTATTAATTGCTGAGCAGTGCTCACACAGGTTCAAGGCCATTTCTGCTCTTCCCACCGCCCACCAGCAGGCGGGCTGGGGGGCACAAGGAGCTGGGAGGGGACACAGCCAGGACAGCTGACCCCAACTGGGGTCGGGGGAGAGGAGGGTGGACCGAGCAAGCAGCTGCACAGCACAGTTGCTAGCTGGGGTTATACCACAACACACATAAGTTTAAAAAGTAATCAGGAAAGTAGGTTAATTGCCAATACCACCTGGAAGTTTAGCCTGCAGGAAAGCTTATAAAAAAATTTCTTTCTATAAAGCAGTGAACCACCCAGTGTTTTGGAGAATAAAATCTTCCTAAGCTTTCTGATTCATGTTTGTACTCCCAGTTTTCAAAACAGACATCAAGATGCCAAATATTTAGTCAGATTCTCCTTATCGTTATCTTGCAGGATGGAAAAATAAATAAATCTCAGATTACTCTGTTAGCATTTTATTACCTTTTAGACAGATGCACAGACACCCTAATTTCAATACCAAAACACCGTGTGTTTCTTAAAATGAACTTGAAAATCCATTTCCTATCTATGGCCACCTTAGAAAAAGAACGGCAACACGTCAAAACCAGCACCCTACATCCAACTTACACAGACTGCTCTGTAGGTCCTGCTTTCAAAGAGGAACTTACATAACATGTCTTCTTTTAATAAATCAAAACATGAAATCACCAATTACAGATTAAACCAGGTGACTCCACCTTTGAACCGATCATATTCTAGATTGATTTACACGCTGCTCAGAGGAGAATAAATACTCTTTTGGAGTACTAGAGCCTAGTTAATAATTAAAATAATGAGAGCTAATTGACACTAACTTGTGCATGCTTCACTACAACAAACAAATGGCACATGGTTAAGACCAAAACCCACAGAACACTCACAACATTGTATCATATATCTCAGATGTACATCTTCACATCAGACACATCTCTGACAAAGCACGTATATACAGATTGCTAGTTAAATATATTTTCACAATTACAGTATCTATTAGTATCCTGGATCACAATAGATAATACGTTTTCATGCAGAATTCTGGCTTTCATCATTCACTGTACCTTGTGAGACTAACAAGAAGTCCTGTTTCTTGAAGAAACAAGATTTCACATGGATTTTGTATTCTCTATCTCATGCTACCCAGAGGGTACAGCCAAATGCCTTCCCCAGCATCCAGACAGGAAGCAAGATTCCCACTGCCCTATACAAAGAAGAATAAAACCTCTGTGGGAGCTGGAGCTATGGGCAAAGATCGGAAATCATTTATAACTAAAGTTACCCAAGAGTTAATATTTGGCTATCTAAAAGCAACTCTACCCAAAGCTAGCTCTCACCACTTCCTCCTCTTCCTCCATGACATCTCCTCTTCAAAGTTATTCTTGCTACCAAACACAGACCACTGAGGAAACAATACAACTGTGTACTCAGCATGAAATAACACTTTTTTCAGACCCATATGATGCAGCTTTTTGTTAATGCATATAGCATTTGGTCTCCAGTAGCACAGCTTGCTGCAGTATAAGCATGGAAGTTTAAAGAACTATGGCAGAATGCAAAGGAAACAATTTAGATCAAAGAAGGAATATGTGGTAGAAGAAATTCTGACACCTATGTGGCACATGGGGATTGTAGTACTGAGCATGGGAGGGGATGCCCTGAAAACAGATCCATAATATTTTTCTATTGTATTTAGTGCATGGAGGATGTCGATGCAACCAGCTTTCTCTCATATCATAGACAGAAACCCAGGTAAGAATCTTCAACACAAAAGAACTGAATTAACCAATAGATTTTGTACTGTCTAGCTAAAGAGCTTAAATAATGAATGTCCATTTTCTCTTTTAGTAGAGAAGTTCTTCTAAATAATAATAACACTTTGAAGAAAGCTGCTGTTCTTCAGAGGACTCTCCAGCTAGGAGTCCAACCTTTTTTCATTCAATCCCTCCCCCTGCAAAATCCAGGGCCCAGAGTGCGACAAGACTCATTTCCTACTCATTAAAGGATCAATGCACAGAGGATGCAACCTGCTGTCTCTCAGAGCGAGCTGCTGACTGTGTACTTCCATAGCGCATTGAACCACAGGGCAGGCACATGAGCTGCCTTTACTGGCAAAACAGGGGTGACCGGGGGAGAACTGAAGGTTCTACTGTTACATCAACTACACATACACTGTTTTTAGACTTCTGCTCACAATTCTTAACATTCTTATCGCCTGGTTAACAACCTTGAAACTTGCCAATTACAAATACAACCTGCATATAACAGCAATTAAAGAGATTGTGCATACACTTCAACTACAGCAGTTCTTCCATCCATAGTAAAAAAACACAGGAAAGCATGTGCCACATCATTGTTTATTCAAGAGACAGGCTTCATCTCCCAGATTACATAGCCAATAAAGAGACTGGAGGATATCCAACAAGCAAGGGTAAAACAAGGCTACGATGCCCTCTGAGCCTTTAAGACACTATGGTAACAGTGTCCCAAGAAAAACACAGCCCAGCTGGGTTATGTGGGCCTGAAGGTCCCCTAGAAAGGGAGAAACTCTGTGATGATTTTGACAGGCTTATTCAGAAGAGTAGGACACAAAGAATTAGGCATTTGCAAGTAAATTGGAAGGAATGAGGTAGTATAGCCTAGGCCAAGAGTGCTGTTGCAGTAATAAAGGTACTGGTTTGTAAAGGGCGTGGAGAAAAGAACAACCTGAACATTTGACCTAAGAGGATCTTCAGTTTAGTTGCCAAAGGACAGAAGTTTAAAAGTTTAAAAAAACACCATACAATGCACAAAATATACCAACAGTAGCTAATGCACACAAACAGTAATATTAAAGGGGTGTTGGTCGACAGCAGGCTGAACATGAGCCAGTAGTGTGCCCAGGTGGCCAAGAAGGCCAACAGCATCCTGGCCTGTATCAGGAACAGCGTGGTGAGTAGGACCCGAGAGGTGATCGTCCCCCTGTACTCGGCACTGGTGAGGCCCCACCTGGAGTACTGTGTCCAGTTTTGGGCCCCTTACCACAAAAAAAAAAAACATTGAGGTGCTGGAGCAGGTCCAGAGAAGGGTAACAAAGCTGGTGAGGGGTCTGGAGAACAAGTCTTATGCAGAGAGGCTGAGGGAGCTGGGGTTGTTTAACCTAGAGAAGAGGAAGCCAAAGGGAGACCTTATTGCGCTCTACAACTACCTGAAAGGAGGTTGTAGAGCAGCAGGGGTACATCTCTTCTCCCAAGTCACAGGCAACAGGACAAGAGGAAATGGCCTCAAGTTGTACCAGGGAAGGTTTCAGAGTGGATATTAGGAAAAATTTCTTCTCTGAAAGGGTTATCAGACCCTTGGAATGGGCTTCCCAGGGAAGTGGTTGAGGCCCCATCCCTGGGGATATTCAAAAGATGAGCTGACATGGTGCTCAGGAATATGGTTTAGTGTTGGGTGGGTGGTTTTGGTTTGGGTTTTTTTTTGTTGGTTTTGGGGTTTTTTTTGTGGTTGGACTAGATGATCTTAAAGGTCCCTTCCAACCTAGGCAATTCTATGATTCTGTAAAGGCAGCTTTCACCTCTGTTAGAGTTAACTACACAAGCATCAAAACCATACATGCACTATTTTGTATATTGCTGCTTCTAGAAACCCGTTTGCCTAACTCCTTCCACACATGGGAAAATGTGTGGAAATTTCTCTTACTGTTGGGTAACACATTCTCCCAGGTACTATTTTTTCATAACTGTGTGCACTCAGTAATGTTACTTCAGGTAACTTTAGCATTTATGGCCATGTACATTTATTAATGTTTTAAAAAGCCAGTATACAACAAGCATTGAAACTCAGTCCAGAGCTGTTTTGGTTTTAGATTATTTATTTATCTGCAGTCTCACCACACAGGAACACCACCCAAAGTGATGCAGCACGCTGTGTAGCTTCACACTTCTGAGGTGTATACTAACCACCAGCGTTGCCTTTAAGATGCCAAGAGCAAAATCTCACAGCACTTTCATCTTTACCTGCACTGCCAGCATTTATTGCCCATTGCCCAAAGATATCCCAGAAGAAAAACAGAGGAGCAGTTATAATCTCCTTAATTAGAGGTGATTACAGCTGATTGCAGAACAGCCTCATAGCCTTTCCCCTAAGTTTACCAGGCTATCGGAGCAGCCAGGCATCACAACACCAGTAGATGCTCCATGCTGCTTTGAAGCTGCTGTAGTTAAAAAAAATACAAAATGAACGAAAAACCTAGCAGTGCAGAAAGTCTAATATGCCATGTGGTTAATCCTCCTGAGTCAACAACAAGCTGCTTCCTTGGTCTCAAAACTCCGATGTAATCAGAGTTATCTGATGTAATTGGTTTTAATAACAAAACAAAAATAAGAGAAAGAAGTATTTTGCTCTGTACAAGAACTGGTATAGAAACATGGCAAGATCCTTAAGGATCAAGAGGAAAATATATGACTACCCTTACTCCCATATCACTGGCTCCCTAAAGCAAGTCACAACAGTGGCCTGTCACTCTAAGACAACCAGTATAATCATTGTGACAAAACATTTTAAAAACTGACAAACTTCTGCCTCAATCTCATTTGCACTATAATATTTGAACACCTGCTTTCATTACTACAAAGACAAAATGCAATGAGAGTAGGGTTACACTTTGAATACACCTCTCCTAAAAGCAGGGTCTCCACAGAGGACTTGCTTCAATTCAAATGGTCATATTTTAATCAGGCAGCTTTACAGGCTAAACATGCTTTAACACCAGCTTTTATCACCTGTTGCTTTGAGGCATTTTAGCTTCTTCTAATCATCTGTTCAAAATGCATTTTAATTCTTCGGATACAACACTTGATTTTGTCAAATAAATATAAAGCCTACTTAGCTATTGTCTGGAGATTGTGACAAAACATTTTAAGAACTGACAAACTTCTGCCTCAATCTCATTTGCACTATAATATTTGAACACCTGCTTTCATTACTACAAAGACAAAATGCAATGAGAGTAGGGTTACACTTTGAATACACCTCTCCTAAAAGCAGGGTCTCCACAGAGGACTTGCTTCAATTCAAATGGTCATATTTTAATCAGGCAGCTTTACAGGCTAAACATGCTTTAACACCAGCTTTTATCACCTGTTGCTTTGAGGCATTTTAGCTTCTTCTAATCATCTGTTCAAAATGCATTTTAATTCTTCGGATACAACACTTGATTTTGTCAAATAAATATAAAGCCTACTTAGCTATTGTCTGGAAAGTAACTTCCCCCTCTCGCTTTTTTAAAAAATGAGCATCAATAGTTTTGAAGGGAGGGAAGAATACATCAGCAACACCAAAGTTGGAATATTTTATCCCTAATTCCATAGCCTTGCCTACCTTATCCAGCTGCCAACCAGGTTCCACATGCTCAGTAACACAACAAGAAGTTTTTTGTCAGACATACAGACAATACCAGGAGCTAACAGATTTAATTCATCAATGAACTGACATTTAAAGCAGATGAAAACTCAAAATCCACTTTCTAAACAGTGACTGAGTGAGGAGGGGTAAAATGAACCACAGAGGCAAACCTCTCTTTCTGCTCTACATCTGCTCTAGCTCTTTTTTATACATAATATCTATTTCAAAAATGTAATTAAGTGTGTGTATATATATGCACATACACATACAGAGCATACACATTGCCCCCTACTGACCAGAGGCCAATACATAAGTGTTTTTTAGTGCACACTGCTCATCATGCATGAATGCTTGACAGGACCATACCAGTGTGTGTATCAATTCCTGATACTTGCTGGTATAGTAAGAGGCATCTCCTTTACTTCAGCTGCCACAAGGCTTTTTCAGAACTCAATTGTAAAGCCTGAGGTTTCTCTGCTTTCATTCCTCCTACCTGATGATACACATAGCAGGGGAATGAGGGGGGGTTGAAATCAAACCAACCACATACACCAACTGCTTACAGGTTAGCTTATGTCTATCTAGATACCAGCACCCAAGCTCTTGCTGTTTTATGATACATTCATCAGCACTCATTTCCCCCCCCCCCTCATTGTTAGGCATTTTAATGAAATACCAGGGATCTGTGGAGGGGCAGAAGGGGGGTAAGTCAAACAGGAAAACATCTTGGAGAGGCACTGGCTGCTACTTCCAGGCCAACTTGCTAGCAATTCCTTCCCTCTGCTTTTTTCATGAACACTGTCATTTTACCTTTCAATGTGACTACAAACTAAAAACACCAAACACAGAAGGAGATCAGTAGACACTGTAACTCTTAACATCTCCCTTCCTCCATCCCTACACTGAACAAACTTTTTAAAGTTTCCACTTCCATGACCGGGGGGGGAAGAAAGCCACTTTAGACCAAAGTATAGACACACTTTAGATTGGAAAAAATCCAGAATTTTTTTAATTTAGGAAGCAACTCAGTAATTTCAACTGTAAGCTTCTTAGAGGATCTACATGTTATATTAAGAGTCTGTAGACCACCTTTCTGACAGTGACTGGCCATAATGTGCTATTCATAAGTACCTACAGATGGACAGAAGTAGACTGGGTTTCTTGAAATGAAGGGAGAGAGAAGACTTCTGCTATTGTTTCTATACTCACCCAAGGCCCAGTATGATGCAGCTTCCAAAGGTGGAGCACTGCTGTAGAGAGCATGGATATACATGAGGTGAATCATCAGCTCAGCCAGGCACCACCAAAAGAAAATACGAATTATGCCCAAGATTAAGACGCTGAGATTGGTCTTCAAACTGAAGGCTTCTTTTCTCCTCATCTAAAGAAGAAATCCAAAGATGTTATATGGCACAAAACTGGCTGTTTTACACAAATAGTCATCCTCACAAGTTTTTAATTTCATTTGCTATTCATTACTATTACCAAGGACACCATTTGATTACATCATTTAGAAATTCCTGACACAGCCTTGAGGGAGGCTGGTCTGTCAATTCTCAACCTCAGTAAGCAGTAGAAATCAACAAGAGGCCAAACCCAAACATACACTGCACCAAACTGTTGTAGGAAAGGCCAAATGCTGTTAACCTCAACCAAATCCAGATGTGAGGTACTTTTTTTTTTAACTGGGTTTCTTGAAATGAAGGGAGAGAGAAGACTTCTGCTATTGTTTCTATACTCACCCAAGGCCCAGTATGATGCAGCTTCCAAAGGTGGAGCACTGCTGTAGAGAGCATGGATATACATGAGGTGAATCATCAGCTCAGCCAGGCACCACCAAAAGAAAATACGAATTATGCCCAAGATTAAGACGCTGAGATTGGTCTTCAAACTGAAGGCTTCTTTTCTCCTCATCTAAAGAAGAAATCCAAAGATGTTATATGGCACAAAACTGGCTGTTTTACACAAATAGTCATCCTCACAAGTTTTTAATTTCATTTGCTATTCATTACTATTACCAAAGACACCATTTGATTACATCATTTAGAAATTCCTGACACAGCCTTGAGGGAGGCTGGTCTGTCAATTCTCAACCTCAGTAAGCAGTAGAAATCAACAAGAGGCCAAACCCAAACATACACTGCACCAAACTGTTGTAGGAAAGGCCAAATGCTGTTAACCTCAACCAAATCCAGATGTGAGGTACTTTTTTTTTTATTTCCTACAACTTGATCAACTTCTAGAGATAACCAAAAAAGTTTAAAGAAACTACAGCTATGAAGGAGAAGAGTTTCCAAGCAGCAGCCCTACCAAACACAGAGACAACGACTGCTTGCTCTTAAAATATCTCCAACTTCTACCAGCTGCACAGGATTGATTATTTGAGGACTGTTCTTCATTTTTCTCCTGTAGCATTGCCAAGGTCAGCAACACCTACTACATGATGTGCTGAGCAAATGGCAGTTAAGTGCAAGTTAAGTATGGGATAAGACAAGGTTTGCAGTTGACAAGCTTCTCAAGATGCCCCAAACTCTTACACTGCTAACTATAATAAACACATCAGTATACTTTATCTTCTTTCTGCAGTAAAAGAATATAATAAACATAAGATTGCCTAAAAATTCAGTCATGTATCGTACATGTATCATCATGTGTGCAACATCTCCTTTTCCAGTCCCTAACTAGCCACCAAAAATGCACATAAAAGGTAAGCAATCAACCCATCTGCACAGAAAAAAACCCAAAACACAAGCCTGATAACTGCAAGCACACAGTACAGCTAACACGCGGTTAGCTCTGCTCACTTACAAATAAAGCAGGACACTCATTTTGAAGGTTCATTTGACAGTTAGCTCTGCTCACAAATGAAGCAGGACACTCATTTTGAAGGTTCATTTGTACCAGTCAGATGAAAGCTTGGAGACTACCACTTAGTCGGAGGAATTAGCACAACAGGCCTGTAAACCCGTGACAAACTGCTATGCCTCTACTCAGAAATTCAAGAAGGCCATTGATGAAATGTCACAGTCTCTCATTTTTTCCTGGCAATGGGTGCCAATTGCCAGCACTGGTATTACACTCTTCGGGCCGTGCAGCAGTTTCTGTCTTCATCTCCAGGACTTCTGCTTTGCAATATGCTCAGCTGGAGGCTCATCTCAGTCTCAGCTTCAGTTAAGCAGTTCTGCAAGTGGTCTTTTCTGACAGCTGCAATAAACACGCTCTTTGTATTGTGCACTTTGAATCAATTGCTGAGCACTGCAAACTTCAAAACCATTCTCCAGCCTCATCTGTCAAGGCAATATCCTCTGCTCAGGTAAGAGCTCTGACAATGCACTTCAGCAAAGACCAACAATAAACACCATAAGGCTGTTCAGTTTGTTCCATCTTCTTTATGGTTTTAACCAAAGAGGTCTGTACACATTTAAATGAAAACCTACTGCAAAAATAGGCATCCCATTCTCAATCTTCCTTTTTCTCCTCTCACCAAGAATACAGGTGGTCTTTGCTGGGCCATATCAGGTGAGCTTAGTTTCAATGCAAGACACAATTTTTCCTAACAGCTACACCCAAGTTACACAACTTGGAATCTCATGTCTTCTGAAACATTCCTTGGAAAAAAAAAAAATCATCTCCCTCTGCTAGGGGTTCAGGAATACAGGTGGAATTTAACACACTTCAGAAGCTACAAAGCAATAACCTTCTGAAACATTCCTTGGGAAAAAAAAAATCTC
The DNA here is from genome assembly GCF_001431845.1 of Calidris pugnax. Taxonomy (NCBI): domain Eukaryota; kingdom Metazoa; phylum Chordata; class Aves; order Charadriiformes; family Scolopacidae; genus Calidris; species Calidris pugnax. The sequence goes on from NW_015090922.1 coordinate 7,982,513, forward strand.
CCTCTGCTAGGGGTTCACGAATACAGGTGGAAGTTAACACACTTCAGAAGCTACAAAGCAATAAACAGTAAAAAAATAAATTACCTCAGTTTCTATGCAAGTCTATGCGGACTTTTCCTACAACATCCAGCCCAGGATAACAACATTCAGCCTTGCATCTTCCAAAGCTACTGAAGACAAATGAGCATAGGACTTGTCACTCAGGGGTCCACCAGAATCTCAGTTTTCACTTTCATAAAGCCCAGTCTATTTGCTCTGGCTTCAACAGAAAATTTCCAAATATAAGTAGAAGCAAGCAACACCTAAGCTTCTATATGTAAACTGAAATAGCAGTTTTATGGTTTGAAATGTCCAGTCATCCACTTTGTCCCAATTACATTAGCTATAGACATCACAGGTGGTGATTTAATTTCTTAAAGTGTGCAAGAAAATAAGCAATAAAGCACAGCAATCTGGGGTTTTCCCCGTCATGTAGAAGCAGGCTTGAAAAGCACACTGCAAGGTGCTACAAAAAAACCCCATGTAGTAAGACAGGTAAGTCTTTCACATTAAAGGGGCCACCCAGTTGCTCACTTTTCTAAAGAAAAGTGTTCCTAGTAAATCATCAGCTGTTTTCACACCAACATGAGGGGAAACTGGGGTCTTCAGGAACACCCAATACAAACCAGCAGCTTTCTGTAGCTCTGAAATATGTTTCAGAGTTAACAGCCAGCTGCTGCCAAAAATGTTGATTTATTCCACCTAATGGAGGAAAGGAAAACAAAAGTCCAGTCCAGCAGCTATATTCTAAAATTACAAACACTCTCCAAACACAATGACATGTGTCTTTGGCTCCCTGGTTGAAGGGACTAATCTGATGCCAGACAGAAAGACATCCTGCAAAGTAGAAATTGGGGAGGAAGGTTTTGTCTGAAAGCTGATAACCAGAATATTGTCAAATTCCCAATGCTCCACTTGAAACTGTCCAGTTTAGAGCTCTCCACATTCCAGTAACATTATTTGATATTTTTAAAGTTATGTGGAAGATAGCTTTGAACACATAAACAATTCCTAATCTCCAAGGACTAAGTAAAAATTGAAAACCTTAAAATCACTAGTAAGGTGAAAAAAAGTTACAGAATCACTTATAGATATTTTACTAAAGTCAAAACATATGTGAATGGAGACTCCTTTTCTGTAGTTTGCCTTTCCCCAGCCCCCCCCCGCCCCGGAGTATCTCATTGAAGGAAAAATATTTATTTCAGAAGAAAATAGAGATCAGAGTCTTACATAGAAGATTAATCATCCAGCCTTCACTATTCTTCACTTAACTATTTTGCTTTCTTCCCACTTTCTCTAACACTGTCATCTAATCAACCTCTCTCCACCCAAGCACTAGATACAAAGACTTCTTTTGACAATATATTTTGACTAAATATATTCTCAATGTTAGTTACCAGCCTGATGAGAATTCAATATTATGCCATTGCTGCCATACAAGCATGAATATCCAAGACTGGTTTCTACCTACAGCCTTCCCTTTCACATGCAGTTTACTTCAACACCTCAAGAGAAAAGGACAATAGATACAGAGTAACATTCAGAACACCTTCGTCAGTATCAATTTTTGTCAAGTACATATCCAGAAAATAAACAGAAACTCAGGTTTACCTGTAAATTACATTATGAAACACACCACTAAAAAGGCATCCAAAGGAAAACAATTTACCTACCTAACATTTTCTCATGATTGATATTAAAATCTCTCAAGATGAAGGAAAAAAATAATCAGCCTATCATGCTTTAATGTATAGAGTTTGTGTCTAGATTTGGCAACTGAAAAGAGATCACCATCCATTTCAATAGTTTGTCACACAATCCACCCAAAACACAGATGCACTGAAAATCTGTAACCCTGTGATCTTAAGAACACTGTTACCTGCTTACTGAATTCATCAAAGTTCATAAGGGGCCCATTGTGGAATGTGGGATAATAAAACACATATGCCAGCATCCACAGGAATGAGTGGGATGATTTCTGGGAAGGTCCATGCCAGCAGTATTCCAGGCTGAAGCTGGTGCAGAAGAGGCAGCGGACAGACACAGTGAAGAGCAGCAGATAATACTCATTTTCAGTGTCGTACCACTTTCTCTGCAAGATAAAACGAAGTCAGATCATGACAGTGCAATACTGTGTTTTTTATATAGCAGGGCAGCAATGTCTGCCCAGATCCTAACTTTCAGGGTCAGCAGCAGCAGAAAGCAACTAAAGCAAACAGCAGCTGGAATGAGCATCTGAAGTGAACAGCACTACTTAATGCATGAACAAGCAGCACTGGCTGTTGATGGAGAAAGGGCCTCCAGAACTACTGCAACCAGCACAGAGACAACAGCCTGATTTCAGAAACATACAGGTTGTGAAGAACTATGACAATAGGATAGTTTTTCCTTACAGGAATCCCCTTATCTCCCTCAGATTTGGTCCAGTAATACAATATCCAAACTAGCTGGCAACACTACTGACAGCCAAGGGACTGCTAGGGCTGAAGCCAAAGCTGCAGTTCAGATCCGAAGAGAAACAGTCGCTCCAGAGAGTGCTCAAGGCTGGGGAGATGTTACTGAGCCCTTATCAAGTTTCTGACACTGTCACACCTGTTTATAACAACAACAACAAAAAACCAAACAAACATCACAAAAAAACTTGGAAACATCAGAAAACATAGTTTGGCTGATTTGCATTGCAGTGAGCCCTTTCCTCCTCTCAGCAAGATGCAAGTCTGTCTACACCACAGGAAGAGAACCTACTCACTCCTCCGCCCTCTCCCTGACACCAGGGCCACAAGCCTTACAACATATGCCTAGTTTTTTCCCTTTCCCAAAGTAAATGCAAGAAGGACATTTCCTCACAACCAAGCAGCAGTTTCTCTAAAACCTGTACTGAGCAGCAAAAGCCATTAGAGAAAGAGCAAAAGTGAGCTTGCACCATCCAGTTGTGAGCAATTCATTGGGTATAAATCAAAGTGTTGGAGAAACAGTCCTGCTTCCCATGCAGAAGGCTACAGTCACCAATAAGGTACAGTCAGGCTTGACTAAACAACTCCTGGATATGAACTCAAAAACCAGCACCTGAAATCAGTATGATTACAGCTCCAAAGAACAAGAAATGTGTTTACTAGAGCACTAATAAAGTATTATCATGCTCAGCTCTACTGAATACCACTTAAGGCAAATACTGTCATGTCAATGCACCAGTCAGCATGGTTGAGAAATACGACTTTTCTAACTGGAGAAGCTCCATCATGAAGCACTGCAGTTCTATCACCTAGAAGCCAACTTTTCAAGCCAAATTTTCAAGCCAACTTCTGCTTGCATCGACTGAAGGGATAGTACTCCAACACAGATAGCTGCCATAATGGAGGAACACCACCACAATCCATTTGATGCTTAATTAGTCCTTCTCACATTACCTTGGCTTCTTCCACAGCTGGTATGCGCAAAGTAGATAGCAGGATAAGGGAACACAACCATGTCAGGAGTGACAGCTGGAACTGAGCCACAGCAAATGAAATTGTTGCATGTAACAAAATGACAGCAAAGCCCTTGATTCCCAGTAATAACCAGCAGGCAGCCATTCCATAAACCATCAAGCACCATGGTTTATACTGTTAGAAAAAGAAAAATGAACAGTTTTTAGTTTGATTATTTCTAAAGGAAAAAAAAAACCCACCCAGTATCTGTGCTGTCCTACAGAGGATCTATAGTAGAAACAACTGTAGTCAACAAGGTTAAGAACATGTATGAAACAACATAGGGAAAACCCAACAGTAGCTATAAAGATGGAAGGGAAGGGGTTTCTCTAGAAGCACATGAGAAATCCAAAGCCTCCCTGAGCTAGGGCAGAACATAACTTCTTCCTTTCCTTCCCCAAACTAGCAGGTGTGACACCACATGCCAGTCATTTCCCACAATCATGCCAAAATCCAAGAAGTCATCACTTCACAGTCTTGGAAAGGAATAACCACACCCTTCTCTTGTGTACAGGTCAAATGACACTGGTTAATGCTCCACAACAAAGAACAGGCTTTCATGGGTTGGAGATTGAAGTCTCCAAACACTAAGGCAACCAACCCACTCCCTCTCACTTGTGCATGATTGCAGACCCACTCACACAATTCACCCCACAGAATGGGGTTTCCCACACTAAGTAGCCTCAGTGCCAGGTTTCCCATGCCCAGAGTAAATTGAAACCCACGGAAACTCCCCGCTGTGAAGAAAATCCATACATACCTTCTCCACCAAGAGCCTGGACACTTGTGATACCAGGAGGTGACCAGCCAGAAGCCATAGTATACGTTCCCTTCCCCATTCGATCCAGTAGCTCCACTCAAAGTCCATGGGGTCCTGGGGCAGCAAGGGAACTGGTCAGTATATGTATCTTGCCATAAAAGCATGGTCTTACAGGACAAGGAAACACCTCCATAACACACCAGCTTTGATACCCAACACCATAGACTTAACATCTGGGGAACATCTCGGTCCAGCAATGTAGTCTGATCACTTACAGGGGTGAGCTCTGACAGCTCCATTTTGACTTCCAATGGCGTGAAATTCAGAAGAAGAGTTTTAGATGGTGTTACGACCCCTAAACCCCACACTAGCACTGAACGTGATTGAGCAGCAATCACTGCCACTCCATACAAGTGCCATAGGAGTTTTATAACCACAAAGCGGGCAGGCAGGTACCTACACACACCCCCCTACCTCCCTGGGACATGGGGAACAGGCTGGTGACTACACAGAGATGCATCCTGGAACAAGGGTCCCACTTCTCAGGGCTTCCCAGTCCAACACACCCTTGCTGGTGGTTCCCCATTAGGAACCTTCCTGGGAAATAACAAATTGGTCTGCTACTACCATTCCTGACCATCTTTTTAAACTCAACACCCCAAGTCACACCTCTTCTTGCCTCGGCTCTTAATTTTAGGACTTTTTTTTAATTTAGAAAAGGAAAAAAAACCCCACAAACTGTTTTGGACTATAATTAACCCACACAAAGCTTAGCCAGGAATTTTTCTTTCAATTTCTGTTAGCCTTATAAGAAAAAGCTTTTAAGAAAGGTGACAGAAAAGCAGAGCACTGCCTTCCCTCGACTGAGGGATTCAGAGAACAGCTCTGCTCCAGAAGACCCAGAGCTTGGGTGAGAAAACACCTTGACAGAAGTTCCACTCCCTGCTTCAAGAAAACCCAGGTGGGATCAGATGAAGTCAGGTCAGCTGGAGATTCCTGGGACATGGGGTTTTTTATCTAAATTAGTTAAGAGGGATCAGCTGGTAGCCCTGTCCTCCATACAGAGCCCCACCAGAAGCTCATCTCCACAATTGCTTTATGACTTTCTTGAAAGCACACGTGATAGTGGAACTAAACACCAAAATACCTCCAGAGACATGCACTCCTGGTCTTGTGTAAATCATCCTCAGTAATAGTTGCATGCAATAGTTACACTTCAAAAGGATATGAGGTCAAAAGCAAACAAAGGGGTTGGGGGCTGATTGCTTTTTGGTTTGGGGTAAAAGGGTGCTAGTTTGTTTTTTTTTTTAAGACCAAACATGTTTCTTAAAGCCCTTATGCCTCAAAAATCTGTTCTCCTCTGTGCTGGACTACAGCCAGTCAAGAAGAAAACTTGTGTTCACTAATGTTAAGCATTATCCAAACCACCCAGTGACAGGAAAAAGGGGGAAAAGGGCTGCAGGAAATGTCAAGGGTCATCATAACTTGTAAGGACAAACAGTAAACCAGAAGGTTATTACGTGATATAACAAAGGAGAAACACTTGAGCCAAGGATCAAGAAATGAAATAAAACTTTGGTTATGATTCTTAGATCTAGACACACTTGGCAAGTCCCTCTTTCTCATGAGAAACAGACTAAAATTAACCATGAATATCCAGATCTTCAAAGTTGCTATAAATCTCTGAAGCTAAATCAGGAGCTCAGGTGAGCAAAGGGCATGGAGACAAGATGTTCACATTATTGCCACAAAATAAAAGATGCTGGTACCAGTCACCCATCGTACCTTTTTGAGGCCCCGAAAGAGAGTCCCTGGTTCCAGCCCAAACCTTCTGTCCATCACAGCTTCATACTCTGCAGAGAAGAGCAAACCTTTGCTAAGGACACAGCAGCCAGAGCAGAGAGTCAAAGATGTAGCATCTGCTGCTCAAGAGCAACACCGTCCTGTGTTTCTTCTGCTGCTGAAAGACTCAGAGCCAGGGAAGGGCACATCACCATGCTCACCAGGCAAGCTGCCCAGCTAGGTCACAGCTCTACCCCATGGCAAAGCCAAAGCCACTGAATTGCCCAGAACCTATGCTTTGATTCCCTCTTGCAACAAGGGCAGTAGTAGGCAGTGACCAACCTTTTACCACACAGAATCTGCACTGATCCTCACTTCCTCTCTTTCAGGGCTGCCTGGTTTCTCCCATCAGAGCAGAAGGGAGACACACAGTCCTGACAGCAACCATTACAGCCAGAGCAGGGCAAAGCTGCTCAGACAAGGTGCCTCCAGAGCCTGTTCCCATGCAGCCTTTTGCCATCTCTGCAAAAGATGCGCTGCACATGTGGGTGCAGCCCTGCAACCATTTACCCAGCCCTTCCTTCACTGCCCTGCAAGTGCCCTTCTGGTACTCCTGTTCTTCCCTTAAGCTCTTTTGAGAGCCTGCCAGGGTCATTAACGTAGAACACCTTGCTGATTAAATCCTAACAGGATGCATTACACATTTCCCTAATGAGCCCCTCTAACTAGCTATACTTTTTATTTCCCTTAAGACACCGATGTGCTAGAACACAGCTTCTTTTCATCTACAAATTGTATTTAAACTGTTTAAAACCCCACTCTTCCTTTACATTGCATGGCTCCACTGAACCAAAACCAAGCCACTGTAACAGCTACCAACAGGTTACCCAAGGCACAGGAGTATGTTTGGAAACAAACTGACCCCAAAAAGCTGCACAGATAATCCAGCACAGCTGCACAGAGCCTCACCTGCCCTGGGTTCTCCCCAGGTTCAGTCCACAGCAATCACCATCAGGAGGCACAGCTGCTTTTCTGAACCACCCACCTCCAAGTGGCTGCAGGTGAGAAGGTTCAAGGCTAGCCAGGAAAAAAAAAATCCAGTTCAGTGCCAACATTCCTGCACTTCCCACATTTGAACAGCTGAGCTTCAGAGGTCTCCCTCAACTCTTTCCTGACAGCCTAGTAGCACCCCTGCCAAGGGTGTCCCGGCACTCAATGCAGAAAAGTCTTGGGAAAAGCTCTCTGCCCAGCTGGCACCTGGCTACTGCTTCCTCACAGGGGGCTGGTTTGCAGCCAGGGATCGCACAGGCACTCCTTGCAGCAGAGCAAAGTAACACCAACCCAGAGAGCACAACTCAAGCCGAGCAGCCTCACCAGCCGCCAGCGCTGCAGGAGCGAGCACAGCCGCACCGCGGACTTACTTTGAGACACTTGGTGCGCTTCGTAGAAGGCGTAGAGGTGGGAGCCCACGGCCAGGAGCCCGTAGAGACACATTTCCCAGGCCGGCAGCACCATCGGACCGGGGGCTGCTTCCCCGCGGACCCCGCCGGCCGCCTCCCTGCGGGGAAAGAGGGGACGGGAGAGGTTTCCCCGCGGAAGACGGACGAGCACCGAGCAGCGGGACACCCCGCACCGGGCACCGCACGCCGGGCCCTCGGCGGGGCAGCCGGGCGGGCCGGGCAGCAGCCACCGAGCGCGACTCAGGCCCCGGCGCTGCTCGGGCCCTGCGGCGAGGCCGGTCGGGGCAATGAGGCGACCGGGCTCCGCCGGGAGGGGAGACGAGGTGAGCCCTGCCCGGCCGCGACGGCTGCGGAGGCCCCGAGGGCCGAGGGCTCGGTACGGCCAGGGCCGGACCCCGGCTGCTCTCGCCGACCCGGGATGAGAGGAGCGAAGAGGGGACCCCGCTCTCCCCTTACCTGAGGAGGGCTCCGCCGCCGGGACCGGGAGCAGCAGCCCCGGGTGGATCGAGCCGAGGCTCCAGCCCTGCGGTGGGCAGGCGGACTCCCGGCAAGGGGCCGCTCCGGGTCGAGACGCCCCCGCC
>NW_015090922.1:7994870-8000572 GCF_001431845.1 Calidris pugnax
TTGGTCCAGTAATACAATATCCAAACTAGCTGGCAACACTACTGACAGCCAAGGGACTGCTAGGGCTGAAGCCAAAGCTGCAGTTCAGATCCGAAGAGAAACAGTCACTCCAGAGACTGCTCAAGGCTGGGGAGATGTTACTGAGCCCTTATCAAGTTTCTGACACTGTCACACCTGTTTCCAACAACAACAACAAAAAAAAACAAACAATCACAAAAAACTTGGAAACATCAGCAAACATAGTTTGGCTGATTTGCATTGCAGTGATAACAACAACAACAAAAAACCAAACAAACATCACAAAAAAACTTGGAAACATCAGAAAACATAGTTTGGCTGATTTGCATTGCAGTGAGCCCTTTCCTCCTCTCAGCAAGATGCAAGTCTGTCTACACCACAGGAAGAGAACCTACTCACTCCTCCGCCCTCTCCCTGACACCAGGGCCACAAGCCTTACAACATATGCCTAGTTTTTTCCCTTTCCCAAAGTAAATGCAAGAAGGACATTTCCTCACAACCAAGCAGCAGTTTCTCTAAAACCTGTACTGAGCAGCAAAAGCCATTAGAGAAAGAGCAAAAGTGAGCTTGCACCATCCAGTTGTGAGCAATTCATTGGGTATAAATCAAAGTGTTGGAGAAACAGTCCTGCTTCCCATGCAGAAGGCTACAGTCACCAATAAGGTACAGTCAGGCTTGACTAAACAACTCCTGGATATGAACTCAAAAACCAGCACCTGAAATCAGTATGATTACAGCTCCAAAGAACAAGAAATGTGTTTACTAGAGCACTAATAAAGTATTATCATGCTCAGCTCTACTGAATACCACTTAAGGCAAATACTGTCATGTCAATGCACCAGTCAGCATGGTTGAGAAATACGACTTTTCTAACTGGAGAAGCTCCATCATGAAGCACTGCAGTTCTATCACCTAGAAGCCAACTTTTCAAGCCAAATTTTCAAGCCAACTTCTGCTTGCATCGACTGAAGGGATAGTACTCCAACACAGATAGCTGCCATAATGGAGGAACACCACCACAATCCATTTGATGCTTAATTAGTCCTTCTCACATTACCTTGGCTTCTTCCACAGCTGGTATGCGTAAAGTAGATAGCAGGATAAGGGAACACAACCATGTCAGGAGTGACAGCTGGAACTGAGCCACAGCAAATGAAATTGTTGCATGTAACAAAATGACAGCAAAGCCCTTGATTCCCAGTAATAACCAGCAGGCAGCCATTCCATAAACCATCAAGCACCATGGTTTATACTGTTAGAAAAAGAAAAATGAACAGTTTTTAGTTTGATTATTTCTAAAGGAAAAAAAAAACCCACCCAGTATCTGTGCTGTCCTACAGAGGATCTATAGTAGAAACAACTGTAGTCAACAAGGTTAAGAACATGTATGAAACAACATAGGGAAAACCCAACAGTAGCTATAAAGATGGAAGGGAAGGGGTTTCTCTAGAAGCACATGAGAAATCCAAAGCCTCCCTGAGCTAGGGCAGAACATAACTTCTTCCTTTCCTTCCTCAAACTAGCAGGTGTGACACCACATGCCAGTCATTTCCCACAATCATGCCAAAATCCAAGAAGTCATCACTTCACAGTCTTGGAAAGGAATAACCACACCCTTCTCTTGTGTACAGGTCAAATGACACTGGTTAATGCTCCACAACAAATCACAGGCTTTCATGGGTTGGAGATTGAAGTCTCCAAACACTAAGGCAACCAACCCACTCCCTCTCACTTGTGCATGATTGCAGACCCACTCACACAATTCACCCCACAGAATGGGGTTTCCCACACTAAGTAGCCTCAGTGCCAGGTTTCCCATGCCCAGAGTAAATTGAAACCCACGGAAACTCCCCGCTGTGAAGAAAATCCATACATACCTTCTCCACCAAGAGCCTGGACACTTGTGATACCAGGAGGTGACCAGCCAGAAGCCATAGTATACGTTCCCTTCCCCATTCGATCCAGTAGCTCCACTCAAAGTCCATGGGGTCCTGGGGCAGCAAGGGAACTGGTCAGTATATGTATCTTGCCATAAAAGCATGGTCTTACAGGACAAGGAAACACCTCCATAACACACCAGCTTTGATACCCAACACCATAGACTTAACATCTGGGGAACATCTCGGTCCAGCAATGTAGTCTGATCACTTACAGGGGTGAGCTCTGACAGCTCCATTTTGACTTCCAATGGCGTGAAATTCAGAAGAAGAGTTTTAGATGGTGTTACGACCCCTAAACCCCACACTAGCACTGAACGTGATTGAGCAGCAATCACTGCCACTCCATACAAGTGCCATAGGAGTTTTCTAACCACAAAGCGGGCAGGCAGGTACCTACACACACACCCCTACCTCCCTGGGACATGGGGAACAGGCTGGTGACTACACAGAGATGCATCCTGGAACAAGGGTCCCACTTCTCAGGGCTTCCCAGTCCAACACACCCTTGCTGGTGGTTCCCCATTAGGAACCTTCCTGGGAAATAACAAATTGGTCTGCTACTACCATTCCTGACCATCTTTTTAAACTCAACACCCCAAGTCACACCTCTTCTTGCCTCGGCTCTTAATTTTAGGACTTTTTTTTAATTTAGAAAAGGAAAAAAAACCCCACAAACTGTTTTGGACTATAATTAACCCACACAAAGCTTAGCCAGGAATTTTTCTTTCAATTTCTGTTAGCCTTATAAGAAAAAGCTTTTAAGAAAGGTGACAGAAAAGCAGAGCACTGCCTTCCCTCGACTGAGGGATTCAGAGAACAGCTCTGCTCCAGAAGACCCAGAGCTTGGGTGAGAAAACACCTTGACAGAAGTTCCACTCCCTGCTTCAAGAAAACCCAGGTGGGATCAGATGAAGTCAGGTCAGCTGGAGATTCCTGGGACATGGGGTTTTTTATCTAAATTAGTTAAGAGGGATCAGCTGGTAGCCCTGTCCTCCATACAGAGCCCCACCAGAAGCTCATCTCCACAATTGCTTGCACACGTGATAGTGGAACTAAACACCAAAATACCTCCAGAGACATGCACTCCTGGTCTTGTGTAAATCATCCTCAGTAATAGTTGCATGCAATAGTTACACTTCAAAAGGATATGAGGTCAAAAGCAAACAAAGGGGTTGGGGGCTGATTGCTTTTTGGTTTGGGGTAAAAGGGTGCTAGTTTGTTTTTTTTTTTAAGACCAAACATGTTTCTTAAAGCCCTTATGCCTCAAAAATCTGTTCTCCTCTGTGCTGGACTACAGCCAGTCAAGAAGAAAACTTGTGTTCACTAATGTTAAGCATTATCCAAACCACCCAGTGACAGGAAAAAGGGGGAAAAGGGCTGTAGGAAATGTCAAGGGTCATCATAACTTGTAAGGACAAACAGTAAACCAGAAGGTTATTACGTGATATAACAAAGGAGAAACACTTGAGCCAAGGATCAAGAAATGAAATAAAACTTTGGTTATGATTCTTAGATCTAGACACACTTGGCAAGTCCCTCTTTCTCATGAGAAACAGACTAAAATTAACCATGAATATCCAGATCTTCAAAGTTGCTATAAATCTCTGAAGCTAAATCAGGAGCTCAGGTGAGCAAAGGGCATGGAGACAAGATGTTCACATTATTGCCACAAAATAAAAGATGCTGGTACCAGTCACCCATCGTACCTTTTTGAGGCCCCGAAAGAGAGTCCCTGGTTCCAGCCCAAACCTTCTGTCCATCACAGCTTCATACTCTGCAGAGAAGAGCAAACCTTTGCTAAGGACACAGCAGCCAGAGCAGAGAGTCAAAGATGTAGCCTCTGCTGCTCAAGAGCAACACCGTCCTGTGTTTCTTCTGCTGCTGAAAGACTCAGAGCCAGGGAAGGGCACATCACCATGCTCACCAGGCAAGCTGCCCAGCTAGGTCACAGCTCTACCCCATGGCAAAGCCAAAGCCACTGAATTGCCCAGAACCTATGCTTTGATTCCCTCTTGCAACAAGGGCAGTAGTAGGCAGTGACCAACCTTTTACCACACAGAATCTGCACTGATCCTCACTTCCTCTCTTTCAGGGCTGCCTGGTTTCTCCCATCAGAGCAGAAGGGAGACACACAGTCCTGACAGCAACCATTACAGCCAGAGCAGGGCAAAGCTGCTCAGACAAGGTGCCTCCAGAGCCTGTTCCCATGCAGCCTTTTGCCATCTCTGCAAAAGATGCGCTGCACATGTGGGTGCAGCCCTGCAACCATTTACCCAGCCCTTCCTTCACTGCCCTGCAAGTGCCCTTCTGGTACTCCTGTTCTTCCCTTAAGCTCTTTTGAGAGCCTGCCAGGGTCATTAACGTAGAACACCTTGCTGATTAAATCCTAACAGGATGCATTACACATTTCCCTAATGAGCCCCTCTAACTAGCTATACTTTTTATTTCCCTTAAGACACCGATGTGCTAGAACACAGCTTCTTTTCATCTACAAATTGTATTTAAACTGTTTAAAACCCCACTCTTCCTTTACATTGCATGGCTCCACTGAACCAAAACCAAGCCACTGTAACAGCTACCAACAGGTTACCCAAGGCACAGGAGTATGTTTGGAAACAAACTGACCCCAAAAAGCTGCACAGATAATCCAGCACAGCTGCACAGAGCCTCACCTGCCCTGGGTTCTCCCCAGGTTCAGTCCACAGCAATCACCATCAGGAGGCACAGCTGCTTTTCTGAACCACCCACCTCCAAGTGGCTGCAGGTGAGAAGGTTCAAGGCTAGCCAGGAAAAAAAAAATCCAGTTCAGTGCCAACATTCCTGCACTTCCCACATTTGAACAGCTGAGCTTCAGAGGTCTCCCTCAACTCTTTCCTGACAGCCTAGTAGCACCCCTGCCAAGGGTGTCCCGGCACTCAATGCAGAAAAGTCTTGGGAAAAGCTCTCTGCCCAGCTGGCACCTGGCTACTGCTTCCTCACAGGGGGCTGGTTTGCAGCCAGGGATCGCACAGGCACTCCTTGCAGCAGAGCAAAGTAACACCAACCCAGAGAGCACAACTCAAGCCGAGCAGCCTCACCAGCCGCCAGCGCTGCAGGAGCGAGCACAGCCGCACCGCGGACTTACTTTGAGACACTTGGTGCGCTTCGTAGAAGGCGTAGAGGTGGGAGCCCACGGCCAGGAGCCCGTAGAGACACATTTCCCAGGCCGGCAGCACCATCGGACCGGGGGCTGCTTCCCCGCGGACCCCGCCGGCCGCCTCCCTGCGGGGAAAGAGGGGACGGGAGAGGTTTCCCCGCGGAAGACGGACGAGCACCGAGCAGCGGGACACCCCGCACCGGGCACCGCACGCCGGGCCCTCGGCGGGGCAGCCGGGCGGGCCGGGCAGCAGCCACCGAGCGCGACTCAGGCCCCGGCGCTGCTCGGGCCCTGCGGCGAGGCCGGTCGGGGCAATGAGGCGACCGGGCTCCGCCGGGAGGGGAGACGAGGTGAGCCCTGCCCGGCCGCGACGGCTGCGGAGGCCCCGAGGGCCGAGGGCTCGGTACGGCCAGGGCCGGACCCCGGCTGCTCTCGCCGACCCGGGATGAGAGGAGCGAAGAGGGGACCCCGCTCTCCCCTTACCTGAGGAGGGCTCCGCCGCCGGGACCGGGAGCAGCAGCCCCGGGTGGATCGAGCCGAGGCTCCAGCCCTGCGGTGGGCAGGCGGACTCCCGGCAAGGGGCCGCTCCGGGTCGAGACGCCCCCGCC
>NW_015090922.1:8002764-8066632 GCF_001431845.1 Calidris pugnax
TAAGTAGAAGCAAGCAACACCTAGGCTTCTATACATAAACTGAAACAGCAGTTTTATGGTTTGAAATGTCCACTCATCCACTTTGTCCCAATGACGTTAGCTATAGACATCACAGGTGGTGATTTAATTTCTTAAAGTGTGCAAGAAAATAAGAAAAGAAATAAAGCACAACAATCTGGGGTTTTCCCCGTCATGTAGAAGCAGGCTTGAAAAGCACACTGCAAGGTGCTACAAAAAAACCCCATGTAGTAAGACAGGTAAGCCTTTCACATTAAAGGAACCACTCAGTTGCTCACTTTTCTAAAGAAAGGTGTTCCTAGTAAATCATCAGTTGTTTTCACACCAACATGAGGGGAAACTGGGGTCTTCAGGAACACCCAATACAAACCAGCAGCTTTCTGTAGCTCTGAAATATGTTTCAGAGTTAACAGCCAGCTGCTGCCAAAAATGTTGATTTATTCCACCTAATGGAGGAAAGGAAAACAAAAGTCCAGTCCAGCAGCTATATTCTAAAATTACAAACACTCTCCAAACACAATGACATGTGTCTTTGGCTCCCTGGTTGAAGGGACTAATCTGATGCCAGACAGAAAGACATCCTGCAAAGTAGAAATTGGGGAGGAAGGTTTTGTCTGAAAGCTGATAACCAGAATATTGTCAAATTCCCAATGCTCCACTTGAAACTGTCCAGTTTAGAGCTCTCCACATTCCAGTAACATTATTTGATATTTTTAAAGTTATGTGGAAGATAGCTTTGAACACATAAACAATTCCTAATCTCCAAGGACTAAGTAAAAATTGAAAACCTTAAAATCACTAGTAAGGTGAAAAAAAGTTACAGAATCACTTATAGATATTTTACTAAAGTCAAAACATATGTGAATGGAGACTCCTTTTCTGTAGTTTGCCTTTCCCCAGCCCCCCCCCGCCCCGGAGTATCTCATTGAAGGAAAAATATTTATTTCAGAAGAAAATAGAGATCAGAGTCTTACATAGAAGATTAATCATCCAGCCTTCACTATTCTTCACTTAACTATTTTGCTTTCTTCCCACTTTCTCTAACACTGTCATCTAATCAACCTCTCTCCACCCAAGCACTAGATACAAAGACTTCTTTTGACAATATATTTTGACTAAATATATTCTCAATGTTAGTTACCAGCCTGATGAGAATTCAATATTATGCCACTGCTGCCATACAAGCATGAATATCCAAGACTGGTTTCTACCTACAGCCTTCCCTTTCACATGCAGTTTACTTCAACACCTCAAGAGAAAAGGACAATAGATACAGAGTAACATTCAGAACACCTTCGTCAGTATCAATTTTTGTCAAGTACATATCCAGAAAATAAACAGAAACTCAGGTTTACCTGTAAATTACATTATGAAACACACCACTAAAAAGGCATCCAAAGGAAAACAATTTACCTACCTAACATTTTCTCATGATTGATATTAAAATCTCTCAAGATGAAGGAAAAAAATAATCAGCCTATCATGCTTTAATGTATAGAGTTTGTGTCTAGATTTGGCAACTGAAAAGAGATCACCATCCATTTCAATAGTTTGTCACACAATCCACCCAAAACACAGATGCACTGAAAATCTGTAACCCTGTGATCTTAAGAACACTGTTACCTGCTTACTGAATTCATCAAAGTTCATAAGGGGCCCATTGTGGAATGTGGGATAATAAAACACATATGCCAGCATCCACAGGAATGAGTGGGATGATTTCTGGGAAGGTCCATGCCAGCAGTATTCCAGGCTGAAGCTGGTGCAGAAGAGGCAGCGGACAGACACAGTGAAGAGCAGCAGATAATACTCATTTTCAGTGTCGTACCACTTTCTCTGCAAGATAAAACGAAGTCAGATCATGACAGTGCAATACTGTGTTTTTTATATAGCAGGGCAGCAATGTCTGCCCAGATCCTAACTTTCAGGGTCAGCAGCAGCAGAAAGCAACTAAAGCAAACAGCAGCTGGAATGAGCATCTGAAGTGAACAGCACTACTTAATGCATGAACAAGCAGCACTGGCTGTTGATGGAGAAAGGGCCTCCAGAACTACTGCAACCAGCACAGAGACAACAGCCTGATTTCAGAAACATACAGGTTGTGAAGAACTATGACAACAGGATAGTTTTTCTTACAGGTATCCCCTTATCTCCTTGGTCCAGTAATACAATATCCAAACTAGCTGGCAACACTACTGACAGCCAAGGGACTGCTAGGGCTGAAGCCAAAGCTGCAGTTCAGATCCGAAGAGAAACAGTCACTCCAGAGACTGCTCAAGGCTGGGGAGATGTTACTGAGCCCTTATCAAGTTTCTGACACTGTCACACCTGTTTCCAACAACAACAACAAAAAAAAACAAACAATCACAAAAAACTTGGAAACATCAGCAAACATAGTTTGGCTGATTTGCATTGCAGTGAGCCCTTTCCTCCTCTCAGCAAGATGCAAGTCTGTCTACACCACATGAAGAGAACCTACTCACTCCTCCGCCCTCTCCCTGACACCAGGGCCACAAGCCTTACAACATATGCCTAGTTTTTTCCCTTTCCCAAAGTAAATGCAAGAAGGACATTTCCTCACAACCAAGCAGCAGTTTCTCTAAAACCTGTACTGAGCAGCAAAAGCCATTAGAGAAAGAGCAAAAGTGAGCTTGCACCATCCAGTTGTGAGCAATTCATTGGGTATAAATCAAAGTGTTGGAGAAACAGTCCTGCTTCCCATGCAGAAGGCTACAGTCACCAATAAGGTACAGTCAGGCTTGACTAAACAACTCCTGGATATGAACTCAAAAACCAGCACCTGAAATCAGTATGATTACAGCTCCAAAGAACAAGAAATGTGTTTACTAGAGCACTAATAAAGTATTATCATGCTCAGCTCTACTGAATACCACTTAAGGCAAATACTGTCATGTCAATGCACCAGTCAGCATGGTTGAGAAATACGACTTTTCTAACTGGAGAAGCTCCATCATGAAGCACTGCAGTTCTATCACCTAGAAGCCAACTTTTCAAGCCAAATTTTCAAGCCAACTTCTGCTTGCATCGACTGAAGGGATAGTACTCCAACACAGATAGCTGCCATAATGGAGGAACACCACCACAATCCATTTGATGCTTAATTAGTCCTTCTCACATTACCTTGGCTTCTTCCACAGCTGGTATGCGCAAAGTAGATAGCAGGATAAGGGAACACAACCATGTCAGGAGTGACAGCTGGAACTGAGCCACAGCAAATGAAATTGTTGCATGTAACAAAATGACAGCAAAGCCCTTGATTCCCAGTAATAACCAGCAGGCAGCCATTCCATAAACCATCAAGCACCATGGTTTATACTGTTAGAAAAAGAAAAATGAACAGTTTTTAGTTTGATTATTTCTAAAGGAAAAAAAAAACCCACCCAGTATCTGTGCTGTCCTACAGAGGATCTATAGTAGAAACAACTGTAGTCAACAAGGTTAAGAACATGTATGAAACAACATAGGGAAAACCCAACAGTAGCTATAAAGATGGAAGGGAAGGGGTTTCTCTAGAAGCACATGAGAAATCCAAAGCCTCCCTGAGCTAGGGCAGAACATAACTTCTTCCTTTCCTTCCCCAAACTAGCAGGTGTGACACCACATGCCAGTCATTTCCTACAATCATGCCAAAATCCAAGAAGTCATCACTTCACAGTCTTGGAAAGGAATAACCACACCCTTCTCTTGTGTACAGGTCAAATGACACTGGTTAATGCTCCACAACAAAGAACAGGCTTTCATGGGTTGGAGATTGAAGTCTCCAAACACTAAGGCAACCAACCCACTCCCTCTCACTTGTGCATGATTGCAGACCCACTCACACAATTCACCCCACAGAATGGGGTTTCCCACACTAAGTAGCCTCAGTGCCAGGTTTCCCATGCCCAGAGTAAATTGAAACCCACGGAAACTCCCCGCTGTGAAGAAAATCCATACATACCTTCTCCACCAAGAGCCTGGACACTTGTGATACCAGGAGGTGACCAGCCAGAAGCCATAGTATACGTTCCCTTCCCCATTCGATCCAGTAGCTCCACTCAAAGTCCATGGGGTCCTGGGGCAGCAAGGGAACTGGTCAGTATATGTATCTTGCCATAAAAGCATGGTCTTACAGGACAAGGAAACACCTCCATAACACACCAGCTTTGATACCCAACACCATAGACTTAACATCTGGGGAACATCTCGGTCCAGCAATGTAGTCTGATCACTTACAGGGGTGAGCTCTGACAGCTCCATTTTGACTTCCAATGGCGTGAAATTCAGAAGAAGAGTTTTAGATGGTGTTACGACCCCTAAACCCCACACTAGCACTGAACGTGATTGAGCAGCAATCACTGCCACTCCATACAAGTGCCATAGGAGTTTTATAACCACAAAGCGGGCAGGCAGGTACCTACACACACCCCCCTACCTCCCTGGGACATGGGGAACAGGCTGGTGACTACACAGAGATGCATCCTGGAACAAGGGTCCCACTTCTCAGGGCTTCCCAGTCCAACACACCCTTGCTGGTGGTTCCCCATTAGGAACCTTCCTGGGAAATAACAAATTGGTCTGCTACTACCATTCCTGACCATCTTTTTAAACTCAACACCCCAAGTCACACCTCTTCTTGCCTCGGCTCTTAATTTTAGGACTTTTTTTTAATTTAGAAAAGGAAAAAAAACCCCACAAACTGTTTTGGACTATAATTAACCCACACAAAGCTTAGCCAGGAATTTTTCTTTCAATTTCTGTTAGCCTTATAAGAAAAAGCTTTTAAGAAAGGTGACAGAAAAGCAGAGCACTGCCTTCCCTCGACTGAGGGATTCAGAGAACAGCTCTGCTCCAGAAGACCCAGAGCTTGGGTGAGAAAACACCTTGACAGAAGTTCCACTCCCTGCTTCAAGAAAACCCAGGTGGGATCAGATGAAGTCAGGTCAGCTGGAGATTCCTGGGACATGGGGTTTTTTATCTAAATTAGTTAAGAGGGATCAGCTGGTAGCCCTGTCCTCCATACAGAGCCCCACCAGAAGCTCATCTCCACAATTGCTTTATGACTTTCTTGAAAGCACACGTGATAGTGGAACTAAACACCAAAATACCTCCAGAGACATGCACTCCTGGTCTTGTGTAAATCATCCTCAGTAATAGTTGCATGCAATAGTTACACTTCAAAAGGATATGAGGTCAAAAGCAAACAAAGGGGTTGGGGGCTGATTGCTTTTTGGTTTGGGGTAAAAGGGTGCTAGTTTGTTTTTTTTTTTAAGACCAAACATGTTTCTTAAAGCCCTTATGCCTCAAAAATCTGTTCTCCTCTGTGCTGGACTACAGCCAGTCAAGAAGAAAACTTGTGTTCACTAATGTTAAGCATTATCCAAACCACCCAGTGACAGGAAAAAGGGGGAAAAGGGCTGTAGGAAATGTCAAGGGTCATCATAACTTGTAAGGACAAACAGTAAACCAGAAGGTTATTACGTGATATAACAAAGGAGAAACACTTGAGCCAAGGATCAAGAAATGAAATAAAACTTTGGTTATGATTCTTAGATCTAGACACACTTGGCAAGTCCCTCTTTCTCATGAGAAACAGACTAAAATTAACCATGAATATCCAGATCTTCAAAGTTGCTATAAATCTCTGAAGCTAAATCAGGAGCTCAGGTGAGCAAAGGGCATGGAGACAAGATGTTCACATTATTGCCACAAAATAAAAGATGCTGGTACCAGTCACCCATCGTACCTTTTTGAGGCCCCGAAAGAGAGTCCCTGGTTCCAGCCCAAACCTTCTGTCCATCACAGCTTCATACTCTGCAGAGAAGAGCAAACCTTTGCTAAGGACACAGCAGCCAGAGCAGAGAGTCAAAGATGTAGCCTCTGCTGCTCAAGAGCAACACCGTCCTGTGTTTCTTCTGCTGCTGAAAGACTCAGAGCCAGGGAAGGGCACATCACCATGCTCACCAGGCAAGCTGCCCAGCTAGGTCACAGCTCTACCCCATGGCAAAGCCAAAGCCACTGAATTGCCCAGAACCTATGCTTTGATTCCCTCTTGCAACAAGGGCAGTAGTAGGCAGTGACCAACCTTTTACCACACAGAATCTGCACTGATCCTCACTTCCTCTCTTTCAGGGCTGCCTGGTTTCTCCCATCAGAGCAGAAGGGAGACACACAGTCCTGACAGCAACCATTACAGCCAGAGCAGGGCAAAGCTGCTCAGACAAGGTGCCTCCAGAGCCTGTTCCCATGCAGCCTTTTGCCATCTCTGCAAAAGATGCGCTGCACATGTGGGTGCAGCCCTGCAACCATTTACCCAGCCCTTCCTTCACTGCCCTGCAAGTGCCCTTCTGGTACTCCTGTTCTTCCCTTAAGCTCTTTTGAGAGCCTGCCAGGGTCATTAACGTAGAACACCTTGCTGATTAAATCCTAACAGGATGCATTACACATTTCCCTAATGAGCCCCTCTAACTAGCTATACTTTTTATTTCCCTTAAGACACCGATGTGCTAGAACACAGCTTCTTTTCATCTACAAATTGTATTTAAACTGTTTAAAACCCCACTCTTCCTTTACATTGCATGGCTCCACTGAACCAAAACCAAGCCACTGTAACAGCTACCAACAGGTTACCCAAGGCACAGGAGTATGTTTGGAAACAAACTGACCCCAAAAAGCTGCACAGATAATCCAGCACAGCTGCACAGAGCCTCACCTGCCCTGGGTTCTCCCCAGGTTCAGTCCACAGCAATCACCATCAGGAGGCACAGCTGCTTTTCTGAACCACCCACCTCCAAGTGGCTGCAGGTGAGAAGGTTCAAGGCTAGCCAGGAAAAAAAAAATCCAGTTCAGTGCCAACATTCCTGCACTTCCCACATTTGAACAGCTGAGCTTCAGAGGTCTCCCTCAACTCTTTCCTGACAGCCTAGTAGCACCCCTGCCAAGGGTGTCCCGGCACTCAATGCAGAAAAGTCTTGGGAAAAGCTCTCTGCCCAGCTGGCACCTGGCTACTGCTTCCTCACAGGGGGCTGGTTTGCAGCCAGGGATCGCACAGGCACTCCTTGCAGCAGAGCAAAGTAACACCAACCCAGAGAGCACAACTCAAGCCGAGCAGCCTCACCAGCCGCCAGCGCTGCAGGAGCGAGCACAGCCGCACCGCGGACTTACTTTGAGACACTTGGTGCGCTTCGTAGAAGGCGTAGAGGTGGGAGCCCACGGCCAGGAGCCCGTAGAGACACATTTCCCAGGCCGGCAGCACCATCGGACCGGGGGCTGCTTCCCCGCGGACCCCGCCGGCCGCCTCCCTGCGGGGAAAGAGGGGACGGGAGAGGTTTCCCCGCGGAAGACGGACGAGCACCGAGCAGCGGGACACCCCGCACCGGGCACCGCACGCCGGGCCCTCGGCGGGGCAGCCGGGCGGGCCGGGCAGCAGCCACCGAGCGCGACTCAGGCCCCGGCGCTGCCCGGGCCCTGCGGCGAGGCCGGTCGGGACAATGAGGCGACCGGGCTCCGCCGGGAGGGGAGACGAGGTGAGCCCTGCCCGGCCGCGACGGCTGCGGAGGCCCCGAGGGCCGAGGGCTCGGTACGGCCAGGGCCGGACCCCGGCTGCTCTCGCCGACCCGGGATGAGAGGAGCGAAGAGGGGACCCCGCTCTCCCCTTACCTGAGGAGGGCTCCGCCGCCGGGACCGGGAGCAGCAGCCCCGGGTGGATCGAGCCGAGGCTCCAGCCCTGCGGTGGGCAGGCGGACTCCCGGCAAGGGGCCGCTCCGGGTCGAGACGCCCCCGCCACTCCACAGCACACCCGGCCGCGGCCCCGCCCGCCCCCTACGGAGGGTGGGCGGGAGCGGGGCGGAGCTCCCCGCCCCTGCGCGCCCTCTCCCGGCCGCCGGGCGGCGCCGCAGCCCTCCCGCCGCGGCGGAGAGAGCCCCGCGGCCTGCGCCGGCCCCGCTGTGGGGCTGCGGCTCCGCCCGGCCCCGCCGGCCGCTCCACGGAGGCGGGGCTGGGACAGGCCCCGCTCCGCCTCCTCACCGGCTGCGGCTGCTTGAGGGGCACTAAGGCCAAGTGCAAGGTCCTGCACCTGGGCAACCGACCGGCATCAGTACAGGGTCGGGGGGTAAAGGGCTTGAGAGCAGCCCTGAGGAGGAGGACTCGGGGGTACTGGTGGATGAAAAGCTGGACACGAGCAGGCAATATGCGCTCACAGCCCAAAAAGCCAGCCACATCCTGGGCTGCATGGAAAGAAGCGTGGCCAGCAGGTTAAGGAAGGAGATTCTACCCCTTTACTCCGCTGTGGTGAGACCCCACCTGGAGTGGTGTGTCCAGCTCTGGGGCCCTCCAGACACACACCTGTCAGAGCAGGACCAGGGGAGGCCACAAAAATGGTCAGAGGGATGGAACACCTCTCCTGTGAGGACAGGCCGAGAGAGTTGGGGTTGTTCAACCTGGAGAGGAGAAGGCTCCAGGGACACTTTATAGCGGCCTTCCAGTACTTAAAGGGGGCCGACAGGAAAGATGGAGACAAACTTTTAATGATAGGACAAGGGGTAATGGCTTTAAACTAAAAGAGGGTAGATTTAGGCTAGATAGAAGGAAGACATTTTGTAAAATGAGAGTCGTGAAACACAGGAACAAGTTGCCCAGATAAGTGGTAGATTCTCCATCCCTGCAAACATTCAAGGTCAGGTTGGACGGGGCTCTGAGCAACCTGATCTAGTTGAAGAAGTCCCCACACATTGCAGGGGGGTTAGATTAAATGACCTTTAAAGATCCCTTCCAACCCAAACTATTCTATGATTGTGTGAAACACTGTTGTCTTTGGGAATGAAATGTGTAATACAGGTCTGCTTAGATCTGCTGAGAACCGATCAGTTGGTTTATATCAAATGCATTAATCATTTGGGTAAGAAATTACTGTTCTGGTCCTTGTTTCCGAAGCGTTTATCAGGACTTGACTGTGGATGCAGGCACCCTCACAGCTGAGGAATCGTAAGAGTATCACTTGCATAAAGGCTTCCTTGGAAAAGGGTGCTGGCTCCACTGTTTTACAGGAGTTGAGAAAAGCCATAGGGATGGCACTGGGAGACAGATGCTGCAAGGAAGAGTGAAAACACAGACTTCTTCTTCAACATGTGGGCCTCTGAAAAGTTGTTCCAAGACTTGTCATGTAAATTAACAATTAAGTGAAGAATTGTATTCAGACCAAAAGGATGCCCATAATAGCCTCTCATAGACTTTTTTCTCCTCCTGAAGTGCAAGGTATGCTAGTGCAGGGACACTTTATACAGTCATCATGACATAACTTGAGAAATTAGCAGGTCTGAAGAGCACCACCAAAACAGGAACATGGGGCTGAAAGGGCTGGTGCTGACAACCACCTCATGGATCAACCTGTATTTCAGCAGGGGGAGAGGGTTCCCTTCTTTTGGCACTTCAGACACAGCTAATGAACCTCACTGCTCTTAGTGTTAAAAACACTTTGACTTTCCAGGCCAAAAGGTTTGGGCAATTTATATTCACCTGATCTTGCACGATGTGACTTTTATCCTTCTCTGTTGTTGACATGAGTGATGTCATTTTTTAATGAGGGAAACATTTCATACCCTTTTGTGGATGTTGTCTTGCTGGATCTTTAGGTTCCTCTTTTAAACGGGGTTTCAGTTCCCCTGATCACCTTGAGGCCTTCTTTGCATATTCAGATTCCTGTTTCCTGATCTTTGAACACCAGGCTTGTGCCTGATACTCCAGGTGAAGTCTCACTGGTACAAAGGGTTAAGTCTTCCCTACCTGACCAGACATGCATCTCCTGGTGTCTCCTAGAGTCCCATCTTTCCATCAGAGCTATATGGTGTTCTCTAATAATTTTTCTTTTTGCTTTCAATTTTTCTTCTTATCTCTCTTTGCCAAGAAGTTACTTAACTTCAGTTTGCAGTGTCAATTTTGATAGCCCCTAGGTGTAAGATGCTGTATTTGCTCGTGGAACTGTCGTAAAATCTTGAGGTCAGGTACATTCTCCTCTATGATACCCAGATCCTCTTCTCTGCTGACAGCGCTTCCTCAATTTTTGCCCTCAGCAGGTTAGTCAGTATCTTTTCCCCCACAAAAAATATTATGTCACCTGCATAAAAGCACCAGAACAGCATTCCTGCATTTGTAAAAACATTCCCACAGCATTGCAGCCAACTTATGGCCGCTAAGGGTCAGCAGAGCTTGTATTTTCCTGCAGTTTCGTGGTTTCTGGTCAACAGTGTGAAGTTGGTATAGGCAGCGGGCCCTCTAGATGGCTGCATAACACAAACAGTATGCACACAGGAGTGGTAATGCAGCTTCCAAAAGGGAAAAGGACTAACAAGTTACAGCTTTTACATCAGATTATACTGAAAAGGACATCTTTGTCATTAGCTATGTGGTGACATCTGCAAGCCCAAGCATCCTCTGACCAGGTGAGCAGCTACCCTTCCACAAAGGTCACTGCCAAGCCCATGGAGCAGGAACACTGACAAAGTCCGACAATGGTCCCAGCTGGAAGATCTCACTGCCTGGACTTCTACATTATATGAGTTTTCTTTTTACACACCCTTATTCAAAGAATTTAGTATAGTAAAACGTGACAAGAAGCTCAATGAATGACTTTGCAAGCTGTAAACTAAGCTGCTGAACATTACTGGCAAAAACACCTATGCATTGACGTGGCCCTCACCATTTTAGATGGCACAATTAAAAAGCGAGTCCTGCTGCTCCTCTAGTCACTGACAGGCAGCAGAGGAACCTGAGAGCAAAAACCCTAGAAAAGTGACAGCAGAAAGCCCCACTTCTCATTTATCAGCAAGAAGGTAAAGTTTTTTAAAGGTCTCTTGCCCAGTGACCCAGCAGCTGCCCAGGCTTGGCAACCTCTTCAAGGCATCTGCCCTTTGGCAAGAAAGCGGTATGATGCTGAGAATGTGTGTGGCAGGTTTCTCCAAGGCCAAAAAAGCAATCCACCTTGGGCAGAATGATGATTTGTGATAGTAGAGGTATTTCTCTGGGACAAATTCAGAGTATCACCCCTGCTTGAAGGTTTGCACTACTCTTACTCTCCACCGCAATGGTGGCAGAGTGCCGAGGCAACAACCTGCCAAAGAGGTCCATGTCCATCTTCACTACTGCGAGCCAGCTGGAAGTTTCCACCGTGGCCTTGATGAACAGTGCAGGGTGCAGTGCCAGCCTCTTGCAGATCAGTTCAAGCACCATTAGAAAAGAGTCCATCTCTAGCAGATGTTCATGTTGCCTTTTTTTATTTCCATCTCTTCTGAAGCTGGTATAGCACCTCAGTCGGAAGCGCTGGGTTTTCACTGTAAGGTTCAAATGCCATTTGGTGAGAGTCTCCCTCTCTTATACGATCAGCTATAGATGTGATCATCAGAAACTTCAGCAAACGATTCCAGAATCAAGGAGGACAGAAATAGCAGGAGGCCTTTTAGAAAGGCCCTTAGTATTGCCTTCCTGTGCAAGTTCTGAGGTGAGCTTGTTTCACAACTTTCATTTCTAGGGTCTTGTCATGGCCATGAGGACAGGGCAGGGTGGGATCATAAAAGTCAATGAGTTGGGCAAATGAGGCATTCTGCAGCAGGGAAAGTAAACCAGAACATGCATTTTTGAGGAAACCCTTTTTTTCAATTTGTCATTTGTTTCACATGCCATTAAGAAATCAAAATAAGTATGAATCCTGCAGTGGAGTCCTCAGGCAGGCTAAAGCATAGGGGTTCTTACTGCTTTTCTGAATGTAAAGTCCCCCTGGGAATTAGAAGCGGCGCCCTAGAGCTTTTCCTCCCAGGTTGGTATTTCACATCAGTGAACCAAGCCTCATTCACCCTCTGGAAATCACACAGTAATGCTCCCTGCGTGCAACATCTGAATGACAGGACTTGATCAGCACCCACTGAGAGTCTGCAGATTAGAAGTTCAGCAGCAGACAGCAGGAAGAACTATGTATATTTAGAAGAAATTACAAGTATGACAAGAAATCTCCACGAAGCAAAAAAGCAGTATTTAAATGGAGAAAGTCAGAAATATGAAAGGTGCAGTATTTACAAGGAGAGCCAAGTGAGTCTTCCAATAGCCAAGTAAAATATGACACAACTGAGGTTAACATGAACCCTCCCTCTGGAGATCACAGACACAGAGTTAGGGACTCAAGGGAGATAACATGCAAGTTTGCCCTTTTTCGGCTTGGCTTAATGAAAAGTGAACATTACACTAAATTGGTCAGCATTGCAGGTAGCCCCATCTTCACAGGTCCCTCTCTCATCTGATCCCCATCC
This sequence comes from Calidris pugnax, assembly GCF_001431845.1. Taxonomy (NCBI): domain Eukaryota; kingdom Metazoa; phylum Chordata; class Aves; order Charadriiformes; family Scolopacidae; genus Calidris; species Calidris pugnax. The sequence goes on from NW_015090922.1 coordinate 8,015,076, forward strand.
CTGAAACTGACTCTTTGTGAAGTGCCAAGCATTTTCTTCTCCCCATCACCTTTAGTCCTATCTATTGTTTATAAAGAGATCATTGTTTATAAGAGATCCTTGCAATGGCAAAGCCAGTATTGCTGTGCATGCACACATAATAATTCTCCTGGCTTCCTTTTAATGAATCTCTCGCATCTTTGAGAACTTGTTTCATGCTCTGAGGCTGGAAAATCACCATCATGCTTCTGGCTGGGGATTCATAAAATTACTTTTGGAAAAAATACATTAAATTAATAGTGTATTGTAACTAAGCAGCTCACTGTCAGATTCATGCTGAACATCTCAGAGACTTCCTCGTCAATACACTACCTGCTTTGCTTAACCAAAGCCCTGAACACCACTCCTCGTCTGAGCCTTTTAATGGATTTCTTTACTGATCACCTACTCTTCCCTCCAACCAACAGTATTGTAAGTGAAGTCATACAGCCTTACTCTCACCATGGATGTAGAGTCCACTTGTGTTTGGATATCGTACCTGGGGTGAAGTTCAGCTGTGCTACCTTGATCATGTCTGAGTCTTAGTTAATCATGCTTGAGTCTTAGTTTCTAAGTTGCCAGCTGTTAAACACAAAGGGGTTTTCATACAGTATTACTTAGACGTTGTCTAGCTTTAAGCGTGAAATGATGGAAGTTAAGGGGATGGTGAGTCAATTCCTACATACCTTAGCCATCATATTGAAATCTCCCATGATTCCTAGCAAGGAAGTGGATAATCCACTACTGGAGTATTTAAACACCTCAGTGTTCCAGTATCTCAATCATCCTTGGGCAGAATGGATGGACCACCCCAAACATGGGAGAAAGGATTCTTCAAAAAAAAAAAATCCCTACTTCGGGTATTACTTAAAAATAAGTAATAGAGGAATGAAATTCAGAAAAAAGGCCAGATTGCAGCCAGTTTACTCAATTATACTTTAGATTATTATAAACAATGGCAAGACTCCCACCTGACCTCCAACAGGGCCAGCAGCTGACAAAACGTAAGTGATCCAAAAGGTGTTTTAAATTTAGTTATACTGAAGTTGTAAATCAGATGCAAATCTCATTCTATCATATCACATTATAGACGTCTTTTTCAGTGGCACAAGAAATTACTCCTATCTGTGCACGTCTATATTTAATCTATAGTTATATTCCTGAAAACGTAGCCTTTTTAATCATTTCAGTGAATGGAATAAATGTAGAGAAAAAAAATACATGTGAGATTACTATATGATAATTGACAAAAAAATACTCTCTCTCCTTGCCTCCTGAACAAATTTTCTGTACTCTCCATCGCTTCACACCACTTCACTATATGAACAGCCAGTAAAGGATCATTTCAGCTACCACAACCACCTGTATTTTACAAATTTACCCCTTACTCCCCATTTTTTGCCATATCTTTGTGACAGACTGGGAATACATTCCAGGTTGATTATTTCTATTGGGCAGAATGTTGTTTGGGGGTTTTTTTGGTCTTTTTTAAGGTCTATGAAACCAAGAGGATTCAGTGGAGTTCACTGTTCACAACATCACAAATGGAGCCAATACAGCCCTGCCCAGACAAACCCAGCAGAGGACTCAGCAATCAGACAAAGATATACACCTTAGTCTTTTATGTCAACTTTCTGGTAGAAATATTCCTTTAAAACATATCTAAGTGGATTGGATACATTCCGATATCTTCTGTGAACGGATTTTGCTACGTTTTCGCTCCATATGCAATGCCTATATTTTCCTTATTATTCAGGTTTCCCTCTCTTCAGGGATGTTTTGTTCCATAATTATGTGGGGCCTGTTCAGTGATGCCTTAGTTGCCAATTGTTCCTTCTAAGCTCTACCACAACATGGATATAAAAAAGTCACTGAATACTGAGGTCAATGCAAGCATGTTCATGGCCTTATGGCTGCAGATTCCTTTTTCCTTTACACATACACACGCTTAGATCAGTCTGCAGCTGCCTCTACATTGTATTGCAAATAAAAAGCTTATAGCTGGTTTCCTACTTGAGTAGATGGATGACACCTTAAGAACTAAGCTAACATTATATTACTGGTCAGGAGGAGCCTTCCTCTAAGGATATTTCAGAAAACAAATGCTTTTGTATGTCTTGTCTGAGAAGCTTTCTTGCTTTGTGCATTGACTTCCTCCTAATTTGTCCCTATGTTATGTTTCACCTTTTCTTCAAGAGAGATCTTCCAGGATGGTACTGGAAGCAGGTACTGGTACCTGCTCTTCCTGGTACTCCAGGATGGGTTTCCAAGTCACAAAAAACCTGACTTTAGGATGCAGACATCTTTTACTTTGCTTCTGTATTTATGTAAAAAGGCCATAAATATATATAAACAACAAGAAGTGCTCCGTCATACCTGAAACACTTTGTAGATTGTTCTTGAAATTATGCCTTTCAATAGGAAAAAGAATTCACAAACTCTCTTTGTGACTGTGCAAAATGCCAGCAACATCTCACCCTTTGCAGATAATCTCTTCATATAACGGTGCTAAAATATTAGCAAAAATTGCATTTAACTCATAAATATTTACAGCTATTTGATATGCCAAAATTTTGCTCTGCAACTAGCACAAATCAACTGAGTAACATTGTGTACAATAAAAAAGTGGGTCACTGCCAGCTGTGGCTTATAACTGCAACATGATTTGCAAATACATCAAATTGCTGCCTCAGGACAAGGTGCTTTCAGTGCACAATATCTTCATTGACTACTGTAGTTTTGGAATAGGTTGCAAACCTCACGTCTACCCTGAACTGCCATAATCTTCCTGCCTTGAGGAGAAGAGGATTCACCTCTTTAGAACACCACCTTACGTGGAAAATGAACTAAGGACCAGCCCATCCAAATGATGGGCCCTACCAGACCATCCTCTAGGTTGCCTAAAGGAGACAACTGAGAGTCACCATCTCTGGACAGTAGTTTACACAGTTCTGACTATATATTGTTCATTTGAATTGTGGTTAATAACAAAGCTGTTTGAGATCCAGAGAAAAAATTCTCTGGAATTGTGACAGTTCACAGCTTTTTATACAGAAGGGAGTTTCTACACGAAGGGACAGACAACACACCTGGCTCAACTAGCCTCATCAATCAGAGTTGCATCCCATACATAGAGAACAAGGCTAAAAAATAAACTTCTTCCATCCCACTCATGGCTGAAATTGCTTTTTGGTATAAAGCGTGGTCTTTGAGAAAATTCCGCCTTCTAAAGCCATTTTTTGCTACTCACTTTGTTCTGCTCCAGACTTGCCACCTCCTGATTTATGGCTACTTTGCAACACAAAAGACAGACAATCTGCAGGACTGTTGCTGACCTACACTCAGAGCAACTGTACGCCCAGTACAACTCTCCACTGAGTTGTCGGTTTGTTTTCAGCTGAAATATTCTGTGGACGTTTTGAGTAAAATATTCTGAACAATATCTCTCTTCGCCATGTCTGTTGCAACACTCTTACCACAAGGAAACAGTGGGGAGCATTTTTGGTTTCCACTTTCTATAGCTTTTTCTAAGGAAACGCTATTGTGGATTGCTCTAAAAACACAGTTGTAGGTCCTGCGGTATGACTGAAGCATTTAATCTGTCCTGATTACTTTATAACAGAGTACAGAACACCATTCTTATGAGCTGCTTCTATTAAATCTTACACTTAAAATGAACTTTTTATCATCAAAATGTTTTCCAAGCATTAATTTTCCAACATCTTATAAAATTGCTCAGCAAAACAAAGGGATATTATCAATATTTTACAGATAAAGAAACTGAGGTGAAGAGATCAAGTGATTTACACAAAACCTTGGATAAAATCATAGTAAGAGCCGGAACTGGGAGTTTCAGGTTTTGTCTTGCACTCAGAAAGATATTTCATGCGTCCCCTCTAAAGACTAACTATTGCCAATAACAGTCTGACTTTATCAACCTTCAAGGCATGTTGCAAAGCACATTTGCTTCCCCAATCTGAGAGAAAGTGAGAGAATGGCTCTGGTAAGAAAGCCAACAAGCCTTTAGCTACTGGGTTATTAACACCTGGGCGACGCCTGCTCTTGGAGTAGTCTTTTTAGATAATTGTGTTTTAAAAATGTGCTGGGAAGTGCTTTGAGAAAAGTGTCCTTTTTAACTAATGAATGTTTACAGGGAATAAATATGTTAAAATAATGCATCAGTATTCTTCACATCAATAGCTGATCTCATTTTTGTCCATTTTCTGAAACGGAGGGAGTCAACAGAAAAGAGGCAGATGAAACAACTGTAAGTATGATATATACCTTCTTGAAGGGCATAAATGAAGAAATTGCTAAGTTATTATAGCTTGAAAGCAAGTAATTTTTTTTTTATTATTTTTCTGAAGAAGGGAGAAAATAGGTAGAGAAGTACGATATTATGGTAAAAGCTGCTTCGGGAGGGTACTTATGTTCCCCTTTTGAGATGCCTGCTATCTGTGATTCCTCAAAACATTATTGTAAAGATGAAAAACATTCAGTACAGCCTCAGAAGAATTTAGGAATTTGCACAAGGTTTCAAGAGGATAAATGTGACCTATTAGCAAAGAATACTTTTCAACAGTAATTTTCAACAAATTGGTTTGTTTTCCACTACTGTATAACACCAGCATCTTTTCCTTTTCATTAGAACTAGTCAATTTTTAAGGCTCTGAGTGGAAGGAAAAAAAAAAGAAAAAAGAACATAATTGTTAAAAGCAGCTTAAGTGCACACAGCACAATTTGTGATCATTTTCTACTCTGTTACCGTTTTTATTCTTGGTATTGTTCTTTCTGTGGAAGAAACCTGCAAAATCCTGTTTACTACTAATTCATTTGTCTAGTGTCCTTTGTGAATCCCAGATGTTTGGTTGCAAACTGTGCAGGAGCTAATGTTGTCCGTTTCCAAATGACCTTTTTTGATTCCCATTCAAAAATCTGCAGTCACTTAAACCTCGCCTGCTTGACAGTGCACACACCCACACAAACAGGACATTGTTCTCTATTCATCATGCTTGAAAACCATGTCTGAACTTGTGTGTTAAAAAAAAAAATAAATACAATTATGTGGACTTAGCTGTTGGATACATATTTCTTTGGTATGGCCCGCAGCATATTTTTGTTAAGAGTACACAGAATAGGTGCAGTGTAGTTTTAAAAATTAGGACAGGATAACGCCACTTTCCCAGGGCAATGCAGACCTTTTCTAACATTGTTTTAGGAGTTGGCTGACAGCAGGTATCAGCCATGTAGCAATTCAAGTGCCCGAATCAGAAAATCTCCAGGTACCAGTCTCTAATACCTTACTTATACTAGATGGTAGCTGTATTAGAAAATCAGATTGAGAATAAGTCAGCCTGAAAAAGTATGTAGATCAAAAAGAAAAGCACTGATTCCAGTTTTGATGGACTACACTTGCTGTAACACAGAACAACTCACAGAGGACACGGCAGCAGTCCACGGATCCCGATCTGGTACCCACAGAGACAAACTCCGAGGCTGGGAGTGGAACGAGCTACTGAGAAGTTCTGCACCTGAGGGACAGCAGACAGCAGGAGCCAGGGGCAGCAGGACAGGCAGCAGAATCATTAAAACATTGACATGTTATTCAGGGGACTTTGGTCAAATGGGTACAAGCACCTTTTAGTCTCAGAGCTGACCTCTTGTAACTCATATAAACCTACAAGCACAGTACCACCAAAATTCAATATGATCTTCTCTGGGACATTTTTTGCCCCTCAATAACACTTTGGCAAGAAAACAGGCCTGGATAAGTACATAATCATTCCCTTCACTTCTCCAGATGAATTACTTCCCAGCTAAGACAAGTTTTTCCTAGGTATGAGGGATGTTTTTCTCACATGTTCAGGTAGGACCATCATACAGGTCAAAATTACACTGTTTCATACATATATAAATAGATCTGCTAAGTGTGGAGCTGCTTCTCTTCATTTGGACAGACATTCCTTAACTAAGAAAAAGCTATTTCTTCACCTTGCAGCCAAGACGTGTTTCATCAGGCACACTTTTCTGATGGGGTTCCAGGAATGATTAAATTACTCTTTGAGAGAAAAAGTCCAGGTTTATAACTATCCACAGGAGCCTCATTTGACCATGTATACCTTCTCAAGGGAGTTCACTTTTAAATTGGCACAGTACCAAAATAATTTGAAGGCATTAAACTGCTCTCTACCCTCTATGAGAGGTAACTCTCCTTCACCCAGCAGTTCATTCTTCCTTGGATATCAACACACACCACACTCACAGGGAAACCAGAAATGCATTTACACAGGTACCAAGAAGAGCAGTTTCACGCCAGTACACACACTGTTCCCAAAACATCTGGTCCTACCACAAAGAATGAGAGCAAAGTCCTTCTGTGGCTACTAGGGACCCTTTAGTCTCCAGTCTTCATTTGAATTAATGGAACTTGAGAGCATGCTCAAGTGGTTTGCTGAATAGGACTGATTTGCTCAATTGAGACTTCTGTCTTTGAGGAAAGAGTCAATGCTACCAGCCCAGCTCTCCCAGGCAGCCTTACAATAGCAAAACACAGAGTGTGTTCATTAAGTAAGAACATGAAAATACCACCAGGTGAGTAAGCAGATTGTAGTTTCAATAGTGTTTTCATCACAAACATTGTGAATTTTTTTTTAATTATTATGAAAAGCTCTTTGACAGTGTAATTTTAAGTAAATCATTCTCTACAAAGCTTTTTTATTTATTCTTTACAATTTCTATCATCGGATATTAGCCTCTTCAAAGGAAGAGCAACTTGTCAGAAAAAAAAATGCCTGTTTCAGAATTTAATGAGAACATTTATTCTTTCTTTTCTCTGAAGAGGATTATAATGTGATGGGTGAAATACAGAGAATAATTAGTCCCATTGGAGAGTAAACTCCAAACAATATTTTCTCTTTTCACAATCTGAACTGGGTGAAGAGGATTTGGTTTTGGTTCATCAACCAACAAAACTATTAATTAACTCTAATTGCAAAATCTTTACCCTATAGGTGTGCGAACCGTAGAACACTCAACCTGGCTTTCCGATCCCCAGATCTGCTTCTAAGAAACAGGTTTTAAAAAGTCTCCTTTCACTCTTTGGTTCTGAATATCATCGTTATTTTACAGCCGCAATATTCAGGGCTCAAACTGGCTGTATGGCTGGAGAGGCAAGTTACTCCCTCCATATGTGAAATGTCACTCGAATGGTCTATGAAAGAATTTTTAGCACACATGAATTCAGCTGCCCAGCTGGTATAAACCTGCCAGCACTACAGACATGAACTAGCTAACACTTTTGTCCTTTGATCTCAGAATCCCTAAATTAGACATAACATGACCAAGCGATTGCAACGACCAAGGATGAAAAAAGGTACAGTTACTACAATGAAGAAAGTGGCAGAGAGAAATCATTTAAAGTGCTGAGGGAATTTTTTTCCAGGCACAATCTGTGGGAATGGGTAGAGCTGTTCAGGAGAAGGGAGAGAGCAAAGACTGAGGCTAAGGTGGTGAAGCATCACTGGCACGAGAGGAAGCAGAGATGGTGGGCGTCAGCATAAAATGGATTGTTGAGGGCTTGGAAAACCAGCTGATCGGCTCTGCAAGGGAACTGATCTCATTAGGGCTCTCGTGTTATTTCAGCTTAATGCTACCTTTGCACAAAGTTTATGCCAGTCTTCGAGGCTTCTGGTAAATCATCTACTGTAATCAGGTGGGATTTTAGATACTATCTCCCACCCATTCATCAGACTGACGAGGCTAACATGGCACAAGCAGCACACAGACACAGATACCTGTGACACTGTCCAGAGCCCTTCCACTCAGACCTTTGGGAAAGGGCTGGGCAAACTACACAGGAATTTCTGAGTCTCGTTGTCCTGATTCACAGTCCAGGACTCAGTGCCAGACTTCCAGGCTTGTCTGGCCTGGAAAGAAGCCTCTGTCATTCTTGGTATATGTTGCAAGTAATCTAAAACAAAATGCGGTAATGGATATTTTTCAGAGCAGGTATTAATGCGGAAAAATGTCTGGGTAGGGTATTAGTCCCCTGGGAAATTGTATTCCGGACATTATATTCCTGAGACAATCCCATTTTGTTATCAGACTTTGGGCTCTTTGCCTTAATCCTGCAGAGAAACGTGACAAAAGATGACTTCTGTCTCACTCACCCCCCAAAAATCAGAAAACAAACAGCTTTCTACTCCCAGTTCTACAGGACAGGGGGCTGGGAAAGTGAGTGAGTTAAGATAGCTGCTCGTTTCCCTCTGTGACTGGAAACTAATTGCTGCGACCACAGAATACAAAATGAAAGGGAAGCAAGACATAAAAATGCAGGCAGTAACAGTCCTGGCTGCTAAATTAACAGAATTATATTATCTGTCTGTGAGACCATACTGAAAACTTGCTGTATTCCAAATCATACCCTTTTTTTTTTTATGATGGGTTGAGGCAGCATCTTGCTTTGGTTTTTCACCACAAACGTCAAAAAATAAGTGATTTAAACCAGATGTATGATATTTGTGCACATTTTAGGGCAGCTCCGATTTAGCAGATGCCTTGTATTAATAATATACAGTTGTGACAGGAAATGTGGTTTAGGTTCCTGGAAAAACATAAAAGCTAATTCCATTACTCCATTTCATGGTGCTTTTCCTCAAATGCTAAACTGGTTTTGATTATACTGAAACCTTATAGTGAGAAAACTTTGTCAAGAGTATTAACTTATCAGTGCTTGTCCTCCTTCCTACACATCTCCTCCTGCTGACCTACATTCTGGGCTACCTGTGAACAAGCCTAGAACACACAGGCAAAATTCTCCTAAAAGAACTGGTAATGGTGCAGAGTCCTTTCATTAAGACTATTTCAATTATTATTTTTCCTTAGAGATGCTGTGTTCTGCTTCCCATTCTCTTTTTAATCTGCCTGAATAAAAGCATTCAAGCCTCTTTCAGTTTAACAAAACATTTCCACAACAACAACCCCCCAAAACCTCTTATCCACAGTAACTAGACAAATCATGGTAATTGATCTCTAGAGGGAGTTTATTAAAAGCCTAAGCACAAACACTTTCCAGAACACTACTGTAATAAGCATGAACTCAAACAAATGCTCAGTTTGCTATCTGCAGTTCGTCACTTGATACATTTTGAGCAACTGACTTGAAAAAGGTTTTTTCCAGGAAAAGGGAAACACATTCCAATGGATTAAGAAGTAATACTGAAGTGAATTCACTTCAGCTAAGTTATCTTCAATACCGGAAAATTTACGCAGCTTATGGACCATCGTATGTAAACAAAAGTTATAACAAGAATACGTTATTTCCAATGTATCTAAATACATATATTTTCACTAGTAAACCTGAATTAAGTCCTGAATTCAAAAGCATGAGTCTAATGATTAGCAAGCTATTTTATAGCCAAAGAAGGATCAAATATTTAATTGATACCTGACAGTAGAAAAGGATAATCCAGACAACAGCAAGTAATGAAACAACCCACAGCACAAACACAGACAAACATCTACAGCTAATATTGTGTTTGGAGCAAAAGCAAATGTCTGGAGGTGAATTACAAAATTAGAAAAAGCTGAGTTTAATAAGAGCTTAACTGAGCTGCCCACAATGGAAAGAAAGTGCTTTGAGATCTTGCTTTGGTTTTTCACCACAAACGTCAAAAAATAAGTGATTTAAACCAGATGTATGATATTTGTGCACATTTTAGGGCAGCTCCGATTTAGCAGATGCCTTGTATTAATAATATACAGTTGTGACAGGAAATGTGGTTTAGGTTCCTGGAAAAACATAAAAGCTAATTCCATTACTCCATTTCATGGTGCTTTTCCTCAAATGCTAAACTGGTTTTGATTATACTGAAACCTTATAGTGAGAAAACTTTGTCAAGAGTATTAACTTATCAGTGCTTGTCCTCCTTCCTACACATCTCCTCCTGCTGACCTACATTCTGGGCTACCTGTGAACAAGCCTAGAACACACAGGCAAAATTCTCCTAAAAGAACTGGTAATGGTGCAGAGTCCTTTCATTAAGACTATTTCAATTATTATTTTTCCTTAGAGATGCTGTGTTCTGCTTCCCATTCTCTTTTTAATCTGCCTGAATAAAAGCATTCAAGCCTCTTTCAGTTTAACAAAACATTTCCACAACAACAACCCCCCAAAACCTCTTATCCACAGTAACTAGACAAATCATGGTAATTGATCTCTAGAGGGAGTTTATTAAAAGCCTAAGCACAAACACTTTCCAGAACACTACTGTAATAAGCATGAACTCAAACAAATGCTCAGTTTGCTATCTGCAGTTCGTCACTTGATACATTTTGAGCAACTGACTTGAAAAAGGTTTTTTCCAGGAAAAGGGAAACACATTCCAATGGATTAAGAAGTAATACTGAAGTGAATTCACTTCAGCTAAGTTATCTTCAATACCGGAAAATTTACGCAGCTTATGGACCATCGTATGTAAACAAAAGTTATAACAAGAATACGTTATTTCCAATGTATCTAAATACATATATTTTCACTAGTAAACCTGAATTAAGTCCTGAATTCAAAAGCATGAGTCTAATGATTAGCAAGCTATTTTATAGCCAAAGAAGGATCAAATATTTAATTGATACCTGACAGTAGAAAAGGATAATCCAGACAACAGCAAGTAATGAAACAACCCACAGCACAAACACAGACAAACATCTACAGCTAATATTGTGTTTGGAGCAAAAGCAAATGTCTGGAGGTGAATTACAAAATTAGAAAAAGCTGAGTTTAATAAGAGCTTAACTGAGCTGCCCACAATGGAAAGAAAGTGCTTTGAGGTTTCACAGGGCTCAAGCCCTCCCCTCCAAAAACCTCTCCATCAGGGTATCAAATGACAACATACTTAATCAATGAAAAACTAATCAGAAGCATTACATCAAGCTTTCATTATTTCATCATGGTACAGCAACACAACACTGGGTTCTTCTGAAAACCAGTGAGAAATTCCCACCCCCCACCAAGGCTCCACATCCATGTGTGGATTTGTCCTTTCCCCTTCAGCGCTGCAGTGTGTGTCACGGCACAGCTGATTCCTGTCACTCTGTTTGTTTGTTGTGGCTTGTGGCATCTTAAAAGGTTCCAGTGTTGTAGCTTTGGGTTTGACCTGCACCTTAGCCTAGGTGTTAGGTGAACAAACGTATGAGATGTACCCTCAACAAACCCACGGCTAGCTTCAGAAATCTGGGATGAATCTACTGTGCATCTGAGCAGTTTTCAGATGTGGCCGTGGTAATCCCCACAACAGTAGTATTTGGAAATATCATTTGAATCACATCAGGAATTATGTTTACATACATTTTGGTTCAGGCAGATTAAGAAATGTTTACTGTTACTTTTATTGCATATTTTTATTAATCTATAATGATCAATAATAGTTTTCTGAATCATTCAGAAGATTTTCCTCTGCAAACCACTCTTCTTACTATCTATCTTGTAGCACCTGAAAGTGCAGCAAGTGATTTCATAACTAAACAAGAGCCGTGCTTTCAGCTATGAATTTTTCAGTCTAAAAGGGAAAAAGGGAATGTCAATAACTGAGGAGTACAATTGCTCAATCTGAGTAGTAGAAAATGAACTAAACTTATGATTTTTTCTGAGGAATATACCCTGAAGTCCCTACTGAGGCTACAGCTGTTGAAAATGCATATATATAAACACACATAAATACATTTACAAATAAATGTAGATACATATACGTGCTTTTTCAAGAATTCTGCTCAACTGCTTCATACCAGAGCAATAAACAGAAACAATGGCCCTTAACTATCCTTCTGCAGTCCTGCATCAATACAGGTCATAGCAGAGCCCTGGATCCTGTACCCAGCTTAAAATCATATGGTAAAAAAACCAAAGATTCCTAAAATAAGAAAATAATGGAATTAATTGTACTAAACAATGTCTTAATTCTTATTGTAAACAATGCAGAGGAAGATGAGATCAGATACTGGAAAAACAAATCCACAAAAGCTGACAATGGAAAAATTCAGGTAACAAACTGCAAATTAGCAGCTGTAAGGACAGTTATCTCTCAGGTCAGCCCACATTACCAGGGCATGCACAACCACCTGAAATCCTTAAAGCAAGACTGCATTGCTCCCTTACAGTTTACACTCTCAGTCTACTATGAGACAGCTTTCAGCAGGAGATCCTGGAAAAGTTCTGCAGGCTGTGTAATGCAGATGATCAGACTAAATCATCACACTGGTCAAGTTTGGTCTTAAACTACATGAAATACCAAAAAAATATCAAGGTAATATAAACATTGAGGGAAAAGCAAAGTCTTTTCCATAAGAAAATAGAAAACAGCATCAGAAAGGAAAGCAGTACTTCTGCAGAGGCATGGTTTTGTCTGGTGAAGTCTTGAAAAGTTTCAAGGAAGCAGATTTCAGCACCTCTCTGGGTATCCTGTTCTGGAGACATAATACCCTCCTAATGGAGTTTTTCCTAACGTCTCGTCTGAAAAATGATATTCCAAATAGCAACATATTTCATTAATTCAGTAATCAAAGCCTCCAAGAGAGAAGCTAGGAAAATCTAAATGAGTGTTTCATAGTGTGTGAAGAGCACCTAGGGAGCCACAGGGATCTACACCGTAAGTACACATTTACATGGTTGACTTGTGGGAAATTGCAGTGAGAAATTTCTGAGGATTTTCAAACTTGTATCGCAGCACTTTTCAGAGTATGGTCTTTGGGGGAAAGAAATGTCAAATGGACTTCTACATTACCATTCTGAGCACCATGTACTTTAATGATTACTTTTATATACATATATACACCTTCTCTAACAGGCACACATAAAGATTTTCAGTAGCAAGAAAATGTCTGTCAAAGCATTGTAGTTCTGTGTTGATAATAAAAATAATTTAACAGAAACGTTTTACTCCGAGTACTTTAGAAATTTTGGTAACCCTTACTACACTATATGCTTGCATAACTAGAATTAAATAAAACATTGGAGAAGTTCTAATTTGTACATCTTTGAATGCATGGGCATAAGGCTACAGCCAGTATTTTTAAATATGGAAAGGTATTCTTACAACTTCAGACTCTGTTACCAAGGGAAAAAATATCCTGAAAAGGCACCATAAGTAATTTGATAACAAAGTCTTCATAATATGCTGATGTAACTAGAGGTCTGAATACCTGTGTTTGGTGTGACATCAGTTACTTTTCTCTGATTCCCACTCTATACTCCCCTTTACGTTGAAAGATACATGTCCACCATAAGACTGCAACGGGATAAACAAAGACCTCCTAAATGTTGTAGTCATATTGTTTCCATAGCTGCACTGCTTTAATAATATAGTTGGAGAAAACCAGACATCCTCCTGGCCCTGACTTCAGCTGCCTTTGGTGAGACACTGAAAGCATGGAAGAAAGCAGAAAGGTATATAACAAAGACTCCACTCATATTTTCTTAGGTGTGAGATGCTCCCTCGGCAGGTTTACCAAGTGAGCACTTTAGCAGAGGATCAAGCAGCACTAAACCTCCGAGGCATGTGCCTGCACTACCCCTGTAGCGTAGCACAGAGATGGTTAAACTGGCTTCAAACTGCAGATTAGCCTGCCAAGCAGCAGGGTAAACCCTCTGCTCATCTCCAGGTCGCTGCAATTAAACTGATCACAGTATCTGAGTCAGCTCAGGTATTTCCACAACACCCTGCAGACTGAAGCGCGAGCGTGTCCTTAAAAGCAAAGAACCAGTAAAGGCTAAAACAAGCCAAGAACATCATCAGTGCAAACATGAAAAAGAGCTGACTTGACTAGTTTATGTACAGTTGTACTAATGAAAGACTAATTAAATCTAACACTTTGGAAAGGTCAATAAACACTGTTGCAGTTGGTGGATTTCCATCCATGGCTACTGAGATTTATTAAGAAGCTTAGTTTTTCCGAGAAAGGATTACCAAAGAGAGAATACTGCCAAATTTTTATGTTTTACGAAAATAGCGAGTCTCAATCATTAGATCATAGCATTACATTTCTTCTGAAAATTCTGCTTTTTCTATGAAGGACCAAATTATATTTCAAACCTGAACAGTGCTTATGCTAATACAAAGGCTGAAGATTTTTAATGGGGTCTGATAATGCAATCTGATTTGAAAGGAAATCTCTGGAAATTTGTCAAGGGTACACAATGACAGTGTACAAGCAGTCCCTGAAGAGTCACCTGAAGAGTTTCTAAACTGGAAAAGACCCATGTCAGGGGTGGGGTTAGGGGGGCTTCAGGGTATATGTAGGTTTACGTAATTTTTTTTTCTGGGCACATGCTGCATTATTTATAATATGTTGCCAAAAGCATAACTAAGGAATATGAAATCTTGCTTCTCCTTGTATTTGGAATTATTTGACTATTCCATCAAAATTGCCTAGAGTTCCTCCCTTTAGAAAGGGTAAATGAACTAAGCAGTAAGAAGTCTTGTACACGCATATCCAATACTGTGGGTACTCCTGAGAAGTGTTGTTTCCTTTGCAGATTTTTACTTCCATTGAATCCTTGGTCAGGAGAAGCACCAGAAGCTGCCATTTAGGAAGTGATGCAAAGTGAATTTCATCCTCATTTCATAGCTATTACAGACTTCCTATGCAGTCTTCAGCAGCTTTTCATTTTAATTTAGTGCCTGAAAAATATTTGTGGCTAACAGGTGGAGGCTAATAGCTTCTGACAAGGAAACAGCATATGCTAAATATAAAGATTTTGCTGTGTGCACAGGCATTACCTTTAAACAATATACAATATACTAAAAAGGCCCAAATCTCTTCTTGCATTTGTAGGAGTCATGAGTAGGACTGAAGTGGAGTCATGAGTAACAACAAAGGGGTGAAACTCATTTTCACAAGTTGGTAAGTACCAGCTCTTGGAGGACTGTATACAAACTGGTAGTTTGTGTTTCTACAGCCTTTTTGTGTCCCATCTTCAAGAGCAAAGACAGCTCTGTGGATGAATTGCCTTTGAGCCCTGCAAAACTCCATGAAAAACGATTCAGCGTGGAGATGTGGATACAATCTCTGGCTGAAGAAATCCCTAGCTGCAGACTTCCAGAATCTGGAAGGGTACACTGAGAGAAACAAGCTTGTATGCTTGCCCAGTATTTAAATTTTACCCAGGGCTCTACTATTAGACCATATCACACACGAGACATTGGAACAGGCAAATCTCTGCTCTGACTCATGGGAGTTGTTCTTAGATTCAAAGGGGAGACAACATGGCCTGTCTTTTACTCAGTTGAATTTGCAGCAAACATGAGAAAATGTGCAATTGCCTTTCATTCTGGTTTCATTTGTGATTTCAATACTTCACTTTTTTGTCTGTGTGAAGTTTAATTAATTCTCTTACAGAGGCAAAATGAATGTGACATCAATCCCACTGACCTCTAGCTCCTTGCTCCCCTGGACACATACTCACTAGCCTCCTAAATCTAAGGTTTTGGACAAAGGAGAAGTCAGTCTGCCACAGCACACAGCTCTGAAATGAAAGGCACAACTTAACAATAATGTCATTTTGTATTTTAGTTTTGCATTTTTCATTTACTTTAACTTTCCAGAGTTAAGCAATAGGATATAAAGGACTATTCTGTCCTGGGAAACAATGAAAAGGTGCAGGGAGCTCCTTGTACAGAGTTGATGGTGAAGATCTCACCATAAATCATAGGCAGACTGGGTGGAAAACTGGGTGCTTTCTAGACACATCTCCCTTCTGGATGATGGTGGATGAGTACCTCACAGCATCATGCCACACAAATATAAACAGTCTGTGCTTTAGTATGAGACCTCATGGTACAGGTACATCCTCAAAAACAGCAGAGCCCCTCTCTACTCCATGCTACAAAAAGAGTGTGCATATAGTCCCCTTCATTTAGCCCCATGTTTTGCAGTCACTGTCACGTTACAAGATTTGGCAGGTAATGTCCTACACCAGCTTCCAATCCCATGCAAACATCACTCAACCAGCTGACAATGGGGAGAAAAAGCTTTGATACACCAATTTAATAAAACCCAATGTCCTGGTTGCAAATCCACTGTAATCCCATGTTATCAGAAGGAATTCCTACTTGTTTGAGAATGAGGAAGCTTTCTGCTATGCTATTATCCTCCCTAACATGCACGCCTCCCCTGCTGCTTTGCTTTTCATGTACAGTACTGCAGCACGTGGAAAACCATGAAACTGAACTGCCGATAACATCACACCTTCAGCAAACTTGCCGACTGATGGATTCCTACCAGAGACTGTGTTCACTGAGCAAGCTTCAAATTTAGAAAGGCAAGCATGTAGATTGACTGAAGGGAACGTCGTCCAAGAACTGATGATATTGTAAGATAAATGCCTGAAAGGACCAGCTGTAGTAAAGAATAAGCTCTCAACATCTTGCTAATGGAGACTGGTTCTTGCTAAGAAAAAAAAAAAAAAGGAAGCATTTTTATTATTCCAGCCTATTACCAGAACGTGCTATCATAGCATATCATCAGGATATGCCTGAAGAAACAGGAAAAGCATATGCATGGCAGGACACTCAGGACACACATATGCATGGCAATGTCAATTTAAGACACAGAGGGGAAAAATACTTCTAGGATTTCGAACGTGTCCATTAAGTTAAAATATCATCTGATATTTGAATAAAACTCTGTTGGAGTGAAACTGTGCAACTGCCATAGATCACAAACCCTAAACGCAGCACGTATCAATGAAACTGTAACCCTGTTGGGAAAAACAAATGAAAAAACACATGACACCATAAATGTTTTTAGAGGTCTGTCTCCCTGCAAATATTGTACAGTCTCCTGATCTCCAGAAAAATGGAAATGGCTCTTTCATTACACAAGGCCCTTCAGTACTCGGGTCTGCAGAGAAAAAAGACCAGATCTCTGAGGAGGATCAAAGCTTGCCAGCCAGACCTCTGGTTTGGATTTACTCTCTTTCATCACACCCTTGTCCCAGCTGCTTGTTCAGTAAAAGTGACTCCCTCCTCTCTCATTACGCTACCCATTTTCACGTGAGACACTCTCTTAGCCTAGATTTTCTCCATTTTGTACCCAACATCTCTTTTTTCCTTCCTCTCTCATTTCTCTATTCCAGTCTTCAAAGTGGACTCACCCCCATCCTGGGATGGTACGGCCCCCTCGGGCAGCCTCACTCTGTGGAGCTGCCATGGGGGGCTCTTGCTACACCGTCCCCTCTGGACTCTGCCAAACGCAGCCCTGCTATTCCATTCCCACCACAGCCACAGGCAGCAATGCAAGAGGAAACGGCCCCCCAAAGGATGCCGGGTTCCCTCCTCCTCTCTGCCCCACCAGCAAACATCCTGGGCCTGCCTGCTGTGGGAGATGCTGCTTGCCATGACACCCAGGTCCTACACACACATTTCTGGGTGCCACCCAGAGGCATTGAGCTACAACTGCTGCGGATGAAATGTCACCTCAAAGTCCCATCTTTGCAACCCTGAGACCATCGGGCACCCTCACCCTGGACTGCCCCTCCAGAGAGGTGGCAGGGGGCAAGGGAGGCCACATATTGCCCGGTTCGTCACCTCCAACTACGCTCAAATCTCTCTCTCTCTACCGCAGCTTTCAATTTCTCTGGGAGATGTCTGGAAGTGTATTTGCACTTAGGGAATTTCCTGCTTTGCTAAGTGGCCCGCAGTTTTATCCTGCTTATTCTAAGAGGAATTAACACAGAATTCCCAAACCCATTGTATTGCACATTGCCTGTGGAGAGAACCCCCAAATGAGCTTATTTGAAGCACTTGTTTTGTCTATTAATTGTTTAGCTGCCAGTGACAGAGAGAAGTCTCCAGGGAAAATAGTATTTAGCAGGAACTTGAATTTTACTTTAGCCAATTGTAACAAAATATCTAAGTGAATTTTAGCCTATTGAGAGTTTTGGGTCTCCCTGCAATATAAAAAGAAATAAGCTTATTAAAAGAAAATAGTTTTAAAGTATGGTCACATAATCCATGAATGAAGACCATATAAAAAAAAATTCCAGACATCCTTTAGTTGTGGTGGTTTAATTTCTGGAAAAGTTGGGTCGATTATTTTTTTTGTTTCCATTTACAAGCCAAAAATCCACATTTCCACACTCAGAATACAACAAAGGCCCCTGAAATTGAAACAAAGGGACAAAAGTTACTTTCTTTTTAAGGATCTGGTAGTTGACAGGGAACTACTATGGGAAACAGATGAGAAACACAGACTCCAACCAAAGTGCGTGAAGCAGCCAGTCCCTGTTTGTTACTAGACAAAATGGTAGGCATGTAGAGCTTCTCTTTCTTTTTGCTGCTCTTTCTCTTCTGCTCTATTTTATGATACTCTTATGAACTGCAAGGAATTCTCTTGTCTGGGAGGGCTATCCTGTCCGTACCTACCCAGGGTCCGCACACCCCCTTGGAGAAGCTCAGCAGATTCAATGGGCGCCCAGCCCCACACCCAGCCCCACTGCCTGGGAGGGACCAAGCACACAGCTTGGCTGGGACATCCTTGCAAGAGAGCACAAGCACACAAGGGAGGACAGTTGCGATGGTATGAAAAAAAAAAAGCTGGCCCACAGAGAACTCTAGAGTCATTGACAACCAGCTGGTCACTGCGAGCTGGGTGGGACCAGTTCCCACAGAATTCCTGAACAGTTTTTTTAACAGGAAAGCAAAGTTAATATCTATTTTTGCCAAACAGTTTAATTGAAAAAGGAAGAAACATCAGTTTCACAGATTGTTCATCCAAATATGCTCTTCCCTGAAAAGCACGTATTATCTTCATGCTTTAAGATGAGTCACCAGTGTCCTGCTATGTCTGGAGAGGGAACAAATTGAAGAGCCAAACCTGTTTCAAGGCAGTGGGGAGCAGGCAGTTGCTAAAGAGGCAGCTTAGTACTGGCACACGTTACCAAAGGAGTCTGTGCCATTCCCATCCCTGGAGATTTTTAGGAACAAATTAGAGACACAGCTGCCAGAAATGATAGGCGGGTGTAAATCAAGAGGAGAGAAGGACTGTACCTCGCAATCTCTCGTGGTTCTACATAGCTATGAAGGGGCCTTTCAAGAAGACATTTCGCATTTCATTATCAGCCACAAGTGAAAGGTTTTATTTCTATTTCATTTACTATCAGGCAGAGCACTCAGCAGTAACTTTGACTTTGAGTACTCATTTCTGCTGTTACCCAGAAATTATGTGCATGGGACAAGTTTACATCCAGGATTTGCCTACATTAGAGTATGGTGCTACCTGTCTGTGTAGTAACTCACTCTGATGGAGGAACATAACATATGTTAGCAGACCTCCATCTAGTTTAGAGTTGAGCACTTGAGGGCTCTGGGCAGTTACAACAATTCAAATAGAAAAGAAAAAAGAAATTGAATTATTGAGAGCTTAATTGATGAGGGAGTCTTATTAGCTGGTATGAGTAGGTATGAAGATCTACCTTCTGTACAGAAAAAAGGCCCTTGGTTTTGTTCATTGGATAGTGATGCAGCAAAGCCTTTGGACCTTGGCCTATTAATATAGCAGCTGGAGAGTTACAACATCAAGGATTTTCATAAAATATTTGCAAGATCACTTGACCCTACAGATGTTGTTAATATTCAAGTGCTGTAATTATAAACTATTTGATGTTTAAACAATGGAATAAATTGGCCCCAGTGCATGTGGGCTGTACGACCGCATATGAGTTACAATAACTATAACACCACTTGAGTTATATACGGCTTTGAGTTATATATGGCTTGTTTAAGGAATTGTTCTTTGGAATTTAGCCCCAAATTATTTTTTCTTTTCATTTCTTGGTCACCTGCTTCTGCCAGGATAAGGAAATTAGGCAAAAGAAAATACATGATGAGCTTCTAGAAAGATGTTGCTTTGCATAAAGATTCTAGCAATAAAAGATTACTGAAGTTGTGCCCTGGTTTCTGCAGAAATAAACCAGTGAGGTTTTTAATCATAACTTCTGTAATAACTTAAATGTGAGTAACAAGAGATGAAATTAGGAAAAAGTCACAAAAATTATTTGGGTGTTATCTACTCTCAGTCTAATCTGAGAGTCCACATGCTGGGTCCATGATCTAACAGAAACCAACACTGCATTTTTCATGAAGGAGTTGTAAAAACAAGTGATATTCTGTTGTAGTTCAGAACTGGGTAGCAGATATGCCTGGAAAGCATAGTTGGAGAAGCCTTCATATAGACTTGAGTTGCTCTATTAACCTACTTACCAACTTACTGTGGACATACCCTGACATGCTTCAAAATTTGTACCACGCTTACTTAATAAATTCACACTTTGCAATACAGGAAAAGCCCACGCAGCATGCTATGGTGTATAATAGGTGACTGATGAAATTTAACAGGAAGTCTACAGGAAGACCTGCAAGCCAGATGGGAAGGAACAGAGACATCCAAGAATACAGCCAGATTACTGAGATAGCTTAGTAGCACAAAAGAGTAACCTTATTTCATTTTTTTCTCCATGAGTCTTCATGTCTGCTTGGCTTTGAGAAATCCTCATTCCAAGTCTTTGAACCTGTTCACAGTATGCAGCATATGGTTTTTATGCAGAGGTGTATGATCTCTGTTATGGAATGCCATAAGTTCCTTGTCACAGGAAGACTGGCAAGTTGGAGGTGCAGGGGACCATACTCCTCTTAGGGTAAAGAAAAAAGCCAAAAGATCTCATTCATCCTACGGTTCCTGCCCTAGAAAATATCCTCTCATCTAAAGGGAGAGGCTAAGAGACTGAAATGGTCCAACTAAACAAATAATTGTGTCCTGAGTAAAAGCTAAAAGAGTGGGTGTGTTTGCCAGCCATTGCTGAACTAAAGATAGAAGGCTTTGCTTATGCATTGACCCAGAAGATCTGAACACATGAAAAGAAGGCATTTTCCACTGTCTACAAATGGAGAAATTCTGGAGGAAGGGCTTGATGCCAAATATTTTTCTAAGCTTGGTGTGTCAGAAGGGCTCTGGCAAGTGCTTTTAGAAAAACAGCTCATGTTTGCACATATTCACCAACCTTTTTGGGAGACAGTTTCTTCAGACTGCCAGTTGGGTTGTGCTTGGCACCTGAGACGTTTTACTGGAAAATACAACATGTTTTTGTTGCTGTAGAAGGTAGTAAGGTTTACAAAGATTATGTTTTGGTCTGAGGAAAAACAGTAGAAGTGCATGACTGGGGACTTCAAGTAGAAAGAGCTGACGTTTCTTGTGAAAGCTAAACAGGCAAAAGTATAAACTCTCTCTAATGAAAATAACGTACCTGGGAGAAAAATTAACACAGCCAGGAATACAAGCAGACCACAGTACAGCTGAGGGCATCAAACCTGCCTGGTCCAACTAACAAGGAAATGCAATAAAGATTTAATGGAATTATGAATGGAATTATGTGAGGATATTTGTGCATAATTTAGCTTTTTAAAAAATGTTTCTGAATCTCTTAGGATTACATCTCTCGCAGCTTTGGTATCAGGATTTCAGGTACCTATACAAGATTTCAGGTACCTATACTGGCCCACAGCCTATCACATGTACAGCAATTTTTGAAAAGGTAGGGATGTTTGTCTGTCTAGCAGGCTGCAACTTTGTACTAGGAAAATTGGGGTGTTTTTTTATAAACTAGAAGCTGTAAAACAGGACAAATGCCAATCAGCCTTGACTGTAAACAATGACTTCAAGTATGTCTTTCAGCAACATGATGGCCCTAAGGTTATCACATGATGTCCTTCCTAGTCCTTGCAGCGTGCCCAGAAACCTCACGTATTCCCAGGGTGGATCGTGCCCTTGACCTGTGACTTTGTGTCAGCTGTGCCAGTAGACAAGTTTCAAGGGTTTACTTGCTGCTGTAATTTTTATGGTGGGCTACTTAGATTTAAGGATTGCACTAGCTGATAAAACCTTGTTATGAACTGTGAGGCCTTGTTATGAGACCTGCTCGGATTTGGACAGTAAGAAAGCTCAGGGCTATGGCAGTGCAAAGAACAGGAGAAGTTGGAAAAGTCAATGGAAAGGAAAGTTCTCCTCTATTAAGATCACTATAAGGACGTATTGTCGTGCGAAATTCAGTTTAACCAAGTTGCAGATTTTTATACATAATGCGGCATCTGTCTTCACTGATCTCCTCATTTCCAATTTCACTTAAAAACACATGTCTAATCAGTTTGAATTCTCAGTTGCACAATCCCTGTGATCTGTCTGGCAGACTGCTCCTAAGAAAGCCCAAGTAGCGCCTGTGTGGCGCCTGCACGTTCCTCACACGGTGCCCAAGGACAGTGCCATGGACAACGCCAAAGCAAATAGCTGTGGAAGGGCTTTGACATTCTTTGTATAGATCAGCAACAGATCTTTTGGTATAATTTGCTGTGGTCACAATTGCAACATTCTTTTTTTTTTATGCAATTGTAACACAATTGATCTTTTGAATTTCAGGCTGGTGAGGAGGGATCCTCTCACAAGCAATGGGGAAAAGTGCAAACACTGAATTGCAGAGGAATGAGTCAGAGGTGATTTTTCGCGTAAACTAAGTAATAGTGACAACTTGAATCCAAGAGCCAATATCTATGTTTTTTAAAATGGGTTCCTTTCTCTATGGGGGTAAAAATCCTTAATGGGAGGACCAAATCTTTCACAGTCAATATGTTTAACAGCAGGGACATAATTTACATACACAGGTACATGCATTGTGCATGAGTGAAGCCTATTGCCTAGCTCTCCAAGTTGAGCACACAAAACAATACCCAGCTATGAGATATCTCAAGACCTTGGCTCCCATACCCAGGACTGGATTAGAAATGTGCACTGTTAAAAGATATTTACATGTCCCATACACAAAAATGCTTACCACTAAAAGATTATATGTAAGAGCAGGGCTATGGAATGGCATGGAAACAGGCATAGACTGGGAATCAAGGTCCAGCGGCAGAAGGCTGCAGCTGTCTGCTGTAAGACTTAGTCTCCAGCAGTACTTTCCCATCTGTAGTGACTTGGAAGCTCCAGAGCTTTTTAGAGTTTCTCCAGTACATGATTTTTCTACATCATCATCATCATCTTAATAAGCCGATCATCAGAGACACTACATTAACATAAAGTTCTTAATGAGGGAATCAGATGGTTTAAACCAACCAAGCACTAAGGACTTTGGCCACCCTCCAACCCTCCACCTTGGCTGTGAAAAGTCTTGCTTTTGCTTCCCAGCCTGTCTGACCGCTGCTCTCCCAGGTACACATGAACAATTTGTACTACACATACATGAACAGGTCCTCATCACACAACTGACTTCAAAGACCTTGTCACAATATTGGCCTGATATTAAAACCTCGCCACTGAAGGTAGGATTTCTGGCCTTCAGCTCACAGCTGAGAATAAGACTGTACTAACAGGATTGTCCTTGGGTTTTCCCTGCCAAAGCTGAGGTCAGTCTGCAAGACCTGCCTTGACACCTGCTCCAACAAGTGCACCCATGAGACTAGCTAGCACCACTCACATTGGCTCTTCAGTGGGAGGCACGCTTTCTTGCCTGACACACAGCAAACACTCAGAGAGTTTTCCTCCCAACCATCAAAATGTAACACAATGCTCACACCGAAGTGCCGCATCTTCTATTCCTTTACATTTGGAGATCCTCCTGAGTTTTTTTCAAACATGGCCTTTGTTTGCTGTACCTCAATATTAATAAGCTTGGAAGTGTTGCTACAACACAACAACATCCCTAAAATTAATATGTGTCTTCTTGTTCTCAGATTCCTCCCGTGCCCTGTAATCCTACTCTTAATCACATTATTTTTTTTGTGTGTGTGTGTCTATATAAGGATCTTTAGACATTAATAGATACTGCATGCTTTGCCCATGAGTAATTTTGTAAAGCAGTTTG
This sequence comes from Calidris pugnax, assembly GCF_001431845.1. NCBI lineage: Eukaryota > Metazoa > Chordata > Aves > Charadriiformes > Scolopacidae > Calidris > Calidris pugnax. Next base: position 8,038,993 of record NW_015090922.1, read on the forward strand.
AAAATCTTGGGACAAACTATCCTCAGTTAGTAAATGTTACTATGACACGTACTTTAGGACAGGTACATTTCCAGTGTCATGTCTTTTATCTTAGCGGGTCATCAGATTCTGTTTATGGAATTAACCTGAAAAAAAGTAGTATGCAGTTCAATCCTGTGGCTTTCTGCTTAAAGTAGTAGGTAAAATATATCAACAGAGATAGTAAAGGGATAGTTTACTTTATCATAATATTTTCCTTTATAACATAAGAGCAAAAGCTTCACACCATTTAGGTCAGCATTTCCCATAGGGCCAAAACACAATCCTGAAAATTCTGTGAATCGCTGAGGATATTAAACACTGAGGATAAGATTACAGAGAAACAATGCAGCCATTTTGAGCTGAGCTTTCCCACAGTGAAAGGTTCAGTGAGGCCCAGCTGGTTGTTTTGACTTCAGACACTGACTCAGGGATTGGAAAGTTGGACACCAAGGGTGGAGTAGAGAAATGATTTGGCAGGCAAAAGGAAAAAATTAACCTTTTTCAGTCCACATGCTGCGTACTGCACCTACCAGCCACTGCAGGGTCTAAAACCAGATTAGCTTCTGTATATATCTGGGCTTAATAGCATGCAAGTGATTGTAATTCTTCATTTTTATCCTCCTTTGTTTGTGTTCTGTCTTAAGCCAGAGGTCTCGAAGCATCTTATGTACACTGTGTATCCTAGAAGGGCCCGATCCTGTCTGAAAGGTCTCAGTAGTGTCATGACACAAACTTAGTTATTTCTACAGAATATAATTGCAGAGAATCATCAGAGGTTCTAAAAATTCATCTTCGGTTTCCAGAAGCCTCTTCTTTATTTCCTTGCATTTGACGTTTATTCTGAATGTTTATCATCTTTTTCCAAAAAAAACCCAACAAAGTGAGCATGGTTTCTGCCGGTACCTTAACAGAAGGACAGCCATTTTCATTGCTTTGTTCCTTACATGGTATAACATTTGCTCACTTCTGCTGCTTTCCTGTACAAAGCACACTCGGTAACATACACGGGGATGCACTCAGAAACACAGGCACTCTCCTGGCAGATAATTTGAAGGTTGCTTCCGAGTTGCTCTGGAGTGAGAGGTGGGGGCGCGGGGGGAAGCGCCCCCGCCGAGGGCTGGCGTGCAGCAGGGAGCCTTGGCAGCCGGCCGGGGAGCGGGGAGGCTGCTCCAGCCCCGCTGGCTCTGCCGGGGGGAGACTCGAGCCTGGGCTGCTGCGAAGGCGAGCTGGCCAACTCCGCCGTGCCCTCTCTCTGGCTAGGGAGCAGCTGGGTTTTACAGCTGCGAGTGGGGCTGCTGTGACACCCGCAGCACACACCAGCGAGCAGGAGGCGAGTAGACACCTTGTCGCTGATTTATAGGCACCGCTTTGTTGTGCGTTCCTGGTGCCAGTGGGATTCTGTTGACTTTATGCTTGCTTAACTCCCTGTAAGATCAGTGGCAACTTTGCCTTCATTGAGATCATAATCCCGGAGCTTCCAAGAGGGAATATCAACAGACAGTGCCAAACCACTTGGTATTCTGTGTTTAGAAGGCTGTGCCGGCTGGTGGATGCAGCAGAGGAGAGTAATTCAGGGTGTAGCTATTGCTGTAGTGTGACTCTGATGGGACCATCTAACCTCCTGGTGCATCGGCTTTCCCAGCTGGGGAACGCAGGCTACGATGGGTGTGAATTCCCATTTGGAAAGCGTGTTGAGATGCTTCAGAGAGGCGAGCAATTGTTTCTACAGTTATTCTTCTCTAAAGAGAATTATTACTTTTACAACTGAAAACTATCAGCTTTAAACAGAGATTTCTGTCTTAGCCTCTCTCTTCTTTCAAGTGAGGTATTTTTTATACTGAGGAAGCCTCAAAGGCATTATTAGTAACATGTTTTCTTTCCTCTTTCTAAAAGCCCACTTTTCAGTTTTCTTTCACTATCCAGTCTCAGGTTAGTGAGTACTGACAAATACTATCAACACATCTTGACAAAGAATAAAGTTCTGTCTAGAGCCATTTCACTCCCTCAAACATGTTGAGCTAAGAAAGCTAAAGAAGCAGCGGGGGTGGGGGAAGAAAGAGAGAAATGAGAAACATTTCCAAACATAACATAAAAGGTCTTGCCTTAAGACCATGGATTTCCTTTTTGGTACTTTCAAAGAATGCGTCTTTAGTTCTCTTTGGCTGTGTGACCAACAGTTGTGGGGTGTGTCTGTGGTTTTCTTCTCTTCACAGTAACTCTATTGTTCAGAAACTACAGCCAATTTATGGAAAGAGGTGGAATGTTTATGTAACTTACTTTGCTTTAGACAAGAAATAAAAAAAAAAATAAAAAAAAAGACTGGTGGAGGAAGGCCAGTCAAAACAGGATTTTTCTTCCTTTCTGGACACAGATGTTGGGAGGGAAAAAAAGCCAGCTCTGTCTTCGCGTTAAGCTAAACAGCATTTCCATTTTTAGACACTTTTTTTAATTAAGTAGGTCAGAAAAACAAAATCGGCCATTAGATTAGAGCTATAATTTACTTGTTTCAAAACGTGCCATGTTTGAGAACTGCTCTGTTGACATGCTTACAACACCATAAACTGAGAAATAGATATATTAGGGTCAGATGATACCACTTTTGCCTAGACTGCTGTGTCCCAAACATATAGTTGGCAAGTACTGCTAGACTGCAGATGGCGAGTGTCTCTTCATAACTAGACTGGAGTTTCCTGCCATTTCCAAATTAGCTGAGCTACAAATATGATTTGCAAATTGCAAACCAAAACAAGGTAGCCAGAAGAACAAACCACCTTATTTGTGTGTCACCACTGTCTGTATTGCCAAAGCATACAAGTTACAGTCACCGCGTTTCCGCCTTGCTTAAAGCCTTCTTTAACTGCAGTACCTATCAAAACACTTTGGGTCAAATTCATCTTTTCTAATTGGATAAAACTTTGATTTGCTGCAAAGATTTAGATTAAGAAAGAAGAGGGATCTTTAAAGCTTAGGGTATCTTCAGGTGAGCTGTCATGAACTTGGATTTGTTAGGTTGGACCTGACCTGAACGAGGCAGGTGCAACTCACCTGAAGCCAGTACATTTGCATCAAAAATATCTCAAAATGAGGTTTTGAATGTAAGAAACAATTTCCACTCTTCACCCAACACAATCACAAAAACATATCCTCCTCGTATCATAATGCCACCAGCGTGAAACTAAGTGGGCATGGAGCCAGGCTGTGCAGACACCAGTACTGGCAAGACTGGGTTGTAGAGTCTAAATTCAAATTTTGGTCTTTGTTTCAGACATATACACAGAAATCTCACCAAAAACCAACATGGAAAATATTATAAATAGAAAACAGAATGGAGTTCGGTGGCTCAAAATCCTGAGTGAATGCAGTGTTCTCTTAAGCCACAAAAAATACAGAGCTTGAGAGACGCTGAGGAAGCCGCCCCTGCCAAAATATTTCAGCCTTGACAGGGAGACCAGTTTCTGGAGGAAGATTCTGTTTCTATAATTATCAGGTCCTTCACCTCACTAAGACCACCAGTTTATTGCACTGGGCCAATAAAGGCTTCTCAGGTGCCAGGAATATCCAAGAGTTTCCACCCTAGCCCAGCGCTCAGGTGGCAGAGAACCCTGAACCTATTACCAAACCTGTAAACCTTTCAAGTGCTCTGGAAGGCAGGGCTGCACCAGCGTGATTGAGGGCTGGAAATTGTTCCAGCAACATTTTTCAGCTTTGAAACCCCTACTCGAGTGTGCAGAGAGTTTATTTGACCCAACGGGCCAGATCGAGCTGTGATTGCCTTACCTCCTCGCCAACTGCAACAGAATTGCACAAGCATGAACGGAGTCTGGTCCAATAACAAGTAATTTGCCATATGGAAGCTACTGAGCAGACATCTGCAGGACACTGAAAGTGCTTTTCTATATACAGCTCTGAGTGCTACAGTTGTGCATTCCACAGAGACTCAGTTTGCAAAGGGATAGAAATGAAACATTGCTTAGGGTTTTGGTTTCTTGGCCTTGAAAACTGAAATCTGAAAACAATTAAAGCCCAGTGCCATACCAAATCAGTTATGCAGTCATTCCTGGATTTTCCCATGGAATTTTTACATAAGAATTAGGCTGTATTTGATGCAAACTAACACACACACACAAAGAATTGTGCTGGTCAGAGGCAGGCCAGCTTATAGATGAGTTTCAGGAGGTTTTGCAAATGCATGTAAAAAAATCAGTCAGAGGCGTACTGAAACATACGGCTAAAGATTACTAGAAATATGATGACAGCTCACCCATTAAAAGCTCTATCATGCCTTACATCTTGTCCCTGAGAGATGGTTTTCCACACCCTCACATTCAGGCATTGCTTATCTTCTCTGTCACTGCAGATTTCCCTCCCCAGCCCACCTTGTACATTGTCCCACAGACTGGGACACTGGAAATACTCTTCTCATCTCTTTTTGGACACCTTTTGGTCACGGCGTTGCTGGGGGATGGAGCAAGCCCTGTGCTTTTTCAAGGAATGAGCAACCTTTGATGGTAGGTTGGCCGCTGTCCAGGAACACACAACGAAGAGGCTCCCTGCAGCTTTCTCAGCTCTTTGTGTACCCGTGTAGCAGCTGGGCAAAATCTGGCCTCACAATGGTGTGTCTGTAATGACACAACCAAATCCAGTCCTAGCATGGAAGGGAAATACCATCCAACTGGAGGTCAAGCTTTGAATTATAATGGTGCCCTCCAGACTCCAGATATCTGAATCAGCTGCTTCCCCCTTTGCTCACAGCACTGTAGCTAATGTTTCTTTATCCTGTTACAGGTCCAATTGCCTTGAGAGGAGGGGATTTCTGCAATTCTTTCAGAAGAGTGAAACTTTTGCCCATGCAAAATGTTCACCAGTCAGTTTGCCTACATTGTAGAGGATCTGGTGCAAACTTCTAGTGAGCACAGCTGTGCAAGAGTAGGTCTTTAATTATTTTCTTGGACCCTCTTAGTGCATGTGATTCAATTCTCTTCCCTAGCCCGTTCAGGAGTACCAAAGCCCCTGCAAAACTCACCAGATTTAGTGAGAGGTGTTACTACTGACCTGTAGTGGAGTCCCGGAGGCAGCCTTACCCAGATCCGAGATGTGGACACAATAGTGTGCAGCATAGTCACCATGATGGTCTGGGGGGAAAAAAAAGAGAAAAAAAAAGTTTGTCCTTGAGTTTGGACCCATTTTGAGCCTTTTACAGTTAACTCAAAGCTTTTCTTTCATTGACCCAAATGTTGTCATAATTTTCACTGCATTAATCTCTAGAGTTCAAATCCCTTTTTTAACATGACACTTTGGATGTGAGATGACAAGTGTTAATATTCATTATTCTATAAAGCTATAAATATCCTGAGGTATAGCAATTCACTGGAAAGGACACGACCAAAATTATTTCCTCAGCCCTGTGCTTACATTCAGATCTTCATCACAGATACTGTTTTTTTCACATACTGTAATGCTTTTGTTGCACTTATTTTGGCACAGAAGTTCACTCGTGTATTTTTATTTTAATGTATACTTGTAAAATTAAATTAAAATATTCAGTCAAACTTTCCAGTTCACAGTAGGCAACTTGCACACACACACGTTCAGCCTATGCACCATTATCCTGTTGCAGTCAATGAAGAAAAGCAGTCATTTCAGAAGCTACTGGAGTTTCCCTACTGAATTTTTCCTACAGATTCTTTTTCTAGCAAGATCTTACTTGCAAAGTGTTTTCCCATCAGAGGCTTGCCAGATTTTTGGGGCAATGCTGAACAAAGGTCTTACCACCTTTGTAACACTAAACAGCATTTAGTCTCTTTCATAAACTTGATAGCCTGTAAATCTGAGATGGTCCACACCCTCTGCATTCCTATGTCACATACTAACAGCCTCTTCTTTAATTACAAGGTGTGGCATTTCTGGACAAGAGACAGCTAATCCTCCAGACGTGTGTGTTATTTACATTTACCATAGAATTTCTCCTTTATGCAGAGCTTTGGCTCTGAAACTGCAAAGGTTAAACCTCACCAACAAAATCTCTAGCTCATGGCCACACTTTGATGCCATTTAATATTCTGGTTTACTAATGATTAAGTAGAAGTGTTCTGAACATACAGGATTCAGATCTAAGAGCTGGGAGGTATTTAGATCTAGGAGCTTGGTTCATGACAGTATCTGTTACAAAGCGCAACCATCTGCAAAACTAAAACTTCAACGGGAGCCCATATTAGCATGTTACTTTAAAGCATGCTCAACTGCAGCGGTCTTGATGAATGCTTGATTAGAAAGAAAAAAAAAAAAGCTAAAGCTCTGGGTTTCCTAGATAAAACACAGTCAGAAGACACGCTGGCGAACAATTAGTGATTTTGGCTCCTGCAGCTGGGAAAGCAGCAATGCCCGGGTGTCCACGCTAATCCCGGGCGGCATGGCCCCCCGGGACTGCCCGGCCAGAGCCTGGGAGCCCCCAGCTCTGCGGGCTGGGCTGCAAACGGGGTATGGGAGGTTGCCAGGGCCCTGCTGCGTGGGAAGGATGGGATCGGCCCTGCGAAGCCGGCAGAGCTTTGCCGGAGCTGGTAGCTGAAGCCCAGCTCGCCCGTGGCTGCCCAGCGCAGGGGAGGATGGCTTCCCACAGCAGGGCGGCCGACACTCCTCCTGGGCCGCTGCCCACCGCGCGCCGGGCCTTTTCCTCACCTCCGTCCAAGTCTGTCACCCACGGTGTTTCCCACATCCCACAGCTTCAGGAAATCCAAAAAAGCCTCAGCCTTCCTCCAGCCACACATGCCTCCTCCCCACCTTTCCCTGAAATGCTTCTCCTGTTCAAAAGGCTCTCGCTTGCTGCCATCTTTTCTGTCCGGGGTTGTGGGGGAAACCACCCTCACCTCCTCGCTCTCGGCTCTGAGAAATCCCCTTCCATGGGGTGCAACAGCGTGGGCAACGCTTGACCAACAGCAAGTGCCAGAGAGGGAGTTGCTTGGTGGCAAGTTGTGACTTCTAAAGGAACAAGGCTTCCGACCCTGGCCATGCATGCAAGCCACAAAAAGGTCCTCAGTTTGTAACAAAGCCTTAAAAGGAAAATAAATAAATAAATAAAAAAAATCGGGACTGAACCACCTCCATGCACCCACAACACATCACCCCTGTGTTACAGACAGCAAAAACTTGACTTCAGCCTCTCAGAAAGGACTTTCTGACCATCTGAGTGGAAGTCATTCCACCAGGTGTCCATGGCAAGGCAATGTTGCAGTGGGGGCTGCAGGGCAGCCTCTGTGAGAAGAGGTCAGTGTTGACCCATGCCAGACACCAGTTCCAACGGACCCACCACAGGGCACAACTAAACCTCAGCCACGACAGTAAAGGGAAAGCAGTGATGAAAAATTTATGGAAAAAATAAATTATTTTTCCCCAAGTTGAGTCTCCTTTTCCTGTAACAGTAATTGACAAGTGATCTCCCTGCCTTTATCTTGACCCACAAACTTTTCTTCATATTATTTTCTCCCACAACCTGTTGAGGAGGGGGAGTGAGAAAGCAGCCAGGCGGGCATCTGGCAGCTGGCCACAGTCAACCCACTACAGCCATAAATTGGACCAACCACAGGAGAAAAAGAAGAGAAAGGGGGACATGAAGAGAACAGAGTTACCCTGACACCGCAGTCCAGACCTGGTGCTCATGATGCTTCCCGATGAATTGGGCCATTATCTTAGGATTGCTCTGGACAGAGCCCCACTTCAACACATGCTCATCATGAGGCTGAATTTGTGGGTTTGGAAGTCAGTTATACGCAAGGGCAAGGCTCTCCCTGCCTCTTGCCCAGAGGCATTGTTCTTAAATAGGACAGGATCCTTCCTGAATCAGTCCAGGAATGGTCCACTGAAGAGAAGGATCATGAAAGAAATCAGGAAAGGCATAGATCAGTAATCAAGAGCGTAACTGGAAAGATGGTTTCAGAATAACTGGAAAGATGTCCGAGAGATCCCTCTTTGGGGTCACTAAGAAAGCTAGTACAACATACTGGGGTAGATTTTAGCTCATGGTTTTGCTAACCAGCCTATTGGTTGGCAGATGCAGCACTGCTACGCTAACACGTTTCTCTGCCCTTACTACCTAGGACTCCTTTAGCCTGACTTCCAACTCCACTGCTTAAGAATGCCAGCCAAGCACATAAACCGCCTCTCCTCCATGGCAGAATGCAGAAGAAAATTTATTAATGGAAAAAGAAGAAATGCAAAAGGAAGATCATCTCCGGACATAGCCCAGGCAAAATGTAACTTGCCATAACACAGCCCTGAAAGGCACTACTAGCAAAATACCCTGGCATGTTACAGCATCCTCCCAACGTGTACAAAAGCTGCTTTATTGCTGATCTCAGTTTACTCTATTTCCAGGCATAACTGAATTGTGTTTTTTTTATGGGTCGTCTGGCCTCCCCAGTAAGTGTTCTGGGCAATCATTAAGGCTGGGTAAGGCAAAGCTCTTACTTTTTTTTTTTTCTTTCTTCGTTTCTGCAGAGCTTCTTCCTAACTTTTTATCAGCTGATCTGCAGAAGCTGCAGAATAATACGCAGTCCCTCTTCTGAAGCAGTTGATGAATAACTAACTGCTGTTTCTTCTTCCCAGAATGAGGGCTGTGGAGGGTGGACAGTATCACCAGCATTACACTGTCTCCCAAGACCCAACTGCCTCAGCTCTTCCAGGCCTCCCCTTTGCACCACAAAAACAACATTGGGAAGAAAATGAACTCACATACAAAAACCCACTTTCTGCAAACTTCAGATCATGAAAAAGTTTCTGGTTGAAAAAAAAGCTACATCCCAACTCAGAATGGCAGTCTTTGTAAGCAAAACTGCTTCCTTCCAGTTCCTCCAGCTTCACCTGCTTCCCATGCTTGACACAGCAAAAAATCCCAGAAGAAGCTCATCTATTCATACACAGGAACCGCTCATGTAACTAATGTGCATAATCTGGATGCAAAAATCATCAAGACATTAGTGTATTCAAGAACCATATGTTGTCATATTCAATGTGGGAAGCACAGAAAAAAAAGTATTAACTTTTATACAAAAACCTGACTTCTTTTATCTGTGCTGAGCGTAGGGAGCATGGAATGACAAGTTTGCAAGAGAAGACAGAGTTACCCAATTTGTTTGTCAGGACCCTCTGATAATGTGGCAAAGAAAGTGGAATTAATAACAACGTTCAGATAGTGGGGTTAAGGTAAGAATAGGGCAGGCCTCTCTGCTTTTATGACTGCATAAGGACTGGTCCATACATACAGAAAAGCACCACCAGCTTAAAGAAAACCAGAGGACGCCTGATGTGAACTGGTGGTGAAATAAGGTAGGGCAGTGCCAACTCTAATGAGAAGCTGTTTGTCCACGACTGGAGTCGGAGCAAATTTCAGAGAAACATGTTTCAATTCATGACCCAGTTACAGCACATTTCCCTCCCCTCTCTGTTTCCTTCCAGTCCGCTGTTGGTGGCCCTTTTGCCCTCGCCACATTGTCCAATTCACAGACAAAATCCAGCAACAAGCCTTGGATCAGGGGGAGGGCTGCCAGTGCTATTTGCTTTCCTTTGCACCTGTCCCATGACCGAGGAAGAGCAACAGGGCACAGCTCATCTGACTGTTCATTGCTTGGGAACCCATCAGCCCAAAACTCAACATTATTTCTGGGATATTCTTAAAGTTTACAGCCGGCAGGGTGATATAGAAGTAATTGCAGGAGTAATTGCTGTACAAGCCTACATAGTGCCAGGGGGTTGCTAACATCTATAATCAGCTTTCAGAGTGACAAAACCAGATTTCTAGATTGCAGCTGCCCCTGCCACCTTGATGCTTTGCAGGTCCCAAACCAAGGGAAGCTATTCCTGTAGCTCCAGGGAGGTGACTTTATCATGCAAACAGTCTGGACTCTCTACTGGCCACCTTGTCTTCATCACACCCAAGTCCCAAACTTTGCACTTACAAAGAAATGGTGGGGCAGGATGCAAGGAAAAAATGGCGTAAGGAAAAAAACCAGCCTCCATTCACACCCTTACATTCAAGAGATCCGATGCTATTTGTAATTGCTAGTCACTGCCACTGCTCTGGAAAAGAACCTGTCTCTGATTCACTATCTCTATCTCTTGGCAGCAGCTACTAGAGTGGCACAGACAGAAACAAAGAAGCTGCATTTCAGATCCGCCCATTGTAGAGATACAAAGTTTGGACCTGGCTCCAAATTTCTGCCTGCAAAATCATGACTTCAAGCCCACTGCTGGCTTCATTACGGATTAAAACTCCTAGGTTTGTCCTTTCTAGAGAATATGAAATTTCACTGGTTAGATAGAGGCTTAACAAATGGTTTGAGCAGAGATTTCGCAACGGATACATGATGATTAACTGCAGGATCACAGAGATTAAAGGTGGGAAAGTACTATTAGATCATTGCAGCCCTATGGCAGTTGCACAGTTGTTCTCTGTAGTGCATCTCTCCCAGCATCTTGTTCAGGCTAGTTTTGAGTGGCTCAAGCAAAGGCTCTCCTAGTTTCTTTCGGGAGGCTGTTCTACGCTCAAGCAGGTCTTCCTGATATTTACTTGATATTTAATTTCAACTTGCTCAATTCTATAGCCAAGAGCCATCTTAAACGGTCCTTTTCCCCCTGATGTCTTTGTGTTTCTGTTTTCTGCCCATATGTCACTTCATAAATTCACATCTATTTTTCTGTTTGCTGTCATTTCCCATGATCAAGGTCAACGGCCAGTAAATAGCATACTTGCATGTATGCTATGCCCTTTCCAACCTCCATTAAACCCATCTAGTCTTTCTTTGTGTGGATGACATTGAATTTCTGTGGTTTGACCCATCATGTCATTTCCTGTTCCCGCTTTGACTCTTCATGAGGTGCCAGCACGACAGAGAGCAGGACCCACCAATTAATGAGATGTAAAGATACAAGAAAGGCTTTCTCAAGGTAATTGTTTTTGAAAGCTTAGTACAACAGGAGATAGATGCAGACTTGACCTGAGACTGCATAGATGACTTCAGGTCAGATCCTGCTCTGACTTGGATCAGTAGGTTTTTCACTCTGCGCCCTGGGTTTAGGCACAAATCTCTGCAGCTGGTGCCGATGGAGGAAGTTTGACTCAGTTGTAATGTACAAAGCAGCACACTGCAACTAACTTCACAGACTGAGGCCGGGAAAAATACGTTCCTCTCTTAAAGTCACGTTAATGGAATATTTTCTGCTGGATCAGGATCAGACACTGTAAGGTAGACATTGTCTAATACAGAGAAGGATGTGGGATGAACAAATGCCAGAGCGAACAGTCCTAATGACCCCTGCTTTAAAGAGCCCAGAGACAAGACAGAGCAAGGCAAGGGCTCCAGGAAGCAGCCTGGCAAATGTGTGTGTGCATGTGCCTGTCCTCCGAGGAGCTGTGCCCAGCCTCCCTCCGGCAGGGCAAGCAGAGCCCACCGCTGTTGCCCCAGGCAGCCCACTTGGGAGAGGTTTCAGGTTCCTCTTCAGAGAAAACAAGAGAGTAGCAGCTACGCGGCTGCACCCCCTGGTTTTAACGCCGAGAGCTATCAAGAGCGTGAGCGCCTGGTGTTGATCCCAACACTTCTGAATTTTCTGCATTCCCTGCTTACTGAAGGGTGAAATTAGACTCACGCTCGCCACTTCCAGCTTGCGGAAAGCAGCTCGGAGCAGGTAGCAGAGGGTACGGTGCACAGAGGGTGAAAAAAAAGATGATTGTGGGTGCAGAGAAATATATTCCAGCAACACAGACTTTGTTGTAGCAAAGTTCAGACTGGGAATTTGCATATGGAAATTCTTTATGAAGGTACTCACATTAACAACCTGAATTGCACTCTTAAGAGATTACAGCAGTTAGGGAGAGGTAAATGAGCTCTGTCACAACAGGAACAGCTCTAAGTGATTCCCCAAAGCAGGATCAGGGCATGCACCGTGGCAGACTTCCTCCATATTCTGGCAAGGGCTAGGGAAATGATGGAGGTGTTTCTCTTCTGCTTCAAAGCAGAGGGTCTGGCAGCAGTTCTCGTCCAATGACAGGGAGTTTGAAAGAATTTGACTTAACACAGTGTTGGTACAAAGAGAAAAAAAAAAGAAAAAGAGTTAAGGCTGTAGTTCAGACACCACTGAATCACCTCCAGTTTTCCAGGTTCAAAGGCACAGGAGATAACATGGTCATGTCCCTTCAACAGCCTCTGAGAATCAGAAAGGCTTTAGGAGGAGCAAAGCAGGGGCAGGAGCGTGGACACATTGGGCCACCTACAGTGGACCACTGTGCCCAACTGTCAGAGCACCTTTGGGTGCCAAGAAGCCATGCTTCTGGGAGCCTCAAGACTGTGGTTCTTCTCCAAACAACCATACAAGAGCCATAAGGCAGCTGTTACTTCCCCAGGTGGTCTCACTGAAACATGAGCAGAGCTTTAAAGCAGAATCTGCATGTCTCAGGTAAGCCAGGTCCCAGGAGAAATGCATGGGCAAAATGGACAGTCGGAGAAGACCACTTAGCCACATGCAGGGCTGGACATGGAGATGCTTCATACTATGCAGATTTGGCTGCCACCAAACAGTTCCAAATATTTGCCATTCGTCATAGGTGTCAGAAATTGCATACAGATATACCTACAGAAAGTCCACACACAGAGCTCTCTGATCTTTCTAATTTCCCATTTCTCAGGGAAGGTTATGTCTTACAGACCTCTGCAGTATTGGCCTGAAGGAAGTACAATGAGTCTGGCCAGCATCAAGGGTTTAAAGCACTGCAGCCAGCTGTTCTCTCTGACCCCGAAAACTTTTCAATCCTGCACAATTTGTGTTTCTTCAGTCCAGCTCCACAAGGAGGAGGAAATAATGGCTCCATGGGTGTCTTAGTACTGTATGTGGCTCAGCAGATCTCCTCTGATAAGCCTTGCCTAGGGGTCTGCCCCCATGCTGGGTTACTGATCTCACTGGAGGTGTACCAGAGCAGATTACGTGCCCATCCTCTGCTCTGTCTGGCATGCTTTGCTTAAATTGACCACACTTCTGGTGAAAGAGTGAAATTAGGATGGGAGAAGTCGTAGAGCCTGCTTTTCCATGTAAGTACTGTGAGCTGTAGAAAATGGACACTGGCAATGGATGTGGTTGATGAAGCTATATTTGGTTGTTATAGAAAGGAACAACCCAGTTTCTGAAGTCATGGTAGAAACAGGCTCAGAGAAAACAGACCTGATGTTGCCTCTGCAAGATGCAGAGTAAGCGCCATTGCAGATCCTAGGAAAGAGATTTTTCACACGTGGGCTGCACCCTGTTTGCTGTGGACAGAGGAGACTGTCTCGGGGTCTGTGGCTGCACACCATGAGGACAGGATTAAAGCACTGGCGCTGCCCCACGCTCCCAAGCCTGCAGGGAGCCTACCTGAGATTCTTGCTTTTCAGCTCTTGCTTTTTAAAATTTCATCAGTGCTCTTGTGTGGTGTTTTATGCTCTCGGGCTGCAAAGAAGCACTCTCTGCTGCAAAAAGAAGCAGTCTCTTTAAATCTTTTTTCTTTCCCCCCTGAAATGAATGAATGTAAAGCATCACCCAGTGACACTCCCTACCGCTGCATCCATCGGCACCCTTTGTGTTTTCAGGGACATACTTTCCTTATGAAAACCAGTTCCGTCTTCTCCGCTGCTATGTGAAAGGCTCAAACAAATGTCAGAAAACTGACTGACAGACTGTACAGGCAAAGCGGAGAACCTGACTTTGTTCAGGGCTGTCAAGTGCACAAAGTAAACAAAAGAATAGATCTATGTAATTTTTCCTCACTAATCTCTTTCAACTACAACTCTTATTTTAGATATTACTTGTGAAGGAAAGCGCGACACAATGTCAATGTGTTTTAACTGTTGAAAGTCTCATTAGTTTTGACAAATAGTTATAATAAAATTTATCAGAGAAACATATCAGAGGCACGAAGCCTAAACAATGTTGTGTTTTTAGTAACCATTTGAAGGTTATGGCTCCCTAAACTACCATAACGTGTTATTGTAACTCCCTGATTTTGTCCTTCCTCAAAGCCTACCTCTGGCTCTTCCCCCAAGTTATCTTTGTCAGAGGCTCAGCAGCTTTCCTCTCCTATGCACGACCAGGATGGAGCAGTGGGATCTTCCATGCTCTTCCCTCAACTTGCATCCCCTCGCTTGATGAGGTTTCATTGAATACAAATATCTGGGTGAAGTATATTCATGTTTTGCAGAAATCACCACCACCACGGGTGACAGAGCTTAGGCAGCTCCCCGCTGTAGCACAGACTGCCTGCGGGGCTGACAGAGCTGCCCTCCCAAGCTGGGATTTACTCTCTCTCTGCCAGAGACTCTCCATCCAAGGGAGCAAGAGAAAGAGTTGCATATGCAGGTTAGATTTTTAAATCCCTTTCTGACAGCACGATGCAGCTGCGTGCTGCAAGCGCCTCTGACAGACATCGGACCCAGGGGAGGAACAGCTCTGAAAAACCTTCCCCGGGATATTTTTGCTCCTTTTACTTCATTCTCCGCATTTCTTCTAACTCCTGGGGTGCGTAATTTTCCTCAGTCAAAAACCAGACAAAAGGGGGGAGGAAAAAGAGCGGTGAGAGGTACACTGCAGTGAGTGGGCAGCCAGACCGCAGGCGGGCAGTGGCACAAAGCAGCTTATTTCACACCAGCCAGGGAAGGGAGCATGGGTTTTGCAAACACCAGGGGCCATAGCAGCCTCCATCCAGCCTCAGCCATGAGGCAGGAGCAGATGTGTGGGGCAGCTTTGCTGCGAGCGAGGTGGGAGAAGAGCTCACCACACCTGGGAGCACCCAGGAGAAGGCAGCTGGGCAGGGAAAGGAGCTTTCCTTGGGGTTCATAACCTCATGTGCAACTACACTAGCACAAATCACCAGTGCCCCTCCGTGCAGCTTTGCTGTTGGCTAATGACAAAAAACGGAGACAAACATCAAGTGTTTGCACCCACAGACTTCTCCTTGGCAACACGCTGCCCATGCACAGCCCTTCCACCTCTGTGCCAAGAGGGGCCAAAAGCAGCTGGTGGGGAGGCTGGGGCCACCTGGCCCTCCTGCACTGATCCAAACCCACATATAGACCCCCCAGCCCACCCCACCAGCTCCTGCACACCAGGAAGAATTCACCCCACATCCCCCTCAGACCTTCCTGCCAGGCGGGGAGAACCACACTCCTTTGCCGTGCTTGCCAGGCAGCCACGACAACAGCCACTGGCACCAGGTTTTAGATGAATGCACTTACAGCACGGCTACACTCAAAACACTGAGGATTTCTATATTTGCAATTAGAGTATTCAAATTGTTTTAACTTTTAGGCAAGGGGGATCTATTTATTTTCATTTTATTTTGTGTTTTTCCAGTTCTACCTGGAATTCGGATTTATGTAACATGCAACCAAATGTGTCAAGGTATCTGAAGGCTCAAAATGCACAATGCAATACTATAATATAGCTCTTTGTTATGCAAATTATTTCTTCCCAGCTGCTCCTGCAATGAGCGCCAGCCCGACCTATCAAAGGGGAACAAAACCTCTAGGCGAGCTTTCTGCTGCAAGGTCCCTGAGCTCTGCGCTCCAGGGGCTGGGGCTGCATCTCCTCTGGCACCTGTAAACCAAGCCGAGAAGTAAACCAAAACAATTTAATATTGCAGCTCCACCGCCGCTGGGAGCATGAGCTGGGAATTAAAAAGTGATACCCTCTTGACAGTCAGGTTGCCATGATTTACGTTTTTCTCCCGGGTCCCCTCCCCCTCCACATGCATCTTCTCAGCACTTCTGAGCACAGGGGGAAAATGAAGCAGTGTGGGAAAACATCCACTCAAACCTCAGAGGCTCTGCCGAGGTTCTGATTTTGGCACCCACCAGGGTAGCACTATGTGATCATGAAAGATTTTTAGTGAGCGGGTGTCAGATTCATGACAGCCAGAAAAAGCTGTGGTTGCATTATTTCAATAAAGTTCCCAAGTAATAATAGTAATAATAAAGGTTTCATATATTCAAAATTAAAAGAATGAAATTATCGGCCCTGTTGCCTTTCTATTATTTATGTTGCTATCCAGTTAAAAGAGAGTTTGTCTTATCCCTGTGTTTCTAGAGCCTAGGAAAATATTTTATTGATAGCACATGGAAATATTCAAAGGGAAAAAGGAGCTTTGGCAGCTGGAAAGGGACTAGTGGGGGCCACTGGCAGCCTGAGGGGCTCAGAAGACCACTGGGAATGTGGGGCATCTTGTTAGCTGAATGCCTTATTCATAATGGTCACTAGTGAAATACCTCAAAAGCTGACATTAAACTGTCATCTTTAAGCCTCAGAATTAGCAAATGGGCGCTTCCAACGGGTGTATAAATTCATGCAATAAAAATCCTTGTCTCAGCCTGTGTGCAGAATAAGGAAAAGGATCTGACAGTAGCTTATGCCCTATTCATATTTTAAGATTTTCTTCATGACTGTGATGACTACACAGGTTATTTTAAAATTTCAATCTTGGAGCAATTCTGCAACAAAGGTACACTCTGGGACTCCATTAACACTGTACACATTACTTCTCATAGCAAACAGAAAATGAAACTTGCCACTATTACACTAACTAGTCTGCTGGTAAACCAGAATTCAATCTGTCATGCAGAGAAAGGGGTCAAAGAAGGAGTAATACATATTCAGCCTCTGCAGGTAACATGTGGGCTGATCAACACTTAAAAATTAGTCAAACTATATATTCAGGATAATAAAAATTATAATAGTAATAGAAATCGAGAAACGCAGGTCGCTTTGGTCATACTTGTTGAGACGCACAGGAGATAAATTTGGGAAAAACATAGTATTGCAAGTATATTACACTTACGGGATAGCAACACTTCACGTGTGTTCACTGTCAGATGATTTGTAATATAAAGAGCAATTGCATTTTGATCCAAAATCACACTACTTTATCGAAAAGAATAAATGGCCCCATGGCAGCTGTACAACTAAGAGAATGTGGCTGGTAAATGGAGCCTGTCACAGAAATAAGTACAGAGGATTTCACCCTGAAAGAGCAATGGATGTAGGAAAAAACCAAAACAACAATAACCAAAGGAGAGGGTGGTCAGTTGATACCACCAGGCACAACTTCCCCAAAAATCAATGGTACAGCATCATCTCACACAGCCAAGGGTCTGATAGCCCATCATCTAGCTGCAAAACATCTCCGAAACATCAGCCAGCAAACTGCCAGAGAGCATTTGACACCAGCCACAGCTCACAGCAGAAGCAACATTGTAGGGTCCCTCTGAGCTTGCTGGAGATGTGCAGCCATGATGGCTACAGGCTAGCTTCTCATGGAGGAGGCACAGCCACCGACCACTGCTACCACATCACCCTCCTTCGCAATGGCCAGAGCTTCTAGCTGTTTCAGGAGGCTGACACAACCCGTGGTACGGGAAGGGAGAAGCACTGCTACAGGAGGCAGCACTAAATGGACTGACCTCAAGCAGCCAGACCATTCATCTCCTTTCTGCAACCCCAGTATGACCAATTAGACACTCTCTGCAGTAAATTGGAGAATGATGCAGTATTCATTGAGAAGAATTACTAGCCATGGAAAAAAAGTTCTTTTTAGTATTCAGTATCTCCACATTTTGAGAGTTTTGTTGGTCTTGGGGTTTTTTTTTTGCTCAGGTACATGCTTCTGAGCATACACAGACCACCTATCTGTGACTTCTCCTCACACCCCCTGCATTCCTCAGAGGGACACTTGAACACAGAGATTAAAAGAAGTTAACCTACTTACCTACCTCGCCTTTCAGCTGGATCTGGTGAGAAAGCTTTGCACACCTTGCAGTTTGCACCACTTTTGCAAAGCTGAGGAACTGAGAGACCACCTTTCCCCATAGTGCACTCACCTCCTTGCTCTGACTTAAAGACTACGGAGAGCAACAACAGGCCAACCACAGCCCCAGATGCAACCATTTACACATGATTACTCCCTTGGAGTTTAATCTAACCTTCCACACCTGACTCTGGGCCCCTTGACACGGAAAGCCACTGACCCAGAATGGGAAATTGAGCCTGGTCTTACAGCTCCGTGAAGAGCCAAGAGGAGTGAAGGTCTCATCCCAACGCCCCTCAGCCCCAGGCCTCAGTTCCCCGGTGCGGGGCCGGCAGGGTACACCTCGCGTTAGCAGCCTTAATCTGAGCAGGATTAACTGCTGGGAAGGCTCTCGGCACCCTGCCACGGCTGTGTTTACATTAGAGAAAATGGACCTCACAGAGACAGTTTGCAAACACCACAAGACGAACTTTTGTAAACTCCCTGGGTTTAGTCATCCTTCCCCATCTGTCAGAGAAGTTAAAGTGAGATTGAAAAAACACAGGAAATTACTGTGTATTCCAAGTAGTCGTGACTGAGCGGCTTGGCTGTTACATGGGATGCCTTGTGGAAGATTCACATCTCCCAACATTTCCAGCAAGATCCTTTGCAGCGCTTCCCTGGCTGCGATCTTTTAGCAGGCTCTGCACGCCCTGCCAGGAAAAGCCTCTGGGGTGCTTCGTGCAGCTGCAGAAAAACTCACACCAGTACTGAGGAGCCCAAGAGGTTACCTTCAGAAAGCGAGGGCAGCCCCTTTCTTCGAGGTTGCAAAGCAAGGGGTTAGCAATGAGAAAGGTTAGGTCCCTCTGGGAGGCTTCCAGGTGGGAGTTATGCTCACTGAATAAAACGCCAGATGAATTCCTTTACCCCACAGCAGTTTAAACCTTTCTCTGATGTGACTGGCTAGCTCTTTTTGTGATAAAACTTAAGAAACTTCTTTTATCAAGGTTCCTGGCATGAGTAAGCAGCTATTGCATTTGCTACACCTCTGGCTAGAGCCTTTATCTCAAGAAGGCACTGAAAGGGCACGAGTCAAACCCAGACTAGAAATCACCTTCACGTCCCTGCTTCAGCCATAGCCCTTTAATCACCAAATCACTACCACTGTGGCAACCTGAGCTACTGGCAGCTGGAAAGGCTATTTACCTGGGTGGGTCACAAATGGCACGGGCTTCCAGGGGGGCCACAAAGGAGGCAGACATGCTGCACCCTGGCTAGTTTGTTTAAATTCCCCTGTAGATCAGACCTCTGAACCAGCTCCCCGCTTCCCCTGCGCAAACCCGAAGGGTGGTGGCAGCCAGCGTACCGCTCCGCCGGCGCGTTGTGGTCTTCAGTGACAGGGGAGTCGGTAGATGAGAGAGGTAAACGGAGGATGGAGGGCGCACAGGAAGAAGAAATTTGAAAAACATCTCTTTACCACAAGCTTTGCTTTGGGGTGTAACACCTTCAGGGCTGAAAGAAGCACTTCATTTCTGCGGCTCAGCCTGCGTTTGTTTTCTCTGTGGAGCCAGCTGCTACGCTGGCATTGCAAATCGGTGCCAGCTGAGGCTATTTGAGTGCTGGGAACGCTTAAGTAACCGTCGTGTTAAGCTGTTTCAACAGTTTAGCTAATCCAGTAAAAATAGTGAAATTTTTACCAAAAGTATTAAGTAGATATGAAGCACAATGATATTATGCTGCGTGTTTTGAAAAAGGAGCATGATTTTTTTCAACTGAAATGAACTGTGCATTGCCAAGGGAAATGTATTAGCTGGTGGAAAGCCATCCTGAAGATAAAATGACACCTCTGTTCTCAGTGACAATAAAATAGACCTGACAGGAGAAACATCTTTTTCTGTTACTGTTTTCCATGTATTATTGAAGTACCGTTATAAGCAGGGATTAGCCTGCTGAAAGGCACAGTACTTTACAGTCTTACACTCTAGGAGCAAAGTATCTTATGATAAAGAGTAAAACAATCTCCCTAGAGAGAAGGCCTTCTGTCCAGTTCTTCCAGGCAGGTAGATCAGGATCAGGTTCAGGAGCACTCACTTAGCAGTTATGCGTGGGACATAGGAATGAAAGGCATTAGTATAATCTTAGAAAAGAACTAGTTCTTGAAAAATTGTGATACTAGCATAATGTCCTCAGTACTGGAGTGTGCAACACGGGAAAAGGCCTATCAGGTTTACACTCTCCACATGCCATAAATCAAAACAAACTTAAACCATTAAACCCATTCAGTCCAGCCCAGCTTGGAAATCCTATCAAGGTCTATTGCATTTCTGGCAATTGGACAAGGGTGTTTCCACCTCCCTTTTCTAACATGAAATACCTCTGTCTCTTCCGAAGCAAACAGGATGACTTAGCTGACTCCTGAGTCTAATACATCTACTTTCACCGTTTGCCATTATTTTGTGAGGCAGGGTCTGGAGAAAGGCAGAAAAGAGCACTTACCCTTAGGCCAGCCTTCATAAATTAGACGACATTTCACCCCTTACAGACCCTGATGACACTCAATAAAACTGTCCAGAGATGTAATGGCTTAATTTCTAGGTGTCCCTGGAAGCTGTTAGAGCAGCCAGAGTAGGCAGAGTTCTGCTGATCCAATGCTTCAGCTGATGCAAATCCAACTCAGAAGACTCTGCAAAGGGTTATATGTGTGGGCTTGCTCTTGAAGACCAAGGAACCCCTTGGGGTCAAAAAGCTTTCAGCCCCCCAAAAGTGCTAGCTGATCTGTGGCTTGGGCAGCATTTGGCCAGGTGTTATCCTTGGCTGTACATGCAAATCCACAGAGAAATCTGTTGCTTCTCAGTACACCTTCAGACCATCCTAAAGCCTCCTGGAAACCCAAGAAGGCTGAGTTCCGTCCTGGGTTCAAACTTGAGGTGCACAGTCAGCTGCAGCCTGACTTCTTCAGCAGGGAGCAGTTTGATTAAATGGCATTTCCTTGGGTGAGGGAGGGGAACATGGGGGAAAGGATCCAGTAGCCATTGGAGATGTAAAATTAAAATGAATTTTGGTCATTTTAATAAATATATATCAAGGAAATTTCACTTTACTACAACAACACATTAGTATACAAGCATCTAATATTTAAGCTTAAAACATCAAGTGTTTATCAAATATTGGAAAAGAGCAGACATTACTAGACTATCTGGGTATAACACAAGAAAAATCAGTTTTTTTAAAAAATTGGTCCTTGTGGACAAATGTCTAAATTATGATCCTACTCATACACTGTATGAATGAGATCTATATTTAATATTATTATTAATAAAAAAAGTTTCTGTCTTGGAGAAATCAGGTGGGATTTATACTTTCTTTCTTTGTCGTTCTTCACAAAGATAACCCTTACAAACTTGTCAGTTCCAACTCACCTGACCACATAAAGGTTATCATTGATCTATGTCCTAGATACTCTCTTTGTGGTCATTTGGGCTGGAGTGGAGGGTGAAGTTTTGTCCTGTGACCACTGGGCTTAGTCACAAAATCTGTCCAGTTTGCCAACAGGACTGTGGGGTGTGGACGCTACCCAAAATAACCGTGGTCCAGGAGGACTCAGGCTGAACCCAGGAAACCCAGAGCAGGAGGTCTCTGACCCAGAGACCCGGCTGACTCCAGCACCGAGCCAGGCACAGCCCAGGGCGGTGTCCACCCCCGGGGACCCTCGTACCCTGCACCGAGCTGGCTGTTTCCCCAGCGCAGAGGTGAATTTCACCCTTTGGACAAGAACCAAGTGGAGAAGATGTCACTTGGATGCACGATGCTGTGGGAACAGGCAGCTATTATGAGTCAGCCGTGGCTTGGATGTGGCTATTTCACCGAGCACACCCTGCCAGTTGTTATGATGACTGTGGGAACTAATTAATTTGGTGGATCTAAGACTCACAATACTCTCAGTCCAACCCTGACTAATGTCTTCTGGGCATTTTAAGCAGCACACTTTTGCAAACGGCCTACCTAGAGATGACTAAACGTTGTCATTAGCCACCGAAATCTCAGCTCATTTCTCCAAAATGTTCTTTTTAAAAATTAAACCCCTTACATTCATTCAGATAAAATTGTGTTTATCGCCACATTATCAATTAACATTGTGCTTTTAGCTTTCTTTGCTTGTCTTCTTTAAATCAACAGCAAAAGTCATAGAAAAATTCCTGCATGCTTTTGCAATCTAAAAGAGAGAAATTATGCGAAACAGAATAAAGTATAAAACATGCCACTGGTTCATGAACTTCATTATACGAAGAAGGAAAAAAGAGAGCCCCAGCAACAGACAGTTGCCATAGAAACACTCAAGCATCGAATGCTTGTTTACAAGAGACATCTCTCTATTGTTTCTTAAATCCCTTCCTAAGGATGGCAAATCAAAAAGCAATTGAGCATCAAAAAGGAAGAACAGAGATGTTTGAATAGGAAGTTGAACTCAGTACTTCAAAGGTTAAAGGTTTTTAATAATATTGATCCAACCTGTGGTTGTTGGTTTTTTTTTTTTTTCTCTGTTTAGGTTAAATCCCTGCTGTATCACTGATTTATACTTAATTTTCACGCTGGCAAAAATTAAGACAAAAAGTAAGGCACCAAAAAAAACCTGCCCTGTGTAACAACAAGCCTCATTAGTTACTACAGCCAAGGTGAAAACGTGCAAGTACTTGAGCGGCATGTTGTGTTTCTGATTAAGATCCCATAAACAGGTTATTTCTTTATGCTATGTCCTATTTTGTCAGTTGAACAAGATGCTGAATCCAGGAATTCACAAGTATCAGTATAAAACGTAAGGATGGTTTATTCCCAGTCCACGAAGACAGTCCTTTGTCAGAACAAACACTGAGTTACAAGGAGCACATCACCCTTGCTGGTAGCATCAATTTGTTTACCAGACTTCTAATTCCTCGGTAAACATAATGGAGGTTCTTCTTAATTAATGGCAGACTTCTTGGGGGCGGGGATATATAAAACGATATGTTTTCCCCATCTGGCTGATTGGTATTTTCAGTAAGGAAAGCTACACCAGAGCTGTACAGACTATGGTGCTAAGCAGTAACGCAACTGTGTTCTTTATGAAGTCTCCGTATTTATAAATAGCCCGCTGATGCAGATCACAGAGACGCTTTACACAATCTGCTCTCCAGTCATTTCAAACTACACGTAATGTTTGTGGCATGATCGTGTCATTTGTAGAAAACTATAAAAAATCCATTCAAAATAAAAATTTGATAGACAAACAAACATGCTGCGCATGCTTCAACAGAGCAAGAAAGATGCCTCATATTTTACTTCCTTTGCTGCAGCACATTTTATTACTTGGTAAAGACTCCTTTTTCCTTAAGGATTTTTTCCAAGATTCACTTATGTTGATGTTGCTCTTGTCATTACATCCAAAGTAAAAACAGTCATAAAATTTGCCTTTGCATTCGAGAGCGTGGGTGCCTCTTACAGGTTCACAGTTTAGGGCGACACTCTCTTGCTCGGGTTCATTACCTCCTTTCTCGTCATTAAATTTTGCCTTTTCCTGATTACCGTGAGACCTGGCATTAGTGATGAACACTTCATTAGCAGGTATCTGGTCATCACTCCTGTAAGAAGGGGCGCTGCCAATGTCATAATCCACCTGCTGGGAACAGCTTGGCATAGAAACGGGGGAGGAGGAGGAAGAAGAGGAAGAGGAGGAAGTATTTTCTGTACTAGCATTAACAGAGTAGGGTAAATTTAAATAGTGACTGCCACACTCTTGATAGAAGCAGCACGTGTGGAGCTTCTCGTACTCCTCCTTCGCCATCCGAAGGCGTTTTCTGTATGGACAGTCCTGAGGCACGAACCACTCTTGTGGGGATGTGCCACCAAAGGAGCAGGCGGAGAAGCACCAGTTGTTCTGCATGATGATTTCCCCATGGATTCTCTTCATTAGGTTGTTGATGAGGACAGATCTCCGCAGGTAGACTTCAGGGTCATCAATGAATTTCAGCTTTTCCAAAGACATGTATAGAATATGGGCCCGCTCCTCAAACACAGAGATTGTCTGAAAATGCAAAAGACAGAAGACATGGAACTGAAGGCAAATGGTTTTGTTCCAGGCAAGCAGAAAGAAAAAGAAGCAAGGTGTTCCCCTGGTGCCACTACTTTTCTCATTCTCTTTCTGAGGCACCTGAAGCTGGCTTTTCATTTTGCACACCCGTGTAGCTGGGAACCTGCTTTTTCTTGACCAGAGAATTCAGCCAGGTTCAGGAGATAAGTAGCTGAGCGTCACACTACGGAGGCAATTGCAGGGCACGACTCCAGGATGGGAGAGCGAAATCCAGATGCACACATCTGGCTCTTTATTTGCATTTGGGTTTAAAACATAAAAGTGTTATGCAGTTTTGCTCCAGTGAAGGCTGGGGGCTTTTTGATGTAAATGGACCCAATTCCATCCCCCGTGGGGCTTCTACAAAGCTCTGAACCCAAGCAAAGGTCCCCCTCCTGCAGCCTCAAGGTCTGCAGGACGCAGCCAGCAGCCATCGCAGCAAGTGTCGGAGCATTTCATCCACTGCCAGTGGAAGAGGCCCTCCAGCGAGGAGGCCTCCATTTGCCAAGCTCCCTTACACTGCTCTTGTGTACAGAAGTGCAGGGAGGGAGGGAGAAACCCATCTCAAAGCATCGCAGCATCTGGAGAGCAGCTGTTGGCCTGCGTACTACACCCTGCGCTCTATGGGACCGGTGGGAACACAGATAGGCAGGGACAAGGTCAGGAAACGAAGAGAGGATAGGGATTTGCAGAAACTCTGGCTCGGCGCCCACAGATTTGTTCTCCCTTCCATGGTCCTTCCAGGACTCCCTTTCTCAGCACTGGCAGCACGGGCAGGTTACTGCCCCCGGGAGGCCCCGGATTCTGCGCTGTAATCACTACCCTGGGAATCAAAATAAGAGAGAGGGGCAACGCATGCTACTGTAAGCACTATTAACTAATTTTCATTTTTAGTAAGAATTTGGTTTGCGTAGGAGGGGAACAGCACAGCACAAAGAGAGATTGCTCTAAATCCCCCCCCCCCCCATCTGTGGCTTGATCATTCTTCCCTTTCCCACATGGTTACAGCATTTTTGCAGGGTGGAAGTCGTAGCTATGAGGACTGAAGGAGCATAAAGCACAGCTGCTTTTCACATCCATTCAGCTCTCCTCAGCCCTCTAGCTCTTTCCACAGCCTGGTCCTGTCTGCAGGGCTTAGAAGCAGCACAGTGCCTCGTAAAAACCCAAATTGGTCCTGTTTTCATGCGATTTCACAGCTGAAGCTCTTCTTCATTAAAGGGAGTAATTTTCTATAATAAATGACTCATTTTAAATTATATTAAGCCTATAGGTTAGTCTGCGTCCTTTATACCTGCCGCAGCAATAGTCAGTGAACCCAAAAAAGCCTGGAGCAAACCAGTAAGCCTTGAACCATGATCATCCTGGAGGGCCACCAGTAGGAACAAGTTGTCAAAGGCGTTCTACTGTTACAAATGTTTGCCAACAGCCCTGGAGAGGGGCTCTGGGCCCTGTCATCATACCCTTTACAGGACAAGGACTCTCGGAATATAACTCACTCTTTACGGGCAGCACAGGTATAAAAATGTGTAAGAAATTCAAAGAAACTTGGATCCTCCCTCCCCCGGAGCTCAGTGCTGCAAACTACAAAACACGTTAGTGCAGAACAGAAGAAACTGGTGACCCAGGGTTTCTGACATGACACACCCCTACGAGAGCACAAAATGATGTCTAGGACAGGTCTATCTTACCAATACCTCTACAGCTGGGTTTTACGCCGTTAGAAAGGGATAAGTAACCATTCCTCCTCTTTGCGAGGAAAACAATCACTGACACAAAAATCCAACAATCTAGCCAAGAAAAAAAACTGGCTGAAGTCAGAGAGTGATGTGATATGTGGGAGACACATTCACTAACCAGAGCACATTTTTCAACACCCTTGGTGCTATTTATCCATTGTTCTGGCAGCAGACCGGACACCTTCTGCAATTAATGGTGAGACAGTTTTCCACCTTCCCGGTCAGGTACTTACTTCCAGCCAACACTATTTGTAGCTGAAAATTCCTTCTGCCACTCTGAGGTCCTTGGGAACCGAGCTCGGCACTACTGCTCACTTCTCCTCTACAGAAATTCCTCCAGGGAATCAGGGTCCCACTGGGCAAACCTCCCTGCCCAGTGTCCCTGGGAGGGACGAGGCACTCGGTTCTCCTCACACCTCAGAAGGTTGCCTCTGCCATGCAGGTAAACACAATGTAGAAACTTGCTCTGCATCTTGATCTGTTTTAGCTTTCTGTCTCTGGGTTTTTTTGTGGTGCTATAAGGTTTTGTGGTTCTATATGGGTTTTGTGCCTCCCGTAAGCTGTGCTTTAATGAGATTATATCGTGTCCTCTCTATCACCAATAGTACACAGGTAGCACTGGACTGCCATGGGCCAGGTACGACCCGGAAAAGTAAGAATGATGTCTCAAGGCATGAGCTACCCTTAAGCACATCACTCCAGGCATTCAATTCCCTACAGGACCCAGCCCTTAATGAACAAGAGCACTAAATCTCTCATTAAAGAAAAAAAAAAAAAAGTTAGATTTCAATTTGTGTATTCACTGGCCTGGTAAATGTTTGCTCTAATCCCTCCCTTGACAGCTTTCATTAAAAAAAAATATTCTTTCATTTACTAATCTGTTCTTTTGGAGTTATTAGCTTTTTAATAAACAGGATTAAATACTGAAGGAGCTTGTATTCGCTTTCCAAATCATTCTGTTTTTCAAGAGGATCTGTAACCTGCTTGGGGTACACGGAACCTATTAGTATTTTCTCCCCTGGAAAAAGTTTTGAATGAAGTGGGGAATCACGGGCCCATTTTATTTATGTTCTTCGATTCTGCTGTTCAAACACTGTTACGGAGCTGTTTCTGTAAGCATGATATAAACTAGCTAAGAACAAAATAATCTGGGGGAAAAAAAAAAGTTATTCTCAGCATTTCCATTTACAGTTGTTATAAATGAAGAAACGCCTTTGCTTCTTAAGCAATTTGATGACAATAAAACAATAAATGTGAACAAGTGACAACAATTTGTTTCTGAGCAAACAGCTGGATCATTCCCCTAATTTCAGCAGAGTATTTCAGCCTTCTGGAAATGGGTCAATCGAGTGTTACTAAGCATCTGAAAAGTCAGAGTAAAAATAATGACTATTAGAAAACATACTTTATGTGTACAGCTGCTGAGCGGTGGATGAAAATCCTCTTCTTCCACATATTTCCTTTTAAAGTATGTGATCTTGGATGTTGTTACAGGATTTGAAATTCCCCTGTAATGTGATCCTGCGGGTAATAAATCAGATATGACAAATGACATGCGGTTTGCCGGAGGTTCTCCAAACAAAAATACTTTGCCTTTCCCCTCCGCGCTGCGGGAGAACTCCACCGCCCGCCCGCCCGCACGGATCCCTTCGCGGCCATCACAAACCAAACCCTCCCCGCACCACGGCACGGCTCGCCGGGCTGGCCCAGCCCCGGGACCGACCGACCGACGGACGGACGGACGGACCAACCGACCGACCCGCCGCCGCCCTCGGGAAAACTTTCCCTCCCCGCCGGGGCCCGCCTTCCCCACCGGTCCCCCCGGGGGAGAGCGGCCGGGAGAAGCCAACCCCGCACACCTGCGGCCCCGCCACGCTCGCCCGTGGGCGACCCCTCCCCGCTTGCCCCCCCTCCGCGGACCAAACCGACCTCCGTCCCGCCGCCGCGGGGACCGGCGCGGTGCCTACCTGCGGCGGGGGGCCCGGGGGCCGG
>NW_015090922.1:8067084-8067339 GCF_001431845.1 Calidris pugnax
GAGAGAGAGAGAGAGAGAGAGCACGCCCGGCAGCCGGGGACCGCGTTCCTTTCTTCTTTTCTTCCCCTCCCGAAGGAAACGAGACGGCAGAGACTTAGGTAGTTGTTTCCACCAGCCCCGATCGGACTGAACTGGATCTGCCTCCAGTCAAAACACTGCGAGACTTAAGACAGAAAATTGGCTCCGGTTTCAAGCCGTGAGTTGCGGTCCCACCGGAGCCAAGCACAACATCGGCGGAGCGGGCGGAATATTAAG